>NC_090928.1:570240849-570865865 GCF_040938575.1 Ambystoma mexicanum
CCAGGATCTACTAACCTATATCGCCACTTTCAATAGGATAGTGGTGGAAACCGGATGGCCAGAGGTAAAACGAATTACATTATTTCATTGTGGCCTTTGGGTGAACTCAAAGACGTTTTGGCCCAAGTTGTGAACCCACCTCAGGATTGTGCAGAATATATAGACTTAGTGGTCCAGTTAGACCACCGACTTCAGAATAGAAAGGCTGATCGAGCTAAGTTCGAGAATCGGGTATTGGTTAAACCCAATGTTACCCTCAAAGGAACAGATGTATCAGAACCGATGCAGTTCGGGGGGGTCAAGGGACCCTTAACTCAAAAGGAAAGAGAAAGAAGACGGCAGATGCAATTGTGTCTGTACTGTGGGGCCTCAGGACATTTTCTACAGGTTTGCCCTATAAAAACATCTAAAAGAGTAGTCAGAGTTGCTGATAAAAATCAAACAGAGCCTGATTCGGGAAACGACCACGCCCGACAAGCGTAGAGGTCCACTTGCCGAGCTTGAAGAAGGATACTCAGACCTCGCACTTCATCATACCAATGGTCCTTATAGATCCAAGGCTGCCATCACGTATGCACGCAGTGAGGGCATACATTGATAGCGGGGCCATAGGAAACTATGTGGACCACGAGTTCGCTTCTAGGATGAATCTATCTCTCTGCAAAAAGACCACTTTGGATGTCATCACCACAGTCGATGGAACTGAAATTGCCTCTGGACCTGTAACTCATTCCACCGCAGAGATGACACTATTGGGTCAGGATGGGCATCGAGAGACTATTGTGTTTGATTTAATCAAAGCCCCGCTGTTCCAAATAATACTGGGGATACCTTGGTTGGAAACACATAATCCTTGTATTGATTGGCGAGAGAAGAAAATAACCTTCCCGGATTGTGCACATACTTGTTACCCAAAAAAACCCTTGAACCAAGATCTGGCCACAGTCGTTACTCCAGTCGTGCAGTTACCTCAGGAATATCAAGAATTCCAGGATGTTTTCCAAAAGGAACAGGCAAACACCCTACCACCTCACAGATCATACGATTGTTAAATCGATCTCATACCCGGTGCACAACCTCCATGTAGTAGGATCTATGCCCTTACGGAACCCGAAAACCTTCACCTACGACAATACTTGGACCAATACCTTGCTAATGGCTTCATTCGTCCATCCAAGTCCCCTGCATCTTCAGCTTTGTTCTTCATGCCTAAAAAGGAAGGTGACCTCAGAACGTGCATAGACTACCGCGCATTAAATCAGATCATGGTTAAGAACCGATACCCATTGCCTCTGATCCCCGAATTACTAGACCAAGTAAAGGACGCTTGCATCTACACTAAATTAGATCTCCGAGGGGCATATCATTTGGTACGTGTAAAGAAAGGCGACAAATGGAAGACTGCTTTTCGCACTAAGTATGGGTTATTCGAATACCAGGTGATGCCCTTCGGGTTGTGCAATGCACCAGCAGCCTTCCAGTATTTTATGAACGATGTCCTTCGTGAACTCATTGACGTCTGTGTTGTTGTATACATAGACGATATTCTAGTGTACGCCTCTTCAGAATCAGACCATGTGAAGCACGTTCGTGCAGTCCTTGAGAAACTACACCAGCAGAAGTTATATGCAAGATTGGAAAAATCCGTTTTTCATGCTACGGAAGTTGAATTCCTTGGATTTATCCTGACTCCAAAAGGAGTCCAAATGGACTCTCGAAAGGTGGATGCAATCCTCAAGTGGCCATCACCCAGTTCAGTTAAAGGGGTACAAAGGATGCTCGGATTTGGTAATTTCTACCACAGATTCATTCCGGATTTCTCACATGTTGTACACCCTATCACAGCACTTTTGCGAAAAAACAAACGCTTCTTGTGGACCGAAGAAGCTGAAAAGGCCTTCCAAGAGCTGAAAGCGAAATTCACGTCTGCACCTGTTTTAAAGCATCCATGCTCCGAACTTCTATACATAGTTGAAACTGACTCATCCAGTTTAGCCATGGGAGCTGTCCTGTCCCAGAAGGATCCTGAAACCGGTCAACTTCACCCAGAAGTATTTTGGTCCAGAAAGTTCTCCGCACCCGAGTTAAACTATGCTGTTACCGATAAAGAATTATTAGCCATCAAATCCGCCTTCAAGGCTTGGCGGCATTATCTTCTCGGTGCCAGGCATACAATTACGGTAATCACCGATCACCGGAACCTGCAGTATTTAAAAACAGCCAAGGCCCAATCGTTGCGTCAACTTCGATGGGCATTGTTCTTTGCCGAGTTCGATTTCGTGATCACTTATCGACCAGGTTGTAAAAATGGCAAGGCAGATGCCTTATCCTGAATAGGGATGGGAGAAGCATATGCGAACCCGGAACCGGTGCCTATAATTTCAGAACAAAGAATTCTTGGCATAACCACTCTACAGACACTAGAGGATATTCAAGTAAAGATCCAACAACTCTTCGATCCAACAGCCCTGCAGGACTGGGAGAAGAAAGGCTCGGACTACTCAGTCATCAATGACCTACCTTATTATCAAGGGCGACTATTTCTACCACACAAGGAAGTACAAGAGCTAGTCATCTCCAATTATCATGACACCCTGATGGAAGGACACCCAGGTATCGCAAAAACTGAAGCTAAAATTAAGAGACAATTCTGGTGGCCCACCTGGCGAAAAGAGATAAAGTCATTTGTAATGTCTTGTGGCATTTGCGCCCAAAACAAAAGTCAGAAGAAAAAACCAGCTGGGTTCTTACAACCTTTGGATATTCCACCTACACTATGGCACACCTTATCGTTAGACTTTATTACAGATCTACCTCCATGCAATGGATTTAACACCATTCTAGTTATTGGGGATCTTTTTTCCAAGATGGCCCACTTTATTCCTCTAAAGGGGTTCCTTCTGCTTCAATTCTGGCCAAGGAGTTCCTCGAAAACATTGTTCGAATACACGGATTTCCTTCCGTATTGGTCTCTGACCGAGGTAGTCAATTCATTTCACATTTTTGGAAGAAATGTTGTCAACTGGCGCAAATCGACGTGAGGTTATCAACCAGTCACCATCCCCAGACCGATGGTCAGACGGAGAGGACCAACCAGACCCTTGAACAGTACCTACGCTGCATGCTACACCAGACCGAAAGTAATTGGAAAGATATTTTATGGATTTCCGAGTATGCATACAATAACTCTGTATTTTCAGGAACCGGACAAAGCCCCTTTTATACCATATATGGACATCACCCTCGAACCTCAGAACTAGATTCACCTCAGCATTTAGAAATGTCTGCAGTTAGTCATTTGCATTCTACTATTACACAAGCCTTTAAAGAGGCAACAGAACATTTGAAACAAGCAAAAGAGAAATATAAGAAAAATGCTGCTCAACATAGAAGTGAAACTCCACAATACCAGATTGGGGATCAAGTTTGGCTGGCTACAAAACACATACCTCTGAAGGGAACTCTGACTTTTAACCCTAAATATTTGGGACCTTACACTATTAAGGCCATCATCAACCCGGTAGCCGTCAAATTGAAATTACCATCTAATATGCGCATTCATCCTGTCTTTCATGTTTCACTTTTAAAACCAGTTCAACCAGGTACAAGATTTACCAAATCACCCGACTCCATCTTGATAGATGGAGAATCTGAATTTGAGGTAAAAAATATCCTGGACTCCAAGATGGTTAAATAAAAACTTTTTTATTTAATCGATTGGAAGGGCTATGGACCACAAGAAAGGTCATGGGAACCTAGTGACCACGTCCAGGCACCTCGGTTGGTGAAAAGATTCCATCAGAACTTCCCAGACAAACCAGGGCCCAGATGAAGAACAACTTTAGGAGGGGCCTTGGGGGGGAGTGCTGTCATGATGCCTACCCACAGGCATCCGGACCAAGCCCATCAGCCCTGGGAGCAGGCATCTAGACATGTAGTAAAACCTCAGCAGCCTGGCTAGGGGCTATCTGGGTTCAGTCCTGGCGCCTTAGGCGCCAGGCTCATAGTAGAAATCAGTCCTGGCGCCTAAGGCACCAGGCTCATAGTCATTACTTACCTCAGGCAGACCATGCTGAAAATGACTCCAATCCAACATGAAGCCTGAAAGGGACTATTTTTCTACAGGGACTATTTTTTACTCGGGTGTGGTTCTAGGGACTTCTTACCTGGGACTACTTTTGAGGCTATTTAAACCATGCCCGACCAGCAACAGACGCTTTGCGTTATTCTGCATCCAGCAGCGTAACGCTCACTGTGCCTGCAGCCTGCATCCAGTCTTCTGCCACGACTGCCTCGAAACCAGAGCTCCTAAAACAAAGAGGAAAGAAAGGGACAAGGTTAGAAAACAAACTTATTTCTATTCCACACCTGATTCTGGATCCATCTTGTCTCCATCTTGTCTCCGGACCTGTAAAGAACATCATTTCTGCACGCGCCGCACCTCCAGACTTACCTGATTTACCACCGGATGCATCCATTTGTGACTCTCCATATTTTCACGTGCCGCATCTGTAAAGAGAGACAAAACAACACGTTTTCCACGTGCAACATTTACCGGACAGCGCCGGGTAATACAGACTCTTACCTTAGCGCCACCAGCTGCCACAAGAGCATCTTTTCACGAGCCAGCTGCAAGACAAGAAAGGAAGGGGGGAACAAGAGTGAACATCGGACATATTGAACTCTATGAACTTAATATTTACTGGTCCTCACCAGGAACCTCAGAGTCAATACTCTCCGGAACTCTCCCGAGCCTTCAAACCAGTGAAGTAACTGGAATCGACGCGCCCCTGCAAATCCACACAGGATGGAGAGCTCATCTTTCAAGAATATAAGGTGAGATTGCTGTGAGGGCATTTCAGAGGTGATTAGTTGGGGAGGACTGTGGGGGTGCCATCACTTGAATCCACAAGTGGCTAAATCCATCTCTCCACTTGCAGGAGAATATTTCTACGGGCTAAGCAGACAAGATTAGGAGGGCAGATCCAGTTAGTCATCGCTGCACTACGCATCACATGGGTGGAAACCGCAGCTGTCTGTGTCCGACCGACGCCCCTGTGGGAGCCAGGTGAGCGTAACATTACCACATCGTGGTCAATTTGAAAATGATGATCCTAACAGCAAGGGTAAGATGCTTTGCCTCTACACAATCCACCCACTACATTCAAGAGACATCATGGGAGATGCTTTAGAAACATACAAAGTGTGTCAAGCAAAATGCTCTCCAGTGAGTGTATATGAAAAATATTTAGAAGCTGTTTTCCATTATTTTCCCCTACATGAAGAAGAGGAAGGCATGAGTGACCTTTGAAAATCAGTTCCTCCAGAGTATCATTGTCTCAGCATGTACACTGAAGATCAAAGTTACCATCAAAAAATGTATTCTCCATCTTCTGTTTTAATGTGAAGTAGCAACTCTTTGCTATGCTGTTAATGCACTAAAAACTAGAACCGATGTTACCAATATGTCAGCTCATCAGCTACTTCCGAAGATAAAGGACCCCTTGCTCACTATTCTTAGAGAGGCACAGATCCACCCTACTGATGAGGTCCAACCAGACTGGAACACGTGTCTGGGGTTTCTGTTGGTACTCTTGTTCAGAGGAGAATTGCCTAGCATTTTGGTGCTGGATTGCCCCAGGGCAGGACAAAGACTGATATGTTTGGGATATTTCTTCACTGTGAAAGATAGTGAGCTAAAGACTCTGGGTAAGTCTCTCGTAACCAGGACTAATGTCTGGCAGAGGGACTCCCAGGACCCCCCTTGTTAATTTGCATATTTAAGTAACTTTGGGTCTCACCCTAAGTTGCTAGGGGAATCCAGAGGTGGACCCCTTGCTCACTATTCTTAGAGAGGCACAGATCCACCCTACTGATAAGGTCCAACCAGACCGAAACACGTGTCTCGGGTTTCTGTTGGTACTCTTGTTCAGAGGAGAATTGCCTAGCATTTCGGTGCTGGGCTGCCCCAGGGCAGGACAAAGCCTGATCTGTTTGGGATATTTCTTCTCTGTGAAAGATAGTGAGCTAAAGACTCTGGGTAAGTCTCTCGTAACCAGGACTAATGTCTGGCAGAGGGACTCACAGGACCCCCCCTTGTTAATATGCATTTTTGCAAGAAAGACAGCCAACATCCGTTCATACATTATTACAACCTCTACATGTCTAGCTCCTTATGACATAGGAGGTGCACATTTACACCACCTATTAATCCTCACCAGTTGAGCATAAAAAAAACTAGAATATTAAACATTGTCTGCAGAGGCTGCATTTGAAGTACACAGCTTTCGGCAACAAATGATAGTTCTCTTAATAGACAAGGTAAGTAAATATGGTTTCTAACTTAATACTAACATGTATTCACCTCAGAATGCAATACATCCTCAATACTGGAAACATTATGTCATAAAGAATGCCTTATCACACTCAGCAGCATATGAAATGTAAATCTGTGGCATCACTTTTGCAAAAGAGAACACAATATATGTTAGTCGGCAGATATGCTCAAATACTAATTAACATGCAAATTGGTTTAATTACTGAGCATGAAACTGTCCATACAAATGACACCAGGTCCTCAACTGATGGGCCAATTAACACAGCAAAATCAACAATGGATATGTTTAATGCCAACCTTTATAGATTGTGCCCAATTTAATGAGATTGTGTTTCAGATTGTAAGCCAACCGATAGCCTATATCAACTCATAGAAAAAATAGAGGTTGACACTCCTTATGGGTCAACAAGCCACTGCAGACCTAACACCTCTAGAGAACTTCATATCCAACAAAATGGGATGAGAAAAAGTAATGCATTTCTGCCTCAACTGCATTGTAATTCTAAGACTCAACAATTACTTACACCACGGTTTAGTCAATGGAATAATAATTATAGTTGTTGATTAACAATCATAACCAAATGAAAATAATATCCAGTCATTGTCAACTCAAACACAACAAAACAAATCTGCTCACACCAGCATGTTTCCTTCTTTTTAGATATCTGTATGTAAGAAGAATCACTTATGTCCCTTGCATAAACAGCAACAATTTAAAAATCACAAGGTCTAAAGCTTAAGCCTCAACCATGCACTTTTAGACATTGACATTGACAATAAAATACTTAAATAATGTGAGCTTTGTAGCACTCCCAAGTGTTCATGCACTCACAAGTCTAGTTTTTTTTTACTGAACTTGGATGCAAACAAAGTAAATGCAGACATCCCTTGCAATGTTGAATATAAGAGACTATGTACATTACACACTCCACACTTGAAGATGTACCTGTAAATGAAAAAGGAAAACCTTCATAAAGAGAAGTGGTTGATTTAATTGTAACAACACTGCTACTCAGAAACTACAACTACCTGTAAACTTTAATAAGGCCTACTTAATATTCCCTGAACCAAAATGTACCCATTAAAATGATACCTGCAGAGTATATTAATTAAAATTAGAATATGCAAATGGGTATCAAAATACTTTACAATACAAGGTGCATAAAGTAAAGTTGCAATTAGAATTACAGGTATTTAACTACCTTTGAACATTACATACACCAGAAAATTCCCAGTACCAATTTCAATGCATGTATTCTCTCACAAACTAAAATACATTTGTTTTCAACTGGTACTACACACACATGATTGTACAAAATATGATACATATAACATACTGTCTTTGAAGGTCAAAAAAGGAAATGTGTGCTGTTTTCCAACTCCTATTCTGCAACAAATTATATTTTCTTTTCTTTACAGGCATACTGTAAAATGCTCCAAAATGTTTCCGCATTGTGCTTTTATCAGTACCACACAACACTGAGCTTGCAACTTGAGATGTATGCATACACTAATCCCTACTTCATCAGTGTCAAACCCTCCACACACAAACTCCATGCATGTGCTTTTAACAAGTGCCAGGTAACTCTGAATCTCAAAATGTACAACATACACCAATCCGTGAATTATCATACTCAGAGAGCAGTGGGCTGACTCCAGTCCTACTTTCCCCTACCTCTCATGATAATAAAAACCTGAGCATCAGCAAGGCTAGGGCAAAGTGTAGGTTCAAGCTACAATTCAGAGGTCCCCAAGCATTTAGGTATATTCATTCTCAAAAGAGAGTGATCCCATTCCTGCCTTGACCCAGGCTCCAAGCCTACCTTTCAAAAGGTTTTACATAACAAACATTACATCAACAGGAACAGGTACAAGAAGGCCGATTGCACAAAGTCTGACCTTTGCTACAACCAAGGCCAATTTTTAAAATATTCAGAAACACCAACCAGTATGTCTTCAGTGCCATAGAAAAAGTGAGCCCTCCATCCAAGAACTTCATTCATGTGCTCATTGCCACTATATCATCACTGCTATAAATAGTGAACCCTACATACAAGAACTTCATGCATGTGGTCTTTGTCACTACATCATCAAAGCCACAAAAATTGAGCCCTCTACCCAAGAACTTCATCCATGTGTTTTAACCAGTTCCTGACAAGACTAAACTTAGAGATTCAAAATGTTCAAAGACATTTTTCATTTTCATTCCCAAAGAAAAGTAGACTCATATCTGACCTCTATCAGGCTCCAGGTCTAATTTTCATACACAGCTCATACCACCCATTGTCTCAAAAGGGCCATGAAAAACAGTCCATTGGCACACTTAGAGTGATAAACTTCTCAATATGTGTGGGGATATATTTGCATATTAGCTCAGTCAGCCCTCTAATACCAACATGTATAGGTCGAACTGGAGGAAGACCTTGACATGATTTTTATATTTGCGGCAAGGAATACTTCATAGGGGCGTGGCTTACTGCCCACAGGAATGGCTGATTGACTGCGCAGCTCTGGGTCCCTCAGAGGAAACATGATAGTTTGGAGAGGGAGGAGTGTTAAAATTCCATTAGCACCCGGGGCAGGGGAAGCTCAGCCAATCAGGTTCTGCGGATCATGGGCTGAAACCTATAATCTCAGCCCGCTTCCATGGAATCCGCCAGTGCCTCTTCCGCCCTGCAGCACCATCTTCCTCCCCCCTCCTTGTCTCCCTCCCATTTCTTTTTGTTCCTATATCGCAACCCCCTCCCCTGCCCCAAACTGGTAACCCGGGGTACTATTGGTACTAAAGGCTCAGGCCTATAACTTGGGCTGCCGGGCTGTTACCCCTGTTCCAGCCCTTGGAATGGGATGATAATGTCATATTACAATGTGATTTTAAACTCCCGAACATCAGGTGCCTGTGTGTGTGAACTTTGTTTCCTATTCTTGGGCAGTGAGGTGAAGAAAGAATGAAAGTCCTCGAAGTGGCCAGTGAATGCTGTGTAATGGTTTTCTGTAACGCAACTGAGGCAAAGGCCCAGTCTGGGAGCTCATCATCGAAATGGCAGGCAAGTGATTTACAAGTAAACCAGACTGCAGAGTTTGTCCAGTTTAGCAGCATTTGTCTTCTTTATCACATGAGAGCTCAGCTGGTGTTTTTCCCACACGGTAGAAGTATAAGCGACATTCATAATTTATAGTGTGTGGAACGGAAATTATGACTGGAGTTGTGTGAATAAACCACCCAAGCACACAAACAGATTTATAGTAAATAAATATACTTTTTACCTAATGCAGCGGGTGTGTTTTCAACAAGATTACATAATCAGAAGGTGAAAAAGTAATTAGCTTCTAAAAGCTCATATACAAAGGAAGTCAATCATCATAGGCATTGACCCCAGCTTTTAGTGCTTTAGCACAGGATGTACTTGGAGTGAGGGACATGTGAATTGAAACTGCATCCATCTTTTTCACCAACTAATGACTTAGCAGTGTTGGTAACACACCTATTATACATAATGGGCACAGACATACTGACTGGATAGAGTGAGTCTGCTACATATATGCACTTCAATAATTAAGTCTATATGCAATAAGAATCCTAGCGGTGTTAAAGAGACACTCCTGTTATAACTAATGAAGTTGTAATTAATTAATATATCTGTATATTTAACGAGGATTACTCTCATTGTGATGGCTCTAGTAGCAATGGCCAGTGCAATTATGAAGTCAAAAAAGCTTCATCAAAAATGGACCCACAAAAGGATTCAGCTTCATCCTCCTTGCACACTAAAAAGGTCTAAAAGTGATAGCCCACCTCCGTAAGTAACCAGTGGTGGATTTGACTATGAAATCAATACTTACTGAATTAAGAGCATTGAAACCATTTATGGAGGTCACCATGCAAAGTTACAACAACTGGATGATAGATGGGCATCCTTTGAATCCAGGATTGAAGAAGTTGAAAGACAAATTAGTAATGCAAAGGATGTTTCCAATAGAGTAGCCCAGCCGGAGATTGCTGTTAAAGGTCTCCAAAAACAAACAGAAAATGTGCAAAACAGGAGTAGGCGTAATCACTTACGCATTGTTGGGTTGACGGAGGGAGTGGAAGGTGAGGATTCATTCCTCTTTCTTGGATCTTTGAAACCTAAACTATTATCTATACCTAATCTACAAACCTCAATACCTAATGTGCGCACCAAATAGGCCCTCCAGTGATGAAACAAGGCTCCAGGATGCTGATTCTTGCCTTTTTAGAGCATACTCAGATCCAACGTATTCTCAATAATTTGAAATCCATTAAACAACTAATCTGGAATGAACACAGGATCTTAATTTCTCAAGATGTTTCTAATGCAACGGCCAAGTGCAGGAAGGAATTTGTAACATTTTGGTATTAAAACAATTGAATGCAAGGTATGGTATAATACATCGAGGTCTCTTCAAAGTAGAGTTGAATGGTAAAACTACCACCTTTCATGACCAACAGGATCTCAAGACATTAATTTGTGCACTTTAAATCAAAGATTTGGAAACTTCTATACTTCCTTTTGACCAAGATGCAGCATCTGCCTCTAAATAAAAAATATTGTATGGTAACTTAATATACCCATGTAACAAGAAATGTAGGCCATGTTCCTATCTATCTTAGAATCTCTGGGGGATTGGCAAGTAGGAGTGGCCTACTATTTTGGTTCTCCACTTCCCATCATATCTACATCAATGTAGGTGTCTGTATCAAGTGAGCCACAAATATTCATGTGAAACAGTCTAATTAATATCAAATGATTCAAGTTGATGATATCTTTGATGTGTGTGTTTTGTTTGTCATTTGTTGCTAGATTTTATCTACACTAAATTTATGAACATTTTGGGAACTGAATATGAGGCCAATAATAATTTAAACAAATTTATCGTACATATATGGCTTACACTTTCAAGCAAGTTTGAGGTTGTATTTATCACATGTTATCTGAATTTCAATGGTGTTAAATTGTACTTCATGAAATGTTAAAAGAATAAATAATCCAATCAAAAGACAAAAAGTTCTTTCACACCTGAGTAGATCTAGACCATCCATAGCTTGTATACAACAGAATAACCTATCAATTCAAAAAGCTGCTAAATTGAAGAGGTATTGGTTGGGAGAAGTTATATCTAGTGTTGCTGATGGGCAACCAATGGGGTGCCAATTCTGCTTACTAAATCTTTTAAATATCAGTTGCTACATTCAGAAACTGACGGCAAAGCGAGATAGCTTCTTATAAAGATCTTGGTTGACTCAAAAATATACTCTATATTAAATATATATGGTCCCACATTGCCAGGCCCTCATTTTGGGTCAAACTTAAAGAACATTGACTACAATGTGATCTTCAAACTGTACTTATTATTGGGGATTAACATGGAATAATGGATCCCTACTTAGATAGGAAATCCAAAGTCAATTTAAAAAATTAAAAACAAGTAAAGTTTAACAAACTCGCAACAGAATACACTATTGCAACTATTATGAAATACAAGGCTAAGACATATCAAGCCTCAAATAAAACTAGTAAATCTCTAGCTTTGTATTTGAAGCTTAAAAAAGAAACAATCAAACTTCCAGTTATTAAAATTGAACAAGGAAATAGATTCTTCTCTGATAAAGTGATTATTCCTGCTTTTCCTAAATTCTATCAAGATTTCTACACTACTAATTCTTCTTGTGACAAAACGGACTTTATTAATTTATTGAAAGATATCCCACAATCTTCATACCAAGATTGTGATCTTAGCCCCTTGTACAACGCCATCTCTTCTGATGAAATTTTAAAGGCTAGCTGGGATTTCAAGAAAGGCAAAGCTCATAGCACAGATATTTTTTCAGCAGACTAGTATGCCAATTATCAGACTTCGTTGATACCAAAATTAAATGTATTGTTCTCGCAGTTTTAATCAATAGGCAACTTGGAGGGGTCTTTTTCGGAAGCCATGTTTATTGTTTCCACTAAATGTAATAAAAATGAAGAATTACCCCAAAATGACAGACCAATCTCATTAATATATGCAGACTGCAAAATCTTACCCAACTCCAGACTGTTTCAAGATATTCTTAACATTACTAACAAATCCAGAGACAGTTTTGCAGCCATAACACTCAATGTTGAAAAGCTTTTGATAGAGTGGAATGGGACTATCTGTTTGAATCATTGAAGTGGCACAACTTTGGACAGCAGTTTATTTCTTTGATTAGATTACAATAGTCTAATCCTAAAACTTCTATAGGCATTAATGGTCAAATGTCTTCATATTTCCCACTAAATATAGGAACCAAGCAAGGCTGTGCCTTACCCCTTATTCTATTTGTTTTAGCACTCAAGCCATTCTTGGACTCAGTTAGGTTAAATAAAACCATTCAATTGCATCAACATTTTGGAATTAGACATTAAACTAAGGGCATATGCAGATGATTTTCTTCTCACCTTGAAAAATTCTAGTAGCAGTGTTAGACACTTCCTACGTATGGTATGCTTGTTCTCATTAGTCGAAGGTTACAAACTTAAAGTAGATAAGTCTGAAATTCTCCCTCTTAATTACTTTTGCTTTAGACAACACTTTACTAATATGGGAATGAAATGGTGCCCTAATGGCACCAAGTACTTAAGAATTCATATCTTGTTTTCTATCAAAGTAATAATTAAGAAGAATCTAAGTTATTAACATCTAGAATTAAAGATCTTATTAGATCATAGCCGCTGCTATACCTATCTTGTTGGTGCTCCTCAAAACCATCAACATGATGATTTCTCCTATCTTATTGTACACCCTACATATGCCTCCTCTTACTTTTCCACCCTGTTCTTTAAAACAATAGATTCTCTTTTAACTAAATTTCTTTGAGGAAATATAAAAGAAAGTATTAAAGAAATCCTTTAATAATGGTTGTGAGACGTTTTCAAATGTTTGAACGTATAGCACATCATTTAATATTAAGGACACTTCAGCTTGGTTCTTACCTAAAGGTTTTATAGATATACCCTCCTGGTGCATTCAGGAAAATATAGTAGCTGCACCGATTCCTCTCCAAGATATTTATTATATTAGGAATCACAATACAATATTTAAAAAAAAACATTTGTATTAAATCTCTGCAGAATATCTTATGACCTTATTGTTTCCTTATATTAAAAAACCTACAGTATTTAAGTGACAATATATTTGGTACAATAAGTGTATTCAAATTAATGGGAAATCATTTCTTTGGGAGCCAAGGCCATGTGAAGGAATCAAATGTGTCTCTAAATTGTTTCAGGATGAAGTACCTATTTTATTTAACGAGCTTAGACAGATTTCCTTTACATGTTTTCTTTCTTACTCGATTTGTGAAAATTATGGATTTAATAATGGACAATATATATGTGTGGTATAAGGAGCATTTATTACTGGTGTATTATACACTTAAATATCTCAACATTAATTCCCTCCATCCATCAATGTTATATAAATATGATTAATGTTGAACGAACTTGGGAACAAGACTGTGAAATAACAATTGCAGGCGATATGTGGCTTCATATTTGGAGCAGAGCAGCGCATACTACTACATCAGCCAGTCCAATGCAGTCAATTTTATTTTTTCAACATAGAGTTTTCACAACCCCATCTAGGTTTTTTTAATGCAAACTTGCGGAGAACAACACATGAATCCTTTAAACATATGTTTGTAGAATGTAAATATGTCAAACCATTCTGGAAGCATGTGTAGAATGTTATGTTACAAATGTTTAAGATTCAACATTCATTTTAAATAGTTTGTTATTATATAGTCTTTTTCTGGATTGCACTTTTGAAAAATCAAATTGCTCTCTGTTTGATTATTGTTGCTATTCAAAATATTACTGCCAATTGGAAGCAATTAAGTAATGTCAATTATAAACTCGATCTGCAGTATCCATTCATTAGATCAATCTTTAGCCTTGTATCCTATACTTCTCTAAATATGTGAAACATAAATGGTGTATGCTTGCTAACTTTATGTCAAAGTCAACTCTTACTGCTACGCTATTATATGATAAGTCTCAAAAAGCTCCCCCTGTATTTGATCTTGCATGTCCTCCTCGTGTGTGTGTTTTTGTCTTTGTTTTTGTGTTCTATGTCATATTTATTATGCTGTTTAATGATATGGATTCATATGAATTTAATTATAGTCCAATATTACTATATGGCGGTTGGAGGTTTTACATATAAGGTTTGTTTTTAAATTGCAATAATTCTCGTTTGACGCTAACTACTATATGAATGTACATGTCCATAGCCACTTCCAGTGATTGTACTCATATTAAGAACATCAAAAATGATCTGCTTTTTCTTATACATAATTCTAATATACTGTTATATTCTGTAAAACTATTTTCCTGCACAGTATTATGTACTGGCTATATTAAATGTATTGCAAATTGTTTTAAAATAAAAGAAATACATCATAGGCATGCGTTGATTTTAACAGTCATGTTTTCTTTTCTCATCCAACCATTTACTTAGTGCGGACCATATTATTGTCTATATTTCTGCTGTTGAGTCACAGCTTAACTTGGTACAACAATCAGGGTTACTCAGATGTAAGTTTGCTTCTATCAAACAGTGCTTTTCACCCCAAAGGACAATATTCCCTCATTCATCAGCTTTTTTATAATTAATTATAAGTCTTTTTCCACCATTGAAATGCTTGTTTCTGATTTCTGGTGATGTTGATTGTGAAGTTCCATTTGCCATGTAGTGGTTTGTCTTCTAACTTAATGAAGTGTTTTGCAACTGTCTCAAAGAACACACCAACACACATGTTTGTTTTTATTTTGTCAGGAATTTAGATTTAGGTTTGAGGTCTGTTGAAAAAGGAACATCTAATTCAAGATCCAAGATCTTAATTGGGTTATCTTGCATGATTTCAGTGCCTTCTTCCATTGTTAGTAACATCTGGATGTCTCTTACGGATGATATGATATGATGTGGTCCTCCTCTGAACAGTAAACAGATAAAGTTGTGTTGTAGAAATGCTTTTTTAATTTGAATTTCCCAGTGAACTTACACACGTCTCGTGATGTATATTGTTTTGTTTTGTTTGGTGCAAAGGGTAGTGCAGTTTATTGTGAAGGTATTTCTTCCCGGTCAACAATTCCAGACAACAGATTGGTTACTATATTTGTACCCAATAATTTGGTTCTGTTATTTTCAGAGCAATTGCAAGACCATGTAAGACCCAAAATAACTGTCTTTTTTTTGGTCTGTCGGAATGTTTTCCTCTTTCGCCTCTTTGCTTGAATAATTGTTTTGTGTATCTGATCTCAGTGGTTTCTCAATTGTTTTTCTTTTGTTTGGCTGCATCATGTTGCACACTCTGTTCCTCTTGATTTGAGTTAAACATTTTTTTAATGGTTCTCTCTAAGCATGTTTTGTTGGAGTGGAGGTTGATGCTGTGTTATTCTCCCCAGTGGCCTTTTTTAGGGCTGTACTAGGCGGGGAAGACATGCGTGTACTGTCCCTTGATGCAGTTTTGTGCAACTGTTTATTATATTTGGGCAGACATGTCATCACTGTGAGCCTTCTCTTTCCTGAAGATTGCTTTGCCTTTTTTAAATTTCAATTTGATCTTAGTTTTCACCAAACAATTATATTTAACACACTATAGTTCTTTAGAGTTTCTGTTCTGTGTATTTCATATATTTATTTTTTAAGTCAATAGTTTCCTCCTGCTCTACTTTTGCATGTATCCTAGTGACATGTTCTGTTAGCATTTTCATCATGTTTTAGAGGTCATGGTTAGGTTATCGTGCTAATGACTTGCCTCATGCATTCTGAGCGCATTTATCAAATTTTGGGAAGTTGATTAGCCTCAGGCACCTACTGATCTGACCATTTGCCTAGGTGATTCTGCAGCATGGATATTTCCCAGAATGTACTGATCTCTTTCTTGGATATTTCTTCCTGTCGGATTCATTTCATTTCAGTTACAGGAATTGGTGGTGAGCAGAATCCATTTGATGCCCTTACTTTTGGTGGAAACAAGGCTACTATATCCCCACCTCTATTGTATAAATATGTATAAACTAGTGTAGTAGCCCATGTACATGGGTCAAGTGCAGGCTTTTATTAACACGGTAGGACTTCTATATATCCTAAGGCAACAGCTGCCTCTAGCAGTGACAACAGGCAAAGCTAAGGAATTGGCATTTTCTATATATCGTAAGGTAATAGCTCCCTCTAGCGATGACAACAGGTGAAGTTATGGCTGCATCAGACAAGCATACAGGGACAAACATACATCTGGCCTTTTATTATTATAGAGATATGATGCCATCGCTATTGATGTACTGGGAGAATGCTGCTAAGAGGCTGCCTCAAATTAGTCAGTATAGCTCATGATTGCTATCACCATTGTAAGCTAAAATAGTCAAATCTATTTGCCCTTTTTCACCTTCTAAATCCACATGGTGTTCTTAGTGCTTCTTGATTCTTCTCTGTCAAAATGCATGGGTTATCAGTGCTTCACTGCGCCTACAGTATTTTGGCGTACCTAATACTGTGTTGGCCTCTTACTACACCTCCTCAATTCACATGTGGATTGCAATGATTTGGCACTCTTTACCATCTACTAAATAAAGCTTGTGTTCTCAATACTTCAGTCTTCTCCCAGCAGACAATATGCAAGTGTGCGTAACACTTTTTTGGCCGCCTCCTCTGCTTGAAAATTGCATGTAGCGTTCTCACTGCTTTGGCATTCTCCTACACCTACTAAATTCACATGATGTTCTCATTGTTGTGGCCTTCCCTTCTACCTACAAAATGCAAATGTGATTCCCAGTGATATGGCCTTCTGCTCTGCCTACTTAATGCACATGAGGTTCTCAATGCGTTGACTGCCTATTACGCTTACAAAATGCTCTTTGGCTTCTCACTGTCTTTGTGTTCTTCTCTGCTTACAAAATAAATGGTTTGGCCAACACTACCTTGGCTTTCCCCTCTGCCTACAAAAGGCATGTGGAGTTCTCATGCCGCTTTACTCTCACCAGTTCGGTCTATGGTCTATCCATCCAGAAATCAAGTGCCCGATGCCCAAAATCACAAAACGAATTCACTATCTCTACATTTGTCATATTAGTCAGTTAAATATATTTTAAACTATACTATTTCCAACCCTAATCTACTTCTTGCTTCAAGTCTCTTTCCTAATTTACCAGAGACACCCATACTCTTAAAACACCAACCACTGACTGATTCAGTCTTCTACTCACCCATCTTTATTTTATTTGTATAAGCTTCATTTCAATTCCTTCTTGAAAGAACAATTCAACTGTGTATAGTAAGGACTGTATCTCTCCCTTGCTCATAAAAAAAGAGAGAAAAGAACATGCATTAACGCTAGCATATTACTCAGCTATATTTCTGTAGACGCGAGTTTGAATCCAGTAGAACCTGTCACCTCCAGCCTCTGGATAAATCTGGAGTTCTGGGAAAATTCCAGGTGTTCGAGTTTTGCACGAACCACCCTGCATATGCCTAGTGTGTATGTTCTTTTCTTTCTCATCCCACTTGCTCTCAGTCTGTTGCCTTCACCCCTCTCTATTGCTCTAACTCTCTCTCAAGTCTCTCTATAGCTTCCTTGCAGGGCCGTTTCTATTGCATGTGCGCACACACGTAGCAACAACAATGCTGCATTATCACATCTGCATTTGGCACCAACCTAGCTGTGTTTTCTCTCCCTAGACTACATTCATCATTTGGATCTATATATCTGTTTGCGTTTTCTGGCAAATATGCATTATTCATTAGTGTTTATATATCCTAATTATATCCATACCATGCTGTATCATCGTTAAGTATGTTATGCTTGAATTATGCATTTCTTTAATCCTAATTTGATTTTCCTCAACACACATTAGTTAAAAAAGATACAAAAACAGCATTGGAGTTGTGTGTTAAAGATGTAGTCTCTAAGGCTACAGAAATCATCTCATTAGCTAGAATAAGTTTTACAGCAGATGCATATTTTCATCCCACTGTTTTTCAGAGCCAGACATCGGGGAGCATTTGGCAACGTAATTCCTGCAGTACAGTGCACCTGACAATATTCAAATGAGAGTTCATGAGTACTCATAAGTACTCTTAATTATGGGTTCTGAGTATCCAGCATCGTTCACAGTAACCTTCCTTTGAGTAAAAATCATAGCTAAATGTCCATGCACCAGAAGGTGTTCAGTGATGTATTGCTTTACAATTTGTCATAACAGATGTGATGGAAAAAGAAAATGAGTACTTGGAAAACCCTTTGCTGCACCAGACGCTTTTATTTCTGTCCTTGACACTGGCAGAAGGAACTGGCAAGATTAAAGAGACTTGGAACAGATCAGAGTGTATTTAAGAACTGTTTTGACAGGGAATATTGCTTTTAAGTCTAATGCCAAACTAAGCTTGCTTTACTAATTAATTACTAAGTGATAAAAGCCTTAACGATGCTTTCGAGTTTTCAGACATTGCGTGATTCAGATGCTTCAGAAAATAGGGCATACACAGTCCTGTACTATCACACACATTTCTTTCAATGGTACAGACAAAGCGCAACATGCTTACAGAGACAATCCGCGTCCACTTTATGAAATTGAAAAACTCTTATATGCATGGTAGAGCTGGCATTTAGCAGTAATGTATTCAAATGTAATTGTCATTTGTGTAGTGCCTTTACCCATTGGTATGGTATCAAAGCGCTGTAGGTGAAAACCCTTGAGGGACTGAAGTCCAAGGTATGGGAAATTCATCAGAGGAGTTTAGAATGCATGTGCACATTTTAGCCAATACAAAGATTGGTGCGAGTGGCAAAGTCCCTGCTAGTAACATGCGCCCAAATACAATTAATGTTATAGTCCCAAGTTTACAAATTCACAAACTGTGGGAGGCACATAGCGATTCTGCAAGGGTTGACTGGACTATGGTACTGCTAGAAGCAGCAGATGATGCTTGCTTTGAGGCACTGCCAAAAATGGTGGCATCGGTCACAAGGCACTCATCCAATTCTCATGGAGGTGGGAAGAGGCTTTAGGAGGACTCTAGCCTTTCTCATACTGAAAATGTTAGGTGCACAGGGTAAGGGCTGACATAGGAATTGGCAAAGGGTGCAGAAACACATTAGATGGGACACATGTAAGGAGCATTTGGGCTTGCACGCTGGGAGGTGCACACTGACAGGTAATACATTTCAAAGAAATAACCAACCCATCGAACATTTTGCTTCAGACACTTTTCAAAATGTTGCCGCCGTCTAGTACCTACTGTAGTGAATCGGGGTGAGCAGCAGTAAATGAGGGTATCTACAGTGGGAATTTTTTGCACCCAAACATAAACTTCAATCTTGCCCCAAACAAATGAGGAATCCATGCAACATTTGGTATTAGTGGGTTCAACAGTGTGGATTTGTATAAATTAAGACACAACAGACAGGTAAAATTACCAAAATATTATGGGATGTGCACACTGACAGCTACAGTGAGAGGCTTGGGTGAAGGACACATGGAAGGAGGCATTAGACTGGCTGATTAGCACAACCTGGCACCACTTCATATTGCCACGTACAGCCACAATATAGCTACATGAGAACTAATGAGTTGGAGATGTGTTGAGTGGGCACCACAATTTTAGGTTTAAAGACAACAATTTCATACATTCTTGATAAGGTATGTGGTCCTGTAGCCAAAACACCTCACATCTACTACGAGGAATGCACATACTTGTGGGAGAATGGATTCTAGGTGTAGTGGCCTAGGAAGCTGGAAGGACCTCAGTGTGTCGATCAACACATACAATTACTTATCATTTTTTGAATGTATTACACTTTCAAAATAGACTTCTCCTTGAAAACGATTGTAAGTTTTTTTTCTTTTCAGAGACACAGGCAGTTCATAGTTTGTCCAATACATTTCGGTCTTGACACCATCTTCAGGGACCCAATTCTACAAGGATAGATAAAAATAACTTTATAACTACGTATTCCCTCTGTGTTTTATAAATTATGAATGAAAAAAGAGGTTCTGCAGAAAAGATTTTTTTTTGTAATTGTATCTGTCTGTTGTGTCTTAATCTATACAAATCCACACCGTTGAACCCACTGCTACCAAATTTTGCATGGATTCCTCATTTGACTGAGGCAAGATTGAGTATATGTTTGGATGCAAAATATGCCTGCTGTAGATACCCTCATTTACTGATGCTTACCCCGATTCACTACAGTAGGTACTAGAAGGAGGCAACATATTGAAAAGTGTCTGAAGCAAAATGTTTGGTGCAGGAAGGAAAATCTTTTACCAAGATGGCCACCATGGAAAGGGAAGGCATGGTGTATAAAGAGAACACAACAGGGCATGAGCAGGGGGTGGGCAGGAGGGGATAAACAGGGAGAAACAAAAGGGGCATGAGCGGGCGGTGGGTGGGAGGGGAGAGACAAACGGGGCATAAGCGGGGGGTGGGTGGGAGGGGAGAGACACACGGGGCATGAGTGGGGGGGTGGGAGACACACGGGGTATGAGCGGGGCGTGGGTGGGAGGGGAGAGACACACGGGGCATGAGCGGGGGTTGGGTGGGAGGGGAGAGACACACGGGGCATTAGCGGTGTGGGTGGGAGGGGAGAGACACACGGGGCATGAGCGGGGGTGGGTGGGAGGGGAGAGACAAACGGGGCATGAGCGGGGGGTGGGTGGGAGGGGAGAAACAAAAGGGGCATGAGCGGGGGGTGGGTGGGAGGGGAGAGACAAACGGGGCATAAGCGGGGGGTGGGTGGGAGGGGAGAGACACACGGGGCATGAGCGGGGGGGTGGGAGGGGAGAGACACACGGGGCATGAGCGGGGGTGGGTGGGAGGGGAGAGACACACACGGGGCATGAGCGGGGGTGGGTGGGAGGGTAGAGACACACGGGGCATGAGCAGGGAGTGGGTGGGAGGGGAGAGACACACGGGGCATGAGCAGGGAGTGGGTGGGAGGGGAGAAACACACAGGGCATGAGCGGGGGGTGGGTGGGAGGGGAGAGACACACAGGGCATGAGCGGGGGGTGGGGGAGGGGAGAGACACACGGGGCATGAGCAGGGGGGAGGGGAGAGACACACGGGGCTGAGCGGGGGGTGGGAAGGAGGGGAAAGACACACGGGGCATGAGCAGGGGGTGGGTGGGAGGTCTAGAGACACACGGGCATGAGCAGGGGGTGGGGGAGAGACACACGTTGCATGAGCAGGGGGTGGGGGGGAGGGCTAGAGACACAAGGGGCATGAGCGGGGGCTGGGTGGTAGGATTGGCTAGAGACACACAGGACATGAGCGGGGAGTGGGGGGAGAGACACACGGGGCATGAGTGGGGGGTGGGTGGGAGGGCTAGGGGCATGAGCGGGGGGTGGGTGGGAGGGCTAGGGGCATGAGCGCGGGGTGGGTGGGAGGATTAGAGACACATGGGGCATGAGCGGGGGGTGGGGGGAGGGAGAGACACACGGGGCATGAGCGGGGGGTGGGTGGGAGTTCTAGATACACACGGGGCATGAACGGGGGTGGGTGGGAGGGCTAGAGACACACGGGGCATGAGCGGGGGGTGGGTGGGAGGGCTAGAGACACACGGGGCATGAGCAGGGGTTGGGTGGGAGGGCTAGAGACACACGGGGCATGAGCAGGGATGGGTAGGAGGGCTAGAGACACATGGGGCATGAGTGGGGGTGGGGGGAGGGAGATGGACACACGAGGCATGAGCGGGGGTGAGCGGGAGGGAGAGAGACACACGGGGCATGAGTGGGGGTGGGGGGAGGGAGAGACACACACGGGGCATGAGCGGGGGTGGGGGGAGGGAGAGAGACACACGGGGCATGAGCGGGGGTGGGGGGGAGGGAGAGAGACACACTGGGCATGAGCGGGGGTGGAGGGGAGGGAGAGAGACACACGGGGCATGAGTGGGGGGTGGGTGGGAGGGATAGAGACACACAGGGCATGAGCGGGGGGTGGGTGGGAGGGATAGAGACACACAGGGAATGAGCGGGGGGTGGGTGGGAGATCCAGGGGCATGAGCGGGGGTTGGGTGGTAGGGCTAGAGACACACGGGGCATGAGTAGGGGGTGAAGGGAGAGACACACGGGGCATGAGCAGGGGGGGGGAGGGAGAGACACACACGGGGCATGAGAGGGGGATGAACGGGAGGGATAGAGACACACGGGGCATGAGCGGGGGTGGGGGGAGAGACACGGGGCATGAGCGGGGGGTGGGTGGGAGGGATAGAGACACACGGGGCATGAGCGGGGGGTTGGGTGGGAGGGATAGAGACACATGGGGCGTGAGCAGGGGCTAGGTGGGAGGGATAGAGTCACACGGGGCATGAGCGGGGGGTGGGTGGGAGTGATACCGACACACAGGGCATGAGCGGGGGTAGGTGGGAGGGATAGAGACAAACGGGGCATGAGTGGGGGGTGGGTGGGAGGGCTAGGGGCATGAGCGGGGGGTGGGTGGGAGGGCTAGTAGGGGGTGAGGGGAGAGACACACGGGGCATGAGCAGGGGTGGGGGGGAGGGAGAGACACACACGGGGTGTGAGTGGGGGTGGGGGGAGGGAGAGACACACACGGGGCATGAGCAGGGGTGGGGGGGAGGGAGAGAGACACACTGGGCATGAGCGGGGGTGGAGGGGAGGGAGAGAGACACACGGGGCATGAGTGGGGGGTGGGTGGGAGGGATAGAGACACACGGGGCATGAGCGGGGGTGGGTGGGAGGGATAGAGACACACAGGGAATGAGCGGGTGGTGGGTGGGAGATCCAGGGGCATGAGCGGGGGTTGGGTGGTAGGGCTAGAGACACACGGGGCATGAGTAGGGGGTGAAGGGAGAGACACACGGGGCATGAGCAGGGGGTGGGGGGGAGGGAGAGACACACACGGGGCATGAGAGGGGGGTTGGCGGGAGGGATAGAGACACACGGGGCATGAGCGGGGGGGGGGGAGACACGGGGCATGAGCGGGAGGTGGGTGGGAGGGATAGAGACACACGGGGCATGAGCGGGGGGTTGGGTGGGAGGTATAGAGACACATGGGGCGTGAGCAGGGGCTAGGTGGGAGGGATAGAGTCACACGGGGCATGAGCGGGGGGTGGGTGGGAGTGATACCGACACACAGGGCATGAGCGGGGGTAGGTGGGAGGGATAGAGACAAACAGGGCATGAGTGGGGGGTGGGTGGGAGGGCTAGGGGCATGAGCGGGGGGTGGGTGGGAGGGCTAGAGACACACGGGGCACGGGGCATAAGTAGGGGGTGAGGGGAGAGACACACAGGGCATGAGCAGGGGTGGGGGGGAGGAAGAGACACACACGGGGTGTGAGCGGGGGTGGGGGGAGGGAGAGACACACACGGGGCATGAGCAGGGGGTGGGCGGGAGGGATAGAGACACGCGGGGCATGAGCCGAGGGTGGGCTTGAGGGATAGAGACACACTGGGCATGACCGGGGGGTGGGCGGGAGGGATAGAGACACACGGGGCATGAGCGGGGGCTGGGCGGGAGGGATAGAGACACACGGGGCATGAGTGGGGGTGGGCGGGAGGGATAGAGACACACGGGGCATGAGCGGGGGGTGGGCGGCAGGGATAGAGACACTCGGCGCATGTGCGGGGGGTGGGCGGGAGGGATAGAGACACACGGGGCATGAGCGGGGGCTGGGCGGGAGGGATAGAGACACACGGGGCATGAGTGGGGGTGGGCGGGAGGGATAGAGACACACGGGGCATGAGCGGGGGGTGGGCGGGAGGGATAGAGACACTCGGCGCATGTGGGGGGGTGGGCGGGAGGGATAGAGACACACCGGGCATGAGCGAGGGGTGGGGGAGAGGGCCAAAGGCATGAGCAGGGGGTGGGTGGCAGGGTTAGGGGCATGAGTGGGGGGTGGGTGGGAGGGCTAGAGACACACGGGGCATGAGTAGGGGGTGAGGGGAGAGACACACGGGGCATGAGCGGGGGGGTGGGTGGGAGGGATAGAGACACATGGGGCATGAGCGGGGGTTGGGTGGGAGGGATAGAGACACACGGGGCATGAGCGGGGGGTGGGTGGGAGGTATAGAGACACGGGGCATGAGCGAGGGGTGAGTGGGAGGGCATAAGAGCATGAGCGGGGGTGGGTGGGAGGGCTAGAGACACATGGGGCATGAGTAGGGGGTGAGGGGAGAGACACACGGGGCATGAGCAGGGGGTGGGGGGAGGGAGAGACACACGGGGCATGAGCGGGGGGTGGGTGGTAGGGCTAGAGACACACAAGGCATGAGTAGGGGGTGAGGGGAGAGACACACGGGGCATGAGCAGGGGGTGGGGGGGAGGGAGAGACACACACGGGGCGTGAGCGGGTAGTGGGTGCGAGGGCTAGAGACACACGGGGCATGAGCGGGGGTGGGTGGGAGGGCTAGAGACACACGGGGCATGAGCGGGGGGTGGGTGGGAGGGCTAGAGACACACGGGGCATGAGCGGGGGGTGGGTGGGAGGGCTAGAGACACACGGGGCATGAGCGGGGGTGGGGGGGAGAGAGACACACGGGACATGAGCGGGGGGTGGGCGGGAGGGATAGAGACACACAGGGCATGAGTGGGGGGTGGGCGGGAGGGATAGAGACACACGGGGCATGAGCGGGGTGGGAGGGGGAGGGAGAGAGACACACAGGGCATGAGTGGGGGGGAGGGATAGAGACACACGGGGCATGAGCGGGGGTGGGTGGGAGGTATAGAGACACACGGGGCATGAGCGGGGGGTGGGTGGGAGGGCTAGAGACGCACGGGGCATGAGCAGTGGGTGGGTGGGAGATCTAAAGACACACGGGGCATGAGCGGGGGTGGGTGGGAGGGCTAGAGACACACGGGGCATGAGCGGGGGGTGGGTGCTAGGGATAGAGACACACGGGGCATGAGTGGGGGGTGGGCGGGAGGGATAGAGACACACGGGGCATGAGCGGGGGTGGGGGGAGGGAGATAGGCACACGGGGCATGAGCGGGGGTGGGGGGGAGGGATAGAGACACACGGGGCATGAGTGGGGGTGGGGGGGAGGTAGAGAGACACACGGGGCATGAGCGGGGGGTGGGCGGGAGGGATACAGACACACAGGGCATGAGCGGGGGTGGGGGGAGGGAGAGACACACACGGGGCATGAGCGGGGGGTGGGCGGGAGGGATAGAGACACACGGGGCATGAGCGGGGGTGGGGGGAAGGAGATAGACACACGGGGCATGAGCGGGAGCGGGGGGGAGGCAGAGAGACACACGGGGCATGAGCAGGGGTGGGGGGAGGGATAGAGACACACGGGGCATGAGCAGGGGTGAGCGGGAGGGATAGAGACACACGGGGCATGAGCAGGGGTGGGGGGAGGGAGAGAGACACACGGGGCATGAGCGGGGGTGGAGGGGAGGGAGAGAGACACACGGGGCAGGGGGTGGGGGGAGGAAGAGACACACACGGGGCATGAGCGGGGGGTGGGCGGGAGGGACCGAGACACACGAGGCATGAGCGGGGGTTGGGGGAGGGAGAGACACACACGGGGCATGAGCGGGGGGTGGGCGGGAGCTATAGAGACACACAGGGCATGAGCGGGGGGTGGGCGGGAGGGATAGAGACACACGGGGCATGAGCGGGAGTGGGGGGGGGAGAGACACAGGGCACAAGCAGGGGTGGGGGGGAGGGAGAGAGACACACGGGGCATGAGCGGGGGTGGGACGGGAGGGATAGAGACACACGGGGCATGAGCGGGGGTGGGGGTGAGGGGAGAGACACGGGGCATGAGTGGTGGTGGGGGAAGAGAGAGAGACACACGAGGCATGAGCGGGGGGTGGGCGGGAGGGATAGAGACACACGGGGCATGAGCGGGGGGTGGGGGGACAAACAAAAACACTGACATGCCGCACGGACATGAGTTCGTGCGGCAGATCCCGCTCCTCGGCCCTCCGCTGGCCACCGTGTGCGATGGCGTGAGCGGGGGGCTGGAGGAACAGGGGACACACAGAGCATGAGTGGGGGTGGGGGGGACAGGAAGGACACACGGGGCATAAGCGGGGTGGGGGGACAGAAAGGACTCACAGGGCATGAGCGGGGGGTGGGGCAGACACGGGCATGAACGGGGTGGGAGGAACAAGAGACAGACACGCTGTCTGCGGACATCACGCAAGCTGCTGGCCCAATCACCGTCCTGTCCGCGGAGCGAACAGGGAAGTGTGTCCGCGAAGCGAACACAGATATCACTAATTATTTTGTACCTACTTTTTGGTCATTTTAAAAAAAACTACTGGACGGATTTTCACCAAATTTGCAATTCCTGGGAAGGAAAATCTTTTTTTTTACCACCTGGGGTTCCCACTTTGAGGACCTAAGATGCTAGTGGTCTTCATCTATTGAAAAGGATGTTATGGTGACGTTGCACTAATAAAAACCTATGAAATTCAATGAAAAAACTTTGTTAAAGGGACGTTATGGTTAAGTTGCACTAATAAAAACCTATGAAATTCAATGAAAAAACGTTGTTAAAGGGACGTTATGGTTAAGTTGCGCTACTAAAAACCTATGAAATTCAGTGAAAAAACTTTGTCAAAGGGACGTTATGGTTCCAAGTAAAACTGAAAAACCCTTGAAATTCGCCAGTTATGGTAAGCTAAGCAACCATAACTCGCGCCACCACCGTGCACTGCTAAGACTAACACCCAGGACATCAAAGATGACATCACAAATGTCATTGATGACATCACTGATGACATCACATGTGTATGTACTTTTCATGAAATATGTGTACAAGGGATTCTTATTATAATGTTACGAAACAAGTGTCAAGGATCATTGCAATAAATATCATACCCTAATTAGTGCATTGAACGATGCATTGATATAAATAGCATTCTATTATGGGGTTCTATCTGGTATACTACGCTACTCATACAGAAACATAACATTGTGTGCAGCGTACAAGATGAAGGTATAATATTTGTAATGTTAATATGTTGAATATTGAAATGATAAGTGTTTTCTTAATAGATTTTTGTGTACTGTGAAATATGTAATACGTAGCTAATAAAACACATGTATTACATAATTGCATTACTATAGACAAAACACAAAGACACAAGAACACATACCAATATGGGTATATACAGGGAAAGTGAAGTTAGCAAAAAAGCACAAGTAGTAGCAGAAACAATTCATAACTTAACTGATTATTTTCATGCAAATAAATGATTGCTCTGTTTCAAAGCTGCTATTTACTCTATGTATATGTATCACTTGATGTGATTGGACCCACAGGGAAAGTACAGCCATAAAAAAAAACAACAGCACTATCAGGAAGTGCTCATAAGTCTATTGATTATCTTTATGCACAAAAAGGATTGCTGTCTTTCAAGCTTGTGTTTTCCCGTATGTATATGTTTCATATGATGTGACTGGACTCTAAGGGAATTACTGTAAGAACCTACTTAAAGGATATGTCTACAAATAAAATAACATTTTTAGTTTCTGACTGTTACTGAAGAAAACCATGTGGCCCAGACATGTCAGCAAAAGAAAAAAGAGCGAGCCAGACATGTGATGTCATCAGTGATGTCATCAATGACATTTGTGATGTCATCTTTGATGTCCTGGGTGTTAGTCTTAGCAGTGCACTGTGGTGGCGCGAGTTATGGTTGCTTAGCTTTGACAAGGTTTTTTCACTGATAACATATATGAACATCCTTATTTGATTTCTTGAGCAATATATTGAGTTATTGGCCCCTGTGGGACGCATTTTACCGTATTGCATTCCTGGCATGTCTTTTCTTTGAATTTATTTTTTTGGGATAAAATAAGTGAATGGTGCATTCACATTTTACAAAGTGGTGGTCAAAACATGTCCTTGATTCTATATTTATATTCTGTGAAACGTTACTCATGTTTCTTGTTAGTTCATTGAAAGATTCCCTTTGGATCGGTATTGTGAGGGAATCCTCTAAAAAAGGCCATGAAGTTTAACATTTCCAGAATACCATTTACCAATATTTTTCATTAGTGGATTGTACATTGCAACATTTCATGGATTTGACGTTGACCATGCACATGGTTTACATAGTATTGGATGATATACGAAAAATATATTTACATATCTCATAGTGCATGTGAGGTCTGTTGGCTACAGTACCAGATACCTAATTAAGAATATATTAAATTGTTATCTTTAAACCTAAAACACCAGTGCCCACTCCACTCTCCAAATCAATAGTTCATAAACCTGCACAAAAAGAGTGGAGGCATGCATAGCATTGAACAACAAAGAATATATCATAGGAAGATATTGCTAGCTTGACAGATAGAAAAGCTGAAACTTTAGGATTCAGCTCAGAAGAAGCAGATACCATCCTCAACTTTATCAGAGACGCCGGGATAACCAACACTAATTTAGACCCGAGCACATTCAAAGAAAAGGCATGCCAGGAATGCTATACAGCTAAATGCGTCCCACGAGGTCCAATAAGCCAATATATTGTTCAAGAAATCAAATAAGGATATAAATATATGTTATTACAAATCACTGTTTACTATCTACATTACATAATATCCACGCCCTGCAGTCTAACTCTCCCTATTTGACCATTATGATGTTATGTCTCTTTTTGCACATGCAGCTATCTTAACTAGCTGTATCTGTCTCTTGTTATTTTCTATTTGTCATTGAGCTACGATGTAGCTTGCCACACATTCTGTTTGAACTCTGGGCTGCCTTTTTGGGCTGATCCTCACCTGATCACTGCCGCACTGATAAAGTCCTCACCCCTACTTGTGTGTGCCTGGTCTGTTGTAACCTCGGCCTATCTCCTTAGACCATTCCAGGGGGACTGCTAATGTAGTTATTCTACCACGCCTCAGAGACTAAGTAGCAAAGACTCTACTAAGATCCTAGCATTTTGCTTTCTGTCTGTCGACACTCACGGCTACCCTACGGAAAGTAACCCTAACTATGGCTACTCTCCTTCCCCTCTTCAACACAACAACACCTACTAGGTTCTTACCCGCAAACTCATGCCTATCATACCATTGATTTATTATAACTCTGTAATGGTCGAACTCTGACCACTGCCCTTTGATGCTAGCTCAATTGATCTCTCCATATGGCTCTCCACCTACGGTCAACCTACATTGCCCACTTAGCACCAGGAATGCAGACTAAGATCACGCCTTAAGCACCTTAAAAGTCAGAGCTTGCATAACTTGACACCCACTAAGTGCAAACCTCTCCACACCACCTGCTCCAGTGCGGGCGCATTGCCCTACCTCTCCAACAAACATATTGCAACGGTAACTAGTGCTGTAGTTACTGCAAAACCCACCTCTATTGCAACCACTATCAAAGGAGCAATCATAAACACTAGCTCTCTCATTGCTCATGCGCTAGACTTTGCTGGCCTCATATCCACTTACTATCTTGACTTTCTGACAAGAACTGAAACTTGGTTACACTCATCCTCAGGGCCCTCCCTTTCCCTAGCATTCCTGGAAGACTACAACATTATTAGAGCAGATAGAGAATTTGGCAGAGGTGGTGGAGTGGCTTTCATTGCGAAAACCCAACTGGGTCTCTGAGAACTCACCAAAGAATGTTTCACCTCTGGCAAACTTCTTTCAGTTAAAATACCTTTGTCAGCCTCTCGGACTCTTCTGGTACATCTCATATACCATCCCCGGGACCAATATCATCCTTTGTGGAAGACATTACATTCCTCCTCCCATGTAACACTAAATTGAGCTCCCGAACTGAAATGCTGGGAGACTTCAACTTAGGTCTTTATGATGTGAAAGACACCAATGCTATTGCGGTACAGAATATCATCTCTCAACTTGGATTTCGAACAGTGTGTCAGCAGTTCAACCCACTTCAAAGGTAGGACCTTGGATTGGCTAGCAGACCTGAACTGCTCTACCACCATGCTTGCCAATTCCCCTTGCCCGTGCTCAGACCGCATTTCCTTCCCTATACAGGACAGCCTATGCCCTATTCCAAAGGCCATCCTCGCACCATAGGTCTCAACTACAGCCGATCACCAATCCATCTAGAAGCTCTGATAAGGACCCTTCACTATTCGTGGAGATGTATAACCATACCTTACTTCAGTCATTAAACAAAATTGCCACATTAACAATAAGAAAATCTAAACCAACAGCACACCTAAACAAGTGTTTTTCTGCTCTGATCTAAAATTCTTGCACAGAACAAAAAGAACCACGGAAAATAACTGGAAAAAGACACCCACTGCCATCAACATAGACAAATTTACATCTGCAGCTGCCAACTACAGAGCAGCCATATTAAACACCAAAAGAGAGACTTAAAATGCAAGAATACAAAATGCCAAATCAAGCTCAAAAGAGCTCTTCACTATCCTCATGGAATTGGAGACTCCAGTTCCACGGACAGACCTGTGCACTAAAGATGCTTCTTGGTGTACCAATATCCTAAAAGCCCTTCTAGATAAAATTGCTCTGCTGCAAACCATAATAGAGGCAAAAAAGCACAGTTTGACGTTGAGTACTAACTTCAACAAATCTCATAACTCACAGCCCATTCAGTGTCATCTATTCCAATTCACACCAGTTACTTTGAAAGAGGTAGAAGACATGATTTGCCAACTTAAAACCCTCAAGATGTCAATAGGACATTTGCCCAGCCACGGCTTTAAAGGAAGGAGTAAAGGACCTTGCACCATTCATCACTTCCTTGATTAATGCTTCATTCGAATCTGGCATAGTCCCTGATAATCTTAAAGAGGCCTAGGTCATGCCCCTTCTCAAAAAACCTAATTTAGATCTGAATATCCCTACCATCTATAGGCCCATAACTACAGTACTGTTCCCCTTGACAATCATCGATAGAGCAGCATTTCACCAGATACAAAAGCACTTAAAAGACAAAAACCTCTTTGGCTTACGTCAATCTGGATTCAGACCAAGACATGGTACAGAAACAGCTCTCCTCGATTTAAAAATTCAATTGAATGAGTTAAGGGATAAAGGCAGCATCGCCATCCCACTGCTGCTTGACCTCTCAGCAGCCTTTGATTTGGTTGACCCCCAGATCCTTACCAAGCAGCTGACTACTGCAGATGCTTTCTCCACCAATGCCGCAAGTTGGATTCAGTCCTTTCTAGCCAACAGGACCATGACAGTCTTCTCTCCTACATCTTCTGCTGACCCAGTTTCAATCTCCTGTGGAGTCCCTCAGGGCTCCTGCGTCTCGCCTACCTTATACAATGTTTTTACAAAGCTCCTGTTCGACCACCTCGACGGCTTGGGTGTCACCTACACTAACTATGCAGATGACACCCAAGTCCTTAATAACTTAATGGGTTGCTATGAACACGATTCAAAAATATTAAACAATATCTATCTTCAGATCCAGGCTTGGACGGCCACCCACGGGCTTTGCCTAGATGATGATAAGACAAAGCTTCTTATCATAGGCTCTCATTCATGACTTAACACGTTAGACGCACTTTACAAATCTTTCAACATTGATGGGAACGTCATCAAGGTATGTGGTGAGCTCAAAACATTAGGCATCTGCTTAGACTCCACCCTCTCTCTTTCAAGACCAGGTCTAGCAACAGCCTCAACAACAGCATACACTACTAAGTTGATTAATGCTCGCAAACGTTACCTTTCTACCAAAAGTTGCATTACGCTTGCCAGAGCTTTGATCTTATCTAAGCTCGACTATTGCAACACTGTGTTTCTAGGCCCCAATGAACAACATCTAAACAAACTTCAAGTGCTCAGAACAACGCACTCAGAGCAGCTTTAAATATCCCTCGTTCCAACCACTTCCCAGTAATCAGGCGTGATACACACTGGCTACCAGTGCGAGACAGAATTTCACTGCAAACACTAGTAATCACCCATAAATGCCTGTCCAATACGGCTCCTAAATACCTGGCTGATAAATTCAACAGGAGCCAATCCAGCAGACCTGCCAGATCTAACTATCTGCACCGCCTTAACATGCCAACATTCAAATTACAAAAGTCAGGCAGATCTAGCTTCACCTGTACTGGCAGCCAAGCTGTGGAACGCCTTGCCATACATTCTTAGAGCAGAACCTTCTTTCTGGTCTTTCAGAAACAGTGTAAAAGCTTGGCTCTTCGCTCAGCACCCACTGTCATTCTGCACTAATTCACTCAATGCCTTATCCTGTATCCTTTTCCAGACCTGTTATGCACCTCATTTCAACTGCCACATAATGTAACTGTATTTGTATGCAAATTAAGTCTACTGCTATTTGCCTTTTATCTGCAAATTGTATCTGCCATTCTGTACTAATTACTCATTCCCTTTTCTTGTAACTTTGTCCAGACCTGTTATGTACCTCGTTTCAACTGCTACTTAATTTTGTATCTGTATTCGTATATAATCTAAGTCTACTGTTATCTGCCTGTATCTGCAACTATGTATTCAAGTATAAGTGCCTAGATACCCGAGGGTTAAGTTCGCTCTACCAATAAACAAACTAAACTAAACTAAACTGTGCATTGCAGTGAAGATTCATGTTTTACATGTCTTGGCAAATTAAAAAATTGTAAACAACCTGTTAAAAATGAAAGAATTCCCATTACACAACCGGGATAGAATTCATACTGCAGATTGCACATAATGTTTTTTTGTAACCACAAAAGTTACAATGTACAAGTATATAGCGAATGTTGAACCAATAGATGACACATTTAATTTAACCCTTGAATACTAGAAACTCTGTTGCACACCTAAGATTATTTTGGGGTGTTAACTGTGGAACACTATGCACACATAGAAAGGTTATAACAGAAATAGTAAGGCTTTCCTATATTTGGCCATCACCATATCGTAACCATGTATAAAATGGCATCACAAGTATCCCCCATAAAGGGTTGAAAACAATTGCAAAGGAATAGTATTTTGGTATTTTGTCACCATTTAATCAAACAAAAGTATATCTTTTTTTTTTACATACAAAATCGCTGCCGGCACGCAATGACATCATCACGGCAATGACGTCACCATTTTGCAAACATCGAGTTAGGTCTCTGCTGTCATGCAGTGCTATGAAAAAACATAGGTTAGTGCAAGGAAAACCAGATGGGGAACATATAGAAACATTCCAAAAATAAACCCTATGATCTAATCTTTAAAAATCGAACTTTTAGGCACTAGAAATTTGACGCAAGAGGGAACAACAAACTAATCTCCATCAGGCATGACCATTTTCAATCACTTAATATTGGGGATATTTTTCAGTAATAAGTGAACAAGGTATTCAACTCTAAAGACACGATGTTTAAGATGACTTAGCAAAGCATATTTATTTTTTTAGTATCTGACTCCAGGCCCTTACAAAGTAAGCCGTGAGCTTACCAGAAGTCGCAGATGACATTTTTAGTTTAGATTAAGCCACAACAGACAGGTAAAACTACCCACATTTATTTTTGTGCAGAACCTAATTTTTCATTCATAATTCAAAAAACACAGAGGGAATATGTAGTTCCAAAGTTATTTTTATTTATCCATGTAGAATTAGGTCCCTGAAGATGCTCTCAAGACCGAAATGCATTGGACCAACTATAAACTACCTGTATCTCTGAAAATAAAATGTCCTTTTTTTAAAAGCTTACAATCATTTTCAAGAAGTCTATTTTGAAAGTGTTTGAAAACCTAATAATGAATGACCTGCATTCACAAAATTAAAAATAACTGTATGAGTTGATCGACACACAGAGGTCCTCCCAACTTCCTAAGCCACTACACCTAGGATCCATTATCCTACATGAGAACCAATGTTACTTTAATTTGAGCAATATCCTATCCATACCCTCCTACCATAACAGACACCCACAGAATGCTACACTTGCACCCATCGCTTGCCTTTCAGTCGACACCTAGCATGCCTTATACAACTCACGCACTCCCTTATTCTCTCAAAATCAATTATCAACTCTTGCCACCTCACCATAACTCTAAAATAACCATGCAAAACACCAAACTAAAACTCAAACACATACTGCACACACCATGCAATCCCTCAGGCATGCAGCAGATACTTCTGTCTTACCTCAAACAGATGATATTTTAGGAACATCTGCTCTCTCACCTCTCTTTCCAATAAGAAACCCAAAATCTCACTTTTAAACTTGCATGTCTCATACTGATAAGAGACCTCATTGGGACAGCTACTGCCATTAAAGGCCAACGCAGTGCCATCAATTGACTAGGTACTCTTGTATGCCAGTCATTTGTACATGTCTAGTTGCTTACACAATATGCTAGGTAGTGCTGTTATATGTGAAGTTACTTCCACTGTAAACCAGGTGTTGCTATAATATACAGGTACTATTTCTTTGCTTGCACAATGTGATTACTAATCCCATCATATGCCCAGGGGCTCCCATTACAGTTCATGTATTGTAAAATATACCCTGGTAATCCTATAATGGATAAGGTATTCAACCATATGCTAGATGTTGTCATTGTGCAAGGTACTTACACCCCATCCACTCACACATCATGTGCATTGGCAAACTAATATATACTGACATGCCTACTCATGTATACACCAACACACATATATTTGCATAGATTAAAGCCAACACACAAACACAGAGGAAATCCTGCAGATGCAGACACTCACCCAACTATTCACCCAGGCACAAGTCGGCTTCAGGCCCATGAAAGTAACATGTCTCTCTATCTGGGATGACCTAAAGACCAATGCATATTCAGCACTGATACTACTTGAACCCTCTGCAGCATTCGACACAATCAGCCACAACATCCTCATCAAGAGATCGAAAGAAATAGGGATCACAGCCACAGCGCTGCTCTTGATAAAATCTTTACTATCTGAAAGAACAGAAACAGTATGGATAAAAGCATTCAAATCTGTACTGTGGGACACCACCTGCTGAGTACCACAGGGATCCTCCCTAGCCACACTCCTCTTCAACATCTACACGACTCCACTAATCAACCTCACCAAAAGGCACTACCTCACCTGCTACAACTACGCAAAACTAGGAACAGTGCCCAGGCCATCCAAAATAGTCAAAAACCTTGGAATCCTAATGGGCAAATAGCTTACCCTAGAACCATAAGTAAACACAATAATCAAGAAATGCTTCGTCTACCTGCACACGATCAAAAAGATTCTGCCATTCCTCTCCTTCATGCCCAAAACACTGGCCATCATCTCCCTCATCATGTCCTCGATAAACAACGCCAACAGCCTATACTTCGGAAATGCTGGATTATCTACTGAAGAAACTGCAACACATACAGAATGCAGCAGTCAGACTTCTCCTTAAACTCTCACGAAGTGACCACATCACTCCAGTGCTAAAGATGCTACATTAGCTGCCAGTCAAAAAAACAAATCACATTCAAAACAATGTGCATAGCACACAGAGCAATCCATGGCCAAGGAGCAGAATTCTTACAAAAGAAAATCACCATCTAGCAGCCGACCAGAATGCTCAAATCCAGTCATGAAATCCACCTGGAACCTAAACCATACACAAAGAAAAAGCTTGGTGGATCAGCATTACCTTGCCGAGCTGCTATAATGTGGAACTCCATCCGAGAGAAAAATGAAACAAGAAGCGCCATCTTAAATTCAGAGCATTCCTTAAAACCTGGATCTTCAACTCAGAATTGGAGGAAAACAAATGAGAAACACCCACGACCCTTGTAATGAACACACAAACAGCAAGACATAGGACTTTTCCGAATCTGTACAAAGTGCAGGGAGATGGAGAGACCTAAATTGCAAGGGAGACCCGGGTGCATCCGTTCCCATGGAAGGCTCAACCGGAGGCTAAGGAGAGAGAGGGAGTATCCTAGATTGAACCACAGACAGAGGGCACTACAGTTGAAGGGGAAAGAGTGGTGACCATACAGATATAGCACAAGGCCCAGGGAGCTCAAGGCAACAAAGGGAAGAGGTCCACCCTCAAGGGGCCCAGGGAGGCGATGGTGGCCACACACCAGGATATGCCAGGGGACAAAGCGGTATAGATATCCATTAGTCTGAACAGGGGGGGTCGAGGAGGCATCACCACTATACCCACAAATCTGCACAGAAAATAGGCGGGAGACCCCCCCCAGCTCACCACAGTGCGCGACAATGGTAGGGACCCCAACTCACATAAAAACTCATCCCTCTTCTTACACCTCCCAAACAAAACACAACGATACCTATACAGCACAATTAACCACATGCACTTCACTACACTTCAACAATAAAACAAACCACACATAGCCACGCACAACAGGACATGACAACTACCGATTGAAAAATCACCCCTACACTCAGCAAATAATGTAAACCGAACTGAAGCTGCCAACAGCACATCACAGCTTTCTTGTGCTTTCTCCCACTCACTGCTACTAACCTACCCTACCCTCTAGGTTTTCAGATCCACTAGAGCACCAGGGGACAACTCAGGTGGTGATAGTGTGCGGTGTAAATATCCTTTAACATAACATAACAAGCAAAACAGTCTCATGATATTTTACAACTTTCTAGCCATGTGCAGTCATCCACTCACACATGTAAGCTTGAAAAGCAAAACATGCCAGTGGTATCCAGTTAAATTTTCTAAAACACTTTTTCGACATGCCAAAAACCTGGAACAAAAATGGCAACAAAAAAAAAACATGAATGTATTCTTTTTTTATTTTATATGTTTTATGTTTGTTTCGTTAGTAAAAAAAAGTGTCAATAAAAAAAACAGGGGTTTGGGGGGAACCCCCGATTAAAAAAATAAAATAAAAAAAACCATTCGGAAAATGCAACGTTCGAAAATGTCACTATAAACCCATGCCAGTGAATACACACAATGAACAAATATATACATGTATATATTTTGGCGCCAGAAATAATTATTGCTTTTGAGTAACGTTGGACATTTTTTCAGTATTAAGTAAATCCTTGATGTTCCAGTCAGATGTACCTTTCAAACAGACACTTACAATGTGGTTTAAAAAACAGAGAACAGTCTCTTCCTTAATAAGACATAGAGTTCACAGTCCAGCTTGGAAAGTATCGATTGGACTTGCAATTTTAAAAAAAGGTCTTAAGCAGAGCTTATGTACACTTATGCTGAAATGAGATCCCACCATTGATGTAATTGCCAGTTCAGTAGCATCAAGCCTGTTCACAACCCCCATGATCGTTGTGAGGTAATGCAACTAGCCAGCAACTGTATTCTGAAAATGGTCCCAGCACCACAGTAAGTAGAGCTCATTTGACCCTGTCAGGAGAGATAGAACATGCTTATACGGCAGAGTTCAAACAAATGGTGGGCACAGATTATGACGTTTGTACCTCAGCCCCCTCATAAACACCTTTGGCCTCATGAGGGGAAACAGTATGGGACTACCCCATGATTCAGGGTCGGACTTGTGGGTCAATAATCGTGTAATGTCTCTTACCTACATTGTTCCAATATGCCAGAGGCTGTTCACCTTGGAGACCTGCTGCGGATATGGGTACGGCCCGGCGTGAGATTTACACCATCTCCCCGGGATTCTCAAGGACCAGTGAGAGCTCACCGGACGCTGCCGGAACCGCCACGCTTTCCAAGGCTCAGGCCCCTATCTCGGGGCGAAGCCATTCCAGGGTGCCCTGCCCTTCACAAATAAAAGATAACTTTCCCCAGGGCTGCCACCAGCTTCTCTGGGATGGTTTGCGTGCCCGCACTGGACTTGGGTGGGGAAGAAGGCACAATGAGCTATAAGTTTAGATAACAGAGGGAAGACAGGGACAACAATCTTACTAGGCCAGGTGGCATTGAAATCGCGCAAGTGCAGGGGAAGGGGAAAAGTGCGCGGGAAAAGTTTAATTGTTTGTTTGAACAATTCTATGTAATGCTATAACTATAGTGGATATTTTCAGCGATACTGTTTTCAGAAATATTTACGATGGGTTCCGCTAGATCGGCCTCTGGCATTCCTATGTCTCTCCAAAGTTATTGTTGGTGGATCTCGTGTTTTTGATATTTGGACGCACCATTGCGCTATGTCTGTGAGGTTTTCTATGAATTTTTTCCATTCTGATGTACACTGCTTGTGTGTGTATGACTTGATAGTGGATATGTCTCCTTGGTGGCACTCCCTTGTCACCCAATCGGTTGTTACACTGAACATGGGTCTTTATACCCGCTCCACCTGCAGGCCTATTATTTATCTGAATTTCTGTATTAGCACATATTTCCACATCCGTCCATTCCAATGTTTTCTTGCCAGTGAAGTATTTTATCTGTTCATTTGTTTGCACATCTAGACACCCATACAAAGTTAGATACACACCTTACTTGCACACATAGGAGTTGAATTTGACTGAAAAAATGTTTTCCTAAAACCTGTATCATTACCCCCCATCACGGTTTGACAGATTTCAACAACTAGAGTCTTGCAGTCTATATATATATATCATATCATTTCACGCACATGTGGCGATTCAATTAAAAGACACAGGGCCTGTGAATAGTTTAAGTGTTTGCCTCTTTATCCTTGTTGATCGTGCAATGTTCCATGAGTCCAGTCTTCTTTACAAACTTCCTTTTCAATTTTGCATACCTTATCATTTCTTGCTTGCCACTACCTCTCCTAAAGTGTCAACCCCACTTGTTTGTTTTTCATACTATCCTCACCCATGAATACCAATCCCAGTTTGGGTATTTTTTACACTAGTAATACCAGGGTTGTGTAATTGAGCCCCTACCTCCCATTTGTGTTTTCCCGCTTTTTATTTTCTAGACATTATGGGCTCTAGTTATAACTCGCACCCCCACAATAGGATCAAATGCCTTCTTTATGTATTCTGCATATGGAGCATTTACATGTAAATATCTCACAGATTGACGTTTTTATACATGGTTTCAGAAAGGATGTCAATGGCCGGAAAAGAGGTCATTTGACATAGACCAAATGGTTGTGTTGCATGCAGGTTTGGATCAGTTAAAAGCTAGAGTGACACAAGATTAATGGGGTGCTTACTTCTCTTGGTAGGATGAATGTAGTAAGTGCATCTGAGATTCCCAAACCAGATTTCTAAAGAACACACAGGCAAAATTAGAGAAGGAATTAGAACAATACAAACATGTATCCAATGCCAGCCGGCCAAAATCCAACAAAGGTACCAGGCTTTACCCCAGTTTCCCAGTGGATCCCAAACCACCACCAAACAGGATGTGCCTAGTGCTCCAGCTAAATGATTTTGTATACAATCTCGCATCATACTAACCTCTACTAGTATTTGTAACCCCTGCTAACCCACCACGACTTGCCCCAGCACCAGGCACACCACCTACAACACCATCAGGCAAACCACCAGTGGCGCCGGCCACCAGCTTAAGCACCCCATCCACAGCACCCTCCCTTGCAATATTCCCCACATTGGACATAATCTGCTGCAAGAACGCCACCTCAAGCAACGTCCACCCACCTCCAAGCAGTCAGCACGGACAACACACGACTAGTGCAGACAGCGTCATTGCATTTCTGACTTCAGTGTGCAAAAATATCTCACAGAGTTGTCAGAGGTACTTTCAGGCTCTCCCGGGCCCAGTGCTGATATGTAGGCACTTACCATTTACCTCAAGAAGATTTGTAGCCCAGGGTTTCAACAGGCCCGGCTTGAGAGGGGGGGCAGACTCTGGAATTCTGCTGCGCTATACACATTTTTAAAATAATAATAATAATACCAAACAAGATATTCTACTATCACATACCACCTTTTCGGAATTCCCATCTATTGCCAAGATGCAGCACCCTTCTCCCAATCTTCTGCCACTGCCAACAGTGTCCTCAAACCCGTGCACACGTGTCCTGCAAACTCCACTGCCCCCCACGCGCAGCTAGTGAAAGTACACACACCTTGGAGCTCTACCAATCTATACCATATGGCACAGAAATTCCCGTCTCTGCCGGACACTCCAACAGCATTCATGGAACAGTTCAATACTGTAATCACCTGTTATGCCCCTACCATTGCTAACCTGAAGCACCCGCAAATTATAGATACATTGCAATGACCAGACATGTTGGGGGACAATGTCAATTTTAAAGACAAAGTACAACAGTTCGAGGAGCTCATGTTCGAGGAGCTCATTAACGTGAAATATCCTATTAAATCAGACTGGTCCAAAATAGCAGCTTGCCAACAAATGCAAACTGTGTCGTCTTTCGACTACCTATTGCGCCTCATTGACTGTTTCAGTAGATATTCTGTTATTGCAAATGCAGGGGAACAGGATAAGCCTACTGAAGTATTTGTTTTTGTGACAGGCCTGCTCCCCGAACTTTCAAACAAAATGTTCAGATATGACTGCAAATACCGCATGCTCAACAAAAAATGTCCTCAGGGACACCCGGGACACCTTCGCCAACCTTGGGTTCAGCCACTGTCTGCTTTTCCCCACGGCCAACAAAAGTTTGTGCAACCACTTTTGCCCCCTAAACCAGCACAACCTGGTCAACCATTTTGCAGGCATTGCAAGCAGACTGCCTACCTCATTCCATTCAGCAATTTCAGCAATGCCCAACTGGGCCACCCGACCACGACAGTATGATTCACCACCTTCACAAAATGACTTAATCTAGAGTGCAAATTCTGGTTTCCAAACATCTCCACCTCCCTTGCATTCATCCCCTAACTCTGGTTACCAAGATATGCATATCTCTTAAGATCCTTAATAGGGTTGCCAGAGGACCCCTGCTGTGATATCTGACGCTTTGCTCCCACTGGACAAGTCTGGTCAATATTTAAAGTGTGACATTCAGGGAAAAAGTGTCAATTGTTTAGTTGATAGAAGGGCCTGGCGTTCCATGCTACATGCTGCTGAATTTCCAAATGTTTCTGTTTCTGATGAAATTATTAATATTGTGGGTTTATCTGGAACCCCCATTACTCACAATGTATCACATGAGTTATCTGTCTCCATATGTCGCATAAAGGACCAACATGCTTTCTACTAAGCCATTGTTCACCTTCACATGTGTTGGGTATTGATCTTTCATGCAAAACATATTGTACCATTTATTGTTCTACCAATGGTATTTACTGAGAGGTATCACAACATAGATAGGCTGAATGTCTCTTTCTTTTGTAACAATCTGCTGCACTGGCTGTTAGGGAGTATTCTCTAAAATGGCTAATTTCCCTTACCTACTGAGTACCTCAGCAGCTTTGCTGGATTTCTAGGATTTATTTTTTTCACCTGGTAAGAGTGTGAGCCTTTTTCCCGACTCTTACATGTGTTTTGCTGTGTGGTTTACATTTTTATGTTCATAGACTATGGAGTCTCACCTACTCCATAGGCATCATCTTTTTACTGTGTGTCCCACAGCACCTTTAGTGCAGTGACACAGGGTTGTATTTTTCAGGCTTCCCACTTTAATCTCCATTTTCTGGGACTGACTACTGTCTCCCAGAACATGTAAAGTTGCCATTGACTTTATTAGTCTTTTTAAATTCACAGACCCAATACAAACTATCTTCCATAGAGTACTGGAAAGGGTTAATAATTATCCCTTTTTGTCTGTTTCTCATGGAACAATATTTTGTTCCTCTTTCTTTAAGATTTGGCTGGTGGCAGTTGTATCTACCATTTTATCCTACCGCGGACTATGAAAATAGCCTTGGTACTGTTTTAGGCTATCTTAGTAGCTTCGAACTTTAATCCGCTGGACCCCTTTTAATTTTATTTGGATCGGCTGGGTTTATTCGCCATTTCTTTTTGTAAAGGTCTTTCTCATGTTTTATTCAGCGCGCCAAACCAGGTTCCTTTGTTCGCCGTCCTTTGGCGGGCTTCTGCACAGAAGCCCCCCTTAGGCGCCTGAGTGTCTGGGTGGACAGGATGTGAGGGAGGGGTTTTAGGCCCCCTGCACAGGGTCTCCTTGGAGACCCAAGTCGCACTCTTGTTTGATTGGCTAGGTGACTGTCCTTCCAGGACAGCCACCCTGCTGTGTGATTGACAGCCAGGCTGTGTGAATGGGGGAAAACTGCATAAAAAGCAGGTCTCTGGGACTTGGAAGGCAGAGTCGCCACTGGATCGAGAGAACCGAAGAGAAGCTGAAGGAAGAGGACTACTGCAACTACTGAACCTCCCGGTGAAGCCCTGCTGCGGGTCCGAATCGCCTAAACTTCGACGACAGAGAAGATCTGCAAGGAATCTTCTTCCCTTGACCTGGGGGAACCAACCAGTTTGGCAAACAACAACCAAGGCCTCCCTCACCTGTTCGAATTTGCTGTGCATCGCTGCAGTGAACCGGATAGCCAGGAGGAGCGGACCCTGTTTGGATTTTAAGGAGTGCACCTTTTATTCATCGCTTTGCTCTGCTGCTGGTTTCTTCCCTGGGAGTACAGGACCCTCCAGTCTTCCTCCTTCTTGTCACTCAGACAGTCGCTTCAGGAACGTGAGCCTGCAGGACCTGCCTGGAACTTCTGCCTCAGCTACAGCATTCTTCTTCTACTAAGGTACTGTTCAAATCCGGTCATTCGTTCCTTCCGACTGCAGTGAAAGTATTTAAAATCATTCGCTAATCCGAGGGCTTGTCCTTCTCTACGCTTTTAAATAACTTTTCTTCTGACCAACCTCGTTTCAAACTCTTGGCAAAGACTTAACCAGGAACTACTCTGAACTGTGTCATCCTCTGCAAAGACTCTGAACCAGTAACATTGGCCCATGCCTATTGATTTGAATCCTAGTTGTAGTAAGCCTTTTCTAGATTGCCCTGACTACTTACTTGTTGGTGCTGCTTGATTTTGAATAACCTTGTCTTTCCCACCCTTTTAAAATTTCTGGAGTGTAAGAGGATTCAATTCAACACTACAGCTAAGTCAATGCCTAGTCTGGGATACTGAATGGAAACCCTTATTGATATATCTTTATGTCCAGTTCATGCGTTCTGGATGACTACCCCTATTTAACACCCCTCTCTAGGAATCCCCCTGACCCCACTGAGCCAAGAAGTAGTTCTGTTTGCAATTTAAAAGGTTTATTTGAGAATTTGAACAATATAGATATATATCACACTTTATAATAAATTAATAATTGAATATCACACTGAATCTGAGCAGTAATCAATAATGGATAGTCTGGCACTAGCACACTTCTTTATAATCAATGATGAGTGGTTATAGGATGGATAAGATAGCAACAAGACTTTATGGTTTCAAATGGATGCAAGGTGGAATGAAAATGCAGTACAGAAAATACTCAATATGCGTTCAACAAAACAATGTAATCACTTTTCTCTGGCAATCCCCTCCCCCCTTTATGCAATGCAAGGAAATGGAAGGAAAGCACACAGTTCTCACAAATGCAATCAACTGTAATTCAGTTCACCCCAGCAAGCTTAGACTACAGATCGGAGTTTTAAACACAGGCCCAAAATGCTTTTACATGTGCTGGCAATGAAGTGAAAAATATGCTAAAATGCTTTTAATTCCCTTTAGAGGTTCAGGTTGAGGATTAGTTGGTTTAAATTAGTTCAGGCTTACTTAAGCAATATTCTAGGAATGATTGGCAGGTTGCAAACGACTTTCTAACAGTTCTAGCAAGAAGCTGCTGTTTTCACACGTGGAGGAATTTTCAAATTGCGGTAAAATGTGCGCGTGCGTTTTTCGCGATTACAGAGGAACTACAAGGACTAGCACTATCATTTTGGGGTCCTGGGACAGCCCAGGATCTCAGCTTCCAGATGAAAGTTACTGCAAGTCTCTAGGACAAACGGTCACGGAGATATGAGCGATATGGTAAAGGTCGTTTTTCAGATTTGAAATTTTAAAGTTCAAAAAGACAAGTGACAGCTAGCAACTGGAAAATGACAGGTGACAGTTAGGAGGCAGTTCTACTTAGATTAAAATAGATTGAATTATATTATTTTAACTAAGAGATTGGTTCTACACAGTTCTGCTATGTACTCACAATATATTTAGAAATAGAATGGGCCTCGCCACGGATCTGGTCAGGTTTTAGACTGGACTCTGGTCTGGTCTCGGCACTTCACAGTGATCTGGGTCAGCTCTCTGGTTCTGCTAACAGCGGTCTGGTCTGGGTCTCTCTGCTCTGCCTCTGGTTCTGGATATTGATAGATTTGAAGTCTGGCTCTCTGGATGTGGATAGATTGAAGTCTCTATGTTGGCTCTCTGAAGGTTTATGGAGGTAAAGTATGGATTTTCCCGGCAGAGCGTCCCGCAGCAAATGGATTTGAAGGTCCCTATCTGTCCTGTCTGTCTGCTTTTATGTGTTTTGAAAATGGGTGTGTGTGCAGCATCACTAGCCAGCCCCTCTCTCAACTGCCCATTGGCCACTTCATCCTCTTCCCCTTGATTGGGGGAATGAAATGAAGTGTCATCATAATGAGGTCTGTTTATGATACAGAGAATCCACCCCTGTCAAATTACACACAATCTATATTTTGACCCAAAAGACATATTTCATAGCTACACAGTGGTTTGAAATTACATGCACCCATCATGCATTACAGGAGGTATACCCTGTCCAAATCTGCTCTTCCTGGGAGCTTGCATTCAGAAATGACATTTGCACTTTTTAACTGGTTTCGCAATATCGGACATTACCCCAAATTTACACACATGTGTGCAAGGAGTATGGACATTAATTGATGAAGTGTCAGATTTTTAACATGCATACATTTTAAGTAATACCCTCTTAACTGCTAGTTTGCCCCCAGATCATGCCACGGGTTCTAAAAACCTCTTAAAATGTGGGCAGAAAAATCACAAGAATTATGGTATCATTTAAATAATTTTCACAAGTCCGCTCTATGAATGATCCATCTTTTTAGAGTTATGTTCTGGCCCCAAAGGGGTGTGGTTTCCCCCCAGCACAAGGTTGAATTTCTGGTTTTTCCAGTTCTGCCAAGCCAGCTTGCTCTCACAGGCAGTGCTCCTCCCCTTTCCTTCAGGAGGAAGCTACTTGTACGGCCCCCGTAATAAAACATTTGCCTGAGACAGGACAGGGCTTTGTTCAATTTCCTGCAGAGCCCAGGTAATTCAATCAGGGAAGTGTCATATCCCTTTTGGTGGGAGCAGCAAAAGGCAGGTAGGCCTGGGAACACAGCTGTTGTGCAAGTCTCAACTCCTGTCGGGGGTAGCTGGTGGGCAGAATTCAGTTCCTTAAGCCAGGCCCCAGCTAATGTCACGTTTTGTTACCCAGTTTAAGTCAAGACAATGTTTACATATGCAGCTAGAATGCTGATTCTAAGTTTAAAACTATGACATTTAAACAATTGCAACCTATGTGACACTCAAGAGTAGGTCACTCATTTATTTTAAAAATTTAGATTTTTAGTGTCTTTCAATCCAAATTTACTTAAACTGCTGAAATCCACAACTCAGCCAGTCTTGTTATAAACCTTCAAGTCACTTCAGAATATAACTTTACATTGGATCCACCTCTCAGTAAGTCTTTCTTTGGCATGCTCTGGGTTCATTTATTCAGTTTTACACAAAGTCTGGTGGTTTTAAAATGCCGGCTTTCTGATAGTGGTGAGTACTGGTACTGCAACCATTTTTGGGATTTAAGAAAATGAACTCCCCACAATTCTAGGTTGCTTTTGGCAATCAGCATTGCCATTCCCAATAGTTTCAGACTACTGTGTGGGTAGTCCAATGGTGGTTTTAGGCAGTGCCCTTCTGTGCCCATAACATCGGCAAAAATGAGTGGCAGCCTATTCTTCATGCATTTCCCTGTGCATTTTCTGGGAAGCTCTGGCCATCATGATGTTTTCCATGTCAGTACTGCACATTTTTGAGGTAGGGTTTGGATGCATGGATAAAAACATCCCACAAGCCCCCCTCTTGCGATGGCCATTCTGTTTCACTGATGGGACTCGCAAGACCTGGGATGTTTCCTCATCTTCTTCCAATAGATGGCACAGTTCAGCATCTTTTCCTCCATCCGGTCGGATCGATCGGTTCTCCTCGCCGGTCCTGATGGGAATATTGGGCGGTACCCCGGGCCCCTTGCGTCTCTGCTCCCGGTCTCCGGATCGTCCTCCTTGGCCCGTCTCCAGGTTTTCTTTCTCCTAGGACGACAAAGGAAGAGCGGCAATACCTATTCATAGACATTTTTCCCCCACCATTGATATAGTGGGGTGGCATATACATTTATGGTCAAAACATATGAACACGCACATTTCTTTTTGCATTCAAAAATGAAAACACCCACATTGAGAAACTCAGAATTTGATAGGTGATATGTAGGATATTTTAAGTTAGAATTGAATTAATCTGAGACAGTACCCTCTAGGATTCCAGAGGATTCCTCCAGTTGTTGCAGAGTGTACCTGGGATGGCAACACTTCAACTGGTTAATGTGGACCCACTTGTCTTCCCCCTCTGCCGAACCGCCTTTGGGGATGCGGATCTTGTAGGCCACAGGGGAGATCTTGTCTATAATCTCAAAGGGTCCCTTCCATGTAGGCAAAAATTTTTGCTGTTTGGCCTGGTTCCTTTGGAAATTGTATAGATAGACCCGGTCCCCCACCTGATATTCCTTCCTGGAAGTTTTCAGGTCATAGTGGGTCTTCATGCTATCAGCCGATCTTTCTAGATTCCGCTGAGCATAGGCAAAAGCATGTTGAAGGTGTTTCCTTAAATTCTCCACATACTCATGAGTTGTGGAGGCATTTATTAGGGTCTGCTCTTGGGTCCTGTAGAGCAAATGCTGAGGAAGCACCATCTTGCGTCCAGTCATCAACTCGAATGGTGACATTTTGGTTGCAGATGAAGGGGTAGATCTGATGGCCATTAGGACCAGAGGTAATCGGATATCCCAACTTGGCCCAGAATCTGCCACAAACTTTTTTAATATGCTCACAATGGTTCGGTTATATCTCTCTACTGCCCCAGAAGAAGCTGGCCTGTAAGCAATATGCAACTTCCTTTTGACCCCCAGTATCTCCCACATCTTTGTCATTACTTCACTGGTGAAGTGGCTACCCCTGTCTGACTCAATCCTTTGAGGTAGACCGAAACGGGAAAAGATGTGGTTAATCATCAAGGCAGCTGTGGTTTCTGCCTTGCAATTTGGGGCTGGGAGACATTCCACCCACTTGGTAAACAAGCATGTCACAGTCAACATGTACTTATTCCCCCTAGCAGAGCGAATCACGGGGCCTACAAAGTCGATTTGTAAATCTGACCATGGCAGTGTCATCCCCCTCTTTTGGAGAGGCGCACGGTGCGTGAGGGATGTTGGCTGAAATTGTGCACACACAAGACACCCCTTCAAGTATTGGTCGAGGTCCTGCCCCATGTGTGGCCAGTATGCAACCTCTCTTAAGATCTCCAGTGTTGTGTGAAACCCCCTATGACCGGCGGTGGCCGCATCAGGGGCGTGACTTAACATCAAGCTTCGGAATGAGGTAGGAACCACCCACTGATCGTGGCCAGCTTTGGATTTCCTTACCAGCAAACCGTCTTGGATTCGGAACATTTTTGGACATTTCATCAACACTCTTAGGTCCTCTTTCCCAGTATAATCGGTATCCGTCAGGGGAAAGTTCTCAGGGTCCTCAAGGTGTTGGTAAAACTTACCAATCATTGGATCCCTCTTCTGAGCTGTAATCAAATCAGCATCAGGGGTCTCCTTACTCCATTGTGCAATTGAAAGGGCGTTGTGAGCATTTGTCTGGGACCTAGTGATAGCAGTGACCTGGATTTCCCCCAACAGGGACTCAATCTCAATTAGATCCCCTTGGATGGCCCCGGTTTTGGCCAGCTGATCAGCTAAGTCATTTCCAGTTTTGTCTGGTCCCTCTACTTTGGAATGACCCTTGATCTTTTTCCAATAGATGGTCATCTCATTCGAGGTGACCAGATCATCAATGTTTTGGATCAACTTCCCATGTTTCAAGGGTTTGTTGTTAGCACATAACATGCCTCTGGTTTTCCAATTAACCAGGTGCTCCACGAACCCGTTCCGTACATAATCCGAATCGGTGATTATGACCAGTTCGTGGAGTTGATGCTGGACAGCAGTGAGGATGGCCTGATGCACAGCCATCAATTCTGCCACCTGACTACTTCGGGGACCAATTTTGTATCCAGCGGAGGGTTCTGGGGACTCATTCACCCATGCATTCCCTACGCCGGCCACCAGTTCTTTCTCCCCGTTGTTGTCAACATGGTACGAGCATCCATCCACATAGACAGTGGGCATTCCCTCACACTTGTCTTCTTCAAAGACTTTGTGTGGGGAATTAAGGTATGCCTCCATGTTGTCCTTGATTTTTAGACTTTCGTCCTCGAGACAGTTTTCTCTGGCACAATCATGCAAGTCAGCCAGACCTTGCGCGAGGGGACTCTTCTTGTTTTGGCCATATCTGACCTCCACAGGAAAGCCTTGCATTGACAGAATCCAGGAAGTAATTCGGGAATTACTCACATTTCCGGCCCGGATTCTGTCACTTTTGAGATATTGCAGAGGCTGGTGTGGAGTCTCCACTATGATGTGTTCCCCCTGGATGAACGGGCGGTAATTCTTCAATGCCCACACCGTCGCCAGGAGTGCCTTCTCACAATCGTTGAATTTTTCCTCCACAGAGGATAAAGTTTTGCTTGCATAGGAGATTACTTTATTGACCTTGTCATGCTTTTGTTATAATACTGCCGTCAAGCACGTATTAGAGAACCCCGTCTCCAGGAAGAACTCCTTGTTTCTGACAGGGTAAGCTAGGCAAGGCGCTTGTGAGGGGCTTCTTTTGAGTTGTTTTACTGCCTCGGATTGTTCTGGACCCCATTCCCACTTGACCCCCCCCTTCAAGAGATGAATCAGGACTCTGGTGATCTCTGTGTAGCCCTCAATGAACTTTCTGCTGTAATTAGTCAGTCCAAGGAGGCTCCTTAGTTCCCGCAGAGTTGTGGGGTCTTTCAGTTTCTGAAGTGCTTCCACTTTCTTTTCCTGGGGACAGAGACCCTGAGGAGTAATCTCATGCCCCAAGAAATTAACACGGGTTCTACACCACTGTGCTTTCTGAAAGGAAAGTTTTGCTCCGGCGGCCCTCAACTGCGTCAGAACATAACGGATCTCTGCTATGTGTTCCTCCACAGATGAACTTTTGATGAGGACATCATCTACATAAGCCAGGTTACCCCTCGCACCCAGGTCGGGCATGGCCTTATGTAGGAAAATATTGAACTCATTACCGGAGTTAAGGTATCCGAAGGGAGTCCGGGTCCATGTGTATTGCTGGCCCCCAAAGGTAAAAGCCAGCTTGTATTGGTCCTCCCCACTGACCGGCACGGTCCAGTATCCATTGGTCAGGTCTATTGCAGTGAATACCTGTGACCCCTGAATCTGGGCCAGCCCTTGGTCAATGTAGGGCAGAGGCCATCGGGAAGTATGGACCCGTTTGTTGAGCTCCCTGAGGTCGGCGCAGAGTCTCCACTGGCCGGTTGGCTTTAATATTCCCAGCACCGGATTATTGAAGGTGCTGTGGATGGGACGGATTATTCCCCTGGACTCAAGGTTCTTAATTATTTCAGTAAGGGACTCCATTGATGCGAGAGGCCAGCGATATTGCTTCACAAACACAGGAGTCATGCCAGGGTCCGTGGGGATTGTTGTTGTGTGGATGTCAGTGCGACCACAGTCATATGAGTCTACCGCAAAGAGATCTTGGAAATCCAAGAAAACTTGTTTCAACTTTTGCTTTTGTTCCAGAGTCACACAGGCATCAGCTAGGTTGACTCTCTCTTCCACCATCTGCCTGAAGCCTGGAAAGACTTCTGGTTTGGCTATCTCAGCGGCCTCCTCCAGCTGGGTGGAGAAGTCCCTGGTCAGAGTGCTGATTTGGACTGGAGGCTTCAGGTGGGAAAGGCAGCCCTCATGGACCTGGAAAATCACCTCATCCCTCCTGAAGTCACAAGTCACATCTTCCTTACCATAAGGGCAAGAAGTGTACACCAGGAAGTTCCCCCCATGCCGGGTAAAAATCCTGACTGGTTTTGTATTGTCATCACTGTCACTGTCAAAGCAGTCCTTGGGGATTGGCCCTAACAGTTCATTACCTAAATCTATGGAAAAATGTCGGTCATCAACCGCCATTACAATAATGGTGCCTGCGGCTAGAGTAATACTCTTTAAGTCGCTGTTATCCACCTCTATTAGAATGGTGTCATGTTCTATGTTGACTAATGGAGTTGGGTTTACCCCCAACCCTTGCTGTTGGAGAGAAGCGTTTAGATGTATGTAAGCATCAGGGTTTTTCAAATGTTGTCCTCTTTTAACTTTCACTTCCAGGGAGAATTGTCGGGTCCTTTCTGGGATGGTGACTTCCTCTTTGATCTGAATTTCAACTGCATAAGGTAGCAATTGAGCTGACCTAAATGCTTTTTCTGGATCATCAAAGCCCATGGGATTATCCGCTAATCGGGACCAAGCTTTGAAGTTTATTAGGTCCAAACTAATGGCAAAGCGATTGAGAATGTCACTGCCTAAGTAAAAGGCGGCAGTGACGTCTCGCACGACCCAACAATTATGGACTATGCTCTTGTTGCCAATGGAGATTTTGAGCATACACCTGCTTGGCAGGAGATGTTTGGAATTGGGTGCTTGCAGGTCCATTTCCCATTTGTCTATCAGTTTGAATGTGGGAATGGCTGGATCTTTTGGGAGTTGGCGGAACATGGCTTCGCTGATGAAGCTCTTACCGTTGTTCACACCCAATCGAGCGAGAACAGAGTCCTTCCCATCATTTAACTGGACAGGGATGAACAACTGCTCTCCAATTTGCTGAATATCAGTCAGGCTCTGAGATGATTTCACATCTTTCTGGACTATAGGAGTGGGAGTTTCTGATTGTGGATTAGTATAGAATCTCAGAGTGTTTCCTTCCAGCGTGGAGTACCACTTTAGACTGGAAGGAAGGTTGACTTTCAGAAATAGAGAGGACCCTCCATCACCAGTCTGTTGTCCTACTGCTATTACTGTCACGTCTGGAATTTGGATATTCTGGAAGTGAAATTCTACTTGGTCAGATTTTTGTTCAACCATGTGGCAGGTGCCGTTTAAACTAACATGGTTGACACTCTGTTTTAATTTTATTGGTCGGCTAGTCTGGGTCCAGAGGACCTTGTTTACGCAATCTATTAAGGGTTACAACCTCCTCAGGAGGTCATTCCCCAGTAAACAAGGGGTGACCTCTGGAGTCACTACTATGACCGGGTGTTTCACCTTGTGTCGCCCGATCTTAATGTCCAAGTCTGCAGACCCCTCAACGGGAATTTCCTTCCCGTCAAAGTTCTGCAGTTGTCCAGGAAGAGAGGTGAGAGGAATTTGGTAATTCTCTCCCCTTCCTGCATTCAGTTCGTCAAAGGCCCTTCTGGACAGAAGGGTAGCTTGACATCCAGTGTCCACCAGTGCCAAAATTGTACCCTGCCCCTGTACTTGTACCGGGGCATAGTATCTTCCCTCCTTCTCCTCAAGGGGGCACAGATAATGCACATTTTTGGAAAACTGGTGGGCTAACTTTCTGGTTTTGGACATTGCAAGAGAAGAGATTTGGGCAGAATTCTGTGGAGAGCCTTGGGAATCTGAAAGAAAAAGTTGGCAACTGGAGATCAGAGCCATTGTGGGTTCCCCTGGCTCCGGTTCTGGGCCGCCCCCCCCCTTTTTGGAGGCAGTCACCAGGATGGGTTTGAACCAGGGGATTTTCTTGCTGTTGGTTCTGGGATGAGATGGTGGGCGGCGGTAGCTCAGTCTCCACATCTCCCCAGTCTGGATTTGCATCCCTAGGGACCCATTTTTCTTTGGGAGGAGTTCCCCCCTCTCTGAAGGAGAAGATCCTTTTCCCAGGATCCTCTGAGGATCCCTCTCCCTCAAATTGGAAGATCTGTACCTCCTCTTCAAACTGAGTCTGTTTGGGTCTTTTGTTTCTCCTACCCCCCCTCTGCTCCTTAGGAGGCAGACTTTCAGGGGCAAGAGATTTTGTTTCCGGTTCCTGGGTTTCCAGGGGCTGTTTACAAGTGAGGAAGGAAGCTTCCTCCAAGGCTTTTCACCCCCCTTCCCCTTGTGCCTCCTCCCTGGGAACCGGTGTGTTATCGGGGTGCTGCCCCGTCATTGTTCTGGGGCACCAGGTCCAGAGTTGGGTGCGTTCTGCGCCGGCATGCCGATCTGAGGGTTCTGGTGAGCCCTCAGTATGTGACCCAGATCCTGCGCCATGTTTTGAACCTGGCGCTCTAACTGGGAAACCCGCTCAGGCTGATACGGGGCCCTGTTTTCTCCCCTGGGCTGATCCCGGGAAGGGTAGCTATCCCTTCTTTGGTAGTACCCCTGGTTGGGAAGATTTGGATACCCCTCCACCCTTGGCCTCCCCTCTCCTGGATTCGGGTGTCTGGGCTCAGGGAATTGGGGAAAGAAGGGTGGAGGATTTTGGGGCTGGAAGTTGGGTGGATACCTGGGGAAGAAGTACTGCCCAGGGTTTGGTGAGTTTCTGCCCTCCTGTGAGAAGTTGAGAGGGAAGTTCTCTGGGTTAGGTGCTTGGCTGGATCCCCCCCCTGGGCTAGAGGAGTCCACACATAACCCAGGATGGGTCTGTTTCCCTTGTACCGGGGGCTTACATAATCAGGAGAGCGAGGGACCCCATTTGTGGGGCTGCCTCCCTGGCTCCCTGTCTGTGACTGGCCCGAGGACCTTCTGGGCCTAGCATTATTAGGTGCAGGTAGGTTTTTAGGCCCCCCCATCTCCAACTCTAAAACGGGGGTGACCTTTACCTCTGCCACCTTGGCAGCAGCAGGGGTGTTGTTGGCTTTGGGGTTTTTGGGCGCATTATTTTTATTTTCTATTGGCTTCTTCACCTCATAGATCCGGGTCGCCTGTTCAATGACCCAGTCTAAAGATCTTTTCTCGTGAAAATCCCTCATGAGCTGGGTCATTATGTATTTGGGCAAGGCATGGAAAAACGTATTAATAAATTCTCTGCTATCCGTGCGCACCCTTCTTGTGGTCTGTGCAAAAGCACGCTTTAACTCCTGCACAAACTCTTATGGGGCCTGATCCTCCCCACATTGTAAATTGTAGGCTGCCTTGCGAGCCTCTTGAGGATTTCTATGAGTAGAAAAATGTTTCAAGATGGCCGCCTTATAGGTGGACCATCTTAAATGATTTTGGTCCTCCAGCCCCGCAAAGAAACTGGAGTATTCCGGGGAGAAGGTCCACTTTACATATTTAATACAGATTTGGCTGTCCTTCAAATGGAAAGTCTCCATCATTTGCTCAAACAACTCCAAGTGCTCCCAAACAGAATACTTGGCGTTCTTATGATAAGGCGTGATGACGCTCCTGATTGCCTTAATCTGCTTTAAGGGGTCCTTAAGCAAGGCCCTTTTTGTCTTATTGGCCCTTTTGGTCCGGGTAACCCTGATCCATTCATCTTCTGACTCAGAGGCACTGCTCCCAGAGGTTCCCGTCTGTTCATCCAGGTTTTCCCGGATTCTGCGAGCCTGGGAATGGCTGGCAGAATGTGGGGACCTGGTCTCCTGTGTCCTGTACCGCTCAGAGGAGTCTTCAGATCCCTCCTTGCTGCCAGGATTTGATGGGTACCCCTCCCACTGACCTAACTGGGCAGAAGTTTTCAGGATGCCCTTAATGGGCCTATTCTCCTGGGGTTCCCCACTAAATTGCACTGTGCTTGGGTGCCCATACCCGGATGCCCGCCCATCCATTCCTGGGAGGTACTGGCCTATGAGCCCCATGCTTCTGGCTGGATAGTAATCTGCCATCCCTGTGGCCCGGTGCTCATGTGCGCCAGGGGACATGGGGTGGCAGAGTCCAGGGACTGAGAGAGATACAGGCCTCTGGTACTAGGGCTCCTGAGGTTATGCTCATGAGTCTCCCTCTCCCAGCGAACCTTATCTCTATCTGCCCCTGCTCCCTGTTGCAATGCAAGAGCCTGCGCTTTCAGTTCCTCAGTTAAGGCCTTACTCGACTCTATCAGTCTCTCCTGCATCGCTACCTGTTGCTGGAGCCTATCATTGTGCTGGCAGAGGGCCTCATTCTCTCTCTGCGTTTCCTGATTGGTCCTGGAGCACTGGGCCAGTCTTTGCTGCAGGAGGGTTACCTCCTGAGTCCCATCCCTACTGGCCTGCTCCTGTCTTGCCAGAGCCTCCTCCACCCTCCTGGTGTGCTCTAGCAAGTCCTGGTGTTCTTTTTGGAGGTCACCTAGTCCCTGGTGGGCCAGGTGATTTTCTTCCATTTTTCTTCTGAAGTGGCAGACTTCCTGGCCTAAGGTGTCCCTTTCCTGACCAAGAGCTTGAATTTGTGACGCCAGGTCGTCCCTTTGCCTTTGGAAGGCACCAGCTTTCTGGCGCTCCTGATCAAACTCTGCCTGGGTATCCAGGTCTTTCAGGATCAGTTTATTGCTCTCCTCTTTCTCTCTGTCTAGTTGGATTTGCAAGGTGGCTACCTGCTCTGTGCATGCCCTGTTGAAATTGATCTGTTGCTCCAGCTTTTTCTGGCTCTGCAGTAGGGAGTTCAAACTGTCTTGGCGTTCCTTCTGCAAAGCCAGAATTCTGGCATCCTGGTCTGTCTTTTCCTGTTGCAGAATGTCCATATCCTTCTTTATTTTAATGATGTGCTGTCTACTCTCATTTTCTGACTCCTGGCTCCCCTGCAGCCTCTGCTCAGAAGAGACCAGGTCAGATTGGACCTTCTCAAACGCCATCTGTCGCTTATTCGCCAGATCTTGGCTTTCAGTACATTTATCCTGCACGTCTCCCATATATAGGTACAGGTACGCCGCTATCCTAACCATCTTGTCTTGTTCATCCTTAGCTTTAGGAGCCATGTATAGTTCACTCAGGGCCACATGTAAGGGACCCTGATCTCTCCATATATCTGACCCTGTTTCCGTGACCTGTTGCGTGATGGCCTGCAACCAGACCATGCGGTCCTGGTGAGTCCACTCACCTCTCACAAATAACTTGTGTAAGAAGTGCTCTCTGGCTATTTTCATGTCTACTAAGGTTGTCATTCTGGAATTTGAGTTCCTTCCTGACTTACAGAAGTTTGTATTTTATTTTTGCAAAACAGACCTTTTCCTTAGAGCGTTCCTTTGAGGAGTGCTTTACAGCGTAACACAGCGTGGTGATCCGACCGGATATGTGTATCTGGTCAGCTGGCACACTGTATTAATCTGCACAAGTGATAGATCTAACCCAAACGTCCGGCACGAGCCCCCAATTTGTAAGAGGATTCAATTCAACACTACAGCTAAGTCAATGCCTAGTCTGGGATACTGAATGGAAACCCTTATTGATATATCTTTATGTCCAGTTCATGCGTTCTGGATGACTACCCCTATATAACACCCCTCTCTAGGAATCCCCCTGACCCCACTGAGCCAAGCAGTAGTTCTGTTTGCATTTTAAAAGGTTTATTTGAGAATTTGAACAATATAGATATATATCACACTTTATAATAAATTAATAATTGAATATCACACTGAATCTGAGCAGTAATCAATAATGGATAGTCTGGCACTAGCACACTTCTTTATAATCAATGATGAGTGGTTATAGGATGGATAAGATAGCAACAAGACTTTATGGTTTCAAATGGATGCAAGGTGGAATGAAAATGCAGTACAGAAAATACTCAATATGCGTTCAACAAAACAATGTAATCACTTTTCTCTGGCAATCCCCTCCCCCCTTTATGCAATGCAAGGAAATGGAAGGAAAGCACACAGTTCTCACAAATGCAATCAACTGTAATTCAGTTCACCCCAGCAAGCTTAGACTACAGATTGGAGTTTTAAACACAGGCCCAAAATGCTTTTACATATGCTGGCAATGAAATGAAAAATATGCTAAAATGCTTTTAATTCCCTTTAGAGGTTCAGGTTGAGGATTAGTTGGTTTAAATTAGTTCAGGCTTACTTTAGCAATATTCTAGGAATGATTGGCAGGTTGCAAACGACTTTCCAACAGTTCTAGCAAGAAGCTGCTGTTTTCACACGTGGAGGAATTTTCAAATCGCGGTAAAATTTGCGCGTGCGTTTTTCGCGATTACAGAGGAACTACAAGGACTAGCACTACCGTGTCGGGGTCCTAGGATCTCAGCTTCCAGGTGAAAGTTACTGCAAGTCTCTAGGACAAACGGTCACGGAGATATGAGCGATATGGTAAAGGTCGTTTTTCAGATTTGAAATTTTAAAGTTCAAAAAGACAAGTGACAGCTAGCAACTGGAAAATGACAGGTGACAGGAGGCAGTTCTACTTAGATTAAAATAGATTGAATTATATTATTTTAACTAAGAGATTGGTTCTACACAGTTCTGCTATGTACTCACAATATATTTAGAAATAGAATGGGCCTCGCCACGGATCTGGTGAGGTTTTAGACTGGACTCTGGTCTGGTCTCGGCACTTCACAGTGATCTGGGTCAGCTCTCTGGTTCTGCTAACAGCGGTCTGGTCTGGGTCTCTCTGCTCTGCCTCTGGTTCTGGATATTGATAGATTTGAAGTCTGGATCTCTGGATGTGGATAGATTGAAGTCTCTATGTTGGCTCTCTGAAGGTTGATGGAGGTAAAGTATGGATTTTCCCGGCAGAGCGTCCCGCAGCAAATGGATTTGAAGGTCCCTATCTGTCCTGTCTGTCTGCTTTTATGTGTTTTGAAAATGGGTGTGTGTGCAGCATCACTAGCCAGCCCCTCTCTCAACTGCCCATTGGCCACTTCATCCTCTTCCCCTTGATTGGGGGAATGAAATGAAGTGTCATCATGATGAGGTCTGTTTATGATACAGAGAACCCACCCCTGTCAAATTACACACAATCTATATTTTGACCCAAAAGACATATTTCATAGCTACACAGTGGTTTGAAATTACATGCACCCATCATGCATTACAGGAGGTATACCCTGTCCAAATCTGCTCTTCCTGGGAGCTTGCATTCAGAAATGACGACATTTGCACTTTTTAACTGGTTTCGCAATATCGGACATTACCCCAAATTTACACACATGTGTGGAAGGAGTATGGACATTAATTGATGAAGTGTCAGATTTTTAACATGCATACATTTTAAGTAATACCCTCTTAACTGCTAGTTTGCCCCCAGATCATGCCACCGTTTCTAAAAACCTCTTAAAATGTGGGCAGAAAAATCACAAGAATTATGGTATCATTTAAATAATTTTCACAAGTCCGCTCTATGAATGATCCATCTTTTTAGAGTTATGTTCTGGCCCCAAAGGGGTGTGGTTTCCCCCCAGCACAAGGTTGAATTTCTGGTTTTTCCAGTTCTGCCAAGCCAGCTTGCTCTCACAGGCAGTGCTCCTCCCCTTTCCTTCAGGAGGAAGCTACTTTTACGGCCCCCGTAATAAAACATTTGCCTGAGACAGGACAGGGCTTTGTTCAATTTCCTGCAGAGCCCAGGTAATTCAATCAGGGAAGTGTCATATCCCTTTTGGTGGGAGCAACAAAAGGCAGGTAGGCCTGGGAACACAGCTGTTGTGCAAGTCTCAACTCCTGTCGGGGGTAGCTGGTGGGCAGAATTCAGTTCCTTAAGCCAGGCCCCAGCTAATGTCACGTTTTGTTACCCAGTTTAAGTCAAGACAATGTTTACATATGCAGCTAGAATGCTGATTCTAAGTTTAAAACTATGACATTTAAACAATTGCAACATATGTGACACTCAAGAGTAGGTCACTCATTTATTTTAAACATTTAGATTTTTAGTGTCTTTCAGTCCAAATTTACTTAAACTGCTGAAATCCACAACTCAGTCTTGTTATAAACCTTCAAGTCACTTCAGAATATAACTTTACATTGGATCCACCTCTCAGTAAGTCTTTCTTTGGCATGCTCTGGGTTCATTTATTCAGTTTTACACAAAGTCTGGTGGTTTTAAAATGCCGGCTTTCTGATAGTGGTGAGTACTGGTACTTCAACCATTTTTGGGATTTAAGAAAATGAACTCCCCACAATTCTAGGTTGCTTTTGGCAATCAGCATTGCCATTCCCAATGGTTTCAGACTACTGTGTGGGTAGTCCAATGGTGGTTTTAGGCAGTGCCCTTCTGTGCCCATAACATCGGCAAAAATGAGTGGCAGCCTATTCTTCATGCATTTCCCTGTGCATTTTCTGGGAAGCCCTGGCCATCATGATGTTTTCCATGTCAGTACTGCACAGTTTTGAGGTAGGGCTTGGATGCATGGATAAAAACATCCCACAGGAGTGCCATTTTGCTCACACTTAATTTTGAGCTTAACTTGTCCAGAATTCATTGGGTGGGGTATAGTGTATTAAGATTGCGATTTTCTGCTGCGTTATATTAGTGAACTGTTTTATAACTGATGGTGTAAATAAATGTATATTCTTTTACTCAGAAATGTTGAGTCAGTGTTTGTTTGAACCTTAGCAATTGCTGTCCTTTGTGTAACTTCTGATACTACTCACTTTACTTTTGAGATAGGTCTGGCTGCTCAGCCATCGCTACCACTTTACTGTGTAGTACAGGCTTGTACCAAAGGTGAATGTGTACTTGCACTTGTCTTAATTGTGTGTGGTGTTCCCAAAGGGTACTGCATATGATTCTGCCTAACACTGCCTACAGAGCCCCCCAACCCCTCACACCTACACAAACCACACAGGCACAGCACCTGTTAGGACTGATGTTCTATACTCTGGCCCGGTGGATATCTGCATAGAAGGCCAACCTATATTGTGACGGGGACAACTCTGGGAGCTGTAGCCAAACCAGTTAATGGTAGCAGTGACGAGAGGTCTATGCTAAGTCTCACGAGGTGGTGAGCTTGTAAAGGGCCCACAATGAGTACACACAACGGGCATCACAAATTACACTTAGACAGTATGTATGGAAAAACAGTTGTTTATTTATGGCCAAATATCCCTATGAAAAATGACTACTAACAGGTAGAATTATCATACAACACTAATAATAGATTACATATATACATTCACTGGAGTATGGCATAATACAAATCAAAACCTGTAAAAGAAAGTAAAGATTAGTTTATGCACTACAGGTCCACAGAGAATTAACCCTGACTTCAAAGGTCCTTCCTGAAGTTGTCTGGGGCCTTATGCCCAAAGGTTCAGGAAAAGTTCTGACACATATTGTGATGTTGGAAAACATGAAGTTAGGGTCTCTGCGGTCCAGTGAACGGTTCCAAGGGTTAGAGGACAATTTATTCTAACTAACAAAAGTATCCCCAACTTTTGGAAGGCTTGCGCGAGCAAGCAATGGCAGAGCAAGAATATTGTCAATGTTTTATTTAAAAAATTAGCAAAACGCTTAAAGGGAGTTTAGGCCGGGGGCATATAAGAACCACTGTAACTCACCCGCCCCCGTACTCTGATTCTTCACAGTACTTGGCAGGTGAATGGAAGAAGGTCTGAGGTCGCTTTTCCCGCTGTCATCCTCAGTCCTTGATTCACAGGGGTTGCAGGTTTGAGCAGCTCTCCGGTTGGTGTCTTTAGATGGTGCAAGGATCTCGGATGAAGAATGCAGAAAAACATGATGCAGGACCCTCTCAGGACTGGACTTGACTCAGGTAAGCTGTTTCGGAAGGTGGTCACCACAGCACAGCGATGCAAAGGGACTCTCTTGCAGCAGTCAGACTTTCCCAGCTATATTGGGTCCCCTTGATGCTAGGACTCTGATATTTCGCTGAGGTCAGTCTTGTAGGACAAGCTAGGACAAGCTGAGGATCCCCGAAGTTCCAGGCCTCAACCCTGAACAGCGACATCGGCAGCACGGTAGCCCAAACTCAGAGCTGGACAGCCACAATACGGTCCCAGGACACTTCTGATAGCTCTTCTTCGGATGTTCCCTCCACTCCATGGGTTGTAGTTCCCTCGCAGGATGGCTAGAAATCAATAGCAAGACAGGGCTCCTCCAGGACAGCAGTAGAAGTTGGTCGCTAGGCCTCCTTCAGATGGGTCACTGGTCTCTTCACGGGTCTCACAGCTGGACAGGAGTCTTGGCTCCTTCAGGTTACTCCAGGATCTCTATAGAGTGGGTGCAGGGGTCCTATTCATATCCTGAAAGATAGGTAATAGCAGAACTAGCCCGACACACACACCAACAGTGGTAATATCAGGACCACTGGCAGGAACACTCATAACACTCAGTCACACTGAAACCGGTTTGTGGAGTGGGACCAGACAGTCCCAGCCTGCATCCTGCCAGCAAACAAGCATAGCCCTCCAGTAGCCCGCCAAAAGCCTCTGCTTTCCTGGGCACTGGAAGTCCATGTAAGGATTTTCCTGGCCTCTCAGGTAAGGAAGAAGGCTAAAAACAAAATGGCCAAAGCACAAGCATAAATCGTCTTGGCATGGCCATGTTTGGTCACTAGCTACAGTTAGTAGCCAAACACAGTAAACACCGTAAGGCTAAAATGAAAAGCACCAAAAAATGGTAGAAAGTCACTGCTGCCACCATCTTGTCCATTTAACACACCTAGAGTAACCAAGAATACTTTGAGTGTAAATCTAGGGAAGAACCAAACGTGTACCCTATTGCACTGCATTGTAAGATGTTTTGTACAATGATGAAAGTTACCACAAGTGATAACAAGTTACTAAAAGTAGTAACAAAGTAGCTAGACTAAGGGAAATAATGTTTCCCAATACTGACAGCCTGAAGGACTTGCCAGTTTCCCCATAACAGATGAGCAAAAGAAAGTGTAGTGAAGCTTAAGGCTTCACTGCACTGTAAAAAGTACAGGTCAGGATCAAAAATAAAAGCAAAACGTTTGGGTGTCCCTTAAATGGAAGGAACGGTGAAGTAACGAGAAATCTTTCCTAACACTCATCCCCCCACCAGACTAGGGACAGGGGGAATTATTCCACCTCTGGAAGGGTACTGTGTTCCAGTCGGTTATCCCAGTTGGACAGACCATCAGAATTGCTGAATTTGGGATCTGGCCTATGCCCAATAGTGAATTTCAAAGCCTGCAGACTCATGAACCACCTGAGCCACTTTGGATTCTCTCCCTTAATATCCACCAACAACTTCAAAGGCTTAGGTTGAGCATACACAGTAAAGTGAGTCCCATGGATGTAGGACCTCAACTTCCCAAGGCACCATATGTCAGGGATAGTAGGCTGCAGTAGCCTGTGTGGCACTGGTGGAAGCGGACTGGTGCTGCATATTCCCCCAAGATGGCCGCTCTTAGTAGCTGCAGCATTCCAGTTTCTGACGACTCTCACAGAAGGCTAACTCTGCACCCTGAGGTGGACAGAGGATTTCAGGATGCACAGGCTGAGTCACTTTGCGTTCCTACACTTATTAGCAAACACTCTGTGAGTTTGCCTAGGTTATTCCTTGTTTCCTTGTTGAATCCAAAGCTCTAGGCTCACTCTCATCATTCTTCCTGTACTTTCTCTTCCAGTACCCCTACTTTCAGTCCGTGTCTTTTCCGCATCCAGTCTCCCATTCCCGGTGGTTACGCCCACTTCGGTTCAATTCCTACTCTACCTAATTCTCAATCCCACCTTCCCAATGCTCACCCTCTGTAACCCTGTTTCTCATTATCACAGCTTCTAAACTACCATCAACAGCCTACATTTCGCTATGGTAGTGTCCGTAAAGCAGGTGCTAGCTCCACTTACAGAGCTTCACATTACCTTGCAGACAACATACAGACCACGCCCACCATCATCGAAGACCATTTCCAATCCAGTAGAGAGTGTAGACAGAGGTCCGCTGACTTCCGGCCCCACTGTCGACCAAACACTTCTGCTCCAACTGGGGATAGCTACTCATGAGGAAGAAATCCGGTTGGAAATCATCAAAACAGCACACTACCCAGTCATCCTAGGACTGCTCTGGTTGAGGGTACATAACCCTTTTGTAAACTGGACTGGACGGACCCTTGAGCATTGTTTGGTTCACTGTCTCTCTCAGGGGACGGTGGGACTGCACACCCCCTCAGCTTCCAGGCCACTGCCAGCTAAGACAACCATACTTAATCATATCCAGGAAAACCCAAACCCTATCAAATTCATCAAGAACTCTTTGCTAATGCAGAATATTCCAAACTGCCTCCCCATCGCAGGGATGATTGTGCCATCAATCTTATGGCCGACCAACCTCTTCCTTTCAGGAGAATGCATATCCTATCAGCCAAAGAAAAGGAAGTGTTCCAAGAATACCTCCAAGTCCATCTTTATAATGGGTTAAGAACTGAGTCTACGTCTCTTGCAGAGTTACGGCCTTGTATTGACTTTCGCGGTCTCAATAAATTACGATCCCTGATCGTTATCACATGCCCCTCATACCTGACATACTTGAGGCTATCTAAAGCTCTACCATATTGACAAAGCTAGATCTTCGGGAAGCCTACCATCTCATCAGGTTAAAACCAAGGGACGAGTGGAAAATGGCGTTTCGCACCCCTTTTGCGCACTACGAGTACAGGGTGATGCCCTTCAGTTTGTCCAATGCCCCTGCGATAGTCCAACGCTTTATGGACCACCTCTTTGCTGACATTCTACTACATTATGTCGTAGTCTACCTAGATGACATGTTGGTCTTCTCCACATCAGCCAGGGAGCATGTTGGGCATGTCCAGGAGGTCTTGAATTGGCTCAAAAAGAAACATCTATTTTGCAAACTTGAAAAATGTGAGTTCGACCAGATTCGGGTGTCTTATTTGGGCTACGTCCTGTCAGCAGAAGGGTTTTCCATGGATCCGGAACAGGTGACACAGCAGTTTTGAACTGCCCCCCCCCATCCTCCATTAAGGATATACAACGATTCCTTGGGTTTGCTAATTTTTATTGTCGATTTATCCCAGGATTCTCAGCCATCACTCCCCCACTGACGCAGCTCCTTAAGAAAGGGAACTCCTTTCTTTGGTCAGCCGAGAGCCAACAGGCCTTCGATAATTGTGGAGTCAGATGCATCTCATCACGCACTAGGGGCAGTCCTCCTGCAAGAAGATGCTTGGGGAGTGGCGTGCCCAATTGCTTATCTCTCCAAGACCCTATCCCCATCAGAATTCAATTACACAGTCCTTGAGAAAGAACTGCTCACCATCAAATGGGCCTTCAAGAAATTAAGACAATTACTGCTGGGGGCCAAATTTCAGGTAGAAGTGAGGACAGATCACCACAATTTAAGAGCTCTGCAGTACGCCCAGACAAGGAACAGCAGGCAGGCTCTATGGGCTCACGTTTTCTCTCCTTATAACATTATTTTAACTTTCATCCCAGGCAGAGTTAATTTGCGTGCAGACGCCATCTCCAGAAAGGAGACAGAGAGATTTTCGGGATTGCATTCTGAACCTATTATTCCAAAGGCTCTGTTTGGGGATCCCTGCAGTACCTGGTCATCTGGAAGAGGTACTTTCCCGATGAACAGGCGTGGGAACCCGCTGTGCTGGTGAATGCCCCCCCTTCTTGTTTGGCATTTGCATTTTCAAACTGGGCGGTGCCCCCCTTTGGAGAGGGCATACTGTCAGGGATAGTAGGTTGCAGTGGTGTGTGTGGCACCAGAGAAAGCAGATTGGTGTTGCATATTCCTCCAAGATGGCTGTTCTTAGTAGCTGCAACATTCCAGTTTCTGACAACGCTCACGGAAGGCTGACTCCGCCCCTTAGGCAGACAGAGGATTTCAGGAAGCACAGCCAAATCACTTTGCTTTGCTACACTTCTTAGCAGACGCTCCATGAGTTCGCCTAGGTTATTCCTTGTTTCCTTGTTGAATTCAAAGTTCTATGCTCATTCTCATCATCCTTCCTGTGCTTTCTCTTCCACAACCCCTACTTTCAGTCCGTGCCTTTTCCCCGTCCAGTCTCCCATTCCCAGTGATTACGCCCACTTCGGCACAAGTCCTACTCTACCTAATTCCCGATCCCTCCTTCCTTGTGCTCGCCCTCTGTAACCCTGTTTCTCATTATCACAGCTTCCAAACTACCAGCAAAAGCCTACGTTTTGTTATGGTAGTGTCCATACAGGCAGGTCCTAGCTCCACTTACAGAACATCGCATTACCTGCAGACAACATACAGACCACACCCCTCATCACCGCACATTCAGCACTAACAGACAGAACATACGGTAGGTGATTTCCTGTGCCCGGCTGCTTTCCTGAGCCCGAGTCACCTTTTTCATTCTACTGTTTTCCTCTTCAGCTCCATCAGAGTTTCCAGCTGTGAATCCTTTAAGACGGTCTAAGTCTATTATGTTGGAACACAAAACAACAAGCCCAAATACCCGGGTAGAATACTAAGGGTATTTACACAACCCCTATCTCAAGATTTACCCTTGTTATTGAATACTGAGTAACCCTTCTCCTTATATTTCAGCTCAGATTGACTTCCACCTCCAGGGCACTATCCATCTCCTCTTCAACCCAGCGCTGAAGAACACCATCAAGAGAAGACGCAGGGTTTTCTTCCCCAGAGGGTTTCCCTGGAAACTCTATTCTCTCCTGGCAATTTCACTAAGAGAGGGTAGGGTGACCAGGAGAATTCTCAGTCTCTTCACGCTGCAGCATCTGATCCAGGTTAGTGACACTGTGTGCCTTAACACTGGTATTTACTTGCTAAACATCACCCCATATGATGGAAAAACATCTTTTCTCCCCCCAGGGCCACCTGAGCTCTCCACACCTAAATAGTTAGCTGAAGTGACTTATAGGTTGCTCCTAACCTTTGTCATCAAGCTTCCCAACTATCCCTTTATCATAGGCATCTGTCCGCACTGAGAAAGGTCTCTTCCTATAAGGTGCCCTTGAACCAGGGGTCTGATATAAGTATTCTTTCTGGTCAGTGACGGCCTTCTCACATTGAAGCATCCATAACAATTCTTTAGGTACCCTGTCAGTAGTGAGGGCAGTCAGTGGGGCAGCTATATTGCTATAGCCTGCCACTTCACTCCTGTGTTTCCCAGTGAGGCCCAGGAAAGTCTTCACTTGGGTTTAGTAGTGGGGGGGTTGCCCAGTTCTGTACCTGAAGTACTTCACTGACAAGAGGTTGCATCTTTTCGTATTCAATCTCCTCCTTCCCCAAAATCGACCCTTCCCTTTCCTCCTCACTTGTGTCACAGAACTTCGATCCCTCCTCGGAGATGCGGCACCGTAAGGTATAATCCTTTCCCTTCTTTTGACGATTGCTCAAAACCTCGAGAGGAAGCCACAATGACCATCGGCTGAGCGGCAGCCCCGTGACTCCCTTCCCAAAGCCAGATGGGAGCAGGGAAAAATGGCACAAAAACCCTAAGAGTATTCGCTTGTACCCATTGAAGGTATGGATCCAAACTTTATATTGGATACCCAGAAAATGTAGAAGAAGTAGAAAGGGTACACAAAAACACAGGGCGAAACGGAAAGAAATAGGGAAAGGAGAACCACGGCTAAGAAGGAGGAGCCAGGACAGAACAGCCGGCAAGAGAAAACTGACAGCGAGAAAAAACAGCGCAAGGAAAGCAGAAGAGATAGAGCAAGCGAGATAGTAAAGAAAGAGCAAAACAGGTAAATAGGAGGACAGAGAGACAGAGAGAGGGAGAGAGAGAGAGATTCCGGTGTGCAATGAAAGGGAAAATAACTAGCGTCAAACCGTAACAAGAGGAAACTCAGAGCTGCAGTTGTAACACACTGACTGCAGTGAGAGAGAGTGTTTTGAACCTCCCGGTGGTGGCGGCCATGATGAAAAAGACTAGACCGACACCAAGGAAACAGAGGATAGCGTGAAGGGACGATTAATGGCGTCATAGCCTCCATTTCTTCCATTTGCTCCAGGAACCTGTGTGCATGGCACTTGTCCCACATACACCAACTTTACGCTCAAGGAAAGCCAATGGCTCCTGTTCAGTTTGACACTTGGTTGTCTCCCTGACCAAGTTGGCCTGATGAAGGTCCTGATACCCAGTCTCTTGAGTTATCCCCAGTTCCTTCCAAGTGGGGTTGAATCGGCCATGTCATCCAGACATGCATTGCTGAGATCCATTTTCCCATTCAGAACAGGGGCTGAGCTCATTTGACAGGTGTCAGTTGCAGCCACCAATCCAGAAGTCCATACATTGAAGCAAGGTTCTGAAAAAGCTGAGACTGCTGTCTCCTCCTCAGCATAGACCTCAAGGGATATGTTGTCATACCCCGCAGAGATAAAAAATGCAACTGTACTTTTCAGTACAGAGCTGATCCACTAAGCTGTTACCTCTTAATGGAGGGTGTGTATGCGTCTTTGGGACAGAATACAGAGCTCTAGTGTCCATACAGAATCCAAAACTGACTTCACCTGTATGTTCCTCCAGATCCTCAGAACTGCACTCTAGACAGCTAGAGGGCTCTAGCACTCCTAGTTGCAACACAGGGAGGATCTCACACCCACCGTCAGAACTTCTTTTCTGTTCTGAACTACCACAACATCTGAACTTAGTGGGTTCACCAACTCCCAGAATACAGTCTGGTCTACATCAATATGTTATAGAGGGTTTCAGTGACAACCATGGGGGAGATTGCCACAGCGAAATCTCCAGCTCACCTTGCTTTTGAGGGGTCAGGTGAGTAGATACTAGGACAACCTCACTGAAGCCATCAGAAGGGCTACTTCGGCACATGGCAGGGAGACACACATATTTCTCTGGCTCCCTCTCTGTAGCCATAAGCAGGTCTCCACTTCTGTCCATCAAGATAGGATCCACCATATTATCCATAGGAAACTTTATGGCAACCTGGTGAGGTCCACCAAGGCCTTCTGAATAGTTTATTTTGCCAAGCTGTGCAACATGGCAAGACCCAGACCACTCACATGTGTTCAGAGATTTATGAAACATGTCTGACAGGAGAAGGTCTCACCTCCTTCTCTGGGGCTCACTAAAAGCTCCAATCAAACTTAGGAGAGATCTGACAGTTCTCTCTCTCAGACTATCTTGCTGTGGATGACAGCTAAATGACATTTGACATATCATTTCAATCTCCCTCCACTGGGTCTGACAAGTACTGAGTACAGCAGATGAGTACCTCTGTGAATGTCATTTAGTATGGCATTAATGACTGACTTGGCAGTCATTCTCTGTGGGTAAGCATTAAGGCATAAGTTGTTGTGATCAGCAACCACCAATTGTAACTTACTGCCTGAGGTCTCCAGGGTCAAAGGGCTGAACAAAGTAGGCCTTGCCTCTGGTACAAATAAATTCACTCTTAAAATTGAACTCCGGAGTATGTGAATATGTGTCTCATTTCTGTCAACCTAGTAACAGAGAGGGATACTCCTGCAGTGGGTTTCTTCTGGGACCCTATATTTAAAAAAAGGTTGCAGGTGCTCCTCTCCAGAAAGAACATGGCATGATAAGTTGTTCTGAGATGAGAGTTTGCAGCACACGATTTTTGCTCACGGTACCTTTCACAGATGGGAAATAACCATTTGCATGTCAGTCTTTGTCCCACTGACATGGGCAGTCCAGCACCGAAATGCTATGGCAATTCCTCTCTGAACAAGAGTACCAACAGCAACCCCATACAAGTGTTTCAGCCTTGTTGGGCCTCATCAGAGAGGTGAAGCTGTGCCTCTCTGAGCACAGTGAGCATTATGGCAATTCCTCTCTGAACAAGAGTACCAACAGCAAGAACCAGAGCAAGAAAGTGTGTTAGAACACTCTAGTGGTATCCTAACACTAGGATGAACCACAGGGGGAATATCACACCCCAACTGTCGGAGAAAGGGCATTACCTCCTGAGAAAGCTCCAACCTCTCGAGGTATTCTTTGTTGGGCTCCGTGGGCTTACCTTTCAGTAACCCACCTTCCTGTTGTATTCTTTGCTTCACTGGAGGCGAACCATCCCACTGGAAGCAGGCCTTTCTCCAAAGGCCGAGGTAAGATGGTTTCTTTCTTTGTTGGACCATACTAATCTCTCCCCTAGGAATATTCTCTACCTGCATGTTGGATAGCTCAGGAGCCCTATAGGATCCAAGATTGATTTTCTGGGAGTCTTTTTTCCAAACCAGGAGTAGGCACTCTACCAACTACCACAAACAATGCTGTAGGTAGGACAGGGGGGATATTCTATTTCCTTCTCCCTCTTCCTCTGACTCCTCTGGACATGGTTTTCCTCTTAGGCCTAGGCTTTCCCTGAGGCTTGGCTAAGGCAGTCTCATTCTGAGACCAAGTGCCTGAAGGGTCTGGTGAGTGTCTATCAAGACCTAAATCTTGAAGGCTAATCTCACCCAGAATTCTTCTAGGAACAGCTTTCCTAACATTGAGAGATGCCCTGATCAGTGCACCATTCAGAGCTCTACTGACAGATGCTACTCTACTGGAACATTGAGTATCCCCACAGGACTTCTAGCAAGGCTCTGTGGGTTTGCCAAGGAGGCAGCTACTTCAGTAAGTCTGGGCCCAGTGTTCAGTAGAGGTACTTACACCTGCTACCTGAACACTGTTAGGCAGAATCCTGTGCAGGTCCCTTGGGGAACACTGCAAAAAGATTAAGACTACAGGAGTAAGCAGTAAACCCAAATGGTAGCAGTCTGCACCACCCAGATTTACCTGGTAGCTGTGGCTGTGCAGTCAGACTTCTCTCAAGAAGAGTAGGGCAGTATAAAGAGTATACACAATAGGGCTAAAAACACAGTAGAGCAAACAAACACTGACCAGAGCTTTGTATAAAAAGTATATAATTATTTATTTAAAACACACTTTAGGCAATATACTAGCACTCTAAACCAAAAGCAAGTTAAAACACAGTCAGGTAAAGTATACACACCTCCCTTGATAACTATTAGACAAGTCAGAGTTAAAACACCACAATTTGTTAAACATATGTGAGCGCCTAACCTGATGGCACGTCAATAGTGCAGTTAAAGGGAGAGAAAAATGCAGAGCATAGAAATAAAACAGGTCCCAACACTTTTAGGAGTTCTCAGCAAGGGAATAAAAGGCAGTATATACTGTAGAGCCAAAGTTCATAGGCCAGGCCCACTTTAAATGGAGCAAAGCGAAATGTGCCCAGGATCACACGTTTAAAATGCACTAAAAGTCTTTGCAGAATGTTCAAAGGAGGTTGGGGCAATTCAAGAAGGTAAAGTTAGAACGTCTGGGGCCAACCCAGTTGGAAAGCCAAGAATGTAAGGGTCACCTTGGGCAAACCGAAGAAAGGGAGGCCCGGCAGGACACAGTAACTTAAAGAGAGAGGAAGCTCCAGAAGTGACAGTTGTTCCTGGCAGTGGTTGCAGTTCATTGTTTCGACCAGGGGAAGAGAGAATCTCGTGGAGGAGGAAACGTGGAGTCGTTGCTCTGTACAGGGATGAAACCAGCCGCGGAGTTCATCGATAAACGAGGCGTTCCTTTTATTTATGGTCAAAGTGGTGAAGCTTGGCTATCCGGCTGCCGGGGTGCTTGGCATGGGCGGTTCGACCAAGAGACGTCTTTGGAAGGCGAAAAGGGCGAACTGGTTGGTCCCACCAGCTCAGAGGAAGAAGACTCGTCCAGCAGAAGATCTTCTCTTGTCGTTGGGAAAGTGGTGAGTTTGTTGCAGCAGGTCTCCACCTGTGGTGTCATCGTTGTAGATGGCTCAGCTTTTTCCCTCTTCGGATTCTTAGGTCCTGTGGTGACTTCTAAAGTTCCAGTCCCAAAGGCCCTGCTTTTATGCAGAAAAACACCCATTCAACAGCCTAGCTGTCACTCAAACATGCTAAGTGGTGGGCTCACCACTGGCCCAATCAGAACAGAGTGTGACTTGAGTTGCTAAGGCAACACAGTCCAGGGTGCCAATTCCCCTCCCCACCCACCCTGTGAAACCCAGACAGTGTGGCACCATTTGGAGGGCTTCTGTGGAGAAGCCCGCCAAAAAGTGGAACAAAGGGCTCGACCTTGGTCAGATTTACTGAGACGGACACGAATGTGATTTTAGAAAAGAGTTCTGGCAAAAAGACACAACCGTGATTTAATATTAAATAAATAAACCAGCAGTATCTTTAACATTGCTCCAAAAAGTGGTGCATTTAAAATCAATGGGAAAATTCCATAGACAATATTCCGGTGGAATATTTCATGTGGTAACCACTGCCACCAGCCAGAAACTCGACAAGGTGGGACTGGACAGTGCCCCCTTGAGAACAGACCCAGGGGCAATATAATTAACCCCTTCCAGTACTTCCACAATATGATGGTTTGTACTGGTTCTGTTCATAATTTAAGACTAGTAAGTCAATGGTGACTTTACATGCCCTGGGAGACAATAGTCAGTCCCAGGTTATGGAGTCTATGTTTGGGGGTAACTATGACACCCCTGTGTTACTGCACAGAGGGTGCTGTGTAACACGTACACAGAAAACAGATGATACCCTATGGAGTAAAAGACCCCAAAATCACACAAATAGTCAGAGACATACCTCAAATCATGCCTAAGAGTGGGAGTAAAAGAGTCTCACTCTTAGCAGGAGAAAAACAAAAAAAAAAACAAAAATCCAGCAAAGCTGCTGGGGGACCCACTAGGTTTGGGAAATTAGCCTTATAAGAGAATTCTCCCTAACAAACACTATACTCAGAGAACGCATGACTAAGGGGCAGGTCTGGGATGGGAGCAGAAACTCCAGTACTACTACATTCCAAATAATCTAGTCTATCTTCAACCTCTTCACCTGAGGGGAAACAATCTAAAGGGAAGGACACCCTTGCAAACTCTTCTTCCTCATACTGAGAGAAGACCAGACATCCACAGTGGACCCCAAGGTCTTACCCTTACCCTTGGGGTCCCCCTTGTTAGGGAGAATTCTCATTCTATGGCTAATTTCCCTCACCTAGTGAGTCCCCCAACAGCTTTGCTGGATTTCTGGAGTTTATTTTTTCCACTTGGTAAGAGTGTGCCTCTTTTTCCCACTCTTACCAGTGTTTTGTCATGTGCATTTCTACTTGTTGTGTGATCTTGGACTCTGGGGCACACCACTCCATGAGCCCAACTTGTTGTGTGTGCTACACAGCACCTTCAGTGCATTAACACAGGATTGTCTCTAAGACTTCCCAATTACTCCTTTTTCTGGGGCTGACTACTGTCCCCCAGAAACAGGTAAAGTTGCCATTAACTTTACATAGTCACTTTTAACTACAGACCCAGTACAGCCCATCTTACATGGAGTACTGGAAAGGGTTAAATCCTACCCCTTGTTGTTTGTGCCTCTCTGAGCTGTGTTTTGCTCTTTTAACATTTAGACTTGGCTGGTGGCAGTGGTATCTACCCTAACTTTTCTGCCGCGATTATACTATATAAATGTGGTATTGTTTTAGGCTATTATATTAGCCTTGAACATAAACCCGCTTGACCAAATACTCTTTCTTTTTGCTCTGGTTGGGTTTAGTCACCATTTCTTTTTGTTAAAGTCCTTCTTGTGTTTTAGTTTGTGCGGAAAACCAGTTTTGCCTTCTTTGTTCACTGTCTTTTGGCGGGCTTCTGCCATGAAGCCCTCCTCTGGGCACCTGGGTGTCTAGGTGGGCTGAATGTGAGGGAGGGGTGTAGTCACCCCCTGCACAGGGTATCCTAGGAAACCCAAGTCACACTTTGCCATGATTGGCTGAGGCGGTTGTCCGGGCTGGACAACCCCCCTGCTGCGTGATTGACAGCCAGGATGTGTGAATGGGGGATTTTCCCATAAAAGGCAGGACTCTTGGGCTGGAAGTCAGAGTCGCCACTGGAACTACAAGGAACCAAGGAGAAGCGGAGAAGAAGAGAGCTGCTGCAACTACCCCTCCCAGTGAAGCCCTGCTGCAGTCCTCAGCTATCTGCCCTTCGATGACCAGAGAAGATCCAGTCCGGAGTCTTCTTCCCTTGAGCCTGGCGGGGTCAACCAGCTCATCTTCCACAGCCAGAGGATCCTCTTTGTGGTCGATATCGCTGCACCCTGCTGTCGTGGTCCAGATAGCCATCTGAAGAGCCTCTCCTGTTTTAAAGGAGTGCAGCTTTTATTCACCGTCGCTGCTGCTGTCCTCATCCCTGAGTGGTGCAGACCCCTCCAGACGTCCTCCTACTCGTCTCCACGACTGAAGTACCAGGAACCGTGGGCCTGCAGGAAACTACCAGGAACAACAGCCGTGGCACCAGCTTCTTCCTTGAATAAGGTACTGTGTTCTGCTTCAAGGAACTAGGGTGAATCCCTTTTCTCCTCCTCCAAGGCTTGCCCTTGTCTTCCTTTCCTCTTTTAACTTTTGCTTCCTCTGTTGACAATATCCAAGTACTCCTGGCTACGTTGAATCTTGAACTGTCTGACTGTGTTATCCTCGACAACAGGAACCCGGTTCCACTTGACACTGGCTCTGGCCTACTGACTTTTGTATTTCTGTCAGCAAGTGTTCTCTGATCCTGTCTACCTTGACAAAAGTATTGTCTATGATTTTTGCCCCCAACTATCTCTGGTTAGCCCAGGTGCTAAGTGTGTTTTTGCCCTGTTAACATTTCTCGCCGCGGATACGCGTTTCGTTAAAACGACCGAGCTGTCAAAAGGTGATCGCATATGTATTCCCGGTAACGTCTTTTGTTTCACAACACCGGTCCGCCAAAACATAAGGTACTTACCTTGAGTTATACTGTGCCAAATGAATTGGTTGTTTATATTGTATTTTACGTGTGGTCTTAATTTTTTATAGAAGTGTTGTGTTTTACAGATGGTTTAAAAATAAATGTACTTATATTTTTTAGCTGAAACCTTGAGTCAGTATTTGCTTGAGTCACAGTAAATGTGGTCCCTTTGTGTAATCTCCGCTACTGCTCATATACTCTTGCGATAAGCCTGGCTGCTCCGCTACTGCTACCACTTTACCATGGTAGTACAGGCTTGTACCAAAGGTGAACTTGTATTACCACTTGTAGTCTTAATTGTGTGTAGTGGTCCCTAAGGGCATTGCACAGGATTCTGCCTAACACTCGTGTACAGCGGTGAGGTTTTGGAAGTAGAGTGATTACACTTAGAGTGCTGCTATTGCTTGGGTTCAACAAACCACAAGGCTAAAACATCAATAATTCTATGAACTGAGAAATCATGCCAAATATGGAAAGCTACACTGAAGAGGGTCTCTTAAACTACACTGCAGAGGTTTTGAGAACCATGTGTAGGGAGAGGAGTCTCTCTGGTAAAGGAAAAAAAAATGAACTGGTGCGAAGTTAATGGGAAAACAAAGTCTGGAGAGTGGGTCAGAAGGGCCTACCCCTCCAGCAAATGTGGATATTGATGTTTCTGATTCTGAGTGTTGATTTAGAAGAAGTAGATGAGTCCTTGTTAAGAAACCCTACAACTCCCTTACCTGCTCCGAAAGCACAACCTCTGTCCACAGGGACCTCCACAGGTCTTACACTTACTCCTGAGTTTATTGCACTTGAGAAAATGAGACATGAATTGGAAGTGAAACGTATTGATGCACAAACTGCCACGAAACATCAAGAGTTAAGGCTCAGAGAAATGGAGCTGAACCATGAACTAGAAATGAGGAAATTGTCTTTAGAAAATGCTTCTCTCCCAGAGTCTTCCCAGAGACCCTGTATGCCAAAGGAAATGATTGGTATGTATGAGACTAAACTTGATGTTTTGGATTGGTTAGCAATGTTTGAGTACAATCATGGGATTCAAGGTATCTCAGGGAATCAGTTGATTCCTTGGCTTTTCTCTAGGCTTCCCCCTGTTGCGAGTGATGCTGTAATGGAGTTGGGGGAGGAGGATAAGCAGGATTATGAGTGTGTGAAGCTAGCATTAATAGCTAGATTTGGGAAGACCACTTCCCAGTATTTTAAGAGATTTAGAACCCTCAAAAAGCATGATGGTACCACTTTGGCTACCTGGGTGTGTGAATGTTTGAAAAACTTAGACAGTTGGGTTAAGGGTTACAAAGTGAACACTTAAGAAGGTTTGAGGAATCTTGTAATGTTGCAGTCTATTTTTGATGTCTGCTCTCCTGAGCTTCTACAGCACTTGTCTGATCCAAAGGAGATAGATCCAAAGAAGTTAGCTAAGGCTGCTGACTTGTGGGTTGCCAACAGGGCTACTCACAAGGATTCTGGGGCAACTCAGCAAAAGGGATGAGGGAAAGCAGTCAAAGAAAGACAACAAAGAGACTTCCAATAATTCCAATCCAAAAGAGGGCCACAAACATAACCAGGGTAAGCCACAAGGAAAACCAAATCAGGCTAGTGTAACATCTGGTCCCAAACCAGATGGAGGTCCGAACAAACCTCCATTCAATAAAGCATTTGGTAAATGCTTTGTTTGTGGGTTAACTGACCATGTGAAAGGAGATCACAGATTTAAGGGTAAACCTTCAGGGGTCCACACTGTCTCCTTAGCCTTCTCCCCGGTGGATGAAGTACCTATAGCCAGTGGAAATTTTCAGTTACTATCTGATGAGCCCATGAGAGTCTCAGCTAGTGTTTCTTTAGTGTCCTTGGGTCTTTGCAAACAACAGAACTTAGATGTCTATAACTCAATCCCAGATAATACTAAAGAGTATTACAAAGATAGTGTTCTTGTGAATGGTCAGGAAACCCCTGCCATCAGAGACTCTGGAGCCAGCATAACTGTGGTTGATGAATGTTTTTTCAAGGTGGAGGATGTTGCTAAGGCACCCTAACATCTAACCAAGTAAACTGGAGTGCATATGGTTCCCCAGTTACCAGCTCTCATCCAATGTAATGACATGACTGTCAGAATACCTGTAAGTGTGCAAAATAACGTGCTTGGGAGGGTCCTGCTGGGTAATGACCTTAAAACTCTTGGAGTTGCGTCTAGTACCCACAGGCCCCCCAGCAGAAGGAAGTAGGAGCTCACAGGTCTGCAAGGGAGAGAACCTTGCGAGGCTCTCCTGGGGACATGATAGAGGAAACTATCACCCCAAGTCCACAGGACTTACTTACTGCTATTGCAGGTCAGGAAGAGACAAAGGGGAAACCCAAGTCTAAGAGCAAGAAACCAGAAAGCACTCCTGTGCCCAGAAGGACATCTTCAAGACTGTCCAAAGTCAAATCAGTGACTCCTCCACCAGCTGAGGCTGAGTGTGGGGTTCAAACCGGTATGGTTCAGCTAGATACTGAGGAATCAGACCTAGAAGATCTTACTCTGGTGGGAGATCTTGACCCTGTTGACCATCCTGAGCTGCAGTCTTTACTGGCAGAAGGTGGACCCAACAGGGCAGATTTTAGCAGAGGACAAATAGAGTGTCCTACTCTTGAAGGTCTTTGCCTACAGGCAGCTTCTCAGCTCAATGGGACTGAGCCTGGAAAGTATAGGTTGCGCTGGAAAGATGACCTCTTCTACAGTGAACCAACTGAGTCAACCCCTGGAGACTGCAAAAGACTTGTAGTACCTCTAGTGAACCGACTCCAGCTTTTGCAGTTAGCCCATGAGATACCTTTGGCTGGTCACTTAAGTTTTAAGAAGACCAAGGAAAGGCTCTCTCTTTACTTCTACTGGCCTAAAATGGGTTCAGAAGTAGACAAATTCTGCAGGAGCTGCCACACTTGCCAAACCTCTGGCAAAAGTGGAGCCAAGAATGTGGCACCCCTAGTGCCTCTCCCAGTGGTGGGAGTTCCTTTTGAGAGGGTCGTGGTTGACATTGTTGGTCCTCTTGACCCTCCCACATCTTCAGGCAACAGGTTTATCCTGGTTGTAGTGGATCATGCCACTAGGTATCCTGAATCAATACCTATGAGGACTGTTATGGCTCAGACTGTGGCTAAGGCTCTACTTGGTATTTTTACCAGAGTAGGTTTTCCTAAGGAGGTGATATCTGACAGGGGATCACATTTTATGTCCCACTACATGCAAGCCATGTGGAAAACCTGTGGAGTCACCTAAAAGTTCTCAAGTGCCTACCATCTCCAAACCAATGGATTGGTAGAGAGGTTTAACAGAACTATTAAGAGCATGATAGGTGCTTTAGAAGAACCCCTTAGAAGAAAGTGGGACCTTCTACTGCCATGCATTTTCTTTGCATATAGAAAAGTCCCTCAGGAGGGAGTAGGTTACAGTCCCTTCGAACTTCTCTATGGCCATCCAGTCAGAGGTCCATTGGACCTGATAAAGGAGGGGTTGGAGAGTGCTCCTTCCCCCGAGCCAGTCAGAGTGACTATGTGATAGGTCTCCGGAGGAGAATGTCACACATGATGGCAGAGGCAAGTGATATCCTGAAGGCTGGTCAAGCTCTGGTCAAACATTGGCCTGACCAAAAGGCTAACATGGTTGATTTCACTGAAAGCCAGCTTGTTCTTGTTATGGTCCCCACAAGGCAAAGGGCCTTGCAGGACAAATGGATAGGACCCTTCAAAGTTGTGGGTACACTTGGAGAGGTGAACTATCTAGTGGACTTAGGCAATCCTAAGGAGGCTCCCAGAGTCTTTCACACCAACCGTTTGAAGGCTTATGTCTCTAGACCTAAAATAGGAGCTTTGCTTCTAGCTTCAGCTCAGGAGGAGGAGGAGAGTGAACCTCTGCCTGACCTCCTCAGAGGATTACCTTTAGCTGAGCAAGTGGAAGGAGTTAACCTCTCTTCCAGTCTCACATATGACTAGATGGATGAGTGCAAATTACTGTTAAATCAGTTTTCCCCCCCTTTCTCACTTTCACCAGGCTTGACCCCTTGGGGCCAGCATGATATACTCACTGGTGACTGTTTGCCTGTCAAGAGCAGGGGGTACAGAATGTCAAACAATGTAAGAACCCATATAAGGAATGAGGTCAAGAAGATGCTTGATCTTGGGGTTATAGAGCCCTCTACTAGCCCATGGTCTAGCCCAGTTGTGCTTGTACCAAAGGCAGGATCCAAGGAGTTGAGATTCTGTGTGGAATATAGAGCTCTAAATGCAGTCACAAAGACTGATGCCCATCCTTTGCCTAGGCCAGATGAGCTGGTGGACAAACTTAGTGCAGCCAAGTACCTCCGTACATGTGACCTAACGTCAGGCTATTGGCAAATAGCCCTGACCGACCATGCCAAGGAGAAAACTGCATTCTCCACCCCAGCTGGCCTCTACCAATTCAAGGTAATGCCTTTTGTACTAAAGAATGCACCTGCTACATTTCAGAGGATGGTCAATCAAGTTCTGAATGGGATGGAGTACTTCAGCATGGCATACTTCAATGACATTGCAGTGTTCAGCCCTACATCAAAAGAACATATTGAACACCTAGGATTTGTATTGCAGGCTCTGGAACTGGCCCATATGACCATAAAGGCAAGCAAATGTCAAATTGGTCAGAGTACAGTGGCCTACCTTGGACATGAGGTAGGAGGAGGTGGAATAAGGCCATTGCCTAGCAAAGTACAAGCTGTACAAAACTGGGCCACCCGTACTACTCAAACCCAAGTGAGAGCCTTCTTAGGTCTCACTGGGCATTACAGGAACTTCATAGAGAACTATGCGACCATAGCTTCTCCCTTGAATGTCATCTCCTCTCCAAAACCTCCTAAAAAGTTCAAGTGGAATGAGGAGTGCAATCAAGCCTTTTAAGGTCTGAAGAAAGCCATTTGTCAGGCTCCAGTCGTAAGAGCTCCTGAGTACCACCAACCCTTCATTGAACAACCTGATGCTTCTAATGTAGGTATAGGTGCAGTCATTAGTCAACTGGATGAGAAAGGTAGGGAACACCCAATTTGTTTCATCAGCAGGAAGTTAAAGGATCCTGAGACAAGGTGGGCAACAATAGAACATGAATGTTTTGCTATTGTGTGGTCACTGAAGAGGTTTAGACCGTACTTGTATGGATCTACCTTCATTTTTCAGACTGACCACCAACCCTTGAGATGGCTGATTCAAATGAAAGGGGAAAACCCAAAGTTACTCAGATGGTCAAAATGCCTGCAAGGGTTTGATTTTTCCATTGAGCATTGAGTCACCACCAAAATGCTGATGGTCTCTCTAGGATGTTTATAACCGACTAGAGGTATGAGATCCATCCAGGAGTGGATTAAATCCTCCTGTCCCTTAGTCTGGGGCGAGTGTTAGGGAGAATTCTCATTCTATGGCTAATTTCCCTCACCTAGTGAGTCCCCCAGCAGCTTTGCTGGATTTCTGGAGTTTATTTTTTCCACTTGGTAAGAGTGTGCCTCTTTTTCCCACTCTTACCAGTGTTTTGTCATGTGGATTTCTACTTGTTGTGTTATCTTGGAATCTGGGGCATACCACTCCATGAGCCTAACTTGTGTGTGTTACACAGCACCTTCAGTGCAGTAACAGAGCATTGTCTCTAAGACTTCCCAATGACTCCTTTTTCTGGGGCTGACAACTGTCCCCCAGAAACAGGTAAAGTTGCCATAAACTTTTCATAGTCACTTTTAACTACAGACCCAGTACAACCCATATTACATGGAGTACTGGAAAGGGTTAAATCCTACCCCTTGTTGTCTGTGCCCCACTGAGCTTTGTTTTGCTCTTCTAACATTTAGACTTGGCTGGTGGCAGTGCTATCTACCCTAACTTTTCTACCGCGATTATACTATGTAAACGTGGTATTGTTTTAGACTATTATATTAGCCTTGAACATAAACCCGCTTGACCAAATACTCTTTCTTTTTGCTCTGGTTGAGTTTAGTCGCCATTTCTTTTTGTTAAAGTCCTTCTTGTGTTTTACTTTGCATGGCAAACCAGGTTTGCCTTCTTTGTTCACCGTCTTTTGGCGGGCTTCTGCCAAGAAGCCCTCCTCTGGGCGCCTTGGTGTCTTGGTGGGCTGAATGTGAGGGAGGGGTGTAGTCACCCCCTGCACAGAGTATCCTAGGAAACCCAAGTCGCACTTTGGCATGATTGGCTGAGGTGGTGGTCTGGGCTGGACAACCCCCCTGCTGCGTGATTGACAGTCAGGCTGTGCGAATGGGGGATTTTCGCATAAAAGGCAGGACTCTTGGTCTGGAAGTCAGAGTCGCCACTGGAACTACAAGGAACCGAAGAGAAGCAGAGAAAAAGACGGCTGCTGCAACTACCCCGTCCTGGTGAAGCCCTGCTGCAGTCCTGAGCTATCTACCCTTTGACGAGCAGAGAAGATCCAGTCCGGAGTCTTCTTCCCTTGAGCCTGGTGGTGTCAACCAGCTCATCTTCCACAGCCAGAAGAGCCTCTTTGTGGTTGAAATCGCTGCACCCTGCTGTAGTGGTCCGGATAGCCATCTGAAGAACCTCTCCTGTTTTAAAGGAGTGCACCTTTTATTCACCGTCGCTGCTGCTGGCCTCATCCCTGAGTGGTGCAGACCCCTCTAGACGTCCTCCTTCTCGTCTCCACGACTGAAGTACCAGGAACCATGGGCCTGCAGGAAACTACCAGGAACAACAGCCGTGGCAACAGCTTCTTCCTTGAATAAGGTACTGTGTTCTGCTTCAAGGAACTAGGGTGAATCCCTTTTCTCCTCCTCCAAGGCTTGCCCTTGTCTTCCTTCCCTCTCATAACTTTTGCTTCCTCTGTTGACAAAATCCAAGTACTCCTGGTGACTTTGAATCTTGAACTGTCTGACTGTGTGATCCTCAACAACAGGAACCCGGTTCCACTTGACACTTGCTCCGGCTTATTGACTTTTGTGTGTCTATTGCGAGTGTTCTCTGATACTGTCTGCCATGACAAAAGTATTGCCTATGATTTTTGCCCCTAACTCTCTCTGGTTAACCCAGGTGCTAAGTGTGTTTTTGCCCCGGTAACATTGCTCGCCGCGGATACGCGTTTCGTTAATACGAACGAGCTGCCAAAAAGTGATCGCATATGTATTCCCGGTAATGTCTTTTGTTTCACAACACCGGTCCGCCAAAACTTAAGGTACTTACCTTGAGTTATTCTGTGCCAAGAGAATTGGTTGTTTGTAGTGTATTTTGCGTGTGGTTTTAATTTTATAGAAGTGTTGTGTTTTACAGATGGTTTAAAAATAAACGTACTTATATTTTTTACCTGAAAACTTGAGTCAGTGTTTGCTTGACTCACAATAATTGTGGTCCCTTTGTGTAATCTCTGGTACTGCTCATATACTCTTGAGATAAGCCTGGCTGCTCTGACTGCTACCACTTTACCACAGTAGTACATGCTTGTACCAAAGGTGAACTTGTGTTACCACTTGTATTCTTAATTGTGTGCAGTGGTCCCTAAGGGCACTGCACAGGATTCTGCCTAACACCCCTTCCTGTAGTCACTGGCTCACCAAATGTAAGAAGGCGCACTGGATCATGACACAGAGGGAGCTTTAGAGAAACCACTCTCATGCTTGGGACGATTAGTCCCACTACCCTGATCTGACTCTTGTCACTTCTCCTTATTAAACTTTTTTGTGGGCCTTCTTGGACATAGTTTTATTAGTAATCCCCCACCCTCTTTATCCTTCGGCTTCCTTCCCTCCTCCTGCTTACCTGAAGCAGGCTTGCCCTTATGGGACTCTCTATGTGAGACCCATAAGTCAGCAGTGATGACAAGTCTCTTTGGAATGAACTCCTTTGAGTCAGCCAAATGCTACTTAAGCTCTGAGGAACAAGAGGTAAAAATGTGCTCAAGCATGACTAAATGAATCATGCCCCCAAAGGTGGTTACCTGATAGCCTTCTACCCAGCCACACAAGTTTTTAAAAGAATATGCAACAAAAGTCACATAGGTCATACATTCTTTCTTTTTGTACTCTCTAAATCTCCTCAAGTATTGGCCAAGAGTCTTCCCAAACTTTAAGATGAGAGTTTGCTTATGTTTTGCAAAATCTTTCCTGTCAGCAGTGGACATTTCCAGAATAGCACTGCAGCCTGAATGGGGCAATCTGCTGAGCAACAATGCAATTCTATCAGCATCACCCACTCCTTGCACTTCACATGCATACTCAAAGGTCACAAGCCAATCAATGATGTCATTGTTATCTTCATACATACTAAGAAGATCGTTTGGGAATCTTAGCTGTGAAGAGGACCCAGAACCATCTCCAGATCCTCTGGAAGAACCTTGTAAACCATGAATCTCGGCATGCTCCATCTCAAAATCTAACCTGGCCATATTGAACTCATGCTCTGACTCCTTGAGCCTGAGCTTCTCCTTTTTCAAGACAAACAATGTCTCTGCATCTGAGGTGGTTACAGAGAAAAGCCCAGAAGCTTTACTTTCCTCCTCCTCTTCCTCACCATTAGAAGCTGGAGTGGCAGCAGCTCCATTACTAGTGATGGGTACATCCCCAGCCCGACTACCAGTACCATTATTTAAGAGAGGTATCAAAAATTGTAACTATCAATTCAGCTTTAGAGCCAGAGACTGGTAGGCCCCTTTCACTGCACAACGTTTTCAAGTGATCCACTTTAGAAGAACTTAAAGTATTGAAATTAACTGTCTCTTTGTTATCTATATCAGTAGATGACTGGTTACTAGGCAATCAAAAATCACAGTTTACTGTGTAAGTATTATCTGGACACACCACCAGTGCACTACCCAATACTGATTCTTTTCACAAAATACCCAGATGTTAAGTGGAAAGGCTCATCCCACCACTGCCACCAATTTGTTAGCACTGATTTTCTATACTCTGGCCTGGTGGACAGATGTATAGAAGTCCAACCTATATTGTGACAGGGACAACTCTGGGAGCTGTAGCCAAACCAATTCATGGTAGCAGTGACAAGAGGTTCAGGCTAAGTCTGAAGAGGTGGTGAGCTTGTAAATAGTACACAATGAGTACACACAATGGGAATCACAAATTACACTTAGACAGTATGTATGCAAATGCAGTTATTTATTTATGGGCAAATAAACATATGAAAAATTACAACTAACAGGTAGAAATATCACCACACAACACTAATAACAGATTACATATCTACAGTCACTAGAGTAGGGCATAATACATATCAAACCCCTGTAAAAGGAAGTACAGATTAGTTTATGCACTACAGGTCCACCGAGAATTAATTCTAACTTCAAAAGTCCTTCCCTAAGGTGTCTGTGGCCTTATGCCCAAAGGTTCAGGAAAAGTTCTGACAGTTTGTGATGCTGGAAAAAAAAGAAGGTAGGGTCTCCGGTGTCCAGTGAACAGTTCCAAGGGTTAGAGGACAGTTTATTCTAACTAACAAAAGTGTCCCCAAATATTGCAAGGCTTGCGTAAGCAAGCAATGGCAAAACCAAAGTATAGTAAAGGTTTTCTAAAGGTTAGCAACACTTTTAAAGGGAGTTTGGGGGCAGGTAAGAACTACTGTAACTCACCCACATGCTCTGATTCTTCACATGACTTGGCAGGACAATGGAAGAAGGTCCAAGATCACTTCTCCCTCCATCAACCTCAGTCCTTGATTTATTGGGGTGGCAGGTTCGGGCAGACATCCGGTCAATGTCTTTAGCTGGTGTAAGGACTCTCGGATGAAGAATGTAGAAAAACATGATGCAGGACCCTACCCCTCTCAGGACTGGACTTGACTCAGGTAAACTGTTTTGGACGGTGGTTACCGCAACACGGCAATGCAAAGAGACTCACTTGTCATTGTCACACTTTCCCTCCTATCTTGGGCCCCCTTAATGCTAGGACTCCTAAGTCACGCTGAGGTATGTCTTGTGGGACAAGCTGCAGATCCCCAAGTTCCAGGCCTCAATGTGGAACGGTGACGTCGGCTGCATGGTCGCCCAAGCTCAGAGCTTGTCAGCCACAAGACAGACCGGGACACATCTGGTGGCTTTTCTTCGCATGGCAGCAAGCAGACATCAGGAATGGAGGTTCCCTCTACTCCACGGGTTGCAGCTCCCTCACAGGACTGCTGAAGATCTATAGCACGACAGGTCTCATCCAGAACAGCAGAAAATGTTGGTAGCCAGGCCGCCTTCAGACGGGTCACCTGTCTCTTCAAGGGTCTCAGAGCTGGACAGGAGTCTTGACTCCTTCAGGTTACTCCAGGATCTCTCCAGAGTGGATGCAGAGGGTCCTCTTCTTATACTAAAAGCCAACCTTCACTAGCCAATAGCAGAACTAGCCCCCCCCACAGACCCCAGCATTGGTCCAATATGGACCACTGGCTGGAACACTCATGCATAACACTCAGACACACTGAAACCAGTTTGCGAATTGGGACCAGACAGTCCAAGCCCACTTCCTGTCAGCAAACACACATAGCCCTCCAGTAGCCCGCCAAAAGCCTCTGCTTTACCGGGCACTGGAAGTCCATATATGAATTTTCCTGGCCTCACAGGCCAGGAAGAAGGCTAAAAAACAAGATGGCCACAGGACAAGTGAAAAAAACCTTGTGGCTTGGCCTTGTTTGGCCAATAGCCTCAGTTAATGGTGAAACGTGGTAAACACGGGAAGGCTAAAACAAAAAGCACCAACAAAAAAGTCAAAAGTCACTGCTGCCACCAGCATTTGTCCATTTAGCACACCTAGAGTAACCAAAAATCCTTTGAGTGTTAGCCTGGGGCAAAAACAAAAGTGTACCCCATTGTACTGCATTGTAAAATGCTTTGTACAATGATAAACGTTACCACAAGTGATAACAAGTTACTAAAAGTAGTAACATAGTAACTAGACTAAGGGAACAATGTTTCCCAGTACTGGCAGCCTGAACGGCACGTCAGTTTCCCCATAACAGACAAGCAAAGGACAGTGTAGCATAGCTTAAGCCTACTCACTACCTGCTGCCCTATGTGCCTCTCATGCTAATGATGTTAGTCACATTCTTTCTGCTAAATTGATACACAAATCCCTCAATCCTGATGTTCCTTTGACAAGAATGCCTCAGTATCGGATCTCCCCACAATCTGAGGAAGGTGTAAAACCTGTAATTAACTCCCTCATTGACCAGGGCATTTGCTACTACACCATGAGTATCTGTAATACTTCTATTCTTCTATCTCTAAAAAAGGTACAGACAAATTTTGTTTTGCCCACTACTTAAGGGCCCATAATAAGGCTCTCATCCCGTCCCATACAGTTGTTCCCAACCCCATCACCATCCTCTCATGCATTACTCCCAACCCCCCATTTTTCACATGCATTGATCTGGCTTTGGCCTTCTTTTCAGTGCCCATTCATCCAGATTTTCAATACTTCTTTGCATTAACTTACAAAGGAAGACAACTTACCTACAAATCTTTCCCTATGGGATTTGTTCACTCCCCATCCCTCATTTCCCAAATACTCCAAGAAGACCTCCAGGATCTCACTTTTCCTAGATGCTCCACAATGATCCAATATGTGGACAAACTCCTCTTAGAATCACATTCTTTTGAGGACCCTCTTTCAGATTCACAGGTGCTCCTCTCCGCCCTATCAGCCGGAGACCAAACATTAAACAAGAGTAAGCTCCAACTGTGTCGTCCAACAGTTCACATCTATGGCATGACATTTTCCAAGGTGCCAGGCACCTCACCCCCTCCCAGTTTTCATGCATATTCCAATGCCACATCCCTGTCACTAAGAGACACCTCTGTCCCTTTTTAGGGAAAAGCAATTTCTGCCACTCCTGGATCCTTGATTATGCCTCAACTGTAGCCCCAGTGCAGAACATGCTCTTAGATTCCCAGCCTGGCAAACTACTTTGGCCTACAGAAGCAACAGCTGCCTTTTTCCAATAATTGAGACTGCCCTCCCCATTGCCCTTTCTGATTACTCCAAGTTATTTACCTTATTCTCTGATGAGAAAGAAGGGTATGGTCTATGGTTACTCACACAAAAGTATGGGACCTACAATGCCTAGTGAAGAATTTCAGCTCACAATTAGACCTGGCTGCATCCGCTTTGCCCAGATGCCTCAGGGCTGTGGCTGCAGCAGCCTTCCCTCACTCTAAAGCAGATAATAATGTGCTCCCACACCATATCAACGTGGCAGTGCCTCACTCTGTTCTAGCCCTTACAAACAAAACTCAACACCTATCCACTGCACACCTCACCAAGTATGAAAAAGTACTCCTCTCTGCCACCAACATTACTCTCATTAGGTCTGCCACACTGAACCCTGCTTCCCTCTTATGCAATCCGGATTATGATGGTCTCCCACATGATTTCCTTGCTGCAGTGGACATAGTTACATCTCCACAAGCTGACCTCAAAGATATCCCCCTCCCCTAATGCCAACCTAGTACTCTTTGTGGGCTGTGCATATCTTAGGGATTTCTCAGGGTTTCTCTAAACAGGATTTGTGATTTGTACTTCTTTTGAGGTGTTAGAAGCATTCCAACTCCCATCAGTACGATCAGCACAAGTTGCAAAACTCATTACCCTCACATAGGCTTGCACGGTTGCCACACAAAACTCTGCCACCATATACTCAGACTCCTGCTATGCTTTTGACATCTCATATGACTACGGGACCCTCTGGTAACAGAGTGGCTACCTAACAGCACAGAGTGCACTCAGCCTTAATGTGGAAACACTGCTAAATGCTGTCTTGCTACCTTCTGATCTGGTCATTGTGAAATTCAAGGCCCATACACACTTTTATGATGATATTATATAGGGAAATGCATTGGCAGATTGCCATGTGGAAAAAAAGCCTTGCATGGCCCCCAGGCTTCTGATTACATGCCGCTGTTTCTCCTCTCTTTAGAGGATCCCTTAGCATCTCCTTCCATCCTGGTGGACCTCCAGAACGTGGCCCACCAGGCCGAGAAACAGAGCTGGGAAAATAAAGGTTGTGTTTGCTGCTCTGATCACCTATGGTGTGATGGCACAGGCTGGTTAGTGGCCCCAATGTCTTTGTTACCTTACATAGCCCATGTTGCACACTCTTCGTCTCATTCTAGCAAAGGTCAAATTAATACTGAGGCTCAAAATCTCCTTACCCAGATAAAGCTTCTCTTTGTGTAATACTTTCAAGGACTGGCAGTTGCATGGTTTCAAAAATATAATGTTGATGCTGTGTGTTTTCTTAGTGTGTTGTGAGATATTTGAAACTACGAAAACATGCTGAATATTTCTTAGTTTTGTTGTTGGAGAGATCTTGGAAGTGGGAAGATGTTTATAGTTATTAGTGATAGCCTGTGATAGCAGTTGGTTATTGGCATGCTTTGTATCAGTAAACTATAGAGGGGTCAGTTATTTTGTATTTTCTTCTGCTGGTAGATATACATCTAATTGGAACCATAGGGATTCCTCATTGTCCTCTATTTTGTAGGCCATATCTATTATGTTTGTACTCTTTTCATAAAAAGTACTGCAAAATCAGACACATACATTGTCTGGTATTTCAGCAGATATGCTTTGAAATGTTCCTATTTCTTTTTTGTTTGTGGTTGTAAGGAGATCAGTGTTTGTGAGGTTTTTGGTAATGTTTTCTAGAGTAACTGAATTTTGTAAGTCAACTTCAGTTCCAAAATATTTCCTTTGGATGTGTTCTATTGTTCGAAGGCGTTCTTTGACTGTTCTATGTAGGAGACTGTTATTTAATTCTGAGACTATTATTTAATTCTTGCAGTTCTAGAGCAGGACGTTTTGCATAGTACAATCTATGGACAAGGTTTCATGTAGGGGAATTGTGTGTTGTTAACATTTTGATGTGATCGAAGGTGCTTTTGCAAGCAATTCCAAAAATGCAGGCCAATGAATGTCCTTGCAATCCAGTGTGGATGTGTACTGGAGTCCACGTTTTGCAAAGTTTTAATTCGACTTTTGACTTTAAGTTTCACATAGTGATTGATATGATATGATATGATATGATATGATATGGCATTTATGGTGCACCTATACACAAGTGTTTCAAGGCGCGACAAGGTAAGGGAAGGGAAACAGAGGGAAGACAGAGACAACAATCCTACTAGGCTAGGTGCTATTGAGTGCCAAGGGGGAAGGGTGTGGGGGTAGTGCAGTACATAGGATAACAGAAAATTAATAAAGGCAATAAATAAAAGTATGGACAGCTGGTGGCAAGTGCAAGGGTAAGTGCCAACATAAGGTGTCAAGTGCTAGAAGGGGTTGTAGGGATACAGAAACTGTCCCCGATTGCAAGAGTTGCCAAGGGGACAGTGCATGTGTACAACCGGTGGGGAGAGGACCTGGGCCCGAGATCAGAGGGTAGCCAGGTAACCAGTGTAATTTCAGATTCAGCCAGGAGATCAGCAAGGGAGAGCAGGAGAGAAAGCAGAAGCAAAGAGGAAGGTCTTGAGGTGCTTCCGGAACCGGAGATGGTTCTCCTCAAGTTTCAGAGAGGCAGGGAGGCTGTTCCAGAGTGAGGTATCAGCAAAAGAAAGAGATCTACCTCCAACTCGCTGCTTGGAGAAGCAACTAACCCTGAGGGAGTTGGAAGCGGATGAGCAAAGACCTCGAGAAGGAAGATATTTAGGAAGAGAGAGTTGACAGTATTGAGGTCCTAGGCCCCAGAAGGCCTGGTGGACAATGCAGAGGGTTTTGAACTTAATCCTCCCACCACTGGGAGCCAGTGCAGAAATGTCAGTCCTGGAGAGATACGATCCCTGGGCTTAAGGCCAAGGACAAGTCTTGCAGTCCTGTTTTGGATGAGTTGCAGAAGGAGGAAAGTAGAGGCAGGCAGATTTAGAAAGAGGCTGTTGCAGTAGTCAAGCCTAGAGAGAACCAGAACTCTGGAAACAGTGAGCCTCTGGGGGAAGGAGAGGAAGGGGAGAATACCTATGAGGAGGTGCAGCTGGTATTGTGACTTCTTAGAGACGTCAGAGATGTGAGGCGAGAATGAAAGTTGACCGCAAGATTTTTAGGCTCACAGGTGGGAGCAGGAAGAGGGCTAAGAGGCCAGCCAGAGAGTGACAGGAAAGGAGGGAGCAGGTGTGCATATGAGGAGAATCTCAGTCTTTCTGGCATTAAGGCAGGGGTCACTAGTGGCACACCACTCCTGGATGGCGGACAGGCAGTCAGGGATGAGAGAAGGAGCAGAGGTGGCAGAATTGAGGAATTGTTGTAAACATTTCAACAATTGTTGGCGTACATTACATATTGAGCTGTAGGTCCATTTCTACACTGGATGGCTTGTTTGGACGAAAGGAACATTTAGTTTAAAGTTTGCTGGGGACGTTTTTTCTATAACGGTTTCTTTTGCCATAATGGTGTCTCCTACCACTTCATAGCCTCACCCATTATTGTCTATTACAATTGGGTTTATTTGTTCTTGTTTATAAGCCTCGGCATTGAAATATGGTTCTGTGCTGCTTGTGTGAAACCATTCACCTTCACAGAAGATGGAAAAAGTTTTTATGTTGACATTGCACACATTTAGAAGTAGTTTTCTAATTTATTGTTCATTTAGATAGTGTTGTTATTCTGTATAAAATTAATATAAATAACTTTTTCTTTTATTTAAATGCACTGTCAATCAATGCTTTGAGGATTCGTTTTCTGTGGTTCTAGCATAGAACATGACTTATTAGATTTTTTATTGAGATTGCTAAGAACGCTACGATGGAATGTTTTACTCTGGCTACGCTAACATTAATAGCTATAGTGTTAGGTTTATTTTTAGGTATAGTTTTATTTGTACATTTTTTTTACTTTTATTTTTTGAACGGGGGCCTTCTTTTTGTACTGCTGACTAGTTTAGTTTCCTTTAGTGAGGTTACTAGCTGTTCTGTTTGAATGTTTACTATAAATTGTTTTAACAGTGGATTATGTTAGGCAGAATCATATGCAGTACACTTTGGGAACAACACGCAAAATTAAGACTACAAGTGCAAGTACAAATTCACCTTAATTATAAGCCTGTACTACACAGAAAAGTGGTAGCGATTGTTGAACAGCCAGACTCATCTCAAGAGTAAAGTGAGCAGTATCAGAAGTTACACAAAGGACAGCAACTGCTATGGTTCAAACATACACTGACTCAAGGTTTCTGAATAAAATAATATACATTTATTTATACCATCAGTTGTGAAACAGTTTACCAATATAAAGCAGCAGTAAAATACAATCTTAATACACTACACACAACCCAATGAATTCTGGACAAGTTAAGCTCAAAATGAAGTGTGAGCAAAATGGCACTCCAGCAATTTAAAAAGGGAGGGAAAGACAAGGTTATTCAAAATCAAGCAGCACCAGCAAGTAAGTAGGCAGGCCAATCTAGAAAAGGCTCACTACAACTAGGATTTGGGATCAATAGGCCTGGGCCAATGTTAATGGTTCAGAGTCTTTGCAGAGGATCACACAGTGCAGAGTAGTTTGTGGTTAAGTCTTTGCCAAGAGTTCTAAATGAGGTTGGTCGGAAGAAAAGTTATTTAAAAGAGTAGAGAAGGACAAGCCCTTAGATTAGCAAAAGATTTCAAACACTTTCACAGCGGTCGTACGGAATGAACGACTGGATTTGAACAGTACCTTAGTAGAAGAAGAATGCTGTAACTGAGACAGAAGTTCCTGGCAGGTCCAGCGGGCTCACGGTTCCTGAAGCGACTGTCGCACTGACATGAAGGAAGAAGACTGGAGGCTCCTGCACTGCCCGGGGAAGAAACCAGCAGCAGAGCAAAGCAACGAATACAAGGTGTGCTCCTTAAAACTCAAACACAGTCCTGTCCTCCTGGCTATCCAGTTCACTACAGCGATGCACAGCAAATCCGGCCAGGGGAGGGAGGCCTTGCTTGGTGTTTGGCGAACTGGTTGCTCCCACCAGCTCAAGGGAAGAAGATTCCTTGCAGATCTTCTCTGTCGTTGAAGTTTAGGAGATTCAGACCTACAGCAGGGATTCACCGGGAGATTCAGTAGTTGAAGTAGTCCTCTTCCTTCAGCTTCTCTTCGGTTCTCTCGATCCAGTTGTGACTCTGCCTTCCAAGTCCAAGAGACCTGTTTCATGCAGTTTTCCCCCATTCATACAGCCTGGCTGTCAATCACGCAGCAGGGTGGCTGTCCTCGCAGGACAGTCACCTAGCCAATCAAACACAAGTGCAACTTGGGTCTCCAAGGAGACCCTGTGCAAGGGGCCTAAAACCCCTCCCTCACATCCTGTCCACCCAGACACTCAGGCACAGAAGGAGGGCTTCTGTGCAGAAGCCCGCAAAGGACGGCGAACAAAGGAACCAAACCTGGTTTGGCGTGCAGAGTAAAACACGAGAAATACCTATACAAAAAGAAATGGCGAATAAACCCAGCTGAAACCAAATAAAATTAAAAAGGGTCCAGCTTATTAAAGTTTGAGGCTACTAACATAGCCTAAAATAGTACCAATGCTATTTTCACAGTCCGCGGTAGTAAAAAAATGGTAGATACCAATGCCACCAGCCAAATCTTAAAGAAAGGGCACCAAAATATTGTTCCAGAAAAAGAAAAAAGGGATAACTATTAACCATTTCCAGTACTCTATGGAAGATAGTTTGTACTGGGTCTGTGAATTTAAAAAGATGAATACAGTCAATGGCAACTTTACATGTTCTGAAAGACAGTTGTCAGTCCCAGAAAAAAGAGTTTAAAGTGGGAAGCCTGAAAAAGACAACCCTGCATCACTGCACTAAAGGTGCTCTGTGACACACAGTAAAAAGATTATGCCTATGGAGTAGGTGAGACTCCACAGTCTATGAACACAAAAATGTAAAACTCACAGCAAAACACATGTAAGAGTGGGAAAAAAAGGCTCACACTCTTACCAGGTGAAAAAAATAAATCCTAGAAATCCAGCAAAGCTGCTGAGGGACTCAGTAGGTAAGGGAAATTAGCCATTCTGGAGAATTCTCCCTAACAGATCACTATATGGCTAGTCCTAATTGTTATATGCTCTATATTTTCTTTGTTTTCTACTGAGTTGGTTTTTAGTAGGCATTCTGTTGTGTCTATTGGAACGTTGTTGTGTGTTTGAAAGTTGTGAAATGTTTATGCATGTGCTATCGTATAAAAATGATGGGTGTGTGGGTGTGATTCTAGAAGGAAGAAAAAGAGAGATGTTTGATTCTGTAGTGGTATTATGGGTGTAGTTGGGCAGGTTGTAAAAGTAAAAGGTTGAATAGATATTATGGGTTTGGAAAAATATGACATTGAAATCAGATGGTGTTCTATGAAATAAGTATATTTGTGTGATAGAGATTGGGTGAGAAAGTATTGATAGTAAAATGTGTTGAGCAGTACTTCTGTTAATGAGAAGGGATTGGTGGTGTGATTCAATAAGTAGGAATATTATGCTGTCTTGAGGAACACAGTGGTATATGTAATGGTGTGACTTATTGTACAGGTATGAGGGTTGTGTGGGTTTATTTGTAAAGCGGTAATGTGTTAGTAATTTGGAATGCAACAAATGTGAGCATTTTTGTGTTGGACTTTAGGACTTGAGGTGGATAGGGTTATGGAAAAATAAAGAAATACATTTATGGTATAGAAGTTCATGAGAGACAGTTGTGTTGTTAGGCAATCAGGAATTGGTGGTGTATTGAATAAAGAACAATGTTCAGATAGGATTAGAAAGAGCGTGAATCCTGCAATAGAATAAGTACGAGTGAAATATAATATTTTGGAGTAAAAAATAATTAATATAATAGGCTAATATAGTGAAAGTATGTTTTTTCAATTAGAGAGATATACATGATATATTAATATACTTACTTTGTAGAACGTGAAGAGTTTTCTTTGTTGTCAATTAGAGAGATATACATGATATATTAATATACTTACTTTGTAGAACGTTAAGAGTGTTCTTTGTTGTCAATTAGAGAGATATACATGATATATTAATATACTTACTTTGTAGAACGTGAAGAGTTTTCTTTGTTCGGTAGCTGTGTTTGTCAATCTTCTTTTTTCCTGTTAAAAGAAAGTTAGTTGGTATATGTGGTAATGGTAAAGTAGTTTAGTAGCAAGGAGCAAGTATTGGAAAAAAGAGTGAATAAAGCTGTGTTATGTGTGAAGTATGTTAACTATATTATTACAATCTGGGGTGAGATTAGATACACTTTGCACTGGTTGAAGTGGAAAGTTGCACGGTGTTAGCAGTAGGGCAAAGTTCTTTTTAAAAAGAGTGGGATACATTAGAAAATGATTGAACCATGACAAGTGCAGTTCAGCAGATTATAAGTAACAGCATAACATTTGGCATAGCGTAAAAGGGATGCATTTTTAGTGCATTTTTTCAGCAGAGGACAGTTTGCACTAGGGATAATATTGACGGTTGTTAGCTGTATAGCACAGTTTGCCTTGATGCAAAAATGCAAAAAAAAATGTATTTTTTTGCAGTAGAGAAATTTTTGTCCTGGTGCATTTAATATGGAAACGGCAATTGTCATGGTGCAATGGATTTGTAATGTGTAGGAGTGTTTTTTTTTTAAAAAGTAGGGCAAACTGTGGCCTAGTGGTAAATCCATGGAACTTTGCAGGTGCAGCAGTGTACATTTTTAGTATATGGTGTGTTATAGTAGTGGTTGGAAACGTGTTGGATTTAGGTTTGCAGTAGGAATTTGTTGAAAGGGAAAGCATATATACATACATATATACATACATTGAAACGTGTAACATAATTGTGTGTTTTTAAAGTTAGGAACATGTATTTGGAAAATATTGTAGCCACTGTGATAAGTGGCACTTATAATGAGGTGTAATATTGTGCCACTACATGAAATGCGGTAGTATTGGGTGTAAAGCACTGTATATTTAGATGTAAGGAAAGCTGATGTGCTTTAGTAATGCATTAATTCATTTGTATTTAAATAAGAAATGCACAGTGTGTAGGTCAGCAGTAGTATGAACATGTTAGTATGTTTGTAAAGGAAAGAAAATGTAGTTGGTAAACACTAGTATGCTACTACTAAGTGGTACTTAATGTGAGCAGGTGGCAAATGGTGGCACTATGAGTGATGTGATAGCAAAGGTTGGAAAATATGACTTTTATCCTTTACGGAAAATGCTGTTGTTTTAAAAATGTTTCTTTTTTGGAGCATTTTATTAAAAATAAAAAATGTATAGGTGCATTTAGAGCTACACCGTTTGTAACTTTTTTTTACAAGTAAGGGAAATGCAGTTGCAAAATATTTGTGGAACACTGTTAAGTGGCAGTTGATGTGAAGAAATCCAATATGCTAGCAGTACATGTTAGTAACTGCCACTTGATGTGAGCAGGAGCAGAATGTTGCAATACATTGCGTTTGACAGCAGTGGTTAAAAAACAGCATATACTTATTGAGATGCATATTACATGGTAAGTGGCAGCAACCCTATATACATATTTATAAAGGTGGTGAAGAAAATCATATTGAAAATTAGAAGCATACATATTATGTCTTGTTAGATGTAGATATTGTTTAACATGCACCACACATATTGATGCAGGAGGCTGTGAATGACAGTAGACATGTACTCTGAGAGTTGAAATGTACATCTGAAGTGTTAAACTGAGGTGACAGGGTTACATGTAGAGTGTTTTAATGTGATTGGTGGATGCATGTGTGACTGTTGGAAAGTAGCCAATGAGGGAGTGTTTCCTGTGCGATGGTCTCCGTGGACGTCCACGACAGTCCACAGACCTGCATGTGTCATTCAGGTCTTTTAAGGATGCCCTGCATGGAAAGAGGACTGCAGAGACCGCGGACAAATGTATGCAAACATTGGGGATTAGTCAATGAGGCTTTGTGGTTGTGGAGGAGGAGTTGAAGTGTACAGGAACACAGTGTAGCACATGTTTTCTTTCTTGTGTGAAGTGGTGGAAGGATGGCTATGGCTATGAAGAAGCAGAGTGTGTAGATGCTGGAAGATTCATGGTGTAACGCTTACCTTAGACTCTGCGGGGACACCACTAAATGCTGATAACTTTCTTCTCTGGGTGCGTTGCATTCAACTATCTCTTTTATCGCTACTCTTCTTCTTGAACCTTTTGTCTAGTGAGAGAACCAGGGACAACTATTAGAAAACCTTTTCCTATAACTGGATAAAACTATTGATTCCCACTGTTCTTTATTATTACCTTAGGTTCTTATTTGGTGAGGTCTCCATCCTGAAACTAGCAGGGGCGCTTGTTCTGAAGACTGAGGGAACGGGAGGCTACTGACATTACTGAATGGAAGTCGCTGACTAGAAAGCTGACAGGGGTCTGAGAGAAACACGGAAACAGCCAGAAGGACTCAATATTAATTCTCCTGAACTGCTGTGTGGACAATGAGTTAGTTCAATTAATATTAGTGACACACAACTGCGTGGGAATGCTAAATAATGTTTCAAATTTTCTTCACAGAAAAATGCGCGCCTAATGTGCAGCAGGAAAATAATTCTGCACCTAAACTAGTCATGAAAAAACATGTGCACATGGTGCTGAAAGAACACTAGCCAATGACGCGTAACTAATTCCTAGAATACATGTGCCTGCTGAGGAGAAAAACAAAACATGTGCGCGTGGTGCTGAATGAACACTAGCCTGTGAAGCGTAACTAAATACTAAAATACGCGTACCTGCTGGGGAGAGCGAATTTACTGAGAAACTCAACGACTTGTCATAAATTAACCATAATGGCACAATTCAAGGCGAAGCGCATAAGATTCACTGGTGCACCACAAACATTCCAAAACTAACTCAAAACCTAGGTTACCTTGAAATTCAGTGATTGAATAACAAGAAAACTGAATCTTGAACAACTCCCAATAAGGGAAACAATACTTGCAGTGACTGTGTAACGCTCCGTACTCCGATTTCGACTGAATTAGATTAACTTGCTCTCTGTGAAAACTCGAACAGGATAATACCTGGAAAAACAATGACATGGGCAGGACAAAGGGCGGACAAGGGTGAGAAAGGAAATATGGGCAAAAGAAGGGAAAAATACTGAGGGAACGCTGCAGGAAATTCCGAACCGCGGTAAGCGTCTCTGAAGAAAAATCAGAACCAAAGAAAATCTCTGAAAGGAAACCCAGTGATCATGACACATGGATACATTGCTTGAAGGTTTACAAAGAGCACCGTGGCATCTCTGCTAATCTAGGATTATAAGAATTTAACAGATGCTGGAAATTAGATTTTTATTTCAAATGTTCACTATGCCTTGAAACAGTTTTTGTGAAAATGTAACACATAACATATGTAGTAAAGCATCTGATAGTAGGTATAGAACATAAATAACAAAAACACAAAAAAGGTTTGAAGCAGTTTTTGTAAAAGTTATAAAAGCAAATAAGTACTGTACAGCATTTGTTACTTTGGTACATAACACCAAACAAAAGTTACTTTAAGAGTCACCATTGTAGAATGAAAACAAGTCAATTGCGTTTAAATCCCCCAACCCCCTTTAACTTTCCCTGAAGTCTGTGGACAGTAAACTGTCGGGCAGACTTTATGACTGCAGAAAAGGAGTGTGAGTCATTTTTTGATGATCGTGTAATTTGAGTGGGACATGTGAAAGCCATAAATCATGGCTAAAGACTTCCTACACATGTTACACTTTATTTTGCCATTTATCATGGCAGAGAAAAGGGGTTGGGACAGAAATGTATTACTGTCACCTTTTCTTTTCTTTGCTATGCAAATTGTCTACAATTTTCAATAGTATGAAATTTAATGCAAATGAAAATGTTCTTATATACTCTTACTAATTTAAGTCTAAATATAAAGTAGATAGAGTCTATAAGAGTCGTTTTTCTCATTCTATTTTTAAACTTTGGACGGTGGTTACATGAGGAAAATGTTGTTTTGTTTTCTTGATTATTTTTTTTGCAGAGGGAAATAGGGAGCAATGGAGGGAGGGAGGAAGGGTCAGATGGAGGGAATGGACACCAACCATCAGAGGGGAGGGGCCGGTCAACAAAGGAAGATGTAGATCCTTCAAAAAAACTCAGGTAGGGGACAATCCTTTTCATGTGCCTTATCGCCGCCTCAAATGTGCATCTGATTCCCTCCCCTGCAGATTATTGTGTCACAATACATGCAAAGTATTGTTGACCGAGCAAAGTACTTGTCAACAGCCTCCTGTATGGCTCATGAGACAGCTGGAGAAATCCTCTGCCAGACTGTGGTTTCTTGAGTGGTGACAGGAGTGGTCGAGAAGGGTGGCGTGGCCAAAGTAATCATAATTCCTGAGTAGGGAATCTCCTTTCTCAGTGAAGTTGTGGGGAAGGTGTGGGTGTGGCAGTGCATGGAGATAGTACCAAATGAGTACTGACCCTTTTGGCCCGACTGAGTACAATTTTGTACATAGTGCAGAGTACAAGGGCAGCCTGAGCCTTTAGCACCCCTTCAACGGTGGTGAAAAACCTCCACACCCACATCTTCTTCTGCCCACCCGACGTAGTACGCACATCCTCCACTACATCTTCTTCTTTCTCTTCCTCCTGCATGTCATCTCTTGCAGGTGCCCTGTTCTCCTGTCCAGGTCTTCCAGGTGGTCGTGGTGGTGGTGGCCACTGGGGATGAGGAGGGATGGCCATTGCAGATGCCATTCTTAAGCTTTGCTGCCCTCTAGATGGTGTGCCAGATTGCAAATGACTAACAGAAATGATTGGGTCCTCTTGTAGGAAATGTCCGCAGACTACCGTCCTATCCACTTTCGCTGCCAAATAAAGACCTTGAAAAGTTATGAAAAGTTTAGGGATGGCGTTGGAATGGTAGTGGGAGCTATGGAAGGGCAGAGTTTTAACTTGGAAATCCCTAGAGTGGCCAAAAAGTGAATTTAAAGATGTCAACGAGGTGCAAACACTGCTGGCGGACATGTCATCATGCCGCATGGGCGTGGTCACGTCATGATGTCCTGGGACATCTGCGATGATGCTCCGAGGCCGCAGACTTCTGGTACAGGAAAAAGTGTGTAAAAGTAAAATGTTTATAGAAGCACTGGTAATGGTGCTAGGAGGTGTCGAAGGGCAAAGTTTGAATTTTATAGTCTCTAGAGTAGGTGGAAATTGAATTTAAAGATGTCCACAAAGTACAGACATCAATTGTAGACAATTCATTTTGCCGAACGGCCGTGGTCACATGATGACATCCAGGGACATCCGGGGGTCATCCACGGGCACGTCATGATGATCGAGAACTACCACATGGCCTATGATGTAGCGCATACATGTTGTGGCATCTGCACTCACTCAATGACATTAGCGGACAAAAAAATCTGTGCAGTTTGCTCCGTGAACTAGGTGGTATGTTCACGGACACCAAAACTGCATCACTGGTATGTAAATATGCAGACACTGATATTATTATAGTCTCTGTTTTTTACAAGATTTGCAACATCATATTTTTATATGATGAGTCATTTATAACGTGTGTACAAAAGTGTTTCTAGGTATGACAAGACATGGTAGGGAAGACAGTGGGAGGACAGATAAATAATCTCACTAGGTCTTGTGTTATTTAGATTGTGCAAGTGTGGTGGGAGAAGAAGGGGAGAAGTGCCAGGGGACGGAAGGGTAGTGCAATCAGGGTTGTAGTGCTCTAATTAAGTGCAGCCAGGAGAGGCGGCTCTAGGTAAGTGCAAGGAGGCAAGGGACTGTAGGGTTGCATATATAGCCCATAAGTGCATGGAAGGCCCGATGGTAGTGCAGGGGCTACTGGTCGTGGAGGAGCCTGGTGTCCATTGAGGTTCAGGGAGGAGCCAGGCAACCAGTCAGCGGAGCAGACAACTAGGTCAGCAGGGGAGAGAGAGAGAGAGAGAAAGCAGTAGCGAAAAGGAAGGTCTTGAGTTGCTTCCGAAACCTCAGGTGGTCCTTCTCAAGTCTGAGAGGGACAGGGAGGACATTCCAGAGGGATGCACATGCAGAGGAGAGAGATCTACCCCCCACTCTCTGCCTGGAGAAGCCTCTGACCCTCAAAGAGTTGGAGGTGGCTGAGCGAATTGATCGAGAAGGAAGTTGTTTAGGAAGAGAGAGTTGGATGTAGTGTGGTCCCCAGCCCCAGAAAGTCTTAGAGTTGCTTCCTCATGATTATTGCCTTGATGCCTTGATGTATTTCTTCTTGGACTTTGTGGAGAATAAAATACATCAGAAAGATGTAATTTAATAACTGATTATCAACATGCATTGTTTCAGTGCATTTTAAAATATTGTGTGTATTTACCATTAATAGATTGTTCATCTTTAGGGAAGCACTACTCCAGCCATTCAAGTGTGTTTGTCATTTCTGTAGAAATATGGAATGAGTAATTTTAGTTATTAAAACATTATTATAAATGTATTTAGTTCCTATGGAAAACATTTACAATAAAAGGGAAGCAAATATGTGCTTAGTAGGTTCAGAGAGTTTGTTTTCTTGTGCTGGGTTGTTGCGCTTCATTTCTAAAAAGGTTTTCAACTGCATTGCTTACATAAGGTGTGGTTATTTTTACTATTTGGAATAATCCATAATATTGTGGAATGTGTAAAAAATATGTTTTACATTTCGAGACATACAAGTGTGTGCAAATGTTTGTTTGAGTTGTTTTAATTGTTTTTAATGTTGGGGTATCTATATTGTTTGTGTGAAAAGGAAACATGAACATTATCTTGTTCTGTGTGTTTTTGGGGTGGGTTGCTGCTCCCTGCTTCCAGGTATGTCCGCGAGCACATGGTACAGTCTGTAGACTTTTCAACTACTGCATGGTCAGTAGAATAATTTGTTTATGTAAAGGATGTTTATAGTACTGTCATGTATGTTTAAAGAGGAATTATTAATAATTTCCATAGAGTGGTGTAATAATTAAGCAAAGGCCCTGAGGAGGGGGCGCATTACCACTACAGGTAATGCCCTGTGGCACATAGTTACATGCCCGAGCGAAGCATGCTCCTTAACAAAGGCCCCGGAGCATTACCTGAAGTGGTAATGCCCCCCCCTGCGAGGGGCTTATTGCTATTGGTACCCGGGTCCTTAAAACCGGGGTACTAAAAGCATTGTTTTGGCGTTTCAGAACAGAAAAAAATGTAAAGAAAGTGTGCAAAAAAGGGCTGCTGGTGAAGGGAAAACTAAGTCCCTGCTTCCTTTCCATGATGGCCTGTTGCAGATCGGGAGCGGATGCACTCGGGACAGAAGTGTTCCCAGCGCATCTGCTCCCGAAATGGACAGGTAAGTGGGGTTGGGAGGGAAGGGAGGGTATTGTGTGGATGGGCTAGACGAAAGACTTACCTGATTCTCCAATGAGGAGAGATGGCAGGGCATGCCCGTGTTCCGAGCCTCCTCATTGGCTGGGAGGCCACCACACGCCCCCTTGCTGGGTACTAATATGAAATATTTTCATTTATAAAAAACATTGCAATTCAGTGAAAAATCTTTGTTAAAGGGATGTTATGGTTAAGTTGGACTAATAAAAAAGTATGAAATTCATTGAAAAATCTTGTTAAAGGGACGTTATATGTACACGTAAAATCGGAAAACCAAAGAAATTCACCAGTTATGGTAAGTTATGCAACCATAATTCGCACCACCACCATGCACTGCTAAAACTAACACCCAGGACATCAATGATAACATCACAAATGGAAGGCTGAGGGTGATTGGGTGATAGGCAGGGACCCAGAGGACACATAAAGTCCCCGGCCACCAATTTCAATGACTGTGGGGTATTAGCATGGGGGAAGGAGGAGGTGAAGAGGAAAGTCTTAAGGAGCTTCCGAAATTTGAGAAGATCTGGCTCAAGAGGAAGTGGTAGGGGGAAGCTGTTCTAGAGGACAGAGCCAGTCAATGATAGAGATTGGCTACGAGAGTGCTGCTTAGAAAAGCACCTGACTCGGAGAGAGTTGGAGCTGGAGGAGCATAAAGATCTAGAAGGAAAGTATTTGATTAGAACAAGTGGTAGATAAATTGATGTAAGGCCCCGAACAGCCTTATGGATGATATAGAGGGATTTGAATTTGATCCGTGCAGCAACCAGGAGCCAGTGGAGGGCTTTTAGGGCTGGAGAGATTCAGTCTCTGGACTTGAGGCCAAGGATAAGTCTTGCAGTCCTATTCTGGACAAGCTGGAGGGGATGGAGAGAGGTAGAGGGTAGATTGAGGAAGAGGCTATTGCAGTAGTCTAGCCAAGAGAGTACCCGAGATCTAGAGATGTTGAGAATCTGGGGAAAAGAGAAGAAAGGAAGGCTACCTCTAAAGCGTAGGAGTTGAAAGTGGGCCTTCTTGGCAAGGTCCAAGATGTGAGGGAGAAAAGATAGAGAGGAGTCGAAGATGACTCCACGGTTTCTTATTTATTTTATTTATTTAGAATTTATTTCAGTGCACAAAGCCCTCAGGCATCTAGGTGCCAGTTACAGAAGTGCTTGGTACATTAGTGCAAGAATACACACATGGTTACAGGCATCAAAGAAGAAAGGAAAGTGTACGTATGCTAAGAAGCTACATCTCATGATACAGGAGGCTGCATCGGGCAGCATACGGGTCAGGAAGGTAAGATTACACAGACTGGCAAAGCCCCACCTCATGTTGCGGGGGGCTACATCAGGCAGCATACAAGTCAATTGGGTGAGATTACACTGACAAGCAAAGCCTCACCACATGTTATGGGGGGCTACATCAGGCAGCACACAGCTCAATTAGGTAAGATTATATAGCCTGGCAAAGCCTCACCTCATGTTACTGGGGGCTACATCAGGCAGCATACAGGTCAATTAGGTAAGATTACATAGACTGGCAAAGCCTCACCTCATGTTATGAGAGGCTACATCAGGCAGCATACGGAGGCTACATCAGGCAGCATACAGGTCAATTAGGTAATATTACACCAACTGGCAAAGCCTCACCTCATGTTACGGTGGGTTACATCAGGCAGTTTACAGGTCAATTAGGTAAGATTACAGAGAATGGCAAAGCCTCACGTCAAACAAGGAATACTTAATACAGTGAATGAGCAAGGCAGCATGGTAGTGAAAACAACTAGATTCGGTTTTGAAGCAGGGCTTGGTAGTGAAAACAACTAGGTTCAATTATTAAACAGGACATGGTAGTGAGAAAATCTAGATTCAATTTTGATGCAGGACATGGTAGTGAAAACAACTAGATTCAATTTTGAGACAGTGCATGGTAGTGAAAACTAGATTCAATTATTAAGCAGCATATGGTAGTGAAAATATCTAGATAACATTTTTAAACAGGCCGTTTTTAAAGCAGGAAAAGAATGTTACTGCATCGAAGTACACCTTGGGTAAGCGTTACGGGGTGCTGAAGTTATTAGTAGAGGATAGTGAACTGTCGATCTTGCTTCAGATGCAGGAGAAAGGGGAGAGCCCATAGTGGGTGGCGAGAGTGAAGGGAGGAAAGAGGGAGTGGGAGTCCCAATAGGAAGGATCACAGTCTTACTGCCATCTGAGGCAGTTCCATCAACTTTAAAAATGTATCATTTATGGCAAACTGTAATGAAATTCTGGTGCCATAGCCCAAACTATTGCCTCCACAGTGAACAACAATGATATCTGGATGCTTCAAATTAAGCATACTCTCACAAAACAGGAGCAATTCCACCCACTTCATTCCACAAACTCCATATCATAAAACCTGTAATTTTTCTAATCCAAGATTCTCAGACAATCCACAGTGCTCTGAGTACACCTTCAGCCAATGATCCAAGAATCTCCCAGAATCTAGACACTCCACTTCCTCAGACATAATCATAGCCATCTTCAGTGCACTTAACAAACTCCTGCTACCCTTTCTTCCAGTACACTACTGCCAAAAAATCTGATTGGCTGATCTCCCGATGTCTGCAGTCTTCACAGTCCCATTTTCATGCCAGGCATACTCAAAGGACCCAGGTAGCATATGCAGTGTCTGCGGACTACCGCGGTGTCCACGGGCCCCGTAGTACAGGGCAGCCATTCTACCCTTTCTTCTTTCATGTTTGTAACGCTCCCTCATTGGCTACTTTCAAACAGTCACACATCCATCCAACAATCGCATCCAAAACCCTGTCATCTCAGTTCAACACTTCAGATGTACACTTGAACTCTGAGAATACTCTGAGAATACATATCCCCTGTTAATCACAGCCACCTGCATCATAAACTACTGTGAACATTTCTCCAAGATGTCTACTTGCAGATTCAACAACATCTGCATCTAAGAAGACATAGTACAGCTATGCTTATATATTTTTTAAGTATTTTTTGTCAACACTTTTACTATATATATACAGGGTTGCTGCCACATACCCTGTAATAATCTTCTCAATAAGCATACTCTCTTTTCGACCACTCTATCAAATGCCATATGTCACAGCACTCTGCACCTGGCAACATCAAGTGGCAGTTACTTGCATGCACTGCCAAAATATTAAAGTTCCACCCACCAAGTGCCACTTAAAAATGTTCTACAAACCTTTCACATCAGCTTTTACTTTATTTTACAAAATTCTTAGACACAGTGCAGCTGTAAATTCACATATGCCTTTCTTTAGCAAAATCTTCCTAAAAATAAATACTTTTAAATGCACACATTTTCCATTTCTTATTCCATATGAACTTCAAACTTTCCAAACGTTCTCATTGCATCCCTTATAGTGCCACCATTCTCCACACACGTATATACTGCTAAACTTCCTGATTCATCGAATTCTTTGCACAATGCAAAGTGACTTTCCACTGCCAAAAAGTGACTTTGCAGTACCAACAGAAACCTTGATTCATTGTACTGTGTAAAGTGTATTTTTGCAGTACAAAGTCAATGAAAAAGTCTCTTTATACTGCAAAAATGATGTTGCACTGACTTTTCACAGCAAAAATACACTTTGCACAATTCCATGAATCAGGGTTTCTATCGGCAGTGCAAACTCACTTTTCAGCAGTGCAACCTCACTTTTAAGCAGTGCAAACTCACTTTGCACTGTGCAAATAATTCCATTAATTGGGTCCAAAGTATCTATATACAACACTTCTCTTTACTTATAAACTATTGTTCTTTTCCAACCACTACTATAAGACACCAAACACTGCTCCAACTACAATCTGCCATTGCATTATTACTAGGTCATATTTTCCCTATTCTTTAAAAACACTGCAACACATTACAAATACATTGCACCACAAACACAGCACTTCTCTTACTAAAATCACCAGCACAAAAATAACCTAGATGTGAATCTTTATTACACGTCCATTTTTGCCCTATACCTTATAATGTCCCAACAACAATACTCATAGGGCCTCATTACGGGGTTGCCGGTAAAACCAGCCGGTAGCCGACGTGTTGCCATCAAAACCGTATTGCTGTAACCACCACCTGACTTCCTGATACTACAAAAATATCACAATCAGTGTCAGTACACTAAGTTCCCATTCCCATTCCCATACAGTCCTAACTTTGTACCAGTATCTTTAATTACAGACTAGCGCATTCATAATGAGAGCCATAGTCCAATGTTTATAACAGCATACTTAACATACTGTTCTACACCACCCCTAACCCACCTTCATTGACACTTTTTTCCCAACAACTTCTACTACCTTAATAAATAATTAATACATAACAAACTCTCTTACTAAAACTAAACTGATGTAAAGACATATCGTGATGGCAAAGGCAGTCTTTTCTTTATCTGGTCCATGTAGTCGGACTTGCAAACAACCCTTGGTTAAGTCTAGGGTGGACTAATAGACAGCACTACCCAATTTATCAATGCAATTGTCAATGCGAGGAGTATTCTCCTCCCAATACCCCGTGACCGTCCTCCCCTGCTTGTCCACCCCAGGGTCGTGATCCAAAAGCTATGGCCATTCTATGGCCGCCTGAATGGAAGATCCCAGGGCAGTAGGTGGGAGAATACCATCAGGTTTCTCACAATGGATAACTTTATTTCCAAACATCTTCTACACTGTGTTTAATTTTCTCCTTAATGTACATTAGTTGCACTTGAGACTTATAACATGTGCTTCGACAAGTTACGCAAACAATGTCAGGTCTTTCAGTAGAAGACAACTCAAAATTTGCAATACTTTTTTGATACTGTGGGAAAATCAGCTCTTTTGAAAGCATGGGATCATCATTTCCACTTCCTGTTTCATCTACATACACAAAGGGCCTCATTACGAGTTTGCCGGTCCAGATACAACGGTACTGGTAAGCTTGCCGGTACTGTTGTATCTGGAACGGCAACCTCTGAGTTGTGCTCACGGGTGCCTTTCATTCCGCCAGGTCTGACCTGGCGGAATGAAAGGCACCCACAACCACAGCAATACGGTTGATAATGGTGCCTTTGCATCCGGTTTCCCCATTCCCATTGAGCCCTATAGGGCTCAATGGGAATGGGGAAGAATTCTTTCCCATGAGGCCCATAATCTTTTAAATGCATTACATTTATCATTTGCAGTTTAGAAATGAAACTTTATACAGTTCCAGTCAGAAGTGTTTGATTTAAAAGTGCAATAGACATACTTGGTGTTTTGCACTCATATTGTTTATCTAGAAGGTATCTAATTGTAGTATGATGTGCAGCCAGCATCCATATATGATGAAACTGACTCTTACATCTACTTTTATCAAGACAAGCTGGAGTGTGACTCAGAAGTCTTGCTTTTCACCAACTTCAAAGTCATCTATTCTCTGTAGCATCTTGATCTGTCTTTGAAGATTATTATTTTTGTGCAAAACATTTGCAAAAATCTCTTTAAGTCATTACAAGAAAACGTATCAATATTGCACAAAAAACTGCACATCCATAACTCACTTTGCTTTTTAAATTTTATTCTAGAATGACCTAAACTTTCAATTTCTGTATTATCAGACCTTAGGATTTCTTCTTATTTATAAATTACACTGTTTAGGACATAGCTACGTCTACTCTGATCAAATAGCAAGGGGCACATTCTTTCCTTGAATGTAACTCTTCTCATTAAAAAATCTTTCTGTATGAGAAGTGTGTTTCCACTCTCCGCCAAACACGTCACAAAAGTAATTACGTATAAGTATATGAACTGCTTCTATATTTCTGTGGAATGGGTTAGTCACTTTGTAATTATTTCTTAAGTTTATTCAATACAAACATTAACAATTTTCTTTTCATTTGAAAAGCTTTTTTAATTATTACTTCTCCTTTGTTCTTTTACAAAAATCGCTTTACAACATATCTAAATTTTGGTTTCACACTTCTCCAAAAATGTGTAAAACGCGAGGGTGGAACATGTTCCAACATATATATATCTTTATTCCTTATTTTCAAATCGGTAGCACGTTTGCTTTATTTTCTTCTAAAAATCTTTGGATTTTTTCCTAGCTACTAATAGATTTGATAAATTTGTTGCTTTATTACTTTCACTAAAAATATTCTGTGTTCTATTAATTTGTTCAATTGCCACATCTGTCTGAAACCGCACATTGTCAAAAATATGAGCAATAACACATTTTGGGCCTCATTACACGGTAGGCGGTAGGGATTTAACGTTAGCGGTAAAGAAATACCGGTAATGTTAAATCCCCATGTGAATCACGACCCGACACACCGCTATTAGTGGCACCGCTAAGTACAGTGCCACTAATAGCGGGCAGTCCGTGTGCACGCGACCCACCATCCCGTAAATTACGCCATGCCGCTATTAGCACAGCATCACAAGTTGAGCGGACACGCCAATAGCGGCATGGTAAAGCCCCCCAAGCCCCTTACCGCCATGGCGCAAATACCGGCATCGAGAACCACACGTTAAGAGAACTGAGCAGTGTTCCCACCTGCCACAAGTGGACACAATCAGCACAGGTGGAGGCAATGGAGACTGTGGTAGCTCAAAAGGAGCACACCACACCCCTTCCAACACCAAGATGGTTCCAATACTAGCAGCATTACATGGGCTGGAGGACATGATTGCAGCACAGCTGCAACAACAACAGGCAGCACAGAGGAGACGCAGGAGGAGGAGGAGGAGGGCAAGACAGGCACAGCAAGCACCACCATGGCACCTAATCATACCACAGAGGCACCCACCAATCCCCAGGATCAGAGTCAGTCCATTTAACCTAACCCCTGAGCAGATACACACCCTATACCGTCTGCACCAGGATACCATCACCAGCATCGTCGACATGATACACAAGGACATTGTGAGCCTCATAGACATCAGAACTGCCATCCCCCCTCTACTCAAGGTGGTGATTGTGCTCCACTTCCTGGCCACAGGCACCTACCAGCATACAGTGGCCCAGATGCATGGCATCTCCCAACCAGTATTCTCACGTACGCTGAATGAGTTACTTGATGCCCTCCTGAAGCATGCACCTGAACACATATCCATGCCACGGACTGCCCAGGAGATTGCAAACACCAAAGTTGGATTCTATCCACTGGCAGGCATCCCAAGTTGCATCGGGGTCATCGACTGTACACATGTGGAATTGGTGGTCCCACATCGCAATGAAGTGGTCTACCAAAACAGGAAGCAATTCCACTCCATCAATGTCCAAATCGTATGTGACGCCAACAAGATAATCACACATTGCTGTGCCCGATTTCCCGGATCAACCCATGAATCCATGGTCCTGCGGAACTCAACTATCCCACGCTACATGGAGCGACAAACCGCACAACGTTCGTGGCTACTTGGTGAGTAGCAGGGCAAGCACGTGGCAGTGTGATTGGGGGGGTATACATACTCCAACTGGGTGTAGCTTGTCATCTGTCTGGGAAATGCACATAAAGATGTACGCCAATGTCCATCTGGGAAGGCCGCAACATACTAGAGAAGAACCGACATGCAAGTATGAGCTACACTACACACCAGAAATTCCAGGTCTAGTAGCATCAAACATCCATTCACATACACATTGCACAACATTGTACGCCACAAATGGCTAGATTCCTTACTTGCCATGAAGATAATCATCCGGAATCAGTCCAGCACAACATCAATAATGCAATGTGCCGTATGATGCATGCAAAAGGATCAGCCCTAGCCATACACATTGCATTGCACCACGCACCTTTACCAACACTGAAGTGATGCCTCACTGCATGGCAACATCTATGTTGGAATGGCAGTACAACAACAGTGAGGAACAAAATCTGCCTGGGCCCAGGGACACCTAAGACCTTGCCTCACCCAGGACATGTCAATTACTGTTGTCGACAGTAATGGGGCATGTCTACTTGCAGGGTCGAGCTCACCCTTGCACATTGCTGTCACACGGACCATCTACATGTATGCCATTGACTGTGTACTGGAATCACTATGCAATGTCAATTTGTGTGATATGAACAGGCTGCTTTGCAGGTGAACAGTAACAGGACTCCATTTGTTCCCCCATACAGGTGATGTGGGCTATCCCCTGAAGAGCTGGCTCCTCACACCTGTACAGAACCCACAGAACAGGCACGAAGAGGAATACAATCGTGCACATACCCGTACCCGCATCGTGATCGAACAGACTTTTGGCCTTTTGAAATCACGGTTTCGGTGCATTAGCAGGTCTTGTGGCGCTCTCCTGTATGGCCATGCGAAAGTGGCCAAGATCACCATGACATGTGTCATGCTGCACAATATGTGTATCACACGGAATGTGCCACTGCCCCCTGACGTTGAAATAGAAGCACCTGATGAGGATGATGAAGCTGATGAGGACGGAGGCGAAGGGGATGCAGGACATGCAAGAGGGGATGGCCATGAGGGACTTGCTGTGAGACAGCATTTGATCAACCAAATATTCTGAGGGACATGTTTTGGTACTGTCACATGGACATGGGTAGTGATGCACTGGTGTATGTTTAGAAGTACGCAATGAACACTGTCTCCAATAAAGTACACAAACACAATGAAGATGTCCAAGCCTGTGTTTTGATTAGACACCAGTGTATTAAGTAACGGAAAGATAAAAAAGTGCATGTCCCCAAACATCCCACCACCCTTCCCCCAACCCCCACAACAGACCCATAATACCCTTCCCCCCATCCCCACAACACCCTTCCCCCCACCCCCCACAACAGACCCATAACACCCTTCCCCCCGCCCCCACAACAGACCCATAACACCCTTCCCCCCACTCCCCACAACAGACCCATAACACCCTTCCCCCCACTCCCCACAACAGACCCATGGCACACTTCCCCCCACCCTCCACAACAGTTCCTCATGTGTCTGCCATGTTTGCGTTGGCCCATGCACGCAAAGGAATCGCCATTAACCCCCTATTGGCCATTGTCTGTAGCAGCATTTGGAGGATGGCCAGATGTGCGCCTGGTGGTGCGTGTTGAGCGGCGGAGGGGGCTTGTTTGTGTTGAGCCGGCAGATGACGATGGGGCAGACTGCCCTGGTTGTGAGAAGTGGCGGTCCATTGTGTCGGCTATGCGAGTAAGCACCTCCCTGAGCCTGGATATCTCATCACACAGCCTGTCAGTACAGGCGTCCATCCTCTCAGTGGAGTGCCTTGCCGTCTCCACAACATCCTCCCTGAGATGGGCAGCCTCCTCAACATGATGGCCAACCAGCACAGTCAGTTCCTGTTGACGCTGCAGGATGGTGGGCAGATGGAGGGCAGTGCTGGGTGATGGTGTACTGGATGCTATGCCCTCAGATGCATGCATTGCAGCAGATGAAGCCACCATTGGGGTCATTATGGCTGGAAAGTTGTCCTCAACAGTAACATCAGACCCAGGTGTCTGGAATGGTGCTGGCTCTGGGGCTCTAGGGGGGCTTGGGGTGTGCATCTCCATTGGGCCAACTATAGTGTCCTCAGGATCAGATAGGGGGGCAGTGGCGGCTGCCTCTCCAGCGGAGCTTGCCGCAGCTGATGGTGGGCCCTCAGTGGCTGGTATTGGTGGCTGTGGGTTCACCTCCGGTGGTGGGGCTGCAGTTTGTGGTGCAGCTACTTCTGCCCTGGCAGTGGCACTTCTACGATGTTTCACACTCATCAGGTGTGACCTTCCCCCCTTGCCCCTTGATGTTGTGGGGGTGTCCTCCGAGTCCTGTGCCCTTGGCCTCTTACTCGTAGCTGGTGCCTGGGATGCATTTGCGGCATCCTCACCATCTGTATGTGAGCCTGTCAGGGACAAGAAGGGGGATGGCAATGGTTGTGTTTAAATATACTTAATGCAGAATACATCAATGATGCGGTTGTGGCCATTGGGACTTAGTAGTTGTGGATGCAGGTGATGTGCCAGTTCAGTGCCTCATCCATGAATGGTTGTGTTTGGCACTTGTCTCTGGTGATGTGTGCATGTGTTTGTGTTTGGGTCTGACACTGACATAGTGAGGGATGGATGCATGTGTGGATGTGTGTCCATGCATGAGAGGATTCTGTGCTCACATATGGGGGGAACAGTACATTCACATAGCATCCTGTCATGTGTACACTCACCTCCATCCGAAGTAGTACCCACGCCTAGCTCCATGGTGCCTACTCCCTCAATGGATTCCACAGCGATTAGGTTTCCACAGGTCTCCTCCCATTCTTTTAGTCTGATGGGTGAACCAGCTCCACCTGCACTGGCTATTCGGTGGTTTTCGACAAGGATGCCCCTCACCCGCAGTCTGAGGTCGTCCCATCTTTCCTGCACTCACGCACAGTGCGGGTGCTGGTGCCCACTGCACTGACTTTCACCGCCACTTCTTCCCAGATGGCTTTTTTTTTAAGTAGTGTCGGCCGCCGCATTTCATTGGCAAAAGCAACCTCAGCATTGTCAGCCAGGGTCTGGGTCAGCATGTTCAACTCCTCTGCTGTAAATATTTCTTTGCGCTGCCTGTCAGTGCTTTTTTTGAATGCCTTGGGCATGTTGAAGGTGTCCCGGATGATTTTCAACTGCTAACGACTCCAAACAGGTCCAGGGGGCAGAGGATGGCAATGGATAGTGTTTTTTAAGATGGCCGCCGTGCTCTTTCCTGTTCCTGTGCGATGATGCTACTTCCGGTTCTGCAATTTAACGGTCACCGCTAATTACGGTGACCGCTATTTGCATGCAGCAGGAGGGTGAAGGTGCAATCTGCACTTTCGTCGAGGGCGGTAAGTGACTTTTTTGGGTCTTTACCGCCATGGCGGTAGGGGGTTTACCGGCATGGCACTATGCTTGTGTCCGCGTACTCGTAATGGTACGCTATTAGCGCCCTCTTGCGAGGGCAGACACGTTGATAGCGCCATGCCGGTATTTTGAGGTTTTTACCGCACAAAGTGTAATGAGGCCCATTGTATTATTTGCCCTTTTTTATATGAACAGAATTGAGAACACTGCTTTTTAAAATATTATATTGTGAAATTTCCCTGCAAGTGATCCTTCCTGCTGGCGCATTGTTGTTGTTTTCTTGTATAATTACTATATACACACCTAGTCTTGTGAACTAAAAAAAACGGTTAAATGTGTACTACAATGTAATCCTCAGACCAATAGTGTACCTGTTTTCTGGGCAAATTCTGATAGAATAATGATTTTGGGGACACTTTTACATAATAAGAAATGTCACTACTGAGAGCATTCTAATGCTGGTTATGTGTGCATATTTAACTACTAGGCCCATTTCTACATACATTAAATATGGGAAATGTAATCACTGGCTGCGCTAAGTGGATGACTTTGCCCTGTGGTAGAACTCAAAATATGTAATCAGTGGCTGAACCCGGTGGAAGAACTAAAGATTCTTAATGGGTGACTGGGCCCTGTGGGAGAACCCACTTTGCTTAAGGGACTCCTGGACCCTTTCTTAGAGCCTGAGAAACAAAAGGGGTAGGTGCAACGTATTGAGCAGTTTGAGAACATTTGACAAGTAGTGTGCGTTTGTGATGATTCAAGTCATCATGAATTTTGTTTTGCACAATGCCATTTCTAAGAAAGCAACTGTCATATGCATCTCTTTCACGACAACATTCCGTTTCCCAATGACAAGTACCTTGAAAAAATACCTGGTCCACATTTGTGATCAATGTTAACTTGGTTATGATGTTGCCAAATGTTCATTTGATTATTTGTGGATATTTATGGATTCTGCCAGCATACCGGGAAAGTTTGTCACCACTGAAAAATTTCCAGTGAACATTTCTTCTCCTGTATAGTGGTTTGGGAATTGTACACTGAGGTTATGGCTACATTATGTCAGGTACTACAATAGTCTTTTAGGGTTTCAGGCCAAATGCAACGGGTAAATGGTTTCTGAGTAAATATGAAGCAGAGTTAAGGAGGTAACTCCTAATACAGCCCTCTGGGTGTTTCATACATGGGTGTATCTGTGAAGGTGCATTACCATACATCAAGCACCATGTTGCTCACACCTAGATTACCTCAACTAAAGCCTTGCATTGTTTTCATCCTGTTTCACATTTGAATACCAATAAGGAAGGAAAATGCGCACTCTGTTGCGGTCTCATACAGACATCCCTTAAAAAGCTATATGTTGAGGCCTGTTCTTTTCCACATCTTGGTGTTTCGGGTCTGGGGCATCGATGGGCCATATTTTATGTATTTTTCTGTTTCGTATCCGGCCATAATTTCATCATGAGGGTGCTCGATTGAATCCATACACTTAGCTCTTAGCATCACTAAAAATCACATTTCATTGCTGTGTACTGTTATACAGTAACAAATAATCAAGTTTGAGTGAAACCACACAATTTCACGGTTGAAAACTGTAAATCTGTAAATTGAATTCCTGAGACGTTAGTAAGGAAGAAACATGCCTAATGTTCCTTCACTCCTGTCAACTTGACTGGACTGTACTTTTGTGTATTTCATACTAAGCTGTATTAGTCAAAGTGTGCTTGTAGTTGTCTTTTTGATGAATGGATGTGCATTAAAAGCATGGGGCCAATACTTCTTTGACCCTCATAACTTTCGAGAACAATGATTTTCTTGTACATTGTTCAACAGTGAAATTGTGAGGTTTCACTAATCCTGATTATTTGTTATTGTATAATTGTGTACCCACCTGGGTAAATCGGAGCCTAGCCAGGTGCCCTTTTTTTTAGCATTGCTGTGTACTGTAACACCGCAATTTCACATTCCACACTCCCTTAGAGTAATCATGTGCACTCTGGTGTATTTGATCTTCACGTGAACCCAGTTATCCTCAGTTAAAGGATACCATACAACAGTAAAACATTGCCAGCATCAGCATTTTTAAGTTTCCCATACCTCAGCGTATGGCAATGGGACACCCAAAGAAGGACAGCTTAGTCAGAAGGGAAATATCCCACAAATGCAACACCAATTTTACAAAGACTGCCCAACCGCTAATTGACTCACTCACATTTACAACACAAAGCAACAAAGACCTATGCACACCTGGGGGAGAAAAAATAAAAGCCAGATGCAAAACCCACTTTGTTTCAATCTACCTTTCCACCCACCGACATGCCAAAGGCCCTTCTCGGAACAAACCATGAAACACAACACTGGAAAACAAATCCATAAGCATAAGAACCGGAACTTTGGAAATCCCCCATATTCAACTTTACATATAACCAACTCATAACCAACTCAAAAATACAATTTGAGAATATCAACTTGGAAACCATGTCCCACTCATCAGTTCACAGAAACCACAGACTGCATGACCTTAGCAGGAAACCTCAGCTTTTTATCCCCACAGACCATGCAACAAACACTTTCTTCCAAATATTAGATGAAATAACCAATCCAACCCGTAACTTACTGGACCTGTTTAACAACAAAACATCAGACTTGATCCAACAGCCATCTACCCTCTCACAACTTGGATCCTGGCTCACACACAGAGCATGGAAGCAGTGCAGGGCCTTCAATTCCACTGACACATCATTCAGATGCACAAGACAAGATACACTGCAGCATGATCAATGTCCACTCCATCTCTAAACACAGAATGAGAATCATGACATTCTTAGTGAAGGAGAACTGACATGCTATTTATAACTGGAACCTGGTCATCAGATGACTAGAGGGCAACACATAAAAATCCATACACACCAAATTCAAACTCATCCAAGTTAACCTGACTGGCAAAAGAGTTGGAGGCTTCGCTGTGGCACACAATGATCACCTCAAAATATCAATTTCACACCACATGGACTTCCCACACTGTGATGGAATCGTGATCTACCAACCACCAAACAAACAAAAAACCTTTCCTACCTACCTGCCTATTTACAGACTACCATCATACAATCCTTTGCGGAAACGTTTTCAATTATACTTGCTAGCCTAGTGATTCAACACAAACATCTATCAGTCATTGGAGATTGCAACATTTGACTCGAGGAAGAAACCGAATCGCATCCAAAAGCGTAAGCTCATACATGGGTAGCGTACCCTCAAACAAACAATACAAGAAGTGACACAGACTACAGGTCACACTGCTGACACAATATTTTGTGAAGCATTGAAGCAGATCTAATAGCCACCTCCCCACCCATCCAGCTACTCTGGACAGATCATCTCATGTTTCCTTTTACTATTGACATGCCAATGGCTCTATCTTCCTATCTTTCTTTCGCTACTGCCAGGGTGAAAGCTGAACTTCTCATCCTGACAAATGGCAGAGGCACCTTCTGGTTCAGGTCAAAGCAAGGGGCATAAGCTAAGAAGTACACAGCTCAGAAGGCCGAGCCTAAGAATCCCTGGCCCCGTTGGCGCTGCATACAGGGGAGCAAACAGGGAAACTGCAGGTTTACTTCTGTAGCAACGGGGGCAGGAATCACACTTTGACCCATAGCGATGTTTACACTTTTCAGAAGCCGACTGTCCTTTCTTCATGAGATTGCACGCATTGTCAAGTCTGCAGGAGATAAAACACAATTGGCTTTTAAGCCATGTGCATGAACTGCACCACTGCTAATTCATTGTCTTTGAGCACTACCGCGATCACATGCAATTCTGAATTTTATAAAGTTAAGTGACAGTCTCCAAAGCAGAAAGCTGAAAGGTAGCACAGCAGGTTAGGGGATTGTTGTTGCTGAGATATTACATTTTGAGATCATTATATACATCTTTTTTTTATCCTTCTATAAATTGTGCTCTACAATGTACCTTTTCCACGTGATAAGGGGTTGAGCTGGGTTGCTTGATCATATTGTCGAGAGAGGGGCAGGATTTCTCCTTTGTAGTGAAAATCAAAAGATGGCATCCATGACTGGCACAACATTATGTCCCAAGAACCCTAACTCCATTTTGGGAATATTTTGAGTTTAACAACAATACTCTTCAGTGCTTTTCAGGCCAACATGACCTTGCAATCACGTGCTGGGACCCAGGGCTCTGTGAACAACATCCTCACGTCATGTCAAGCAAGATTAATGATTTTGTCTTAACAATGTTCATTGGCTGCAGCACTGCTGTGCATCACATTGGTTGCTGAGCTGATTGACCAAAGCTGAAATACATATTGATAAGTTTGGATGCTGTTATAGCTCAGAGGATAGGCCAGTGTGTCATGCGCTTGTTGCAGAGTTCTGTGTTCTTATGCCAGACCCTATATCATACTGTTAAGACTGACGCAGCCGTTCCTCTGTCTGAGATCATCTTGAGAGCGTGTATATACTGTCATGTTAGGGACACCTACTGTGCTACAAATCAAGCATGTGCACAAGGTGGCAATAGTTATGACATCTACAATAACATGTGTACGATGCAGCCCCAGAGCTCTGTTCTCCTACACAATGGGTAAAAAGGTGGGCAGCCGCCCCCAGTGAAGAGCAAGAAGTGGTAGTCTAGATAAGTGCTTAGGCAGAAACATTCTAGACTTTGTATGCAAATAAGGTTGTCTCCTATTCTGGTGTAGACACCAGTATGGCAGGGGCACTCGAAAAATCATCTATTCTAACTGTATGGTACTGTGCTGTCTTATGTGAAAAGGTTTGCCACCCAACATGCGGGTGGTATTGTCAAACCCATTTCCTGCTCCTTCTTTTCAAGTAGGTTTGAGTAGAAGGGATCCTAGACAGAGGAGGCCCAAACAAAAATTAGAGGCTTTAGGAAAAGCATATTTTAAGGACTGATTTTTTTTTTTAAGTTTGGATTTTTGGTACATTTTTCAAATGTTCTTTTGCATATCGTGAATAACAATCTGCAGTTCTGCATGTATGCTGTATTCATGTTTTAACATGCAGTAGTAAAACACTGATTACATTGTCCATGCTCTCAGTTAGTATTCTGGAACTTGTATTCTTCCCTTTATGAAAGAGAAAATCAAGAAAGAATCGTTCTTCTTTTGCAAAGCATGTCCCTATACATATTTTAAATATATTGTCATGTTGGATATTATGTGATTTGTTAACTTTCCAGGTCACTTCCACAAAACAGGGAATTATTTTAGTTCATGAAAGTCAAACATTCACACATAAATTCACCCTCCTGTAGACGTACATGGAATACATTTAGTGAATTGCAGAAATTACACTCATGGTTTAACTGGCTATAGTGTTGTCTCACATGTAATGAGAGTGATCATTGACATATTACACAACACAAAGGGGGTACTTTTAAATTAAATTGAATCTGCATGCAGAGGACCACCAACAACTGTTCTTACATCTTGCTGGTCCTCTCCATGTCAAAGTAAAAAGTACATGTAGGTAAAATCACCCTTACTCTTTACTTTTACTCTCTGCTTTTGGAGAAATGTATTTGTATTCAAACAGCAGGCTGTGTATCTTCTTCTGGGTTGCTATTCTTCAAAAGTGCCTTGTACCTAAGTGAGAGCACAAGTAACCTCACTTCGGACTGCCATTGTTGCCGTACAAATTGCACTGGTTTATTATTCTGATTCCAAAAAGGATGGCGTAAGGAGGATTTAAAGGGGACACTCACCTTTATTTTGATTGAAGATAGAGGCAGCAAAACAATGTGTGGGTTTTGATCACAAACAATGGATCGACCTCAGATTCTGGATCCCCTTTTTGTTGGTTTGGGGGAGAGGGCCATGGGTCCATGGGTCCCAAAACCCTTACCGTGGCCCACATCTATATAGGATGACCTAGAGCTCCACCATCAGCAGAGCTGGGTACATCACACTGCTTTTTCCTTAGTAGCTCAGAAACAGCCTTGCGGCTTTCACGTATGTCCACGGTGGACTCTAAAGATATGGCAAATGCAACCGCTTGACACACTAGCTACCGCCTTGATACCTGTTAGTAGTCTCCATTTGCAGTTCCTTCAGTTGCCATTCCGGCATGTACACGTATTTTGAATGTGTGCCCTTCTAAAGAAGTCTCTTAGCATCTTAGCTGCTTCATAGTTTAATGGCGTACTCCTCTCCTCTCATGCCACAACACCTGGGCTCAAGTAGACGCATGAAAGACCCCAATATCATCAGCCTCCTAAACTGCAGGATCTATGGCTGATTCCACGCGGGAGCGCGTCTGGCTTTAGACTCCGAAGCTTCCCACGTGTTTCTACCTGGAGGGGTTTAAAACGTCTCTCCCTTCTTCCCTGCGGCGCTGAGGATGCGGAGCTTGACTACAGCTGGCTTAAAGCTAACGTCCTCAAAGAGCGGAGTTCAGAATAGTCTTTTCGTGCGGGCTACGGCTTTTAATATGATTGCAATATTGTGTTCTTGTTTTTGTTCTTCATCTCAAGGTAGCATGTAAAAATGGCCGTGTGAAATAGGGCATTCATCGACTCTGCCTTCTGAATTAAATATCTATTGGATGAAGGGGTTACACAATAACAGTGAGGAAGGGCAGAAAGTATGTGGAGTGCAATGGTAACTGCCGTGAAGGGCAGAGAGATGGCGAGCTATCTTTAAAGATCAGCCACATTCAGAAACCGTCTTCCAGACGGCTTGTTGGCATCGCTGAAAGGACTCCAGAGGCATTGCCTGCTCTTTCGGTTCATCCTCTGCTGCACATCTGTCCGATAAGCCCGAATCAGCCAGTCATAAACATTCACGGCAGTCGCAAAAAAGCCGTTGCCAGAAGTGATATTACTCTCTCAGTCCTTCCCCCTAATGGCGCACTCTTGGGGAACAGGTGAGCAGCATATGCTGGAATATTCTACTCGCAATGAAATTGTACATCGTAGAGAAATAACATGTCGCCCGTAACCTTCGAACAGCTGTTATATTTTAGATTCAAGAGTACTTTAATCTCTATCAAGATAACGTTGTGCGGCGTACTTAGCATTTCAAAACACTATGGAAAGCCGAGTTGAAATTTGTGTCCCTTGTTTGGAAGGAGACTCCTCCTGCTCTGTCTCTTATAGTCTCTCTTTCTAGCTCTCGCTTGCTTCCTTGATGCATTAGACACTCTTGATACACAATGGGACTCAAGTGCCTTTCTGCACCGTGTGGTTGCTCTGGAGACTGTCAGACTCACTGCGTTCATCTTGTTGCTGTCTGATGAATCAAGCGTATTAAACACTATTTTAATGGAGAGGACTCTTTATTCGACTTTACTGGAATTCGTTGTTGAGGGCCACAACCACTCCACCTTTTTATTTAGTATCAGATTATTTCTAATTAGCCTTATCATTCAATGGCCACTCGAACATGGGTGTCTCTTAAGAGGAATGTGATTTCGCTCACACAGACTTTGCACGTTTTCAGATACTGTGCATGGACAAGACCATGGGCCTCATTACGAGGTTACCAGCAACCTCGCATTACCGTTTCCGCCGCCTGACATGCTGGTGTTATCGGGATGTCACAGGTGGTAGTGGTGCGATACATTCCCATTCCAGCGTGACTGACGTGCAGGACCCTTATGTGTCCTCGGGTCCTTGATCCCCCACATCTCTCATCTGAGCCGCTGTCTTCCTTTGTACGGCACCTACTTGGCTCACCCATTCATTGATGATTGCACTCATGTTCCTTTACTCTCAGCACTCACCCTGAGCACTTCTCTATGAGCACCAAAGCACTTTACCTCTCCCACCTCCCCCTCTGCAATTGCACATTCTGAACACTCACAAAGCCTAGTAGTTTAGTCTCACCTTCCCTCTTTTCTCAATATTTGTTTGTACTATTAATGCAATTTATTTATCCTTGCTGGAATTCATTGTCTACCTTCGCCTGTCCCCACCCTGATCGCCCTGTGGGTGCTTTGAAACAGTTTTGCTAATTGTGTAAGCGCCTAATAAGTGACCAATACATATATAACATAAACAAAATTCCAGTACATCAATACAATGATCCATCTGCTTTGTAATAGGAGGCAAATATATCGTAATGAGGCCCCATGTTTTAGTTGGATGAGTAAGCACCTTCCTTACAAGCTGTGGATACAACCCTTCTTCAGGAGGCATAATCTCTCAGTAATAAAATACACAATTCAGTGCTGCCGCAACTAATCACAAATCACTTTCCTACGCACCCAGCCCATATGTGTCCTTTGCTCATGGCCTTTGAAGGGCTCGTTACTGCTCTTGACTAGCAAACAGAACGGTGTAACTTGGCATGCGTGTGTGTGTCTGTGAGTGATTAAACAACAACACATGCCATGCAAATCCATCACAGGCTTTCACAATGACATTAACAAAAGAGTTACTGTCCATTAGTTACCCCGACATACTGTTAACAAAATCTATATACTCAATGCTAAACATTTAAAATATATAGTACCCCTAATATACATATTTAGTTTTACCTTTCAGATGTAGAGCAGCAACCAGGATTGTCTCTTTTTTAAATTTAAAGTCCTGTCATCACTTTGCAAATATTTGTTAAGCACATCCTGTACCTGAAAGAGTAAAACATTCTTTAATACATTCTCGGCTTCTTGCATTTCCTTTTCATCAATTCTGCCATACGATGATCCCATTCAATGTCACTGCAATCTTGAGGCCTGATGAAGGAAATGGAAAAAAATGAACGTTTGAAGATCACTAAAGGGAATTTCACAATGCAGTGGTACACCATGATGTCAGGGATTCATGTGCCAATTCCAAGTCTGCATTCAATTCCAATACATCAGTACAATGATCCAACAGCTTTGTAATGGGAGGCAAATATCTCAACTTCGGAAATTCATTGAACATGAGGCTTAATTACTCGAATCTCAGTAATCCCATCATTTAAATTAAAACGCAGGTTCAATCTTTTTCCCATCTGCTAAAAAAGCTAGTTATCTTGTTTGGCCCTCTCAACGATGTCATAATATCATGGGAAGCTAAGGATCAGCTATTGTTGTCTCCATGTGCTTTTTCTGTGGGGGGGGCTGCTGGGGCATGATGAGCATAGTGGAGATGAATAATTCTTCACTCCCACAAAATGACTACTGCCCAGCAATTGTGCAGAGGAGAGAAATGGCTTCTAAGTACTCAAGCCTGAATTTCTCCTAGCACAGCAGTGCTCCATTATTCAAAGTTTAAGCTCTCCTTCTCTCTCTCTTTCCTGTCCCTTCACTTCCTGTAGCACAATACATTTTGGGTCTGATGTCAGAAGGGCAAAGTCCAATCATTTCAGGAGCAGGGATTAAACCCATGAAGCAGGCTAGCTGTAGTCTAATCACTTGTGAACTTTCACCTTTAAAAGAAGGGGTCATACACCATGTCTTTGAATCAGCTTTGGAATCCAACCCTAGAAGAAGATTTTACTCCACCCTTCTGAGAGAGCAGTCCCTTCTAAAGTCCATCAGTTGTCAGGAGAAGGCAGGTGTTCCAAGGCCGAGGCAAACTTTGTATCCAGAAACATCTCCAGGGACCATTGGGGATGAACATTACTGCTGGATCAAGACTGTATCTCTTCCAGTCATCCTGCTGTCTGGGACCACTCAAGGTCTGCAATAAAATGAAAATGGTGTCTTCTACCATTTCATACCCTCGACCATTATTGTCTACGTCAATTGTTTTTTGTTATTCTTGATTATACTCTTCTTCATTGAAATATGGTTCTGTGCTGCTTGTGGAATCCCTTCACCATCACAGAAGTTTGAAAATGTCTCTATGTTGACACTACACATGTTTGGAAGTACTTTTTGTAATGTATTGATTAATTTTGATATTGGTTTCACTCTGTTTAAAATCCATACAAACAATGTTCTCCTTGGAAGGAAAGAGTTGTCAATTAGAGCTTCCAGGATTAGTCTCCTTAAGTAGTTGTAAAGGGTAGCTCTTGAGTTTTCAGCTGTTTTTATAAGATTGTGAAGAACTCTACAGTGGAACTATGCTTTACCGTGACTACGTTAACACACTTAGATACAGTGTTAGGTTCATTAGTAGGTCTGCTTTTCATTGTACATATTTGTTTACTTTTAGTTTTTGCAAGAGGTGCCTTACCTGTTTTAGTTGTGGCTGGTTTAGTTTTGTTGAGTGAGGTTACTAGTTCTTTTGTTTTAATGTTTTCTGTACCTTGTTTTAGATGAGGACAACTATATGGTTTTGTTTTATTTCCTATCTGCTCTCTTTTTTCTTTCTTTTCTACTAACTTGATTTATAGTAGGCATGTTGTTGTGTCTGTTGGGAAAATAGAATGCTTGGGTTTGAATATTTGTGTAAAGTATATGCCTGTATTGTGAATGGGTGTGTGGGTGTGATTTGAGTGCTTAATACAGTGCTGTTTGTGAGGTGGTATATTAGTGGTGGCTGGGAACATTTTGAGAGTAAAAGTATGCAGAGGTGTTATATGATATGATAGGTTATTTATCACACACTTAATACTCAGAGTTTTCTAAGCGCTGACTCTGGGATCGAACCTGTGTGGCTCCATGTCGTCTTGTTTTCAAGTCAAGCACTTTGCCGCTGAGCTATCCTCCCGAGACGTTGATGGCGTTGAGATAGTGAGTAAGGGAGTGTTGTTGTGATTGAATCTGTGATTGAATCTGTGATTGAATGTGTAGGGACATTGTGCTGTTTACAGGGAAAGAGTCGGTGTTGTGTTACATTACTGTACTTACTTTGTAGGATCTGAAGAGTATTCTTTTTTCGGTTCTTGTTTTTTTCGACAATGTGCTTCTTTCCTGTAATTGTAAAAGAAAGTTAGTGAGGATATGTGGTGATGGTGAAGTACTTTTAGTAAGCAAGATTGTTATTTATGAAGGTAGGAGGAGTTGTTGGGATAAACAGTTAATGAAATTGCTGGATGTTTGAAAATGTTTGTATTTAGGAGCATTTTCAGGAAAGTTATGAAATGTGTATGTGCATTTACATAAGCTCTATGTGTGATGTTTTGTAAAAGAGAGGAACAGTTGATGGAAAAGATTTGTGGTACACTTTTAAATGCCGGTTGGTGTGTGGAAGTTTAATATGTAAGGAGTATATACATACTTGCCAACATGATGCATTCTAATCTGTAGGTGTTTATGTAGTACTAGATTTCTTGTTTTTGCTCTGGGATTTATAGTTCCACTTTTCCCATTATAAAAATTGGAGAACAAGTCCCAGATTTTAGAGCAAAAATTAGGACTGCATAAGCAGCTAAAGATTTTAATGGGTTATATTAGGAAGTATGCGTGTACTGTGAATATATTAAACTGGCACACACTGAATGCCAATTCAAAATGGTGTACACATCTTTTTTATCTGCTTTTACTTTCTTTTATGAAAAGTGACACAGTGCTGCTATGCATTTTTGAACTTTCACTTCCAAAAAGAAATATTTTGAAATGGACAGTATTGTATATGTTTATTTGATATACATCTCACAGTTTGCGAATGTTCAAGTCCAGTCCTGTTTTTTCTTCTGTGTATTCTGGGACTTGTAGTTTGAGTTTTATAATTGGAGAAGTGGAATTGGAAGTGACAGAATCCAAAGGAAAGAATGAAGACCTGATATCACCTACGGATTGGAATGGGAGATGTTGGGATGTATGCATGTGCTGAAAACATATTAAAATGGCACAAACTGTCACTAAAAAATATTCTACAAATCTATTCTATCTGGTTTTCCTTTATTTTATGAAAAAGTGGCACACAATGCCGCTGTAAATGCACCAATGCATTTTCTAAGTTTTATGAAATTGATATTAAAAAGAAACATTTTTAAACAGAGGGCATTGTAATTATTTGCTATTTCATGTGACAGGAGAAGAGGGTAGAAAGAGTTTTGTTTGCAGGAATTGTTAGAGAACTGGAAATGGCCATGTGTTTGAGAAGGCAGAGTGTGTGGATTTCGGGGACTCTTCAATGTAGTCATTGAGGGTGTTTGCTGAAAATCATGGCATCTTTGGAAGTATTGGATTGGCAGAAGTGGATGTTTTGTGGCTTGTAGTTTGTGGCCTAGACTAGGTAAGCTTTTTTTTTTATTCTGTGAGAGTATGGCTCACGTTAAATGTCCAGACATTGTAATTGTGCATTGTGGAGGGGACAGCTTGTGACTCCAGTGTATTTGCAGGTTGCCCTGAAGGATTTCTTTAACAGCCTAATGAAACTGTTTCCTGTTGCCAAGATTATTTTTTCTGAAATATTCAGAGGCAAACATGGAGATGTCCAACAAAGACTTTCCATCCCAAAATGGAAGAATCAAGGCAGCTTGTCAATTAAGCTGTATCTGCTTTTTATATGCTGCAGGAATGTGATCTTTTCAGAATGACAATATAAGGTAGGATGGTGTGATTTTTTTTTGTGAAGATGGTGTTGTCACAGATGTCAGAAATGCAATTCTCTTTTACAATGTTAGGAATGCATTGAAAAAGTTCCTGTAAGAAAAGTGTAAGGGTAGATGTAGTGTCTACAGTACTACTGTACATAAAAAAAGAGTTTGTTAACAAATCACCCCCAAAAAAGGTTATTTTCAGAGCCACCACTAAAGATTAAATAACTGAAATTGTGTTTAACCCCCCACCCCTTTGAGTGGCAGCAGCATCCGTGGACACCGCGGTGGCCTGCGGACGGCACATGCCACATCCAGGTCTTTTAAGGTTGCCAGCCATGGAAAGGGGACTGCAGAGAATGTGGACAGTCGTGGTATCTGCGGACATTGGGGGATCAGCCTATCAGGTCTCCTGGGTGTGTTGTACAGGAAGAGGGGTAGCAGGAGTTTTGCTAGTAGGAGTTGTGAGAGGATTGAACATGGCCATGGCAATGTCTTTCAGAAGACAGAATGTGTTGATTTTGGGGGACTCTTGGGTCAATTGGTTGAAGGTCTTTTCTGCACACTGCGGATTGGCTAAAAATCTTGGATTCTCTGAATTGGAAGTGTTGTGGTATAGAGTGCGAGACATGAAGTGGGTGAAATTGCTCCCATTTGTGCAAATATGGTTGAATTAAAACCTCCAGACATTATAATTTTTTATTGTTTTTTTAAAAATTACATTACATTTATAGTGCAAATTGGTTCATTAAAGCCTTATACACTTTCTAAAATATTATTACAAAGATTATTTTCCAATTTAACAATTTAACAATGTCATAGCCATTTCATACTAAAACTTACTAAAACATAATAAAACATAAAATGTAGCATTACGTTACATATCAATTTATTAATACATGTCTACAACAAAAGAAAATTAAAAGAAGTAATTTAAAAAAAATATATGTCCATATAGTAAAGGTCTCATAGAACCCATGATAGAAACATATCATTCCAATAATCATAACACATTTAAGTAATTGACTTATCGCATCCATAATATCATATTTTAAACCACACATTAATTCCAAATCCAACCCCCACAACACTTTATAAACATGTGTAAGGTTATTATTAAAATCTCAGCCAACATTCTCAGCCAAATGTAAAATGCGCCCCTATATGTACCATGGTTTTCGCCATGTATATTTTCGACCAGAACTGATCAGTCACTATCATTTTTAGGTCGCTCAAAATGTTCTTATAGCCTTTGTAGTAGCATTCTTGTAAATTATGGCAATCAGTTAGTAAATGTATAATAGTCTCAACCTCTCTACGGCAATACCGGCACAGTTTTTCTTCTCTGGGTATCCCAGTCCAAGCACCTATGTATTCATTACATGGCAAAATGTTAAACCCGAGTGTAGAGGAGGCCCCAAATAAAGCCTGCACTCCAGTCGCCCATTTTGAAGTACCAGGAACATTCATACCGAAATACGTGATGTATGATGAGCAAATAAACCAGCAAAGAGCCGCAGTAGGGCTCTGCCCAGTACCTATCAGAAGAACAAAACCTATTGAAGTACCAATAACCAGAAAACCATGGACAGTAAGGTACCCATTTAGAAAACCCTACCAGAAAATGAAACAAAATGAAGATTGCTTAAGTACTGTCCAGAAAGAAACCAAAAAGTTCTTAATGGAAGACGAATGGTGACGTCACGAGGGCCTAGACTAATGCACCCATAGAAGATATGACAACCCAAGGATGACACAAAGAGATGAAATGCCATGAATAAAGATATCGCGAAACTGAAAGAAGAGGAACATTGATGAAAGACAAAGGAATTTAAACTGTAAGCAGGATGAAGATATTCAACTAGCTAACGCCTGTACATATGCTTGCAACCACAAGAAAGCTAAGAAAACAGTGCGGCTTGCTATGCTAAGTAGAAGAATAGAGTGGCAAGCACCATTGTCCACAATCTACCTCAAAACGAAGCATGTTATATAAGTGCTAGTCCACTTTGCACTAAAAGCAGAACCAACCCAGGTTATTATAGGCCAAACACAAGAAGATTCATATTCTAGCAAACACGAGGAAAGAAGGCTGAATTCAAACTCGGCAGAGGTAGCTCGTGCCAGGGAAGCCAAGGTCATACCAATAGAAGCTTTGAACAGTAGTTACTTTTAATTGAAGCTAAGAATAGAATATCCTTCCTCTGAAGGATTGAGATAAGAAGGCAAAGGCAGGTGGCGGGTGAAACGAAAATCAAATGCAAAAATTGAGAGAAACGAGGCAAATTCACGTTGTAGTAGCACGTGACCATCCAAGCGAGAAGAGGCACGAGTTCACACCTACGCTTGGCAGCTGCCCATACAGAGAAATCATAACTTTTCCTGACAAGAAGACACAGTTTAGTGGCCAACCACAGCCAACTAATTGACACATAGCCACTAAAGTAATGATGGATTGAGGGAAGGCCGTGTGAATCTTAGGGCACCCTGCACCTGGTTGACCATTCTGCGTGCTGCTAAGTAAAGTGGAGATTTATGCATGGGGTTGAAGCCAACCCAATCACAATGGACCAAATAATCTAGGGTCCTATAGATAGTAGAACCAATGGAATGTCGTACTCATAGTGACATCTACTAGAGTAATGTTAGAAGGAAGGGCTTAGACACCCACCTGATAGTGTTTATCCAATCCTCTTACTCCGTTACCATATACAGATATAGTACCTATAGTAGAGTTACCTTTTCCTAATTGCATGTTAACATTTGAGTGTTACATGTCAATGATGACAAGTTTTGGGTATAAATGTTACTGTTTGTATGAAGTTCGAGGGAGTTGAAGCGAGACGGATTATCGCATCACTGTTGATTTCCATGTTTCCCCGTTTTTTGTACTTGTCATTAAACGTACTCCCCTTTGTCAAACCATTGAGTTGTCCTTATTGATTGGTGTTGGAGTAATACATCTGCACCCCCATCCATCTCAAAGTGCAGCTATCTCGTCTTAAAGTACTTCGGAAGTCTCCCCAGTACACTTGGTAGCAAGATCAGATGGTTTATCGACTATCGATTATGGATTAAAAAAAGACACCTATTGACCATTGACATAATGTAACTCTAGGTCCTCGGCAATATCACAAGTTCCTTGCCATTCGGCTGAGTAGACTGTGAAGCTCACCATAGACAGTGGTAGATAAAGAAGATAAAGTAACTACAGAAATGGAGTCGATAGGTGTACGCCTCCTATCTATACCTCAGTATTTCAACACATATGTGACAGAAGGCTATTTTATTTACAAAGTTATTCCTAACACTAGGTCCCTAGTAAAAAATCTTTTTCGCCCTATGTGTTGACAATCTAGTGCCCATGGGTGCTTACCCCTAGTGGGTGCTGATGTGCCGACTGCAAGGGGATGTTGCGAACCTGTCCCTGTCCTCTCTAAACCACTTTCCTATTAGCTAAAACAGAGTGCACACATTTGGGGGTCGATATCTGTATTTAATATTTTCGCCTCCCAGCCGTGTGGCTTATCAAAATGCTAGTCAAAAAACACAAGGTTTTATAAGAAGAGATTTCTATGTCATTGTTGTCACATAGAACTCTGTTAAAATGCTCCTTTTGCTCTGTACAGTACTATGACTGTGGAAAGCAAATGGAGTTATGATAACATTAGATTTCTTTTTGCAAGCTCTTTACTTAATATGTAGGGGTATTGGGGTCTGGGTTATCCACCAGATCCTGCTATAACAACAGTCAACCGGTTTCAGCGGGATTCGCAAGTGGCCGCTTTCTTCAGGACGAATATTAATAAATGAAATATTCTCTTGGAAATTCTTCAATGCTAAGACGAATGTTGAGGATGTCTTCAGGTCTCAGACCAGCTTAGTTGGGTCAATCCCTGAGTCCTACAGGACAAACAACAAAAAGAGATGGGTGGACTGTCATCAGTCTCTGAGTACTACTAGAAATTACTGAACATATATTTAAGTCATGATTCAGGGGTGAGGCACATCTTACCTATTAATCTGGCATTTGTAGTTATACCTGTTCTCTGTTGGAACACAGCTATAGGTATCTTATTTCTTCCTGTCAGGTAGCCTGCATCTCTCAGTATTACTTCCTAAAAATGGAGAACGGGGCGTTAAGTATCCAAAAGTGTACTGTGCGCTACATCTCACAGTCCATCTGGACTCATCTCCATTCTAAACAGTCCTTTGGTATAGCATCAATCTTGCTTTCCTTTCCCTTTTAAATGTCCCTTTTTAATTTTTAAACATTACTCCTACGGTAGACCCACTCGAGTTGATAACAAGGTTTTTGGGGGCTATTGATTGCCACCGCTTACCTTATTTTCTTTTCCGTGCCGCTGCTATCGCCCGTGTTTGTGTTATGCGCCATTTTGTGTTTCTATTTATCTGATTGTAGTCGCGGGATAGTCACATGGTCAAGCGCGAACTACAAAAACAACTCAAAGTGACTAGGGAGATGTAGTCTCTCTTCCGTGCTTAGGTACCGCTCCGTCATTTCGAAAGCGGCATCACAGTCACGTGAGCGCAAACACCAATCGCTCGCAAGTTGAGCCACAGCTGACTCCGCGGCAGTCGGGAACCGTAGTTTTCTTGGCCACATCTAAATTTCATAATGTTAAATGTTTTGGAAAGCCAACTATGTTGATTGGTAGCGGCGTCGGGATCATGTGAGCGCAAAACCAATCGCTCGCAAGCTGTACCACATCAAACCCCGGGGCAGTCGGGAACTGTAGTTCTCTTCCCATTAGCCGCGTCTGATTTTCATACTGTTGATTATTTGACGTATATTCCGGTCACCAAGGTAAAATCGGGAATTACGTTAAATATGTGGTCTGAGTTAACAGGGCTATTTCGTATAGCGGGATGTTTTTATAACGGGAGAGACTATGCAGTCACGTGAATGCTTGCCGTCCGGTCCCAGGTGGATCTGGGAGTTGTAGTGTACCCATTTTGTTCGTGTTAACAGGACCATTGACATAGATCAAATTCCAGTTCCCAGGTCTTGGTCTGTTCCTTTGTCGTTTTGGTCTACCTCTCATGGGTCCTGCATAAGGCATAGTGGCATTTTTCTCTTGTTCTTCATAATACGAATCTGTTGTATATGGATACTTTTTTTCGTGAGAGAATGCTGCAATGTCCTTTTTGAGTTTGATTACCTTTTTGTTTAAGTTTAGTTCTTTGAACTCTTTAATCGTTGCATTCAGGGTAGCCATGCTCTTAAGGTAGTCACCTACAATCATTTTTGTTGTTATCGCATCCTGTTTGGTAATGATTTCGTTCATCAACCTCTCTAATACACTTTTGGCCGTATTTATTATTAATATAATCCAATCCTTAGTGCATTTGTTTGAGATAAAACTCCAATCTTTTCTGAATTTCAATTCTTCGAGGAAGATTCTCGTTTCGATCCTGATAATGAGTCCACGCAGACAAGCACTTCCACTTCGGATTTGATTATTCATTAAATTCTGCCTTGGAATTTATTGAGTGACTCCGAAGAGCAAAGATTTCGTACCAACTACTATTATGATTGAACCTTTATGGCCTTACATCAAAAATAACATTTTATGTGTTCATTGATGTAACCGTACACACGACGACATTTGATCTATGTCAATGGTCCTGTTAACACGAACAAAATGGGTACACTACAACTCCCAGATCCACCTGGGACCGGACGGCAAGCATTCACGTGACTGCATAGTCTCTCCCGTTATAACAACATCCCGCTATACGAAATAGCCCTGTTAACTCAGACCACATATTTAACGTAATTCCCGATTTTACCTTGGTGACCGGAATATACGTCAAATAATCAACAGTATGAAAATCAGACGCGGATAATGGGAAGAGAACTACAGTTCCCGACTGTTCCCGACTGCCCCGGAGTTTGATATGGTACAGCTTGCGAGCAATTGGTTTTGCGCTCACATGATCGCGACGCCGCTACCAATCAACATAGTTGGCTTTCCAAAACATTTAACATTATGAAATTTAGATGTGGCCAAGAAAACTACGGTTCACGATTGCCGCGGAGTCAGCTGTGGCTCAACTTGCGAGCGATTGGTGTTTGCGCTCACGTGACTGTGATGCCGCTTACGAAATGACGGAGCGGTACCTAAGCACGGAAGAGAGACTACATCTCCCTAGTCACTTTGAGTTGTTTTTGTAGTTCGCGCTTGACCATGTGACCAACCCGTGACTACAATCAGATAAATAGAAACACAAAATGGCGCATAACACAAACACGGGCGATAGCAGCGGCACGTAAAAGAAAATAAGGTAAGCGGTGGCAATCAATAGCCCCCAAAAAACCTTGTTATCCACTCGAGTGGGTCTACCGTAGGAGTAATGTTTAAAAATTAAAAAGGGAAATTAAAAAGGGAAAGGAAAGCAAGATTGATGCTATACCAAAGGACTGTTTAGAATGGAGATGAGTCCAGATGGACTGTGAGATGTAGCGCAGAGTACACTTTTGGATACTTAACGCCCCGTTCTCCATTTTTAGGAAGTAATACTGAGAGACGCAGGCTACCTGACAGGAAGAATCAAGACACCTATAGCTGTGTTCCAACAGAGAACAGGTATAACTACAAATGCCAGATTAACAGGTAAGATGTGCCTCACCCCTGAATGATGACTTAAATATATGTTCAGTAATTTCTAGTAGTACTCGGAGACTGATGACAGTCCACCCATCTCTTTTTGTTGTTTGTCCTGTAGGACTCAGGGATTGACCCAACTAAGCTGGTCCGAGACCTGAAGACATCCTCAACATTCTTCTTAGCATTGAAGAATTTCCAAGAGAATATTTCATTTATTAATATTCGTCCTGAAGAAAGCGGCCACTTGCGAATCCCGCTGAAACCGGTTGACTGTTGTTATAGCAGGATCTGGTGGATAACCCAGACCCCAATACCCCTACATATTAAGTAAAGGGCTTGCAAAAAGAAATCTAATGTTATCATAACTCCATTTGCTTTCCACGGTCATAGTACTGTACAGAGCAAAAGGAGCTTTTTAACAGAGTTCTATGTGACAAGAATGACATAGAAATCTCTTCTTTTTGACTAGCATTTTGATAAGCCACACGGCTGGGAGGCGAAAATATTAAATACAGATATCGACCCCCAAATGTGTGCACTCTGTTTTAGCTAATAGGAAAGTGGTTTAGAGAGGACAGGGACAGGTTCGCAACATCCCCTTGCAGTCGGCACATCAGCACCCACTAGGGCTAAGCACCCATGGGCACTAGATTGTCAACACATAGGGCGAAAAAGCTTTTTTACTAGGGACCTAGTGTTAGGAATAACTTTGTAAATAAAATAGCCTTCTGTCACATATGTGTTGAAAAAGTAGATAAAGAAGAGACTGCAGTCAGGGCCTGAAGGGTCCCGTGTTTCCCACACTTCCCTTCCCATTCCTACGGGCAGCTGAGCGAGCGAAAAGCTGAAGAAGGAGGTAACAAAGGCAGTGATCCTGAGGGTAGGGTCCGGAAACGAACCATGTGAACGGTGAGTGAAGCAAAAAATGGAATGTTTTGGCAAATAGTGCATGCCTTAGAACAAGTAAAGGAAAAGGTAATGGAGGGAGGAGGAAAAAAACAAAAATAGTCAGAAGTAGAGAAGACTGTATATGTATGAGGGGCTAATGACTCGAGAATAATAGAAGTAAATGAGAGGTTACCTGGGTAGACACCCGAGAAGAGAGAGGTTAGCGGCTAGAAGAAACGTGTACCCAAAGTCCCACATAATGGGGAATTAATAGGTTACCACAACATTTAAAGATGTCGTGAAAGGGGTACATTTACACTCCATGAAGGGGTAATAAGAGGCAGAGATATCTGTGTCCAGCTGGTGTCTGTCTAGTCTGTTAAGTGTCTGTCCTACATGTTTCTCTGTTGTGACTTCTCACATATGTATTGAACATTTTTGAGAAAACTGATTTAAAAGTTTCATGCGATTTGATAGCTGAGACAGAATCGCAGATGAATTGATGTTTTCTGAACAGATCGGTAGTATAAAAGTTTGTGGAAAATTTGGGTTGGAGCTTGCGATATTTGGTGCTTGCTCATGTTGTCAGAAGTGGTTTAGACCACACGAAACCATTGACAAGTGTTATATAAGAGGAAAGGGAAGAGATTTAAGCATGGAAGATATAACTCCATTGGCACACTTATGCAAGCAATTGCCAAAACTCGCACCCAAGCTAAGGAAATATAGTACAGAGTGGGTTAAAGGTACCGCCCACAAGATGTTTATCCCATGGCCACAAAATGGGTCTTCATCTAAAGCCGTTTTACAACATATGACGACATATTTGCATGCCACATATATGGGCAAGAAGTTAGAAAAACACATTGCTGTTCTCGAGTTGTGGGAAATGTACGAACAGGGACAGGAGGAAGAGCCACCAACTGATTGGATACTTAATGTATGCACAGAGGGGGGTGTGACGGCTACCGCGCCACCTGCCCCACCCGAAACGAGAGTTGAAGAAAGTAAGGACGAGGGATTGTACCCACTAAGAGAACTTAAAGCAGCCACAGGGTACAGCAATGCCGCATATAAGTCACCTACACACAGTAGTGACGAAAATCAAGGGAAAGATAAGGACAAAAATATAACCTCCGGAGTCCCAAGGGACAAGGAGAGACGTGATGATGAAAGAAGAGATCAGGCACAGACAAGTGCGTCTCTTGACAAGGAAAGAGAAGGGGAGAGATGGAAGGGAAGTAAAGGTAGAACTGATGAGATAGCATTCGCAAAGGATGAATGGATGGGAGGACAAATCTTATTGAAACTCGATGGCACAGCCATTGATGACGCGAAACAAAAGGAGAGGTTAGATGAGACACAGAGAAAGGGGAAGGAGAAGGAGTTAAGAGACGAAAGAATAAGAAGGAAAAACAGACAAAGACGAGAACAGCTATATCGTGAAGAGCAAGACAGACAGCTCGATCAAAACCCAAGAGCAGCAAATGATCAAGACAGACAGAAATAGCAGAGGTTAGAGGAAGAGCAAAGAATACATGAGAAAAGACTAAGAAGACGAAGAGACGAGGAAACTCAAAGGGCAGATGAACATAGAAATGAAAAGAGAAAGGAAGAAGATAGGGTCAGAGAAGAGGCCAGGAAGCAAAGACAGAGAGCACGAGATCTTGAGTATTTGGAGAGGGAGGTTAAAAAACCAGATCCAGTTGTAGACTGGGAAGACATCGAAGAATTCTTTCCTGCATACGATTCAGTACCAGGCACGTCTAGGGCAAATATTGAAGATGACTTCAACACCAGAAGCATCGGGGAAATGATCGATAGAATATATGATGAAATGGGGCTAGAACAGACACCCCAAGAGGAGGGGGAAGACGAGCGCCTGGAGAGCACTCAGCTGTATGACAAAGAGGATGTTTCCCGAAGTAGTGGAAATAGAGACCTCTCCCTGGATAGGCTAGAAATAAGTAGGAATAAAGAGGATACTAGAAGTTGCGTGAATTGTGGACAAACAATGTCCAACACGGAAATGGAGGAGCGTGAGGAAAATGAAGAAGGGAGGCAGAGTGAATGATGACGCCCAAGGGAAAAAGGGATACAATGGTCAGACACTAGCGAGTCTGCTCCAAGGGCATTAGAGTCAGCCACGCAGTCTGACCAAAATGAAGGAGTATCTCATGGTCAGAGGGGGGTGTCTTCACTGCCCTATGTAGACAGACTAAGGACATTGCCAGGTAGACGGCAATGCGGGAATATTACCCCTGCAATAGAAAAGAGAACAATGAGAGAAGAGAAAGAGGGTGTTATGCTCACCTGGTATCCACGGGGACGCCACCCAGCCAGTTGGTCGTTGGTTCCCAATGATTCCCAGGTGTGGTCTCGGTGTCGATGGGATTCCCGCTGGAAATGAAGACTATATTAGGACTGGGCGACCAAGGTAAATTTTCCCCCACCTCCCTTGTGTTTCCAGACCCTCCAGGTTCTCTTCTCACCTGGTTGTCGGAAATCGGTGGGCTCTCCGTCCTGCTCTCTTTTGTGGGTGCGGGTGGTCCAGTTACTTCACTGACTGCTGCCCTTGTAGTGTCTTTCAGGTAGGTCTTACTGCGATTGATGGCGTCGTAATTCTTGCATGCCTTTTCTCTGTTCTAAATGTGTCTTTTTCTATCTCCCTAGGAGCGCGGAGTGTCCGCTTGGAGAACTGGATATGCTGGTTCTCACCGGAAGATGATGGCGCGCTATAGCGCTATGATGCGGTAAGGAGGTGCTTTGCGTAGTGCAGCGATGTCTTGTCCTCACTGGCCTGTGCTTTTCTCTTTTCGTAGGTCGTGGTGAGTTCCCAGCGCAGATGGAGTTCCGGAGCTATGCCGGTCGAAAAGCAACCAACCAGGTAAGTCTTTAAGTGCTTTGTGGTTGTAATGTCTCCACTACCTCCTTTAATGATGTCTTCCTCCTTTTCTCAGGTCCTTCGATCCGGGCGGTGAACTCCACCAACAGAGCTGCTCAGGAGCTGCGAGCAGTGAAGGATGATGAATGCAGGTAAGATTCTGCTGCTTACGATGTTCTTGGTTTTTCTGCAGGTCCGGAATTCACCAGGCTCGTGAGAAAGCTGGACACAGTGAGCGTCACGTTGCTAGAAGCAAAGTAACGCGAAGCGTGTTGTCTTGTTCGGGTGTGGTTTAAATAGCCACTGTAAAGTAGTCCAGGTAAAGTAGTCCCTAGGCCACCACGCCCAAACCACTAGACCGCATAGCTTGGTTCTAGGAATCAAGCTATGTGGGTGCCTCCATGTTGGCTAAAAGCCTAAATAAAGTAGTTCCTCAAGCAGATGTCTTTCCTTACTGATGAGCATGACGCCAAATGCGCAAGGGACTGCCAGGCCTTATTAGTGATCCGAGCCCTGATTCCACCTGGCCAATGGGCTTGCCAGTGGGGGTAGAGAGTATTCCTTCCTAGTGGACACGGGTGCAACACGCTCGTGCATAGATACTCAGAGTTTTACAGGAGCTCACAGTCAAGCACCCTTTACAGACACACTCCCAGTCTCCATAAGAGAGTGTGAAATGAATGTACCTTTATTATATTCACGTCAGAACCCAGTAAACATTTTGGGTCGAGACTTAATGACAAAATTGAACATGACAGTTTTGTTCACGGAGGAGGGCATAGTATGCTCCACTCCAGGAATACACTACTCAAATGTATGTGAAATGATTAGAGCATACTCAGGGCACATAGCCATGAGGGCCATATCATTAGAGCTAGAAAATTTCACATATGGCATGCGTGTGCTTATGGCGGGATTGCCAGGCCTTGCAGACAAAACCTTGAGAGCCCCAGATGAGTTCCTATTCAGACCAAGAATACCGATGCATGAGGAGGAGGGAAAACTATTTCCCTTGATGATACACACGGCAGCAATGCGAGGGAAAGTGGTTTCGGTTGACGGTTATGATAACGAGGGCAGACAATGGTGCGCAATAATTGCCATCGAAGAAGGATATCGAGTGACTGACATCACCAATGATGATCTGTTCGAAGAACAAGCAGAAATGGGAGAGACAATGGTAGAAGTCAGTCTCACCTTTTTGGTAAAGATGATCAAGAGGGAGGTACCTTAGAGAATGATGCTAGCATGGAACAAACTGAATATTTTGATGACGACATGGCCCAGGTGCCTGTCCCAGTATGGACTACAGGACCCTATGACGTAGGCCTCTTGAAGGGGGTGGGAGAAGTGAAAATTAAGCTAAAACCAGGAGCAATTCTATCCAAGGCACGATAATATCCCATGTCCAGAGAGGCAGATGAAGGGATTTTTAAGACAATTTCTGCCATGATGGACCAGGGCATCTTGGAGGCTACTGCAAGACCTTAGACCAATAAACAATATTGTTGAGGCCGTGTTCCCGCTAGTCCCTAACCTGTCTACAATATTATGCAATATACCCATTGAGGGAAAATATTTCATGGTGATTGACTTGAAAAATGCATTTTTCTCAATCCTGTTGCACCATGACTCACAAGATCTGATGTCATTCACATTCAGACGCATGCATCTGAAAAGCACAAGGCTGACACAGGGTTACTGTGAGTCTCTGTCTATTTTCAACAGAGTCCTTCAGATGGATTTGAGCAATATTGCACTAGAAAGCATCGTCTTACAATATATAGATGACGTCCTAATTTGCAGCACCACAGAAGAGCAATGCAGGCATGATTCTGTTCAGCCATTGACTATACTGGCTGAGAAAGGATATAAGGTTGACAGGGAAAAGTTACAATATTGTCAACAGGAAGTGCTGTACATAGGCCAGCTGATCTCACATGAAGGAAAGAAAGTGACCCCAGAAAGGGCTGAAGCCATATTGAACACGACTAAGCCACACACGATAAAGCAAATGCAGAGCTTTCTAGGCCTGTGCAACTTTGTTTGGGCATGGGTCTTCGACTACAGCTCTTATACTAAGCCTTTACTTCAGGCCCTAAAGAAGGCCCAAGTGACAAAAAAAAGATTGAATGGTCTGAGGCCATGGAGAAAGGGTTTGCTGAACTCAAGAGAGCTATTTGCACAGCTCCAGCTCTTGGAATTCCCAATTATGCAGAGGAATTTTGCCTGTTTTCACACACAAATTGCAGCGTCATGACAGCAGTGTTCACTCAAAGAACCTCGTTGGGGTACAAGCCCCTGGAATACTACAGTGGGAATCTTGACCCAGTAATCCAGTAATGAGAGGCCACTTCCCATGCGAACAAAGTTTAGCTACTGCAGCGTTCGCCATAGAGAAGGCGACAACCATTGTAATGGGATGCTCCATGACGTTGTATGTCGAGCACTCATTATTTGTCATTCTAGAGAAACCAAAGGGCACATTGACATCTCAGAGAGCTTCTGCTTATGAAGTGATCATATCAAACCCATCAATGAAAATAGTCTGATGTAAGATAGTAAACCCAGCTATGTTCATCGCAGAGCCCGTCACTGAGGGAGAGCCGATACATGACTGCACGAATTAGGAATTCTATGATGAAATTCCCACGGTAAAAGAAAATGCCTTGGCAGGAGGAGAGATTGTCTTTATTGACGGGTCTTCTAGAATCGACCAAAGTGATGGGCAAAGATACACAGGCGTTGCTGTGATAAAGCACACAGCGAATGGAGAGTTTCAAGTGCTTCTTAGTGCTCGAATACCATCTCATTATTCAGCACAGGCTGCAGAATTATTGGCACTGATACTCGCCATTGAGAATCACATAAACCAGGAAGTAACTTTGTACAGTAACTCCACCTATGTGACGTCATCAGTGCACGCAGGCTTAGCGCGCTGGAAAAGTAGGGGTTACCTCTGAGCAGACAGCACGCCAGTGCAGCACGCAGCCTTATTGGACAGGCTGATTAAGGCACTACAGCTCCCAATGGGCATAGCGGTTGTGAAATGCGCCGCCCACACCAAGGGAACATATTTTATCTCACATGGAAATCAAGCAGCAGACACGGAAGCCAAGCGTATGGCATCAAAAAGTGAGACGGTTATGGCAGTGGAAGCTATCAATGCCAATGGACTAATGATGCTTACTTGAACCGCACCTGAGTGCTACGGCAATTTGGGGCAAACACAGTTAATGGAACTCCAAGGGGAGGCACCGCAGGAAGAGAAGAACCTGTGGAAACGTCGAGGGTGTTCTTTAAACCTCTATGACAGCTTGTGGCGACAAGACAGCACTAGTAAACCAGTAATGCCTGTAGCCCTATTAAAAATAGCGCTGGAGCAACTACATTACCCTGCCCATATGACAAAGTAGAACCTAGGAGCAACGCTCGCGGAAGACTCGTTCATACCGAACTTAGCAGAGCATGTTGCATTTTTCATGGTGAACTGCATAATCTGCCAGCAATTCACCGCTGAGCACACATTAAAGGTAATGAGAGGAGTCATCCCAAGGTCAAATGGGCCTTTTCAGAATGTGCACGTTGATTACATTGACATGATTCAAGAATTCAACGGGTACAGATACTTAATTGTTGTGGTGTGTCAGTTCTCTAGATGGATAGAGGCAGGTCCATGTACACACCCAGACTCTGCCTGTGCCGCCACATTTTTAGTGAGGGAAATGTTCCCCAGGTGGGGGGTGTGCGAAGTCATGAGATCAGAGAATGGCCCTCACTTTGTTCATTCAATATTTGAGCAGATTAGCTTGCTGCTTGGTATAAAGCACAAGTTCTCGTCGCCATATCATCCACAAGGTAATGGGATCTGTGAGAAGCTCAACGGCTTGTTAAAGGAAAGGATAGCCAAGTTGAAGCTTATTTTGAAGAAGGGATGGTTGCACTGCCTTCCACTGGCACTGTATGCTCTTCGGAACCAACCCGGCTCCGACCATCATCTTACGCCACATGAGATAGCCACAGGAAGAAGAATGAGAACTCCCCTAACACCCCAAGATAGAGCTAGATGTGATTCCCATTCAACAGGAGAGGTTTTAGGATCTGAAATGCAAAACTATCTGAACTGTATGACATCTTGCCTTACTGTAATTTCAGAGCAGCTGCAGCGACGACAAAAAGGGTGCAGCGCAGGACAGAACACAGAAGGAGACAATACATCCGACTCAGTTCGAAGTCTACGTGTTCCACTCGTCTTCCCTGGAGACACTGTCCTTGTGAGAAACCATACAAGGAAAAGGTGGGACGAGCCAAGATTCAACAATCCTTTTATCATAGAGGACTGCACTCCGTCTGCTGTGAAGCTACAGGCTAGAAGAGCGTGGATTTTTCTCTGTGATATCAAACCCTACATCAGAGAAGGCCCCTACCTGTACCCCAACGAGAGGAATCAACGAGCAACAGGGAAGAACCACAGCACGTGCAGACGAGATCCATGGCGAGGAAGTAGGGCGCATGACCAGCTAGTCAAAGACAAAGAACTTTTGTGCAAAAAGTTGTGGCTTCATTTTGGACATTTCTCTAAGCAAAAAAGGGGATAAGGACATACAAACGGACCCTCTGTGCATCCTAGTTGCATGGTGAAGAACATTGCACGTGTAAGCCACAACATAGTATGTTGACTTTGAACTTTGGACTGAGACATGCTGAAGCCTTGATGAGAAAAAGACTATGCCAAATTTTGACTAAGGACATTTACATTGGAAGCAAATACAGTATTCCGATTCATTCAGCACCAAGACCTTATTCGAAATCACTTATGGTGTCCCACAGTAGAGACATCACAAAGGACGTGGTGACCTATTTCAACTAAGTGCTAAAATCATACCCGTCCTTGGTAGGGAGGCTCACAAGTGTCACAGACTTTCTCCACGATCCTGAAGATGAAAAAATAATAAGACAACTGCTTACTGTCATTGCCGAACAATTTATTTTACTCCCTGAGTACTGTAAGGAAGAATCAAATGTTCCCAACACAGGCATAAATAAATTAGCTTGTCAACACACTGTTCCTTCTCATAATCGAAGACTGTCCAACCATTGTCGGGATAACAAAAGATACACTAACATTTCTTCGAGACTCAGCAAACACTGAACATTTAGGCCATCTTTTGAATAAGATCGTCATTTTGGTCGTACTCCACACAAACGGACAGTGCAGGCATTGTTTACATCAAGGGAAAAACATATAATCCTGAACCCAGCAAGACAGGACAGATGACCCTGTCACCAGAAGCCAGCAGATTGGCGCACAATGTCCTTTTTTGCGTAGTCACTGACTTTCCAGAGCTGGTGGGGAGACCTATCAAGGTTGACATCCTCACCTTCATCAGAGATCCAGCTAATGTCGCACAGATGGGAATGCTCCTGCATGGAATCATACTCCAAGTGGAACTTTCCAATCATCAGAGAGATTATCTGAGGAGATTTTAAGAAAACTTTCTGCCGAGGGACAGATCGAGGGAGCAGAGTCAAGAACTTGTTATATTTGTTGTTATTTTGTTCCCTATTTGTTCATACTGACCAGTGTCCAACATGTCCTCAGGACTGAAACAGATTTGAGGGGTGGACTGGGAGCTTACCTACTTTGAACATGCACAATAAAGTATTAAGTATTATTATGATTTTTCCCATAGTCTATAAAGAACTGTATCCTGAAATAAGAAACAATTGTCACGCAAGAGGGGGGACACTTTTAGAGCACCAGACACTCCTAAACACAGAACTCGAAAGACGATATTGGTTAAGGGAATAATAACATTGACATTTGGTGAATGATTGAGATGGTGGTCCAGAACAGCAATCTGGTCCTCTCACAAGCAGAGAGGTACCCCCGCTTCTATGGAAGAAAATGCTGCCGCCTAACATACAAAACTATCATGTACCTATGTATCGTATTTATCATTATTTTACTGTTATTAACCATCAGAACTGCATTCTTTATTGGTGCATGAAGCGTTCCAATTTCAGTGCAGCGACCTGATGATGCACGCATGAAACCCACAACACCTTATATAGTTATTCCAGTCCCTACAAGATCTGATGGTGGAGTGAATGAACTTGAAATGGATGTAATTAGCAACAATACGCACACACTTGTGGTAACGAATAAAAAGAAAAGCCAGAGACAGAGTCAGCAAGAGATGAATGGAGTAACATCACTGACAACTACACGCATGCAAACACTGAATGTATACGAAACAGGCCTAGCAGCAATGACTACACAACTACAAACCAAAGCAGCAGAAAAGAAGAGACTGCCTGCCATAAGGAACTTCACAGAAACTGTCATGAGAAAACGAGTTAAGAGAAAAGCCAAAAGAAGCAGTCATATCAGAACCTCTTGAGAAAACAAGGGCCAACTCAGAAAAACTTGCTGCAAGGACACAAATGTTAGTAGACCTACTATTTCTGCATATAGCCATAGTGAGAAAACTGCATGAGGAACTGAAAAACAAAACCACAGAGACTGCATTACCCAGCATATATGTTTCAACACAAGGGACAAGTACCAGTTCCACAATACAGCCATATACCGGACCAGTGTCAGGCTGGTTGGCATGGGCATTTGCACGCAGCAGAGAAAAGATGCATGAGGACCGGGAAAGAGCTGCCAGGCCCCTGTCCACTCAAATGGCTCAGATGAAGAGACCTGCACCATGGACCAGGATACCTGAGAACCCTGCAGCAAGTAAGAGCCATAGAGATGCATTCAGAGATGTAGTAATAGCAAACTACATAAAAACCTTAAGAATCAAGAGAAGCATGCATGAAGACAACAATGAACTGAACGACTACCTGGATAGCACAGCACACTTAGGTAACAACATTTGGTACCAGCACATGAAGGAAGTTGGAAGACGAAAATCCGAAGGGGAATGATTTGTTTGCGCATTCCTGCTGTACAGCATGGGGAAGTCCAAGATCTTTGTGGCTACAGAAATCGAAACCACACTGTCTCTCACGCATAGCAATGTGCAATACCATAGGCCAGTTCATGGGAATTGATTCCTCATTGATATGGGCAACTGAAACAGCTTATCCCGATGAAGATGATTATGTCCAGGACATTAAGACGAGAAACAGAGCCCATACTATGAATCATGTGATCAGGTAAGAGAAGCCTGGAGTTAAAGGAACAGGAATAAGATGGGAAGTGAACCCAAAACTAAATGTCCAAGGAAAAACTCCAGAAAAGGCTCAAAATTAGAAAAACAGAGGCCAAATCCAGATTTGGGGAACAGTGCTTTCATCAGACGGTTGGGAAAATCAGAGTTGTGATATTCAGAGCATTGATTGCTCCTCCATGCTTCCATGGAGGCAATTGAAAACTCACAAAGACTGTGCAAACCACTATGGCCTAAACTTACCAAATTACTGACATGGGTCGAAGACAGAGGAGGACCCCTGCAGATATTACAACTAGAAAGTCTGAAACTGTGCTTCAGGAACAATGGCACAAGAAAAATGGGGGAGAATCAAAACTGTTGATACATTTTTGAGGCTCCAGGAATAACTCATGGGACTGCAGTGATCATGGATCATTATTGGGCATGTGGACCCAAAGCATACATCAGACTGCTGACAACTGGGGAGGTATTTGCACAATAGTGAACGTCCACATTCCAGCATTAGTGATCCTGAAAAATGACCTGAACATTGATAGTTTCCCGAAAGCAGATGCTCACCTGAGGAAGAAGAGATCTGTGGAACTGATAACCCGAATGAAGAGAGAGAATTACTTCTCTGCTAAATCAGAAGAAGCATTTCATGCAATCATATATAAACACAGGCTGTTCAGCCTCACCTCATCAGTGTTCACAACGATTTTCATGTCACGAATCCAAGTTGGAGTAAATACTAAATGGTTGCAGATAACCAGATGGGAGTTACTGCAAACCATCAACACGACAATAAAATGATTCAATGCAATCAAGGAAGAGTTAAGAGCCATCCGACTGATGACTCTCCAGAACAGATTTGTACTTGACATGATCACAGCTATGGATGGAGGAGTTTGGGCAAAAATAGGAGAATTATGTTGCACGTTCATAACCTCTCACAACGAGGAAAATTGAACTTTAACAGAAGCCATAAGTATGCTGACAAACCTGCAGAACCAGATGATCAATGAAACCAATGAAGTTGATGATGACAGCTAGTTTGGATCACTGTTTTCATGGGTTCTACAATGGATGGTAGATGCATTCAAGTTCTTGGGAGCCCTGCTAGTGATGATATTACTAGGATTTTGCATTATCAAGATAATAATCTCGCAATGCCAGAAAACTGCGGAGAAAGCCATAGGGATGAAGATCATGATTGATGTCAAACCAGGATGGAAGCACAGAGATCTGACTGATGAAGAAATAAGAGACTTTGGGCCTCATTACGACCCTGGCGTTAAGGGTTTAACCGCGCCGTAAGAGGTGTCGGAGCCGTTAAACCCTTAACGCCTCATTACGAGTTCCCTTTGCGGGACCCGACCTTAACGCATGCTTTTAGCAAGCATTAAAGTAGGGTGCCGCAAAGGGACCTTGGTGCTAAGTACGGTGCCGCAATTTGCAAAAATGGGAAATGAGGAAGGTTCCATGGTGAATGGGGAATTACTGCCCCGCCAACCTTGGAATGGGGCGGTAATTCCGCCATTCACCATGGCGGACCCCGGCATGGACCATGGTGCTAATAGCACCATGGTTTAGCGCCGGGGTCGTAATGAGGCCCTTTGTGAAGGCTAGCAAGCACTCACCAGAAGGTACAAAGTTTCTTTATCCCAGAAAACACAGAAACTATGAAGGAACATGGATTTACTGCAGCCCAAATGGACAATGTCAGCTGATGACATGGAATAAAGATGAACATGTAAGGACAGCAGGAAGCCTGAGAGGATTGATAAAAATATGGACTCCAAAGAGACACTTCTTCAAACCATCATGTACAAACCCAGAAGATGAAGAAGGAATGCACCCAGAAGATGAAGTGACGATAAATACAGAGGAACCAAGTGTGATGAATACAAAGGAGGAAGTGAAAGTGGTCGATGAATCGCCCAGAGGGGGGAGTGTAGAGGAGGCCCCAAATAAAGCCTGCACTCCAGTCGCCCATTTTGAAGTACCTGGAACACTCACACCGAAATATGTGACGTATGATGAGAAAATGAAACAGCAAAGAGCTGCAGTAGTGCTCTGCCCAGTACCTATCAGAAGAACAATACCTATTGAAGTACCAATAATCAGACAACCATGGACAGTAAGGTACCCATTGAGAAAACCCTACCAGCAAATGAAACAAAATGAAGATTGCTTAAGTACTGTCCCGGAAGAAACCTAAAAGTCCTTAATGGAAGATGAATGGTGACGTCACGAGGGCCTGGACTAACGCACCCACAGAAGATATGACGACCCAAGGATGACACAAAGAGACAAAATGCCATGAATAAAGATATCATGAAACTGAAAGAAGAGAACCTTGATGAAAGACAAAGGAGCTTAAACTGTAAGCAGGATGAAGATATTCAACCAGAAGAATAGAGCGGCAAGCACCATTGTACACAATCTACCTCAAAACGAAGCATGTTATATAAGTGCTAGTTCACTTTGCACTAAAAGCAGAACCAACCCAGGTTATTATAGGCCAAACGCAAGAAGATTCATATTCTAGAAAACACGAGGAAAGAAGGCTGAATCAAAACTCAGCAGTGGTTACTTGTGCCAGGGAAGCCAAGGTTATATCAATAGAAGCTATGAACAGTAATTACTTTTAATTGAAGCTAAGAACAGAATATCCTGCCTCTGAAGGATCGAGATAAGAAGGCAAAGGCAAGTGGTGGGTGAAACAAAAATCAAATACACAAATTGAGAGAAACGAGGCAAATTCACGGTGTAGTAACACGTGACCATTCAAGCGAGAAGAGGCACGGGTTCAGACTTACGCTTGGCAGCCGCCCAGACAGAGATATCATAACTTTTCCTGAAAAGAAGACACAGTTTCAAGGCCGACCACAGCCACTACATTGACACATGGCCACTAAAGTAATGATGGATTGAGGGAAGGCCGTGTGAATCTTAGGGCACCCTGCACGTGGTTGACTATTCTGCGTGCTGCTAAGTAAAGTGGAGATTTATGCATGGGGTTGAAGCCAACCCAATCACAATGGACCAAATAATCTAGGGTCCTATAGATAGTAGAACCAATGGAATGTCGTACTCATAGTGACATCTACTAGAGTAATGTTAGAAGGAAGGGCTTAGACACCCACCTGATAGTGTTTATCCAATCCTCTTACTCCGTTACCATATACAGATATAGTACCTATAGTAGAGTTACCTTTTCCTAATTGCATGTTAACTTTTGAGTGTTACACGTCAATGATTATGAGTTTGGGTATAAATGTTACTGTTTGTATGAATTTCAAGGGAGTTGAAGCGAGACGGACTATCGCATTACTGTTGACATCCATGTTTCCCCATTTTTTGTACTTGTCATTAAAACGGACTCCACTTTGCCAAACCATTGAGTTGTCCTTATTGATTGGTTTTGGAGTAATAAATCTACACCCCCATCGATCTCAAGGTGAAGCTATCTCGTCTAAAAGTACTTCGGAGCAAACACCGACTCTATGGGCCGGCCGAGGGTCTCCCCGGTACACGAGAAAAATGATAAATCTTGCCAAATCTCTATTTCCGGCCTTCAACAAATAGCTCTGCGGGTTAGCCAGTTTCAGCCCTTGCAACGCATAGAGTGCATATCGCTTCTTTTTATTAGGGATAGTCAAATTATTAACGTCCTACTCTAGTGCTTTCATTTTAAGACATTTGTGCATAGTATTGATTTCCCCTACATCCGTGGGCAACCTCAGATTGATTTCTTTTATAAAGGAAAGTGCTGTATTTTTCAGATTTCTCATATAGGTATTCAGCTTTTCTCTCTTAATCCGACTTGTGCCAATTACACTCATTAGCCTCTTGTCATGATGCCTACCCCCGGAGCACCAGGCCAGGCCCAGCACCCCCGGGAGCAGGCATCATGCCCCCGGGTAAAAGCCCAGCGGCCCCTTATAGGGGCTCTTTGGACTCTGTCCTGGCGCCTTTGGCGCCAGGCTCATGTTGGACATCAGTCCTGGCGCCATAGGCGCCAGGCTCATAAAGGAAGGTGTTTTATGCACTTACCTGATGCAGACCATGCTGCAAGATTCAGGCCTCCCTGAGACCTGAAAGGGACTATTTTTTCATTGGGACTATTTTGCCACTCGGGCGTGGCCAGGGAAGGATACTTACCTGGAACTACTTTGGAGGCTATTTAAGCCACGCCCAGACAGTAGCTCACGCTTCGCGTTGTTCTGCATCCAAGCAGCTGAACGCTCACCGTGTCTGCTCCTGCATCTGGTCTCCAGCCACGCCCGCCTCGATCCTGGAACACCTGTAAGCAAAGAAGAGAAGAGAAAGGTGAAAACCAAGAATTTTATCAAACTTCTTACCTGCATCCGGAACCCTCACGCCAGCGTTCCTGAGAAAAGACTTTCATTTAAAAGCACCGGGTTGCTCGCTGTAGCGCCGCGCTTCACTCACTTGTCCTCGGGAGTTCTTCTGGCTCCACCACGACTATCAGCACCGGTCGCCACATCTCTGGGCCTAGGGGAGAGAAGAAGAGACAAAAGGTGAGCAGAAGGAACATATGAGGAAAGCCTAATTTTCCGCCATAACACTTACCGGCCTTCTGTTGGTGGGCCATTCCTCAATTCGGGTCGGCACCGCTTCGTTGGCAGGTACCGCACCCCGGCCCCTATGGGGAAAGGACAAAAGACATTACTGGAGGAATATAAAGACATTAAGAGGGATCGCCCCCATCGCTAACTCACCTGAGTTTACCATCGGCAATTCAATCCCTCAATGCATCGCCTTTATTCTGCACCTGAAATAAAGGACAGATCACAGGTTAGGAAGGCAAAAGAAAAGGAGGCTCAACACTTGAACTTTGTAATCTTCATACTTATGGCGTTCCGCTCGGAAAAGTCAAGTGGATTTTGCCAGCGCCATTCTGAAAACCAGTGAAGTAACTGGACAAACACGCACCCCTGCACCAGAAGCAGGATGGAGAGTTCATCCTTTCAAACCTTAAGGTGAGCTTCAACCGGGGATTTCGGAGGAAGTTAGAGAAAACGAAGGGGGGAAGGGGGGAGCAAGCACACTATTCTGCAGACTGTTAATCCCCTTTCTCATCTGCAGAAGGATATTGCTACGGGCCAGACAAGCAAGATTTGAGGGTCCTGTTCAGTCGGTGTTCCGAGTTCTGCGCATCACGCTCGAAGAGGCCACAGCAACCCAGACTAGACCAGCGCCTCCGTGGGAGTCAGGTGAGCGTTACAGCTCTCTTCAGCACTTTCCTACACCACAATTTTTATATACAGCTTGCAGCACCTTATTTACCACAGCGTTTTAAGTGCAGTTAACACCAATTTTCGCCTTATTGCTTTGATTGGGGTAGACTTAGATAAGCCCAACACTGGTTTCCACAACCTCCCCTCTATTTTCCCTAGGTTCTCCATGTGTTTCCCCCCCTTGTTCTAATGCATATAACGCCTGTAGAATAATACAGCTCTGACAGATTTCCAAGTAGCCCTCTATAGGATATCTGCCTTTTCTGGACATGTAGCCTCTCATAATGTTCCACTTTTTGGTCACTTTCGATTCTGCCATCTCTTGATAGACATTTCAGGGGGTAGGGTTATTCATAGTTTGGTAGAGGTGAACGTGCACAACCTGCTGTTGCTTCTCTTAGAACTGATTTTATCTAATGTTTGATATAATTCAATAGGGTGAAAACCCACTGGTAGGGTGCCTCTGTGTAATGGCACACAAAGTGTAAGCAAAAAAAGAGACCTTGACTGTGAACCCAGCAGTGTGGGCTGCACTCCCAATTACCACAGATGTGGTATAATTGTCTTTGTATAGCTTCTAAAAAAAAAAAAAAAATCTCAATAAATTGTCTCTATTTTAACTGTTTTTCAAAGTATGCTTGTTTATTGTCACATAAGAACTCCACAGTTAAGAATCACGGTATAGGTAGATGCACCAGATGAGCTACAATTTGCCTATGCATTTCGGATTCATATCCTTCCTCAGGGCCAGCTCATGCCGGTGCATACCTTCCGTAACCAATTACCAGGTTTTATTGTATCCCACCATTTGTGTAAACACCAACAATTACACAGTAGTATGCGTTAAAATTCACATAATATTCGTGACACAAAACAATATGTTCGTAGAAACCATCCATCACATATTCACAGGTAATCAGCATATTGCAAAATTCCATTAATTAATGGTCAGAAAAATATGCATAGAGCCAGTTCGTAGTTATCACCGGTTTACCAATCACATTGCCATAACCCAATAGTAGCAGTCGGTATGATGTATATAAAACAAATTCTTTAGTGCCATAATGTTATACATACGTTCCAAAGCAGTCATTTTCCATTTAAAGTATATTGAACGTGTACATACGTGTTTTCATGTTGCCGCATACAGAATCAGGAGTGTGGGGTAAAGAAAGAAATGGTGCCCCTAATTAGAAAGGTTCCTTATATCTAAAGGACTTCTTGTGGCAATATTCTACACAAATGTTAACATTATGTTCCACAATGGTACTAACCTGTATCTATTACTACAGGTGAGTGACCTGAAACAGATTGTTGAGAATATATAAAGGGGCAGTAAATCCTGATTGTTTTTTTTTAACCTTTGCTAAATAACAGTGTACAATTGAATACGTGATGCTTCTTACCCATGTGCTTGAAACGTGGGGTTATGAAAGCAAATTTCTGTTTATCAGCGCGAACCGTGCGCTGCAAAAGATTATGGAAGATTGAGATCAGAACACTGGTGTCATTCCGTATTAGTGTACTGCTATAACGCAGCTTTGTGTGCTTACCTAGTAACAATTGAAGACTGTCTCTGGAGACGCCGCAGGTGCGCGCATTTCATTACTGTGTTGCTAGAAGTACTGTAGAGGTTGCCATGGGAACGCTAAAGAGCCTATGTAGGCGGCGGCCATCTTAAGCTAGTTTGGACAATGTCAGTAGACTGTGAAATATGCGTGTAAGCACTTGCAAATCGTTCTATTCATCGTGCCACTCTAGAGATTGCATCCAAAGTGTATTTAGACATGGATACAAGTTATTGCTATGGTCAAACTAAAATGTGAATAAAATGTATGCGCGTAGCTTAAGGTGAACGTATTCCCACACTATTCAATAAGTGTCTCCTAGTACATATGGTGTATTGGAGATGAGCGCTACTAGTGAGCCATAAACTGCTGAGTATTGTGGTAACAACATACTGTTGCAACCAGGGTTCAAACTTATTAAGAACTTAGTGAAGTTTAGACCAAAATGTGAGAAAGTAGATATCGTAAACATGGTGCATGGGAAATACTGACCTGTTGGTGTCTCTGGTTGTGATTAATAGTACATCCAGGGATTACCTCAGAGGGCTTAGTCAAATGAATATATATGTTAATGTCTTAGTTATGCGTAACAGGATCCTGAAAATTAAATTGCTATTCGTGTGAACACTTACCAAATCTCATATTGCGAGATAATTAATGTTACCTTACCCTGCTCTTTTCTGTGCAAGCTGTCATTCTTCATGATGCGTATAGCAAGAACATATTGCAGTGATAATACATAGTTTCACACCCTACCTATCCTGTATGCACTAATTTGTGCGGAAACCTTAATTAGAGTTCAATCCCCATTATCCTGAAATGTCACCCACTAACAATCTAGTATATAGACTCTGGTGTGTCTTTGTAATGGGGTACCCCTTCTTTGGTATGCACATTGCTGTGTCCATCTTAATTCTGCACAAAAGTTAAACAAAAAGCTGTGCAGCATTACAAAAAGCAGCTTAAGTCCACCAGTTCTTCGTTCATTCCATTTAGTGCTAACAAATCTAATATTTCTATCCAAAAGACTTCCTTCTGTGCTCGTCATTTCTTCATATCTCTGTTCTGACCTTTAGTTGGTATCACTTCCAGTATTAAGAACCGTAACTGTGTGGCAAAGTGTCCATTATCCTTAAAGTGCCTTGCGACTGCTGAGGCTTGGTTATTGTTCTGATGTTTGATTTGTGCTCATTCATACAAATTCGAACTTTACGTGATGTCTCTCCCACATACTACTTCCTACAGGGGCATTTAATCGCATAAATGGCATTTTCAGATAAGCATGTGGCGTGTTGCTTGAGTTTAATCCTTTCTCCTTTACGGGGATGCGTCACCACACTGACTTTGATGACATTATTGCAGTTGCCACAGCTCATGCACGGATATGTTCCTGGATACTTATCTGATTTGATTGCAGGTACTTTGCCTCCAGTGTTAACTAACATATTACGAGAAAATTGTTACTTTTCTGGCATGCGAACACTAGTGGTTGTGGGAACAGATCTTTTGTTCTTTCATCGGTGGTGAGTATATTCCATCGGTTTTGAATGATTGTCTTAATTTGTCTACTCTGAATGGAGAATTTGGTTACAAAAACTAATTCTGGACTCTTTTGTTTGGTTTTCTTGGTTAGAAGTCGTTCACGCTCTTGTGCATTAGTTTTAGTACGGGCCACAGATAGATCAGTCTTAGGGTACCCTCTCAGTTGTAGCCTTTCTTGCAATTTCTGTAACTGTATTTGACAATCTTCGGAATCACTCACGATCCTTTTTATTCTCAACATTTGTCCATATGGGAGGTTTCGTAAGGTATTGGGAGGATGAAAACTCATCCAATGTAGAAAATTGTTCCGATCGGTTTGCTTAGTGTAAAGGGTGGTATTCATTTTGTAAGCCTTAATTACTGTCTGTACATCGAGGTAATGTATGTCTGTGTTAACTATTTCCAATGTGAACTGTATCCGCCTGTCGATGCAATTGAGATACACCACAAAGTCTTCCAATTTGTTCCTTTTTCCTGTCCATACCCCAAAGACATTGTCTATATAGCGCACCCAAACTTTTAGATGCTGCTTCCATCTTTGGTTGTTAAGAATGTGTCTGCTTTCAAATTGATACATGAAACAGTTTGCATATGTTGTCACCATGGTCGCACCCATAGCTGTCCCAGATACCTGTGAGTAATATTTGTGGTCGTACTTGAAACATGAATGTTTGGAAATTAAGTCCAAAAGAATCATCAAAAACTCTTTGTTTGCTCCAATTGCGCTGGATTCTAGCAGTAAAGCTTCAACGGCTTCTTGTCCCAGAGGAATACTACTGTATAGACTTACCACCTCAATCATGTATAGTATGTCATTTGCTGTTAATACAATCCCGTCGAGAATCTTAAGAAAATGGGTTGTGTCTTTGACATATGTAGACGTAGCTTAGATGATGGGTTGTAGAAAGAAATCAATGTAGGTCCCAAGTGGTTGCAAAATATTTTTTTTGGCGGCTACTGTAGGTCTCCCTGGTGAATTATCAAGTTACTTGTGTATTTTGGGTAGAATATACAGATGATGCATTTTAGGATGAATAGTTAACAGATATGATTTTGTTTTTGTAGTGATCCATTCTTCATCAACAGCTCTATCTAATATTTCTTCTAGCTCCTTTTTGACAGCTTGTGTCGGATCTTGTTGTAATTGCACATATTTACTACTGTCTGATAGTTGTCGTAAACATTCCTTGTGGTACTGTGTGGTATCTTGAACCACTATTGCTTCACCCTTATCTGCCGGTCTGATGGTGATGGAATCATCAGTAAATAAAGTTTTAACTAGTGATAATTCACATCTGTTGACGTTACGTCTATTGGGTGCATGAAACTGCCCTTTCTTCAAATCGTTCAATACCATTTTCTGAAAGATGTCAATTGCTGGTACATTAATTGGTGCGCAGAATGTACTGTTAGGTTTGAACTCAATGTATTCCGTGGCGGTTTCTGGTGATGTCGTTGTTGGTGGTGATTCAGCAAATACATTTCTGAGTTTTAATTTGCGAACCAATTTATACAGTTCCACTTGAGTTTGAAATTTGTTAGTGCTGTAATGTGGGCACACATTTAAGACCTTTTTCCAATGTCTGTGTCTCTCGTCTAGATAGAATCCTTTTGGATAAATTCACTACTAGGTCCGATTCATTTGAAGTCTGGTCAGCATTCCTTGGTTTCTGCTTCTTCCCTCACATTGTCCTCTTCCTCTGTCCAAAAAACCTGTGTTCGCGATGTTAGAGGGTTGTGTTTGTCTTGGGTCAGTTCCTGAAGTACCCGCTGCTTGGTTATACGCTGTCACGTTATCCCCTTGATCTTGGGTGTCTGATTCTGAACTGCTGTTGCCGCTAGAAGGTTTGTTAGGTCGTGGGCCTTGTTGTTGATACTTGTCTGCACAGGTATATACCTCATTATTAAGATAATTGTATGTGTCTATTCGGAATGTCCTAACTTTCTGTGCTTCTAGATCTTGTTGGTAACTTTCTATTTTGTTGTTGATATCTGTGAGTATTACCGTGAAGGATTGGGCATCAGTGATGTCTGTGATGTCTTTATACAAACTTTTGATTTCTTTCTCCAGTTGCTCAATGTTCATTTGGGTATGCTCAATGTTCGTAGTTGGCATATCCAACTAGGGGTAGATATCTACCACCTCTAATATTTCTGTATTCAATTTCCACTTAAATGAGATCTTGTCTTTCTTCCTTTTGGGTCCTCCAAACACCATAATCTTATTTTTATTTTAACATTGAAGCTTAAATTAGTTTCTTTGGAGTATTGTTGTAACACATTCAGCATCCTCTGCAAACCCATTGGTGTTTTATCTAATAGTACCGTATTGTCTGCATACATCAACCAACTAATGGCCATCTATCCCACTTTGGGTGGAAAGTTATTTATATTTGAGAACCTTTCCCACATGTCGGCTACATAGAGGTTGTACAACACGGTGGAGGTCACACAGCCCTATTTCATGCCTACATTTGTTTTAATTACCAGGGAGATTTTGTCACCTTTACCCAGGCAGATTGTGACTGTTGTGTCCCTATACATTGCTCTCAAAAAGTGCAAGATCAGCGGGCATATCTTCCAATTAGCTAATTTATTCCAAAGTCTGTCTCTATCAACACTATCGAAGGCCTTTGAATAGTCAATATAACACACATATAGTCTAGCACCTTTATTGACCATTGTTTCTGAGATTATATGATTAAGCATTACCCAGTTGTCAAGTGTGCTATACTCTTGTCTAAATCAGTTTGTTGTATTGGGAGTAACCTGTACTCCTTACTCCATTTGTTAATACTTCCCGGGAGTAATGAACAGAGCATTTTGCAACTGCTATCAGCCATGGCCAATAAGCGATAATTATCAGGGGACATTCTATCCCCTTTTTTAAAAATAGCTAAAAATATGGTCTTACGGCAGCTATCTGGTATCATACCCGTTTTCCATATAGAGGTAAATAGTTGATACAATGACCAGGCCCACTTTTTCAGGTTATGTTTTATTACTATGTTTGTTAATCCGTCCTGCCCAGGGGCTCTGGATGATTTCATTTTATTTAATATTTTTAATATATCATATATCTCATATGAAAATATCTGCCTACTGCTATACCTGCTCCTTTTATTACGCAGCCACGGTAGTGGCTGTGTAGTTATGGTTAAGTTGCTGTTTCCATAGGAAGAGCACTTTTTGGGTGGCTTATAACTTCGCTCCCCCTGGACGAATCCTCCCCAAACTTTGCAAAAAAAGTATATGGCCCACTCTGAATTATTTTGCAAAGTTTGGTGAGGATTCGTCCAGGGGGGGAAAATTATAGGGGGGTCCCAAAACTTTTTTTTCCCCATAGACTGAATGGGAAAAATCTTTGCGCACGGCTACAGCTCGAACCGCTGGACGGACTTACACCAAATTTGCGGCAGGAGCGGCGGCCTGGTCCCGAAAGCGTGCTTTTGCAAATTTGGTGTAAATCCGTCCAGTAGTTTTTTAAAAAAATGACCAAAATGTAAGGCAAAAAAAATAGTGATATCTGTGTTCGCTTCGCGGACGGACTTCCCTGTTCGCTCCGCGACAGCACCACGATTGGCCCATGGCCTTGCGTCATGTCCGCGGACATGCAACGTGTTCGCTGATTGGACGGCGAGGGGCGTGGAGCGCGTCAGATTTTCTGTGGCGCCCGCCATCTTGTATTCGCTGTCGACCGCGTACAGCGCAGTGAAACGTGGATAAAAAATTGTATTTAGTGACGTGTGTTGGTGTGTAAGAGTGTTTGGGGAGGGTGGGGGAGTATGAGATAGGTTCAATGTTTTGTTTTTTTATGTGCTAGACGTTTTTGTTGCGTTCGATTTGTCCGCGGAGAACACGGCTGTTCTGACATTTTGTAAATAAACTAAATGGTGGGGTGTTTAGAGGACGGAGTATGTGTCATTTTTGTTCGCAAGGAAGGTAAAAATGAGCTATGATCACTCGCGGTGTACTTAATTGTTCGTAAATACACAAACTGGGGGTGTCTTCAGGACGCTGTCCGTATTGTCATCTGTCTAGTTGAATGTGTTCTAAGAACACTCGCGGTCTCCTGAAATGGTTGCAATTACACAAAACGGGGGTGTTCTGAGAACGTTATTTGTATTGTTCGTTGTCAGGGTGAAAGTGTTTTAAGACCACTCCTTTTGTCCGCTAATAGTACAATTTCCTATGGGCGTCAACCGACTTTTTGTCCACTAAAGAAACGATAAATCCGGCTGGTGTGTGCCGACATTATGTGATAATCCTATGACTGGCGCTATTGACCTGGCTGACTTGCTTTTGCGACACTAAATCATATCTCCCGCCCCTAAGCCTGATATTATCAAAGCATTCATATTCCCCGCCTCTCTCTGTGACGTTACAGGGTGCGTCATCAAACGTGCCCAGTTCTCTGCAGTCCTAAGTGACTTTACACAGAACACGGAAGACAACACATATTATGTCACAACACAGCGTGCCACAATTCGGAATATGAAACAGTGATTTAAAAGCAAACAGCAAGATTGTACATTTTGTAAAGTACATTTATTTGACATGAAATGTTCAGAGAATATTCAGCAATTTGCATTTGTCTTTGTTGTCGATCCGCAAAGTTCATGTTGAGGCACGCGATGTTCCTTTTCGGTACAGAGGTTGTTAGATCAGCTTACAACTCAGTGCGCCACAATTCGGAATATGAAACTGTGGTTTAAAAGTAAACAGCAGGATTGTACATTTGGTAAAGTACATTTATTTCACATGAAATGTTTAGTGAATATTCAGCGATTTGCTATTGTCTCTGCTGTCGATCAGCAAAAGTTTATTTGGAGCCACGCGTTGTTCCTTTGCGGTAGATAGGCTGTTGGCTTATGATAAAAGCGGTAAATGGTCGCTCTGATAATCGGAAGGTTGCTCCAACAACGAGCCATTAGACCACCTTATTGGTTGGTATGTTGTTTGTAGCCGCTAGTACTGCGTAAGGGCATATTGGTCCTTGGCGATTGTCCCATAAAATGGTCATGAAGTTGCATATTTGGACCTGCACCTGGCAGTTGAAGACCCCATCCGCTGGAGACTGTAAATCGTGACATAGGCAAAATGGGGCCACATACCTGTTTTAAAAAACATAAATTAGTCTCACCAGCCGATCTTCATTAAAAATCATCATTTTATTTATTAGGACGTGAAACTATTTGCTATCGAAGATAGTGCAACAGAGTATGTTAATAATAAAATAATAATATTTTCCCATTCATATAGCGCTAAGAACCGTGAGGTATCTAAGCGGTGTTTATTATTAACCACGGTGTGTGGTGCTCATTTATCGACCACGGAAGGATGAAAGGCTGAGTTTGGCCTTGCCGGGATTCGAACTTGCATTAGCAAGCTGTGCACGGATGTCAAAGCGAGCGTTGTACTCGCTGTGCCACTTGACAGGCTACAGTGAAGTGGCACAGCAAGTAGAGCGCTTGACCGCCTATAGACTGCTTACATTATTTCTATTAACCCATCCTGTGTCGTCTGCCTTTTTCAGAGCCCTCTAAACGACAGGGGATCAATTCGGCGGTGATAGTGCGCGGTAGAAAACATTATGCCACTTTCAACGAACAAGTTCAACTTGAGCGGTCTTTAATGCTACGCTATTGTAATTATATTTGGTATAAAATAATCTAAAGGGTTACTTACAGTACAATTGCAATTTCCATTGTCTACGAGTGGTGCAGTCCCAAAATACGACTCCGTATGTGCGAACGATCTTTCGCATAGTGATATAATATATAAAAGTGGTTTTGTTTCAGAAATTTCATCTTTATCTTCTCTTACGTTTTAGCAACACTCCTTCAAGAGAAGTCTTTCATCACAATCTCTGTCTGTCAAGGTCAAAACACAATACAACCTTATAGTCCGCTTCGTGAGCCTCTCCGGGGCCCGAGAAAAAAATGGAAGCAGCTGACCTTCACTGTGAACAAGCATAAATTCTTACTTTGCAACATTCTGTGTAAAGCCATCTGTAGAAGTTGGTTTTTGCACGCCATGTTTGTATATTGTTTGCGTGATATTAAAAAAAGTTTGTTTAAGGGACGTTATGGTTCTAAGTACAGCCGAAAGACCCCTGAAAATCGCAAGTTATGGTAAGCTATGAAAAATAACTCGCGCCACCACCGTGCACTGCTAAGACTAACACCCAGGACATCAAAGATGACATCGCAAATGTCATTGATAAAATCACTGATGACATCACATGTGAATGTACTTTTCATGGAATTTGTGTACTAGGGATTTTTATTATAATGTTGCGAAAAAAGTGTCAAGGATATTGCAATAAATAGCATACCGTTATTAGTGCTTTGAACGATGCATTGATATAAATAGCATTGTATTATGGGATTCTATCTAGTATACTGAGCTACTAATGGAGAAACATAGCATTGTGTGCAGAGTACAAGATGAAAGTATAATATTTGTAATGTTAATATGTTGAATAATGAAATGATAATTGTCCTGAAATGTTCGAAAATTCACAAAAAGGGGGTGTTCTGAGGACGTTATTCGTATTGTGTGATTGCTTAGCTGTATGCAATGAGGGAATGGCACAGAGAGTAAAGTGGACGCCGTCTGCGGACACCGCGGCTGTTCGTGGACAGGGCGTGCTACATCCGGGTTTTTCCAGGAAATCCAACATGGAAAGAAGACTGTACGGATCAGCCAATCAGATGTCGAGGTTGTGAATTTGTTTTGAAAGAGACTGTGTGTGGTGAAGATGGCAGAAGTAGAGAAAGTCAGGGTGTTGGTGCTTGGAGATATGTTTGTGTATGGTTTACAACAGTACGCTCAATGCAGGCATGTTGCAAAGAACTTTGATGTGAAAGGAGTGGAGGTGGTGTGGAGCACTGTGGCTGATTGCAATGTACAGGGAATTGTACCAGTTTGTGACGATATGGCCACGATGAACAGTCCGCATGTGGTAGTTTTGCACTATGGTGCTTTCCATTTGGGCAACGTCAGTGCCCCTACTTTGTTGGCTGATTTGGAACACTTGGTTCAAGCCGTAATGAAGATCCTTCCAAATGCAGAAGTAATTTTTTCTGGATTACTACCTAGGGCAATATGGGACAATTGTTCAGTTTTTTGTCCTCAGCAAAACATTGCTAGGTGTGTCATCAACCGAGGCATGTGTGCCTTCATGCTTAGAGCTGGTATGTTCTTTTGTAATAATGAGAATATTGATGCCAGTAATGCTGTTCATTTTAAAGAAGATGGCATTTCTTTGATGTCCTGGGTGTTAGTGTTAGCAGTGCACGGTGGCGCGAGTTATGGTTGCTTATGTTACCATAACTGCCGAATTTCAGGGGTTTTTCAGTTTTACTTTGAACCATAACGTCCCTTTAACAAAGTTTTTTCACTGAATTTCATAGGTTTTTAGTAGCGCAACTTAACCATAACGTCCCTTTAACAAAGTTTTTTTACTGAATATATATATATTACTTTTCCTATTTTCTATTAAAAAAAAAGAGCATGGAGGTATATTCTACCCATTTTCCCTGGGCGACAGCATTGATATCTCTTTTTATCTTCCAGCAGGTACTGCCGATATAGATACCAACATTTCTTAGAATAATGCGTTTTACATAACACATAGATAATTCTCCAATTTGCATTATTGACACTTTGTTTATGAACTTTCAACCAATTCTAATATTTTGTCCTTATAGCCTTTTCTCTCTGCAATTTTACCCCTTCTTCCAACTCATTGTCCTTTGAAGACTCTTTATGTCTTCCTTAACTCCTTTTTTCTTTTCATTAATATGGCTATCATATGTGTTAACATGTTTCTTCCCACTCCTTTCTGTTACACTGAGTCTACAATTATTTCTTTGAATCATGCCTAGGAGATTGCATACCCCATCGAGGCCGTTAAGTGCTACCTCCTGTCCATCTAAGGGGAGTATATTAAACATGTTGTCAAACTTATCCATATTGCGCACCGTCCACATTAACCTGTTTAACCCTGCTATGCTTTGGATGTCAATAGCATCACTTGCCTCCCATTTATGTTGCCATACTTTGATCAATTTACATTAAAGTAGTTTATGGTCAATCAAGGGGGTAAATATATGCTCAAATAATTCTATTTGATTCAATATCCCTTTACTAGCGAACATATAATCCAGGTGATGGCTTTTTGCCATTAGTCCAGGTACTTTCCCTTATCCCACCATCACCAGGCTCCAAATACTCCAGACCCCCAAAATATTTTATATTCATAAGACACAATATAATGGAATGCACCAAGCATAACCAAAAATGTACACCTCATATTGTCACTTCAATAGATCTGTTCATAAATATTGACATACACCAATCACTTATTCTAAATCAATATCTCACCAACAGTAAGTATACTGTATTTATTTATTCATTATTAGCATTTATTATGTAAACATGTATTATAAAAAAAAGCACTATTTTTTCATTTTGACACAAATGCACAAACACTCTTGAGTGGTTAGAGGAGAACGTCCCAAAAGAATAAATTAGTGACAATAACATCTCTAATGGTATACAATACATCTTTTAATATAAACAAACATTATAATTTGTACATACCTCACTAAAATAATTATTTCTTTTGTTCTTACAGTACATAGTTTTCATGAAGAAACCACATCCCAGTTTAATTATACACAATCCGAAAGAGACGCCCTATCCCCAACTGTACATAATCAAGTCATGAACTTGCCTGCAAAATTGCATCAACTAAGTAATGATTTTAAAGAAATTTTACAATATGTGAAAAATAATGTCAATAAACATTTTCCCCATTACTGTCTTTGTTGCACCCCTCCACCTTGTCCCCAGCAGTCAACTCCATCAAATTCTGAACATTTAAATTAAAAAAAGACACTTTGATGAAACCTCACTCCCTTCCTCCCATGAAGCCCTCGCAGGACAAGGCGACAATGTTAAGCGAAGCTGTTGCGCAGGAGACGCTGCCCAATTGCACGTAGCACGCTATGCTACATGTATGCTTTTGAGCCTTTAAGAACCGAGGTTTGGACCCTCTGCTGAAAAGCCCTCACAGGGCAAGTCTGCGGTGTTGAGCGACCCAGGTGTTTGGTGGTGATCGTGTAGCCGCATAGATAGTGACCGTAAATGACTTCACCCCCCTTTCTGCCGCCGCAAGGTTAGAAGGTGTGGAGCGTTAATACTGCTACACTCCAAGCACCCCCCGAACTTGTGCCCCACTCATTCTGCACACGTGTTCACCCGCAACCGGTCCTCAAACCCCCCCACATACTCGCCTTCTCCCCTAGCTATGTGCGCTCCCTCTCAATTTAGGCTACATGTGCTCCCTCACCACCTAGACCACGTGCACTCCCTTGCAATTTAGACCATGTGCGCTCCATCACAACTTATGCTGCGTGTGCTCGCTGCACCTCAGGCGACGTGCACTCTCTGCAATTTAGGTCGTGCCCCAACTTAGGCTATGGGCACTCCCTCGCATTTTAGGCCACGCGCACTCCCTCATCTTTCAACCTTTTGTTCTCTGACCTATTGTATTGTCACTCCGTTGTGCATTGTTTCCCTGGTCATTCCATTGTTTTGTTTTCTCTACTGTACCTTTGCATTGCCTGCATTCCTCTACTTCTATGTTCCTTAGTTGTGTATTGTGCCTTGTTGGGTTTCTGTACTGTATTTTGACACCGCCGTTGTTTTTCCTCTACTATATTGACATTGTGTTGTTCTCTACGGTATTGGCATTCCATTGCATTGCCTGTATTCTATACTTCGAGGTCTCCTTGGTTATGCATTGTGCTTTGTTGATGGGATCTGTATTTCATCTGATATTGTAGGTCCTGGTGTTTCTTGTTCTGTGTAGTGCTCCCCTCTCTGTTGTGTCCCCCCCTTGTGCCTCCATCCTGTTTGCCCCCAGCATTAACCCCCACCTCTGCTTTGGCTCCCCTCCCCCTCTTTTGGCCCTGCACCCTCTATGGTGCTCTCTGTCTCCCCTATCTTCTCTAACTGCTATTCTATCGACTATCTTATCCTTCTTACTAAATCCGGCAGGAAGAATCTCAAAAGAGACATCCTTATCCCCAAACCAGGTCTTCCTATTGCTGATACCTACACCACTGCTTCCTGCAGACAAATCCTTACTAATATCCTCTTTGTCGTTCCCTCTCCAGGCCTATTGAACTCCTTTATGGTCTCTGTTCTCTCTCCTTTTTCTACATCTCCCATTAATGGTGGCACCCGTTGGGAGTCCCTCGTGGCCCCCTTCCACTCCTCTAACACCATAATTAATATCTACTTAAATGGCACTATCTTGGTCCAGGGCCCTAAGGCCAATCTCCTCCTTTTTGATAGATGCTTCCCGCACCTTATCAACTTCCTTCTCCTGTTTTCTCTACTTACCACTCTTTGACTCCTCTGCTGCCTCCTTCCTCCGCCATCTCCCCGGCACCATCCGTTGCTTCATTGGCCAACATGTTGCCTCCTTCCTCGGCCACCTCTCTGGCACTCTCTTCTTCCTCTCTGACTAGCCTGCCATCTCTTCCTTCCTCCTCTGCTGTTTCTCTTGCACCTCCAACTCATCTGCTGGGTGTACCTCTGGTCTGTACCCCTCCACGGAAGTCATGCAAAGATGGCAAGCTTTTCCACTTCACTACTCTTAACTCTCGCTCCACTGTCAAACATTCCTCTGATATCTGCTGTCTCCCGGAAGAGCTTGTTTTGGATGTTCTCAGTCTCATCGAGACTTGGTTCATGGTAAGCTCTGTCATTGTTTTGACAATCTTCTTCCTGATAGCTACAAGATCCTCTCTGAACCCAGAACCAACCATCCCGGCGAGGGGGTAGCCCTGATTTTCCCGGAGTGGAACCCTTTTAATGTCATTCAGCTCTCTATCTCTCCGGGCCTATCTTTCACTGTTGCCACTATCTACAGGCCGCCTGGCCAGGTCGCCCTCTTCCTCTATGAGTGGGCTTACTTCTTCTCCTCCCTCCTTGCCTCTACCTCTCAATTTCTCCTCGTCGGCGACCTGAACATCGCACTGGATGCTGCCACCCTTTGGCGAACTATCATCCAATCAAATACCTCACCAGCTATTAAGCACCTGGCACCTCTTCCTACCTGAGATTCTAACCATCTGGACACGCCATGCGGCTGTGGCACTCTGCTTGCCTCCACCTTACCTACCTGGTCAGCGCAGTGTATTCAATCGTCACTCTCGCCACTAGCACTGCCAAGACACACAACCACCTCCCCACACCCTCCTTCACAATGCATCTCTGCACAGACCGCCAAACTAATCCGTACCTCGACAACCCAGCTCTATGGATTAGGCACTTTGCAACAAAACCCACACCTAACCAACCTTGCACCTTACTATCTAGGAATACCAGACTGAGATCTAGACTGCCCCGGGCACCTTGCGCCCAGCGCAACCTTACTGCCCATACACAACTGGATACACCCACGATACCCAACCTCCCCCCCTCTCACACTCCAATCACAGCACTTAAGGGAGCACTCATCAATGCCAGATCCCTCACGGCCCACGCTCTCGATATCGCTGACCTCATCATAGCCCAAAACCTCGATTTCTTAGCCATCACTGAAACTTGGCTACATGCTGCCTCCGGCCCTCTCCTCGCCTTAGCCTTACCCAACGGCTATTCCATCATTAGAAACAACCGTCACTCCAACCTGTCCAAAGGAGGAGGGGTCGCATTTATACATAGAGATAATATCACTATGAGAACCACTACCAATTCCCAACTCATCTCGGCAGAATCCTTATCCGTGAAATTAGCCCTCTCACCTACTAACACAGCTACTATACACCTTATCTATAGACCCCCTGGTCCACTAGGTTCATTCACAGATGATATTACATCCATCTTGTCTGCCAATACTAAGCCTAATTCTCAGGTGCTGTTACTAGGAGACCTCAATCTTGGCCTCTATGACCTCAAGGACCATATGGCAACCAAGGTCGCCACCACCCTTAGTAACCTAGACTTCCAACAACATATTCTCGCACCCACACATAACAAGGGCAGAACACTCGATTGGATTTCTGACCACAACTGAAACATTACAATCTCATATAACTCTGCTTGCGCCTGGTCTGACCATCACATCATTACGTTCAATCTACCAGCCACCAACCTCCAGCCCAAACCTACCACAGCCCCTGCCATACCCATTAGGAATAAAAAGGACATTACCAGGGATAAACTGATTCCGCTCATTCTCCCCATCCTCAACAAATGCGCCCTACACCATAAGGACCCTACCGTCCTTGTAGACATCTACAGTCGTACCCTACACAAAGCCATTGAGTTTATAGCCCCACTCAAAATACGCAAAGCAAAACAACGATCACATCTGAACTCGTGGTTCACCCCACAGTTGAGATTTTTGCGCAAGGAAAAGAGGAAGGCCGAAGCCCTCTGGAAAAGTAAGCCTAGTTTGGCGAATAAAGACTCCCTCATCACCTCACTCAACTATAAGGAAGCTATCCTTCAAGCCAAAAAAGAGACGTACATCCAACGTATATTAAAAGCTGAATCCAACACTAAGGAGCTATTTAAAATTCTTAAAGAACTAGAATCTCCTTCACCTGTCCCCGACTCCTACATCAAAGACAGTACGTGGTGTAATAACATCCAAAATGCACTGCATAACAAAATTGCTACCCTGCAATCCAAAATTAAGGCAAAACAAAACACCCTTTTCACTCCTCCCCTAACTAAGTCTATGCCTCCGAAATTGACTACCTTTTTTTCCCATAACCCATTCAGCTTTACACCACTCACCATCAGTGAGGTTGAAAAAATCATCAGTACCCTAAAACCTTCAAATTGTCAAGGCAACACTTGTCTGGCACTGATCATCAAGGAATCGGCCCATGACCTTGCGCCTTTCATAACCTCCTTCGTCAATTCCTCATTTCAATCGGGAGTGGTCCCTAACAATTTGAAGGATGCTTGGGTCATCCCCCTACTAAAAAAACCTACCCTAGATCCAGAGATTCCGTCCAACTACAGGCCCATCACTACTGTCCCATTTCTCCTAAAAATACTGGACAGGGCAGCCTACTTACAGATACAGAATTATCTGGAAACAAACAGTCTGCTGGGTACAAGTCAATCCGGCTTCAGACCCAAACACAGGACTGAAACAGCCCTTTTGGACCTCAAAACCAAAATAGAGGATCTAAAAGACAATGGCAAACTGGCACTACTACTCCTACTGGACTTATCTGCTGCCTTCGATTTGGTCAACCACCAAATCCTCTGTCAACACTTGAAATCTGCAGCTCATTTTTCTGACAACGCCACCAACTGGATCAGATCATTCCTAGACAACAGAAACATGAGAGTATTCTCCCCCACCTCCTCAGCCGACCCAGCGCCTGTCCCCTGTGGGGTTCCGCAAGGGTCGTGCGTATCACCTACCCTCTATAATGTGTTTACTAAACCTCTGTTTGATGTGCTTGACTATCTGGGTGTCACCTACACTAATTACGCGGATGACACCCAGATACTCATTCCCATCACGGGCGACTACTCTGTTGACTCTAAATCACTATACGACATCTACCTTGTCATCCAAGCCTGGATGGCACAACATGAGCTCTGTCTTAATAATGACAAGACAGAGCTCCTCATTCTAGGCACACAACAAAGACTCAATAAGTTGAACCCTCTGTTCAGTTCATTCAATATCAATGGCAACCCTACTAAAGTATCCAAAGACACAAAAACCCTGGGAATTTACCTAGATTCCTCACTTTCTTTGCACAGACAAGCCAGTGCAGTTGCTGCTGCATCAGCCTACACATGTAAGTTGATCACAGCTTGTCGCCCATTCCTCTCTACGCAGAATTGCATCACCCTCGCTAGGACTCTGGTTATGTCCACAACTGGACTATTGTAATGTACTGTATCAAGGCACTAACCAATGCAACCTCAATAAACTCCAAATCACTCAAAATAACGCTATTAGAGCAGCCCTCAACATCCCCAGATCAACACATATCTCGGCTACCAGGACCTGCATTGGCTCTCAGTCGCCCTAAGGATCTCTCTAAAATCACTTGCCCTCACCTACAAATGCCTTCATAACCTAGCCCCTATTTACCTAGCTTCGCGGTTCATGCAATATACCCCCCCTCAAACACTTAGGTCTGCCCATAACCAGAGCCTTTACATCCCCAGATTCAAGCTCCAAACAGCCGGAGGAACTAGTTTCCCTATCTTGGCAGCCAAACTGTGGAATTATGTGCCTCTCAATATTAGAAATCTATCATCACTCAACCTATTTAAACTGAAAGCTAAACATTGGCTAGCCGCCTCAGATGACTGCATGTCCTACTGAATAGCTGATACCCCAATTTGACATGTATGCTTGTTTTATCTGCTCTGTTGCTTGATTCTTATGACCTGTACTATGTTTTTTACCTGTACTTTTGCACTATGATTTGGGATTCCCATGATCTGCACCATGTCCATGTATTGTTGTAACCACTTTTGAAGATATGCGCCCGGTAGCCTCTGGGCCTGGTTCTGCGCTATATAAATAAATAAAATACAAATACAAATAGCCCCTCTTCGGGGCTCTTTTGAAACCACTGTGACTCTCTCTCTCTTCCTTCCAGCCAGGCAAATACTCCAGGGAACACCATGGATTTTCTGATCTCTTCAGACCTTCCCCTATCTTACCCTCTAACCACTCCTCTCTCTTGGAGCGACCACTTTCTTCTTGCCTCCCACCTTTCCCTCTCTACCCCTGAGGTCAAGCCGACCCCAGCACTGCCACCCACCTTCTTGGTCATCCGGCCCATGAAGCGTGTGTCAGTTAAGGCTTTTACTGCTACTTTCTCTCCCCCTCCTACACCTTTGGCTGACTCACACTCTGACACAGCCCTCTCTAACCTTCCCCTCTCTATCTGTAACTCTATTGATGTCCTTGCCATTGCCATGAGCATTCATTTGAAGCCCACATCCAAATGCAACTCTTGGTATGATTCTGACCTCACCACCCTTAAACACAAGTGTAGGGTGGCTGAGAGGAAGTGGAGGGCAAAACAAACTGGCTTGCTGCCTGCTTCCAAGTCAGTACAGACTCTCTGTCCTCTCTTATAAGAGTACCTACATCCAAGCCCGTGCCTCTGTGGCATCTAACAATTTGGCTGAACTTTTCAAAATCTGCAAGGAGCTGGCCAATCCTATTGCAGTCTCTACCTCTCCTGTTCCCTCTCAGGCCTTCTTCATGGCCCTGGCTTCTCATTTCACCACTAAGACTCAGGACATCATGTCCACTCTCTCTTCCTCTACCTCCTCTTCCTCTTCTCCTTCGACCCCTGACCCCCTTTGGCCGTTTCTCCTCCTCCTTTCTCCTTCTTCCCCTTTTCACCCCTGACAATATTTCTAGACAAGTCCAATCTATGAAAGTTTTGTCAAAGCAGATTTTTCCCTGCTCATCCAGAACCATCAAGGACCATATCGACACCCTTGCTCCAGTTTTGGCCGATCTCTGCAATCACTCTTCTGCCACTGGAACCTTCCATTCCCCCCTTAAGTCTTCACTTGTGCATTCCCTGCTAATCCTTCCTCTCCATCTAACTATCACCCGATAGCCTTCACTTCTTTCCTGGGAAAACTCCTAGAAATGCTGGCCATCTCCCAGGTAAATCTGCATACTGAATCTTATGGTTGTCTCCACGACCAAAAGTCTGGGTTCAGAGCTACCAGAAGCACGAAAACTGATCTCCTGAACACCCATGAAGACTTGCTCTTTAATCTTGACTCTAACATTCCTTCTGTACTTATTCTCCATGATCTATCCTCTGCTTTCAACACGGTCAACCACGCCATCCTGCTAAATTGCTGCAGTGACAAACTGTGGTATCACTGGTCAGGCCTTGGCATGGTTGACCTCCCTTCTCACTGACTGACCCTCACACGTCCAACTTGTGTCTTTCCTCTCTTCTATCTCTCTCTCTACTTGTGGTGTTCGCCAGGGGTGTAAACATTCTCCCTAGCTTTTAACCACTACCTGGCACCTCTTGCCAACCACATCACTACATTCTGCTCTAACTTTCAGTGTATTGCGGATGACACCCAGATCTCCTTAAGGCTCCCCTCAGCCACCTCTGCTCCTTCTCTCATACGAGATGGTCTGGCCGCAATTCAGGAATTGTATGGCACCAATGATCTCTGTCACAATGCCAGTAAGACTGAAATCCTCCTCATTGGGACACTTGATCCCTCCTTTCCTCTCTCTCTCTCTAGCTGCCCACCCTGGGCACTCTTCCTGCTCCTTCCTCTGAGGCTAAGAATCTTGGTGTAATCTTCGATTCCACTGTCTCCTTTTCTCTTCAAATCTCTGACGCCTCTAAGAAGTCACACTATCAGCTGCACCTCCTCAGAGGTGTTCTGCCTTTTCTCACTTTCCCCCCAGAAGTTCACTGTCTCCAGAGCCCTGGTCCCCTCTAGGCTTGACTATTGCAACAGCCTCTTTGTAAATCTGCCTGTCTCTACTCTTTGACATTTGCAACTTATCCAGAACAGGACGGCAAGATTTGTCCTTGGCCTGAAGCCCAGGGATCATATCTCTCCAGCTCTGAAATCTCTTCACTTGCTCCCAGTGGCTGCAAGGATCAAGTTCAAGACCCTTTGCATCATCCACAAGGCTTTCTGTGATCTGGGACCATACTTCCTCCAACCTTCTCTTCCTCAACATCTTCTTTCTCGAGCCCTCCGCTCATCCACCTCCAACTCTCTGAGGGTCAGACGCTTCTCCAAACAGAGAGTGGGGGGTATATCTCCTTCCTCAACTGGGGCCTCCCTCTGGAACAGCCTCCTTGCCTCTCTCAAACATGAGCAGAACCACCTCTGGTTCTGTAAGAAACTCAAGAGCTTCCTTTTCGTTTCCGCTTTCTCTTATCCTCTCCTTTGCTGATGCCCCTGACGGCTCTGCACACTGGTCACCTGGTCACCCACTGAAACGGTGGACCAGGCTTCTGCTTGTCCAGTTGCCCTTGCACTGCCTCCAGGCTCCCCCAGCACTTAAGGGTCTGTATCTGCAACCATGCAGTCCCTTGTCTTTCCGCACTTATGAGGCACCCTCTGACAGCACTTATTTGAGTTGGTTGTACTTCCACCCAACCCCCCGGCACTTCTCCCCTTAACCTTGCACTTGCCACCTGTTTGCCCCTTCTGTTGTTTGTTTTGATTACTCTTGCAGCACTTTCCACTCCTCCCCTTCCCTTTGCACTTTCCCCCTTCCCTCTCCCTTGCACTTGCGTGTTCTCAATGTCACTGGGCCTAGTACGATTGTTGTTTTTGTCCTCCCTGGCACCCCTTCCTTGCTTCGTCGCACCCTAAAACACTTGTGTATGCGTGCGATACAAATAAAATATAATATCATATCATACTCCATTATCTATATATTCCTCTTCCACATCCTACATTGCAATTGTAATCTGTTATAATCTTTATTAGTACTCCACACCTCTCTCCCAATTTTAAACCAATATTAAACCACATTCATATTTATCATCCCCTTGCTATGTAGAAATCCAAATCACTACCTGAACATCTGTATGCCTTATTCCACTATTTAATATTAACGCATATCTTTACCCATACAACCCTTCTGCAACATCAAAGTACACGTTTTATTTCGTCAATGGGTACAAAGAAATTCCCACTAAAACTCAGCTCTGTAGAAAACAAAGAAAAGATCAATCAGATAAGAAGAAGGGAAAGTCAAATACTCACCCTTCACTAAATTAATGTATAGAAAGTGTACAAGCAAGGGATCAAGTTAATCTGGTCTCGCAAAATTCAACAACAGTCGCCACTAACAAAAGCATTGCTCCTGCACCAAAAAAGTAACCATACATGTAGTAAATATATTACAACTAAAAATTTACCTCAAACTATATCTAGCAATGTCAGTGTAGTCACAAATAAATATTACACAAATATCAATTTTACAAAAATGTTCTGGTGTTGAGTTCTTAGCAATCTCATAAAAAGATCTGATAAGTCACGTTCTTGACTTCAGAATTACCAAAGAACATTGATACTTGAAGCACAGATTGCCAGTTTGTTTTTAGTTTGAATTGCATTCAAACTAAAAACAAAACTATTTATAACAGTTTCAAATAGAATTAAACCTCTAACTACATTAGTTAAAAAACTACAGAACACATCTAAACATGTGCAATGTGAACATAGACAACAAGCCATACATACTAATGGAAGATGCTACGAAATAGCAGGAGACACAATTAACGCAAAAGAAAACTTACCTGAAAAATCTTCTCCAACAAACTTTCAGCCAAATTGTCCTCATGCCCACACAGCTCATCCAGGGTAAACATAGATGTGCAGCTAATATGCAATGTTTGTCAACCGTTGTTCAAATGTTTATGACAAATCCTCAATCAATATGTTAAAATGAAAGACAAAGAAGAATCAAAATATTAGAAAACGCGTCCACACTGGACTACGAGGACATTCATTAGCCTGCATTTTAGGAACAGCTACTAAAAAGCACTTTCAATCAGATTAAATTGTTAGCAAAATGCCATTCTGCAATGCAAAACCATGTCCATATATTGTACAATGCTAAAAGTCCTGCTCTATAACTACAAAAAGTCAATGACAATCTCCTCTCCTGAATGGAACAGCCCTAGAAGTGCTAAAAGTTTTTACATATTGCAATAATATAATAGAATTATTAATAGAAAAATCTTCCCCAACACATTTTCAACCAAAGGCCATCCAGTATACAAATGGACATGCAGCACAGTAGTCAATGTGCTCCAACAATCGTTCACAATCGTTCAAATGTGTATTTCAATTTCTCAATTACTATGTTAAAATAAAAAACTAAAATAGAAACAAAACTTTACAAAACATGACTGCTGTGCAGTGTGCATCCACATTGGACTATGAGGACATTCATTAGTCTGCATTACAGGAACTGATTCTAAAAGCACGTTCCATCATAGTAAAATGGTAGAAACAAACCAGTCTACAATGTGAAACTTTATGCATAGATTGTGTAATGCTTAAAGTCCCTCTCTAGAACTACAAAATCTCAATAATAGTCTCCTAAATGGATCAGACAAATGTAGCACGTACAACGTAAATATTTTGGAACTGAACTGAATTAGAAAACACAGTTAACTTACAAAACATTAACCAACAACATTCTAACACTAACCTCCTTACAAAAACATAAAAAAAGAAATAGCTAAGTTTGAAAACACCTTTTCTGAAATTCCAGACAGAGTACGTGTCTGTTGTCGCAGAACTTTATATAACAAAAGTAAAAAAATAGTAGATATGTCCTACAAGATAGAAGACAATGAGAAATCACTAATGGTTCCAATTGGCCCTATATCTAACAGCAGAACATAAATACAACATTACGGATCCTTTAAAAGTTTGCACATACTGCAATACTAAGCTTGATGATAACCAAATGCCACCTCGAGCTATCAATAATAACTTCTGCTCTCCAATCACTTAATCTGTATGACAGTATCATAATTCAAACAGTACACCTACTCCAAGCTATAATTTGTCTGCAGCCCAAGACTGCACAATTTCTTCCATCAAAAATACTCATAGGCATTTGTGGCAAGGAGGTATACTGACCATTATACCTTAATGAAAATGTGGAACACTAGGAGTAGGATGACAAGAATATCAATCTTTAATTGTACTAGATAATGGTGTTCCAACAAAAGACAAACAACAACTAGTTAACTTGAACAAAGGTAAATATCCCTTAAACTAAATAATGAATACTAAAAAGAAATAATCATAATCATAATCATAAGAAAACTTAAAGAAATAAAAAGAAATACACTTAAAAGAAACAGCACGAGCATATAAAGATACACCACAATCTGGTCAATTTGAACATGTTAATCCTATCAGTATGGACAACATTCTTGACAAGTATATAATTCAAGACCCATAAAAATCAGTGCATCAGAAAATCGTTGTCTACAAATGTATTCTGAAGATTCAGGACACTGGCAAAATGTTAAATACATTTTCCATATCCTCTTTAACAGCAACTAGCAACTCTATGGGCCTCATTACACGTTGTGCGGTAAAAATCTCAAATTACCGGCATGGCACTCTTAACGTGTCCGCCCTCGCAAGAGGGCGCAAATAGCGTACTATTACGAGTACGCGGACACAAGCGTAGCGCCCTGCTGGTAATGACCCTACCGCCATGCCGCTAAAGACCCCAAAAAGTCTCTTACTGCCTTCGACGAAAGTGCAGATAGCACCTCCACCCTCATGCTGCATGCAAATAGCAGCAACCGCTATTAGCGGTGACCATTAAATTGCAGAACTGGAAATAGCGTCATCGCACAGGAACGGGAAAGAGCACAGCGGCCATCTTTAAAAACACAATCCATTGCCATCCTCTGCCCCCTGGACCTGTTTGGAGTAGCTTGCAGTTGGAAATCATCAGGGACACCCTCAACATGCCCAAGGCATTGAAAAAAACCACTGACCGGCAGCGGAAAGAAAAATTCACCTTAGAGGAGCTAATCATGCTGACCCAGACACCAGCTGACAATGCCGCCGTGGTCTTTGCCAGCGACATGCATCGGGAGACTCTCATGAAAAAAAAGGCAATCTGGGCTGAGATTGCATTAAAAGTCAGTGCTGTGGGCACCACCACCCGCAATGTGCGTGAGTGCCGAAAGAGGTGGGATGACCTGAGACTCCGGGTGAGAAGCATCCTTGCCGAAAACCACCAGATTGCCACAGCAGGTGGTTCTGGGTCACCCATAAAACTTAAAGAATGGGAGGAGACATGCGCCAACCTCATTGGCATGGAATGCATAGAGGGAGTTGGCACGATGGAGCATGGCGTGGCAACCACTTCAGATGGAGGTGAGTGTACACATGAAAGCATGCAATGTGAATCTACTGGTCCCCCCACATGTGAGCCCAGAATCACCTCATGGATGGCCAAACATCCACACATGCATCACACTCTGGCCATGTCAGTGTCAGACCCAAACACACACACATGCACACATCACCAGAGACAAGTGCCACACACAACCATGCATGGATGAGCCACTGAACTGACACATCACTTGCATCCTTTACAATGTAGCCCAAATGCCCACAACTGCATCATTGATGTATACTGCATTAAGTACATTGAACCGTAACCAATGACATCCCCCTTCTTGTCCCCGACAGGCTCACATACAGACAGTGAGGATGCTGGCAATGCATCACAAGCACCTCCTGCGCATAAAAAACAAAGGGCATTGGTCACAGAGGACACCCCCACAACATCAAGGGGCAAAGGAAGAAGGCTCCAGATGCAGAGTGCGAAACATCGTTGGAGCGCCACTTCCAAGACACAAGTTGCCACACCACCAACAACTGCCCCACCTCCAGAGGTTAACCCACCACCACCGATCCCGGCCACAGAGGGCCCACCGTCAGCTCCAGCTAGTTCAGCAGGAGAGGCGGCAGCCACTGCCCCACTATCAGATGTGGAGGACCCCACCGACTTCCACATGGAGATGCACACCCCAACCCCCCCTGGAATCCCTGAGCCATCACCTCAGCACACACCTGGGTCCAATGTCACTGGCAATGAGGACATGGGAGCTTTTAGTAGCCCCCCGGTGGCTTCATCTGTTGACCTGGTCCCATCACAGGCCACAGCAGCCACACCACCAGAACCCAACACTGCCCTCGACCTGGCCAGCATCAGCCAGCGGCAACAAGAAATAACTGTGCTGGTTGGGGAGCATGTTGAGGAGGCTGCCCGTCTCAGGGCAGACATCACGGAGACAGCAAGGCACTCCAGGGAGGGGATGGAGGCATGTACAGACAGGCTGTGTGGGGAGATCATCCGAGTCATGGAGGTCCTCACACGGATAGCGGACGCATTGGACCGCCAATTCCCACCACCACCACCACCAGGACAGTCAGCAACATCCTCATCTGCCAGTTCGAGGCAGACAAGCCCCCTCCGCCGCTCCTCACGCACCACCAGGCGCAACTCTAGTCAGCCTCCCAATGCTGGTGTTGGCAATGGCCAATAGGGAGTGCATGGTGAAGCCTCTGCGTGCATGGCTGGAGGGAAACTTTGTGCAAGACACATGTGGAACTGTTGTGGGGGGTGGGGGGTGGGGGGAAGGGTGTTATGGGACTGTTGTGGTGGGGGGAAGGGTGTTATGGGACTGTTGTGGTGGGGAAGGATGTTATGGGACTGTTGTGGGGGTTGGGGGAAGGGTGATGGGATGTTTGGGGACATGCACATTTCCTTCTTTACGTTCCTTAATACACTGGTTTTTGAACAAAACACAGGCTTAGACCTCTTCATTGTGTATGTGTACTTTATTGACGCCATGGTCCATTATGCGCTTCAAAACAGACACCAGTGCATTACTACCCATATCCATGTGACAGTAAGAAACCATGTTACTCAGAATATTTAGTTGATCAGATGCTGTCTCACAGCACGTCCCTCCTGGCCATCCCCTCTTGCATGCCCTGCATCCCCTTCACTTCCGTCCTCATCACCATCATCATCCTCATCAGGTGGTTCTATTTCAACGTCAGGGGGCAGTGGCACATTCCGTCAGATACACATATTGTGCAGCATGACTCATGCCATGGTGATATTGGCCACCTTCTCATGGCCATACAACAGAGCGCCACCAGACCTGCTAATGCACCTAAACCTAGTCTTCAAAAGGCCAAAAGTCTGCTCGATCACAATGCGGGTACAGGTATGTGCACAATTGTATTTCTCTTTGTGCCTGTTCTGTGGGTTCCGTACAGGGGTGAGGAGCCACCTCTTCAAGGGATAGCCGGCATCACCTGTATGGGGGGACGAATGGGGTCCTGTTACTGTTCAACTCAAGAGCGTCTTGTTCATATCACACAAATGGACTTTGCATTGTGATTGAAGTACACAATTAACAGCATACATGCAGATGGTCTGTGTGACTGCCATGTGCAAAGGTGAGCTCGACCATGCAAGTAGACATGCCCCATTAATGCCTCCAACAGTAATTGATGTGTCCTGGGTGAGGGCAGGTCTTAGGTGTCCCTGGGTCAAGGCAGATTTGGCACCACACTGCTGGTGCAATGCCATTCCAACATTGATGTTCTCATGCTGAGAGCCATCACTTCAGTGGTGCTATAGGTGCGTGGTGCAATGCTATGGCTAGGGGTGATCCCTTTGCATGCTTTCAAGGGCACATTGCATTATTGTTGTTGTGCTGGACTAATTCTGTATGACTATCTTGACGGCATGTATGACATTTGTGTATTTTATGGCGTGGAATGTTGTGCAATGTGGATGTGGATGGATGTATAATGTTTCTAGACCTGGATTGTCATCTATGTTATGTAGCTTATACTTACGTGTCCGCTCATCTGAAGTACGTTGCCGCCTTCCCAGATGGACATTGGCGTACATCTGTATGTGCATTCGTTCGACGGACGAGAAGCTACACCCATTTCGAGTATGTATCTCTCCCCCCCCAATCACACCAAGTTGGAGTATGTATCTCCCCCCCCATCACACTGACATGTGCTTGCCCTGCAACTCACCAAGTAGCCACGAACGTTGTCCGGCCTGTCGCTCCATGTAGCGTGGGATAGTTGAGTTCCGCAGGACCATTGAGTCATGGGTTGATCCAGGGAAACAGGCACAACAATGTGTGATTACCTTGTTGGCGTCACATACCATTTGGACATTGATGGAGTGGAATTGCTTCCTGTTTCGGTAGACTACTTCATTGTGATGTGGTACAACCAATTCCACATGGGTACAGTCGATGGCCTCGATGCAACTTGGGATGCCTGCCAGTGAATAGAAGCCTACTTTGGTGTTTGCAATCTTCTGGGCAGTCCGTGGCATGAATATATGTTCAGGTGCATGCTTCAGGAGGGCATCGAGTACCTGGTTCAGCGTGCGTGAGAATACTGGTTGTGAGATGCCATCCATCTGGCCCACTGTATGCTGGTAGGTGCCTGTGGCCAGGAAGTGGAGCACAGTCACCACCTTGAGTAGAGGGGGGATGGCAGTTCGGATGTCTATGAGGCTCACAATGTCATTGTGTATCATGTCCACGATGCTGGTGATGGTATCCCAGTCCAGACGGTACAGGGTGTGTATCTGCTCTGGGGTTAGATTAAATGGACTGGCTCTGATCCTGGGGATTGGTCGGTGCCTCTGTGGTATGATTATGTGCCGTGGTGGTGCTTGCTGTGGCTGTCTTGCCCTCCTCTTCCTGCTTCTCCTCTGTGCTGCCTGTTGTTGTTGCTGCTGCGCTGCAATCATGTCCTCCAGCCCATGTAATGCTGCATGTATTGGAACCATCTTGGTGTGGGAAGGGGTATGGGAAGGGGTGTGGTGTGCTCCTTTTCGGCTGCCACAGTCTCCATTGCCTCCACCTGTGCTGATTGTGTCCACCTGTGGCAGGTGGGACACTGCTCAGTTCTCTTAACGGGTGGTTCGCGATGGCGGTATTGGCGCCATGGCGGTAAGGGGTTTTGGGGGCTTTAACATGCTGCTTTTGGCATGTCCGCTCGCCTTGTGATGCTGTGCTATTAGCGGCATGGCGTTATTTACGGGATGGAGGGTCGCGCGCACGCGGACTGCCCGCTATTAGTGGCACCGTACTTTGCGGTGCCGCTAATAGCGGTGAGCCGGGTCGTAATTATTATGGGGATTTAACGTTACCAGTATTCCATTACCGGTAACGTTAAATCCCTACCGCCTACCGTGTAATGAGGCCCTATGTTACAGAGTTGCACACATACTAAACACAGGCACCCACCAGCGACAATTCTATGCTATTATATGTATTAATATGCAAGGCGACTAACTTGTAACCTATGGTCGACAAGCACTTCACTTCTTTACTATGTACTCTATATGCGTGGTCCCTACCTCTGTGGCCAGTCCCATTTGGTCACACCAACAAATGTATTGCCACCATGCAGCCCTGGCCCATTTTGGAAGTTTTGTGGCCATTATTTACATCCTACCACAATGACAGGTCCCATCTGGCCTCTGCTCCAGCACCCACCATGTATTATTTGCAAGTGCTTCAAGGATCCACCACGACATGTAATCCGTGTAGTGTCCATGTTCTATATAATGCAATGCCAACGGTGCATTTATGTTCTTCCACCTTATACAGGACCTGTGGTAGAGGTACAATAGAGGTACCAAATAGAGGTTAGGGTTTATCTGCCAGCTCCAACCTGACAAGGGGCCAGAATTTCTTTATGACCTTTTTGATCGCAAAGGTATGTGTAGTGTATGGTAGTACACATACCAGTTTGTCTTATTCACAATGTTCTTTTGGAGTGCACAGGGTATCCATGGGTGTGTACCTGGCTCTCTTAATGGCTCTATCCACTATTTTGGTGGTGTATCCTCTTGCCACCAAGCGATCTCGCAGACTATCATCATGCATGAGGCAGTCTCTGGTGGACGTACAGTTTCTCCTCAATCAAAGAAATTGCCCATAAGGTTATCTTTGAGGCTCTGAGAGTGAAAGCTGGAAACGTGGAGCAAAGTGTTCCTGTCTGTTGGTGTTCTGACTAAGGAGCACTGTAGTGTATCATTTGTCACCCAAATGGTCAAATCCAGGAAATTAATTTTGCAGACACTAGGCTTTCAAGAATATCGGCAGAGCCCTGCCATATCATGACAATGTCATCAATATAACGATGCCACAGTTGGATATGGGCGAGAACAGGATTAGTGTCCATGAGTTCCCCGACAGCCATGTACAGAATTGCGAGACTGGGTGAAAAGGCATTATCCATTGCTGTACCCTGTTTCTGCAAGTAGAATTGATCTTTGTATTTGAAGTAGTTCTTTTCGAGGGCATGGTTAGCAATTCCAAGATGAATTCTACTGAGATACCCTGTGGTGGTGGTTCAGTTGTAAATATCTCATGTATACATTGGATTGCCTCCTCCTGCGGTATACTTCTATAGAGAGCCTGTATGTCCAAAGTAACCAGGATTTCCTCGTTAGGTTTATTTAAAGAGCCGTCCCTAAACCAATTGCATAACCGACGTGCTATCCTGAATGTAAGTGTCTGTTTTTTTACTCTGGGGCTGTAGGAATGTGTCAATGTATTTACAAATTGGTTCCAGAACTGAGCCACAGCCCGCCACTATCGGACGACCTGGGGAATTAGTGGCATCCTTGTGGATTTTTGGTATTGCATAAAATGCTGGGGTTCGTCCCTCAGATGTATGGAGGAAATAAAATTCATCGTTGGTAAGCCAACCTCTCTTTTGCGCAAGAGATGTTATTTCATGTATCTCCTTCTTGGGATCACTGCTGGGGTCTTTCCTTAATTTTTTATAGCTGTCGACATCTGCAAGGAGGTCCATTACCATCTCCTGATATTGCTGCTGGTTGAACAACACTATCCCCCCTCCCTTGTCGGCAGGTTTAATCACCAATTTGGGACCATTGGATAGTGTGCTGATCGCATGTCTTTCTGCATTGGTTAAGTTGTATCTCAGACACTGTTTCTTTTGTTCCAGTTTTCTAACTTCCGTAAGTACACATTTCTCAAATGTAATGATCTCCTTCGGCACTTGATTGTCAGGTGGAGTACACGTAGATGTACCCATATCATTACCGGTTTCAGGTGGACTAGAGTGTCTGAAAAAAGAATGCGGCCTGATTTTTCTCAGGAATTTGCAGATGTCTGTCTGAACTAAAAATCAGTCAGTGATCTTGTGCGTTCTGACAATAAGTGACTATTCAACAGTCCCTGCACTGATGAAAACACAGAAGCTCATGAATCATCTTTGAATAACGGTTCTGAATTGCCTACTGATTCAAAAATAAGAAAACAAGCAAATGAAAGTGAGACAGAGAATTTCAACACACACAAAAAAGGAGTGTCGTTCAATCTAGAGTTGAACCAGACTATTTAGTTGTGTGAAAATGAAGAACAAAAAGAGGAAAATGAACCAGAAAATCCCCAAAAAACAGAGAAACAGGTTTAAAAAGAACATCCAATATGACAATAAAACACAAGCTGAGGAGTTAGGATCAACAGTTAGAATATCCTCACTTGATAGTCAGGATACTGTTGAGCTCCATATGGAGAAAACTGTAACTCAAAAGGAGGGTGTAAGTCAATCACCTGAGGAGGATTCTGAACCACAAATATTCCAAGAGACAGAAAGGACAGGCACCATGCAAAACACAGACAGGTGTCATGTGCCAGAAGTTGACAGGCTGCCATATGCCACTTGTGAAAATATTCAGTCAAAAATGTGCTGTGTGAACACCGATAGTCCTAAGTCAGAGGGGCAGTCATAGACAAGGAAATTGAAAACGAAGTGGGCTAAAAGGAGGGAAAAATGTAATTTCATATGCCCATTTGCCTAGCAAAGAGTAAAAAAGAGATAAGGAAAGTTAGTCCTGAAATCAGCAAAAATTCATACTTTTTATGTGTGCTAGAAGAGGTTGAAGACAGGTACTATGCCCCTATCGCTATTGAAGAAATATGTAATGCATTTGTAATGATTGATACGGGTGCCCAAGCGACGATAATGTCAAAAGAACAAGTGAAAAGTATCAATGAAGGGAGATCCCCACATAATCACGTAAAGGTGAGGCAAAACAAAGGCCCTGTGCACAATTTCAAGGGGGAAGAAATACCTATCGAAGGTGTCACTGAGGTTGACATAAAGATAGGGAAGCATCGGATGACACAGGAAGCGTTGATCACATCCATCAATGAAATACCCTTTCTCATATGGACGAATTGCCTGAAGAGGTTGTCGCCCCTCATTGTTGGGGTAAATGGGGTATTGTGGTCCCTATGCAAAAAATCATTGAGGTCTAAGAAAATAATGACACAACAAAACAGTGCAAAAGAATTCCATACCGTTTCTATCAGAAAGTGCAGTTGTGTGCCTAGCGTCACTGTCATTCTCATGTGTCAGGATGAAATGTGAGGAGAAGCAATCTTTGGAGATTAATCTGGACCCCAAAACAAAATGCCAAACAGAAATAGATGAGAACACATGCGTTTTTATCTAAATTAAGAAAAATGCAAGCCAAATGTCCCTCCAGAGATGAATACAGAAAAGCAGATTTCAACCCTTTCAGAAATGCACATGGGAGATGGGCAGCCATGGATTCCTATCCATGTGAACGGGCATCATGAAATTATAGCAGACACTTAACTTGAACATGAAAGAAGTTTCACTAATGAAAAGATACTGCAGCAAAAAATGACAGCGAGGAGATCCCAAAATTCAGAATAAAGAATCAACACATTTTTGGCCTAGTTGATTTTGAGTCGGGGCAACGAATTGTAGGAAGATGCATGTTAAAGATTACGATTGGTCCTAAGTGTATGATCGTGATAGTGAACATCACAATCATGAACGGTAACAAAACACATTTTATTTGGGAAATTATATCATGCACAGGATGTGTATGATATTAGACTTTCTAAATCAAAATGTTTGGTCCAGGTTAGGTGGGGCCGTGCCTGAGTTTGAAGAAAAAAGATAAGTTTATCATTATGCACAGATGGCACCATATGCAGTTGAAATGCAGGTGAAAAAGGATGTTAGCATTCCTGTATTCACCAGACAAGCTACAATAGCATTAAAGTACAGAAAGGGACAACAGATAAAAGATTGTGATGCATTTGTATGCCTAAATGAATCCCTGAGGCAGCAAGGGTTAGAGTGAGAGCATACGCCGCTGATAGAGATTGGGGATGGACCCATTAAAATCCTTGTAGACAATAAAGGGTGCCAAGACATTTACTTGGAGGAGAATTCAGCAATAGGAATGGCAATACAGAAATCTTATTACACTGCAGATTTCACTAATGCAGTGATTGGGAACATCCCTGAAAGCTATGTGACAGGAGCCTAAAGGAATCTTTGAAGTTCAGTCTGTGTATTATGAGTCAAGTGAAATAGTGTGATGTCATCAAGATGATTGCATTCTATTCGAATTAGGTGAATCTGAAAGTGAAAAACAGCATATTGAAATGGAGGTCAATATTTCAAAATATTTAAGTATATTGACTCTCCAAAGAGATACAGCGACATGGTTAGAGGAAAGTACAGAGGTTCCTCCTTTTGAGGACTTCTCAGAGTTCACTAAAATGGTAGAAGAGCAGATTCAGGCTGCAGATGCTTGCACAAATGAAGAAGAAACAGACCAATTGAGAAAAATATTTATGGAATTCAAACAGGTTTTTGCCAAATATGCATATGATTGTGGTTTGACATATTTGCATGTTGCCACATTACTAGAAGGACATGGTAGGGACTCAGTGTTTGTATTATAACATAGGTTACCCCTGGCATGTTTGGAATCACTAGCTGAAATAATCAAAAATGTAGAATCTAGAGGAATTATTAGTCCCATTCATAGCACTTCAAATATTCCTACATTGGATGTGTTAAAAACGAATGGCCAGTGGCGTTTGTGTGCAGATCTTCGAGAATTAAACAAAAAGATAACTGTTTCAAGGTGCCCCTTCCATTTATTGATCAGGGTCTCAAAAAGTTTCATGGGTCAAAGGTATTTACCACATTAGACCTTATAGCTGGATACTGGTGTGTACCATGGGCTGAAGATATTCAAAATGTGTTTGCATTTTCTTTCGACAAATCACAATATGCATGGTCCCGAACACCTTTTGGGTATGTCAATAGTGGGAATGAGTTTGGGATATTTCTGAGCAAAGCACTCCTGGATGCAGCTGAAAGGGCGACGATAGTTTATGTGGATGATGTGCTAATCAAAAATGAAGATCTGAAAAGCCACTTCAATGAGATCAGACATGTTCTTCGCCAGCTACAGAATGCTGAGGCAAAAGTATCTTTACAGAAAGCACAATGGTGTAAAAAGAAGGTGAACTTCCCAGGTCATGAAGGGACTGAGAATGGGTTAAACCCGCAAAAGGGAAAAGTGGAGGCGATATATGAACTGAAAGATCCGACTAATCCGAAAGGTTTGAAGAGTTTATTAGGGTGGCAGGTTACAACAGGAAATGTATTGGAAATTATTCCGAAATTACACACCCTTTACAGGATAGCTGAAACAGGTTGTACCCTGGAAATGGAAAAATAACAAAGTGAGGCAGTTTCCAGGCTAAAAGGGTGTCTAATGAATGCATCATGTTTGGCTGTCCAATAAAAATACATGATTTCTTTGTAAAAATAGGATTCACTGATCGATACATGTCAGCAGTGGCATATCAAAAACATGATGTGAACAACAAAACTATTGCATATGCCAGCAAAGCGTTGCCACAGGTAGAGACCAAGTTCAGTGAATGTGAAAAAGTGCTTTTGACCACTGTCTGGGTGTTACAACATTTCCGCCCCATAGTTCAAGGGGAGACGGTAATTATTGAAACAAATCACCAGCCTCTGCAGTTTCTGCAAAGTAAGAGAGTCAGATCAGGGAATTTGGCCCATTCAAGAATTTCTTCCTGGACATTAGCATTGCAGGAATTTCCTGTGGAAGTGAAAAATGGACAAAATAAAAAGAGCCTGCTTGCCCAAGGGCTAACAGACTTGAATGATTGTGCAGCCTTGTGTGAACCAGGTGATACAGAGCTAGAAACACATTTTAATACATGTGAGCAATCCCCACACAAAGCATTCAATGAAGAAATATGTATCGATTTACCAACTGTGTATGTAGATGGATGCGCTTACCATGTAGAAAATGATGCAGCAAACAAGCTCGTAGCAGGAATAGGAAATATATAGTTTAAATGTGATAATATTCCAAGGGTAAGCATGAGGATAGGTCCCAGAAGTATTGAAGCAGCAGAATTGGCCGCTATTTACAAGGTAATCTGTATGGCAGTAGAACATACACTCAAAGAAATAGTTCTAGTAACTGATTCTTATTATGCGTGAAATAGCTTTGTAGAATATTTACCTGGCTGGAAGGTGAAAGGCATGCTCACCTATAACATGAAACCACTTAAAGATGGCCCAATGATTCAAGCCATAGACAAACCTGTGTCAGAAAATGATTTGATTTACATTGGAGAAAAATACGTGGCCATTTGAAAACACCAGGTGAGGACAACGAGGGGAATGACAAGGCAGATCAGCTAGCCAAATTTGGAGCTGTAATGGGGGAATTATTTCCTATTGAACACCTGCTAGGTGAAATACATGTAGATGCAATAAAATGCTCCAAAACTCAAAAGCAATTGAGCAGCCCGGGGCACAATAGAGTTTTGATACTCCAGTTCAGGGCCTAATCAAAGTGCAAAAGGAAAATCTTATAATAGGCTTAATTTATAACCATTTGTTAGATGCAGAACAAAATCCTATAAATTGAAGAAGACTGCAAAGGGAAAGAGGAGTTGAGAGTATTAATAAAAAACAAAAAGAGAATTAGATAACAAGACAGACTGATGATTAGAGATTCTGTGCCAGGTCAAATACAATGGGTAGTGCCTTTGTAATTTCGGTGATTGGTGTTACATCATGCCCATGAAGCCAAATTGCAGGACACTGAGGTCCACAAAAAACCTTTGACATTTTAAGAGATTATGCTTATCGACCACACATGTCCCAAGATGTTGATCTCTACACCTGAGGGTGTTTAATATGTTCATAGTTCCAACCTGCGTCACCTACACATTGAGCACCATTGATAAAAAGGGGTTTAACCCTCCCATGGTCTGATATACAAATCGACTATGTCGGGCCTGTAAAAAGATCAGCAAGGGGAAACAGGTACATGCTCACAGTAACTTGACTTGTCTGATGTGCAAATGGGTGGAGTCCATTCCAGTGCCGGATTGCAGCTCGCAGACGGCGGCCACATTACTGGTAAATCATATCTTTTCAAGATTTTGTTTACCTCAAAGGATAGAGTCAGACCGAGGAAGATATTTCACTGGTGAATTGATGACAAAAATATGGCAGATTCTGGGTGTGAACAGAAAACTACACATTTCTTACTGGCCCTCCTCTTCGGGAGAGTGGAGAGGTGTAACAGATCAATAATTCACAGGTTAAAAAAAATGTGTAGCTGAAGAAGGTTCTAGCTGGGATTTACGGCTTCCATAGGTACTAATGGCTATCAGATCAACACCCACTAAATCAGCAAATCTCAGCCCCCATGAAATATTGACAGGAAGAAAAATGGTTTTGCCACAACACTTGCTTTACAAAACAAATGAGCAAGAACTTGTAAATGCTTCCACAATTCATGAATATGTGGATGAGTTGAGAAAACACTTACAACATGCATTTGCATTTGTGCAGCAGAATTTGGAAAAGGCTGTTGATGGTGCAAAGTCATATTATGATAGAAAGGCATCTGTGAAGGAATATGAAATAGGAGACCAGGTATATAAATTCAATTTTCATAAGGGGAAACATAAAAACTCTACATTTCTTGCAGCGTGGCAAGGGCCCTATAAAATTACAGTTAAGATGTCATCTGTGGTCTGCAGAATTGCCAAAAAGGAGGCTTGATTAACAGTAGAACAGTTTGTCCATGTTAATCATATTAAACTTCGCCACCCGAAACATGAGATCAAAAGGTTAGAGCAAGTTGAAACTAACAGAGAGTAAAAGAAATATAGAATTGCCATAGCAAATGATTAGGTGCAAGTGGTGATAGTGCACAAAGATACAAATGGGCGTTTATCTGGAAATACCATGTGGTAGTGGGGTAATTATTAGTGTACTTATTGAAGGAATGTCTTGGTTGCATGGCATGTTATTTCTATAATGTGTATTTGTGTGCATAATCAGATTTGATTTCAGATGCTCCAGTGGAAAAGGAAATGAATGGTTTATTATGCCTCATACTTAATTGTCTTTTCTTTTTACTCTAGACAAATAATTGTTTTCCTCATCAGAGCCGGGTCCTTGGAGCGCTGGACCCCTGCAGGATACCTCTGGATCGGAGTCCCCTGGAAAGCCCCCTGGACCAAAGAAGGGGGTGAAGATGACAACCCCAAAAGATGTGGAGAGGACGACCAGGGAGGAGGACGTGCTGTTTATTCCGCATGGCAAATCGAGAAAGGAATTATTTTCACTAATGTTGCCATTAATTGTCATGAATGCTCCATGTACTATGGTTGTGAATGCACAAGTTTTGATAGAGCCAGTACCTGCATCAGGAATTGCAGTAAAGGAAGCACTGGGCTTTATATTGGGGAATAGAAGGTTGTTATATCAGAACATGTACATTAGCCTAAATCCTGATTTAATCATTGAAAAGTTACTTAATGAATCAGAAATAAAATCCGAGCAAGTAACGGAATTGTTGCAACCCCGTAAAGAAGAAGCTTGGAAGGCAACTAAGGAGATAATGTTACAGTTGGAAAAGACCTTCATAAATTCATCTAGTTTAAGAAAAGGAGAGGAAAGAGAATGGCTGGTCTATTAGTGTCGTGATGACAATAATCAGTGCTTTGGTGGGCACGACAATGTCTACAGCCAATGCTGTATCTGTAGGAACCTTAATGAGTAAAGCACATGAGTTAAGCCATGATTTAAAAGAACTGCAACAAATGTTAGATGGGATCAGGAGTGGACAAAATGAAGCAATCTCTTATGTGAATGAGACCATTCTGGTGCTTAATGAGCAAGCCAAAATAGTAGAGCGTAGTACCAATGTCATTGTTAAACATGATAAACGGCTACATGATATTTTAAACGCTGTAACTCCAATTGAAAGGATTATGACAACATTTTTACAAGAAGTGGTATCTCAGTTGATTCAAGGCCATATACCTCTGTACTTTGTCTCATCTGATATCATCCATCAAATGATGGCATGGATCACACAAAGGGAGGTGGAGATGTTCTAAGAAAGAATTGCATTTGAAATGGGAAGTGCAATGCCATTATACAATAATATGTAGAGAATGTAAATAGGTTTCCCAGTATGAATTCCGTTTATTGCTCCAGAGTTGATCTATCAAACTAAGTTGGTACATAATGTAGGTTTTTGGCAAGACAACAAATATTTGAGAATTATAACTCCAGAGACGATAGCATTTCAAACATGGATACCTGATGTCTATCTAATCCTGAAGTTAGATACCTGTGTGAAATCCAAAGAGCAGAATTATATATGTCCAGGCAAGCCATTTATACCTGATTCAGCAGAGGCTATTTGTGGACTGAAGTCAGACCATGGAGTGTCTAAAGGGTGTGAGGTGATTATAAGCAACACAGAGGTTGAAGAGTTAGCCCAATGCCAAATTGATTAAGGATAGGTGGTTAGTGAATACCTCAGTGACAAATTATACGATTACTCACCTTAACCATGTATCTTTTATTGTGAAAAAGTTACATCATAGTATGTTCTACATATCTATCCCTAAAGATACAATGGTGTCGGTGGGTGGACTGACCCTGTTTCATGCTGATGGCGATTTGTGGGAGGGGAAGGTGGAGAACATTGATTTCTTTCAGAAAAATGCATTTTCCATTGATCCAGATATTCAATTCTTATTGAAACATAAGAGTGTGCATAAGATTAGAATGAATTTAAATAAGAATAACATTACTTTGAGTAGTTTAGGCCTGACACAGGCAGATAGGTTTAATTGGGGGACTTGGGTGGAAAGAGGTTTGGTGATTTTGGCAGTCCCAATGCTTGTTATTTTGATCTGGTTGATGTTCTCACCATTGAGATGAAAATGATGATCTTGGTTTTGATGACAACAGGTATGAGAACATTCAATTGTGAGCAGCACATACATTTTAGAATATTTGTTTTCATTTTTCCTGCAGTGATTTCGGGTGGTATCCTAGCAATAAAAAAGGAGGGAAGTGTAGGAGGAGTTGCTGTGTGCTCTGAATTTCAGGGGTTTATTAGTTTAGCATGTGCATGTAGCTGTAGTATGAGATTTTGCGAGGGTTTTAGTGTGGGTCTTAGAAAAAGATGCAGAAGTGAAGAAATGTGCAAGGGACATGGTTGCCAATGCATGAGGCACACGATGGGAAATGCACAGAACACAGAAAATGCAGAGCACATATTTTAAATTACATATTATTTCAGGGTGATATTTCAATTGACTCAATTGCACTAAACAAATACTGATATATTAACATAATAATCCCAGTAACATGTAACATGTCCCTTAATAAAAGTTAGTGCAAATTAGTCTATGTGGAAATGGCCTGAAAACGATTTTGGAAATTAAATGGATTCAAAAGTGCAGACTGAGCTTGGTGAAGTTGAACACATATGACATTTCTGCTGTGCTGTGGCAAACCATTGTGAGTCAGGAAGGGGAGGAAGACAAAATTTAACATTTGTCTTTTAGAAATGTAATTGCTTCAATGGAGAAAATACACATGACAGATCGAATGATGTGGGTGGATCTAGATGAGGAGGTGTTGCATTGATCGACAAAAGAACTTATTAAAAGGGCTGCAAGTGGGTGTAGTCAGGTCAGACATCCTGGGACACTGCTGACAGGAATGGCGAATTGCAGTTGCCTGACTGGAGGGCAGAGTTCGGTGCTGGCAAGCTGCCTGGTGCCATAGATGTTCTTATCTGAGTGGCCGACCCTGAGGAGATTCCCATGTTCAGCTGAGCTAGAAATATCGCCAACTTCGGGGTAAATATAAGTCAAAAGTTAGGGGTATGGATTGCAGTCAGTCCGTTAGTCAGGGAAATAAGTAATTTCATGTGTAGTGTTGTCAATGATTAAAGGCCATGCAATTTCAAATGTACATGAACGCCATTGCTGTTTTGTTCTTTATCTACTCAAAGTGCATCTAAACTTTCTCGTTACCAAGGACAGAGGGTAAGACTGGGCACAGCTTATACTATTTTAAAATGTGCTGTTGCTCATTGAATACATTTGCATTGTAATGTCTGTTATATGCATAACTGTTGCCATGTGTAAATTGTAAGTTTATTTGTTACGATAAAACAAAACACATTATGAAATCACTTGGAGTTCTGGTTCATTTTTGCGGCAGTAAGTCATTGTAATAACATCTCATTTGCAAATTCTCGCCTTTGGGCCCAGGTCTCCGCTCCTCACACAGATTTGGTGCAAATCCGACCAGTGGTTTAGGCTGCAGCCGAGAGCAACATTTGTTTCCATTCACGTCTATCCATATTTCAAAGCTTTTGGGAACCTCCTAATTCTGCCTTGAAAAAACTGCAGCAACCTTTACAAAAATAATTCAGAGTTGGGTTAATACTTTTTTTCTAAAGTTTTGGCAGATTCGTGGGAAAGGCCACTGAATTATAACTACCGGACACTATCATGGAATCTGTAAAATGGATCCTGCAACTTCCTATTTCCTTTATGGGTTGAGATTGGCTGCAGGGAGGGGATGCAGGTCTGCTCCACACCATACAGTGGGAGAAGCTGGATAGTTTTTGATGGGAGATTAGGCAGAAATTTGTTTGCTTTCCACGGCAGAGGATATTGTGTTGCTCATGTTTAATTTAACCATAGCTATTTTTCTAAAGAAACCTTATGTTTAACTTAGTTTAATGTGTAATTTTCTTTTGTGAAGAGAGTTTGGTTGTGGGATGCCAATTTATTTTATATTATGTTGTTAGGGCACACATTTGTTAGGTAAAACCTTCATTTCCATTCATTCCATTGTTCATTTACTTGGAAGGAGTACCCTGCTGACTTACCTCGACTGCAGCACATTTTGCCCTCCCAGCACTGCGAGCAGAGCTCTTGCTGGACATTGTTAGGCTTCCTGGAGGAGGCAGACTTCGTCGCGGTCACGTGACGAATCACGTGACTCACAGCCCGCATTTAGTGCCGGCCCAACCGCCCGAGCGGTGTGTTCATTTACTTGGAAGGAGTACCCTGCTGACTTACCTCGACTGCAGCACCTTTTGCCCTCCCAGCACTGCGAGCAGAGCTCTTGCTGGACATTGTTTGGCTTCCTGGAGGAGGCGGACTTCGTCGCGGTCACGTGACGAATCACGTGACTCACAGCCCGCATTTAGTGCCGGCCCAACCACCCTTGCGGCGTTAAGCCCTGGAGGAAGTAAGGGCTGGAGCCGCTGTTATGCTGTTTGGCTGTGATCTGGATTGAAGCCCTCAGCTGCTAACTTCACTTACACGTATTCGATTAGTTCTCAGGGTTTGGGGTGGAGTCGGACTCTGGCAGCTCCACAAGCTGTCGGGCGTTCCCTTCCCTGAAAACTGAACAACTGCCTTGGACTATTCGGATGAATGACCCCGTTTCTTAAAAAAAAAAATTATTAAAAAAAAAAAAAAAATTTATTAACAAATCCACCCTTTCTAACTGAAATATTAATCCAAGTGCTTTTCTGGGTGGCGTATTAAATGCGCCGACACTTTTACTATCTTAGATCAAACAAGCTGGCGGCTGCTCCATCTTCTTCCCCACCTCTTGCTTCTCAGAAAAGGAAAGTAATGGGCAGTACACCACGTCCACAAGCGGCTTCAGCTTCCCGAGTTCCTAAAATTGCAAGATCTAAAGTAACAGTAGCGTCCCGCGATATACAGGAGATGCTTGCCACTATGGGCAAAGACAAAAGGGCATGTAGCAGTGATTTGCCCGGTAATTGTGCTACGCCTGATATTCCATCTTCTATAATGCAGCCTAAACCCAAGTGCTCTATTTCAGATATAACTATGTTGAAGGATAGCGAAATTTCAATACAACCAGCTCCTTTGCCGGATTCCTATACTGATCTGAGAAAACCACCATATGACCAAGATACACAGGCTACAAAAGAAGTGAGCACACAGTTGCCGCAGAGTGATAATTTTATGCCCACTAGCAAGCCTTTAGTTACACCTGGGTCAAATGGTTTATTAACTCCTGCTGCTTTGTGTATTCCTTCTATGTGTGGTACACCTTTTAATCCTACGGTTATAGTATTGGCCGATGAGTTTATAAAGGATCAAGACGAATTTGATCACTGTTCTAATTCATCCTTTATTGATAATAATGTGGTGCCTGAGGCAAATTACGAATTACCAGAAATCTCCCACATATACTCTGATGATGAGAAACATATGTCAGTATCCTCATATATAGCGCCTACTCCCAGACGGTCTCATATCATACCGAAACCCATCCTTTCTCCTCCCATGCCCCTGCTTTCTTTGCCCCCTCCATCTACTGCATGTTTGTCTTCCACAATACTAATTGAAACCACCTTGCATGCTATGAATCTGGCTATATCATCATTGTTTAAATTATGTGAGACCTTGGATGAAAAACTTAAAATCCAGGATAAACAACTTACTAAATTAATTAGATGGCAATCACAGCTACGTTTACAACAGTTGAAATCATTAAATGACATTGCTCCAATTTCTCCTAAAAAATCAAAGTTATCTCCTGCTAAATTATTACAGCAGAAAGCAACCAATGATTCTCCATTTAATCAATTGGAGAAACCAAAATTGACCATGGAAAATACGGCTAGATCTGTCCAACTTACCCTTCCCACATTTCCACATATTATTCGAGAACTTCATTCCCCTGTTGAGAAGTGTGCTCCTGTATGTCCATTAACTAATACTGTGTTGCCTTCACCATCAGTGAATGTATTCCAACCTTCTAAAGAACTATTCACAATTTTTTCGGGTGTTATCCCGGCTAAACAGACTCATACAAGCCCCTTAGGAAAGAAAACAAAAAATCGACCAAAGCAGCATATTCCCTCCTCGATCGCCAAATCATTCTTGAAAGGGCTAAAACCACCTGCCAAAAATAAAATGACCATAGCTGCTAAAGCAGTACGGGATAAATATGCAAAAATCACTGCCGAGAAAAGCCTAAAAGGGCTTGCAAATGTACAACCTTCAGCTGAACACTCGCCCCTAAATAACATTGTGGGCTTGATTGACAATGAATCTGCTATAATTGATAATCACCCGACATTAATCACTGCTCCAAGAGTGAAGGATCTATTGGATACTGAATTGTGTTTAAAACGTTCAGAACTGCGCAAAGAAATAGACCTTTATTTAGATGCTAAAAGCCTTAAACTTCCCCCAGCTGAATCTAATATTATTGATGGATCTAAAACTAAAGATAGTGCTCTTTCTCAAATTGGAGCCAATAAGCCATCTCAACTTAGATTACCCTCTACAATAAAATCGGTACCACAGTTGCTTTCTCTTCCTTCCTTGGCAGTTGCGAATAAAATGGATCAATGTAATTTATCCTCCATGCCTCCAACCTTAGATTGTATCATAGCTTCAGCCATTGAACAATACATGTTAAAATATCACCAGACTTCTGATAATAGCGCTGTTACATGTGATGAAGGCGGGCAGAAATTACCTATTGCTACTTCGAATCTAAACCAAACTGTATTTGCTGTTTCTAATTTAAAGCAAATTCCATTTGCCCTTACTGAACAGGTAAGCTCCCATGCGATACCCACTTTGAATTCGGAAAGTACTCAAAATAGACAGAAAAAACCTGATGTAAAAAAAAATCTCCATTCATTGATTATCAAATGTAGGCCTTTGCTGTATCATTCATATGATTTGAATCGTGCTAGTCTTTTAGCTATTTTTGGTGATATATATGCATTGGAGGATATTAATTCTGGTGATATTGATAAATAATAACGACCTGTCTTTGGTGCGAATCTGGCTCCGCTCAAGAGTGGTTTTAAATACTCTTTGGGCCGCTCGCGCAGCCTTGTGGGATCTGGGTTTTGAGCTTGCTATTGACCATCAAAGAAGCTCTGCTATCTCGGTCCCATATAAAGATGCACAAGTAACATTGGGCGCCTCTACTAAAGCGGATTCGAGTGGTTCACAATGTAAACAGCAGTGTGAATGTCGGTGTTCTACCTCTCAAGCTTAGCGTTTCCCCTAGTAAGCATCTTTCATTACTAAGCTGGAATACTAGAGGCTTCAAACATCTCTTCTCTGATGCTGCCATTAAACTAAGAGAGTACAATTTTATATTATTACAGGAAACATGGCTAACTAACTGCCCGTCGTGGGATGGTTATTATCCCATCCTAAATCCTGCTATTTCTGGTATTAAAGGTCGACCAATGTCTGGCTTGTTAATGATGCTGAAAACAACTCCATCCATGAGTGTTATCTCACATGAAATCTTGACCCCGTATATCCAGTTAGCTCAACTATCTATTGACGATTGTCAGTATTCTCTGATTAATACATATTGGAATCCAGTTGCTTTCTCCACTGATTCCTACTTGCGCTCTCTTGAGCGCTTATGGGAAAAAATATATCAATATAAGAAACAAATGCATATAATTTTAGCAGGAGATTTAAATCTCCATTGTTTAAATGATAGTAAAGTATTATCTGACGATCGAGTACGAAGCTGGAATGCGTTTATACAATCGAAAGATATGTTCATGGTAAATGGATCATTTCCTGAGGACTCTCCTCCCCATCCGACATGGAAAAGGGGTAGTTCTGTGGCTACTATTGACTTCATTTATGTTAGCCGTTCCTTGTTCTATCTCCTAAAAGGGTTCCAGGTTTTGCCATCTTCGGTTAGTGATCATAATATGTTACATCTCCACTGGCCACTGAACTCTACTGAGCAAGGAATTGCTCCACTTGTGACTCCTATAACAATGGAAGGTACTATTGATGTAAACCCTGGTCGAAACCGCTTACGATGGACCAGTACCAAACTATTGCATTTTACAGATTGTCTTAAAATATCAAGTAAAACCTCGCTAAACTATTGGAATTCTGATATTGATTACACAAAACTAATGTATCAATTTGCCGGCTCTACTAAGATAACAAGATCTTCGGTTGCAGCACATTCCTATAATCAAGATATGCAGAAAGCGAAAGCTTTATTTCGAAAAAATAAGAAAGCGATTCAATCTCTACCAGTTGATCAGCGCTGGGCTGCTCTTAAAGCAATTAAAACTAAACATAGGAATTGGAGAAGAACTTATCGTTCACTATTATATCAGAAAGATGGTGAGGCAATGTTGGTTAAAATGTTGACGAAAAATTCTGCAGGATGTTGGTCATTAATAACAGACACATATAACACCACTCAATGTCAAATGCAGACTAATGATGTTGCTTCCTCCATATGGATCTCCCATTTTGCTGGTCTTTATGCTCTTCTCCCTTCTATTAATTGCGTATCTCCTGTAAAACTTGAGGGATCCTTCTCAATAGATTTTACAATGGACGATATTCTTTATCTTATCCACAAAGCAAGTAGATCCCGTGCTCCAGGCCCCGATGGGCTTTCTAATGCCATGCTAAAAGAATTTCCGGATTTATGGGCTCCCATCCTGTTTGAAATCTTCTCTCAAGTTGTAATTACCCAAAAGATCCCTAAATCGTGGTGTACTTCATTGATCGTACCCATTTATAAAAAAGGCGATAGACAAAATCCCGCAAATTATAGGCCAATTGCCCTTTTAGATGTTCCAGGGAAAATCTTTGCTTCACTAATTCTAAGAGATCTCCAACAATGGATCAACTCATCGAACATGAGAGATAGGTTTCAGACAGGATTTGTAGCTGGTAAGGGAACGGCTATAAATATCGTCTCCTTGACTGCAATCAAGGCACTCTGCTGTCAACAAAGGCAATCGCTATTCATTGCCTTCGTAGACTTCAAGGAAGCATTCGATTCTATAGACCGCAATCTAATGCTGCATAAATTGCTGCTATTGGGCTGCCCTTATTCATTGGTCAAGTTAATTTCTATCTTTCATGAAAATACATCAGTTCATATTCGTCTTACTCGCGATGGGATACTAACCCCTCCCATTTTAACATATCGAGGACTGAAACAGGGATGCATCTTGGCAGCTACACTATTCAACCTATTCATCCTTGATATGGGTGAAAAATTTCAGAATGTTAACTCTGATGCTCCCAAACTAGACCAAGAACAGATACCATGGATCCTTTATGCAGACGATCTTGTTCTATTGTCAAAAACTCCGGCAGGTTTGCAACGTTTGATTAATGGGTTATCGGAGTATACTGTAGAAAATGCTATGACTATAAATTTAACGAAAACTCAAATTATGATGTGCCAAAATCGTAAAATGACAAAACACTTTCAATTCAAGTGGTATATAAAAAAGGAGCAAATTTTCTTAACTTCAATATATAAATACTTGGGTATTATGATCAGCCAGGGTAATAATGATAAAGTGTTTCAAAAAGAACTTGAATCGAAACTGCAAATCTTAATCTCCCAATCTAGGGTTATTTTATATAAGTTTGGAAAGTTTACGTGCAACCATAAAATATCATTTTATTCCATGAAAGTAAAACCCATTATCTCGTATGGCTCGGAAGCTGTATCGATGCTGCCCCGTTTAGTGTGGGATCGATTAGAGGGTAAATACTGGCGCTCAATTCTTAATTTGCCTACCTGTGTCCCCATTGCAATGATTCGTTTTGAATTAGGGCTGCTATCGTTATACAGTACTATTGCATGGAAATTGATAGCTTTGATGAGAAAATGCATCCTGTCATTACAATGTGTAGATATATCCTGTATCTTGGGTAAATATTTACTATATTCAGATCATCAATACCCAAAATGCTGGTTAAATACAGTTATAAATATCCTTTCTGACGCGGACATCTCTTTAGATACTTTAATTCATAATCCAACGCAAGCTAAAATTAAACTATATCGGCAAGATTGGATATATACCTTGGAAAAATGTTCCCATTCTAAAGACTGGAACACTGTCCAGTTTGGCCACAAAAAATTTAGAGTTGTAGAATCCTACATTTTAAAATATCCATCTCCAAAATTTAGAGATGACTATATTCGTTTTCGTCTAAATTTGTGGCATACAAAGGATATTTTATTTAGGCGAAAACTAATTGATGCCAGTGAGAACATCTGTCGATTCTGTAAGGATCCTGAAACCGCAGAAACGTTGAAACATGTAATCGTCTACTGTCCTGCATTATATGCTATACGTTGTAAATACTATCTCCATTGCTTTAGAGCGCAAATTGTAACTGACATGGAAGAATTATGGCTATTGATTTTTGGTACAAAGAGAATGTCAATTAGATTAGCTACAACAGGCTTTTTAAATGAATTATACCCAAAGTAATTGTGAATGCTTTCATGAGGGAACGGTGATGGAAGGGAAGGAAAGAAAGAAAAAAAAGAGAGAAAAAAGGAAGAAAAAGAATGCTGCTGCTATTAAGGTTTTTTATACATTGGGTGTCAGGTGTAAAATATTGAAACGTGTTATATATTGATGAATTGAATTGTAATAGGTTTATGATATGTTTGTATTCATTTTGTAATTGTTGAAAGGTTGTTCCATACAGCCAAACAACAATAAATAAAAATAAAAAAAATAAAAACCTTCATTGTGCTTATTTTATTTGAAGAAAATAAAAAAGTGGGGGCCAGATATGCTATTCTGTCCATCAGTGATCATACTGACAGTGATGCTGGGTGTGGCTGCAGGTTCACGTGGAACTGTTGTCCTCCTACCTTTAATCTGTGTATTGGGAGGCACAAACTACTGAATATGGGAAAGGATCAACCCATAGCTTTTCAGCAATCCATTCAAGGTAGCATGTGACTGGGTATGACGCTGTGAAGCATGTGGTGGCAGAGGAAGAGAATAGTCTCTGCTGAAGTAGGCTTCCACAGTGCTGAGAGAGGCATGGATGGAGCAGAATTGTATTTGGAGGCTTGATCTCTCTCTGCTTGAACATTCTGTGAACTTCACTGCTGTGCTTCAGCATCAGTCCAGCTCTCATCCTGACAGATTCTGTTTCAAACCAAGACATAGTGGCTTCCATACAAAACTCTTCTGCCTCATTCCTTGATTCATGTGCCTACTCCAACATGACCTTTCTCAGGGTGTTATCAGCTCTCGGTGTGTTATTCATCTGCTCCAGTGTATGATACAATGGATCCATAAACCCCCAAAAATACGTGTAACTGCAATAATCCTACATTCAGCTCCATGAGCTCCTGAGCTGCGCCCATAGATGACAGCCTGTCCTGGATGTTATGCACATTATAGCCAAAGAATGTGTTGACGGAATGTTATGCATTATTCCTAACCATGGTTGGTACTCTGGACAACCTTCCAATCCAATGTTTTCTCGCCTACCTGCACCTATGCAGAAGGTAAACATCCATATGCAAATCAGTATGGTACCATCACCAGTGTTATCAGCCCAGTTCGATCTCCTAGGCAACACAATCTGTGCATGGAAACATAGGAAATCCCAGCCATGTTTCAGCCTTGATGGGCCTCATCCGTGTGGTGCACTTTTGTTCCCGATGGTGAAGCAAGCGATGTCTGGCCATAGCCTCTCTCAAATAGGGAGCCAAACTATAACCAAGTTTGTGATGGGTAGAAGGTTGTGAACTAGTCTTAGTCACTGACCACTTGGGCATCATCATACCCCACTGTTTCTTAGCCTGTCAGTGCCATTGAATGTTATGCATGACAGGGTCAGCCTGGGGATCAATGATGAGTGGTTTAAACAGTGGAAATCATGTTGGGGTAGGAAGTTGCTTGCATTGAATAGGTATCTGGTGCAGTGCAGTGGGGTTAACCTACCTATTTAGTCGGGTGGAGACCAATCCCATGGTGGCATCACCACATCATTTTAGATGTCTGCCACCACAAATATTTCCTCCGGACTCAAATGATGGATTATGGGAGTGTACACTCAGCAATGGGGGTTGCTTGCTGGTGGAGGGATCCCCATGGGACCCAGTTGCCGGAGTAAGCTGGTATGTGCCTGGGGGACAAAGAGAGCTGCTGTACCTATCGTCTCCAGTATGGCTGCGCCAGCATTTCTTGCTCCCAGCTGAATGTGACATTAGTTGTCTCCCCTATGGTGCCCAGAATGGATCCTGTTAGTGACAGTATGTAGTGAGCATGGATGTTGCTACATATAATTATAAACTGCATGCTAATTGAAGAATATCACATTTTATGGTATCCAAGATTCTTTCACTGTCAATGGTCCTCTCTGTGGTACTCAGGGAGTTCTTGTGATTCAAATTAAGTTTGTCAAAATCAAGCTCAGTGTGATCTCCATGTTTGAAAAATAAATGCATGTCTCCATACATTCAGATTCCCAACACTCTCTGATATGAAACCAGGGCAAGTGTCAATGTAACAGTGTGTTAAACCTACTTAAATAACATTGGACGATTGTATCCCCTTCCTTGTTTATTTGTTTTAATTCGTTTTCCCTAATCCCTCCATATATGTGTGTATTGCATTGGTCCTTTGAAAGAACAACTCCCTCTCCAATGACATAAATGTAAACATATTTTCATTTCGGTTGTGTTTTCTGAGCTATAGTTTTTATCTGCTTTCTGGAAATTCATGTTCTCATGTTTCCCATGTACTCCCTGCATGGGGCAATTGCGGGAAACACACATAATCAGACCACAGATTGCCAGCCTAGTTTCCTGCTGCAGGTGGGTCAGCTCCAAGCAAAAGCACAAGTTTCAATAGAGAGAAGGGAATCCGACTGGCTTTGTATTTTGTATTTGTATTTATTTATATTTATATAGCACATTAAGGCAAGGCATTGTACCAAGAAACAGAGAGTGGTACAATAAAAATGAATGGGCTATACAATAAAAACAATCGAACATTTCGAAGAAAATGAGACTTCAATGACTTACAACATAGAGGATAGGCAGCAATAGAACACATAGGGCCTCATTCCGAGTTGGGCGGTAAGGGTTAACGGTCACCGTTAACGAGACCGGTGCCGTTAAACCCTTACCGCCCTATTCCGAGTTCCCTTTGCGGGTTGGAACTTAACACCTGCTTTTTGCAGGCGTTAAAAAACCAACCCGCAAAGGGACCTTGGAGCTAATTACGGCACCGTAATTTACGGTGCCGTAATTAGCACCTTCCCCATTCCCATTGAGCCCTATGGGGCAAAAATGGGAATGGGGAAGGGCCCATGGTGAATGGGGAATTACCGACCCCGCCAACCTTGGAATGGGGCGGTAATTCCGCCATTCACCATGGCGGAGTCGGAAAGATAACGGCGTCAACCAAGGCGCTAATAGCGCCTTGGTTAACGCCAGGGTCGGAATGAGGCCCATAGAGTAAATAAGGGCATTCCAGTGTAGAAGAGCTAAAAGAGTAAAAATAACAAAGCAAGATTGAGCACATGGGGGGCGAGGTGCCACCAGGAGGAACTGAGAACAAGAGTGAAGAGATCCAGAAGGGATATAGAAGGATACCAGGACAGGAAGATAGTCAGGAGCAAGTCCATAGAGGGATTTGAAGAAGAGACATAAGAAATCAAATTTGAGTTGAGACTGAAAAGATAACCAGCCAAGAGCAGCAAGGAAGGGTGAGATAGAATCTCAGAAAGAAAGAAGACAAAGAAGGCGAACAGATGAGTTAAAGGCAAGATGAGAAATTGGGAGCCCAAAGAGAGCAGAAGTGCAGCAGAAGAGTCGGGAACAAATCAAGGAAGAGATCAACAGTTTTGAAGTATGAAAAGTAAGAAATGGGTCAGCTTTGCGGATGTTGTGTAGATGAAAGAGGCAGGCATGGGACGTTAGAGAAATGTGGTGAGAGAAGCTTAGAGTAGAATCAAAATAAAGCCCCATATTTCGAGGCGTAGAAGAGATTGGAAGATGGGATGAGGGAAAGGAAATAGGACGGAGAAAGAGAAGGCGGGAGAGTGTTAGGGGGGAAAAAGAAAACCTCTGTATTCCGAGCATTAAGTGTGAGATAGTGAGAAGACATCCAAGATTTAATGGCTAAGAGACAAGTAGAAAACATGTGGTAAATATCAGAGGAAAAAGAACAGAAAGAGAGAGGAAGCTGAGTATCATCAGCATAAAAGTGGTGTGAAAGACCAAAGGAGGAAATAACCACGGCAAGAAGTGTAGAGGAAGAACAGAAAAGGGCCCAGAGCAGAGCCTTGCGGAACGCCATGGCCAAGCTGAACATTGAAAAGATTTGCTGACCCACAAGACAGAAAAGGTTCTTTGAGACAGATATGATTGAAATCAGGAAAGGACAGTGACGCCACGAAAAGGGAGTGATCAATGGTGTTGAATGCAGTGGGCAGATCCAGAAGAATAAGAAGGGATGAATGTTTAGAATAGCTTGCAGTAAGTAGTGATTTCAAAACAGAAAAAAGAGGAGTTTCAGTAGAGTGACAAGGGCAAAAGCCAGAATGAAATTGTGGGAGAATAGAGGAATTAGAAACAAATGTAGAAACTTGAGAGTAAACCAACCGTTCAAGTAAGTTTGAGAGATAGGGTAGCAAGGAGATAGGATTGAAATTCGATACAAGCAATGGGTCGGCAGTAGGTTTCTTTAAATTTACGATGATGCAGGCATGCTTAAAAGATGAGGAAAAGTTGAGGTTGAGAGACAGATATTAAATAAGGAAGTGAAATAAGACACCAGAGAAGTATAGACTTTGAGAATAAATGCAGAAGGAATTGGATCGGTGGGAGAAGCAGTGGGGCGGGCTTTAACCAGTAGAAGAGAAGTATCTGCATTGGAGATTGTTGAAAGCAGGAAATAGAGGCAGAGTAAGCAGGAGTGAAAGAAGTCGAGAGTGCAGGTGAGATGGAAGCTTCAATATCAGAACGGAGGGAAGCTACCTTAGAGGAAAAGAAGTGAGCGACGTCAGAGGTTGAATAGTCAGGACTGGAAGGAGACAGAAGACAAGAAATAATTTGAAAAAGACGCCTAGGGTGGGCAGACTGTGTATTTAGGAGATCAGAGAAATATTAGGGTTTACAAGAGAGTAAGCAATCATCATGAAGAGCATAATAGGTAAAGTATGAGGAGTAATCTGCTGTAGATTTGGTCTTGAGCCAGTGTATTTCAAGATGATGGAGAAAGCTGTGCATAGAGCAAAGATTAGGAGAGAGCCATGGTTGAGAAGGTTTACGAGTGGGAAGGAAGAGTGATATAGGGTAAAGTGAATCAAAAGAAGAAGATATAGACACACAGATGGTAGAGGCAGCCTCATCAGCAGGTAGGGTTGCAAAAGAGGAGTCGGGAGAAAGAGCAGAGATGCAGGTAGGAGTAAAAAGTGAAGAGTTAAAGTTGCGTAAATCACACCGATAGAAAAATGAAACGGAAGAAAAGGCATGGGAACCTAAAGAAGCTTGAGGATTAAAGTGACACAGAGAGAAGATAGTGATCAGAAAGATAAACTGGAAGTGAAGTAACTGAAGAGGCAGAAAAGGAAGAGATACAACAAGACCAAGACAAGAACCGGAAATGTGAGATGGAGGAGTAGGAAGGGCGAAAAGTCAAGAATTGACTGAAAAGGGAGAGTGGAGTGTGTCGATAAGAGGTGAAGATTAAAGTCACCCAGCAGTACAAGAGGGGTAGGAGAAGGAAGAATATAGGAAAGAATATGATCAATATCATTGCAGAAGGATCCTATGGGCCAGGAGATCTATAGATAAGCGGAAAGGAAATAGGATAGGGTGTAAAAAAGATGTTGTAAGAAGATTCAAAGGAAGAATAGGTAGGGAGAGCCAATATTTGCAGTAGCAGTTGCTAATATCATGCAAAGACTGTAGTAATCTATTAAACTGGCAAATTCCTATAATCTCCAGCATACACACATGTGCATGCAGAGGAAATACACTGAAAATTACAGTTTTAGACAATGGAAACCAGGACATGGGCAGATTCCCATGCGTGACAGCCAGAGCACGCACTTCAGAAATGGCAGTTATTGGACTATACCCACTTGATTTGATGCCTGTAAGATGATTTGGTTGTCTGAGGTAAGCAATTTAAGGATACATAAGGCCTAGCATAACACAAATTTCTTTTCATGCATACATACAGATATTGAACAGTATTTGCTGTTCTGTGCTCATCGGTACATACTGTTTTCACGGCCAGAGCTACATCAATGACCCATGTCAATAACTGTTAGGGGATGTTTTTCCCACGGCTGCTGCCGCAGGTGCTTTGGCACTCCTTATGATTGTCAGATTCCAGGTACATCTGTACTTCTTTAGATCTTGCAAACACCTATGTCTTCCAAACCCTAAAGAGTGCCAGCCATTCAATTCAGCTTAGCAAAGATATCCTTCCACAGCTTGGAGTGAAGACACAGCACAGTCTTCCCACCCCAGACCTAAAGCGGAAGCTGTCCTCACCTTCAGTATGTCACCCACTTGGACACATAGCATATCACCTGAAAATGTGCTCTTTCTCAACTTTGCAGACCTGGTCCTAGTGTACAGTCCCATGTTGCCGGCCGTCGAAGGGGTTGGGGGGAGGGGCAACTGGGAAGGAAGGAATCAGGCTTTAGAATCTTGCCACAGGAGCAGGGGGTTGAAGTGGCAAAATGAAACAGCATGATATGTCATATTAGGTTGAGAGCAATAAGGGGCAATTAGGACAGGTTGGCAGCAGTAGGAACCAGGCCTTCTTTCAGCCAAGAATTGTAGAAGCGTTTGGGGAGAAAAGCACATTATTCAGGAAATGTTCTCTGGGCTTCTAATGTTGTGGATTGAAGTGGGGTAGGTTGTGGAGCTATGAGAAGGTCCAAGTCCCCTCCCTCCCATTCCCCAGGTGGTTTACAGACTGGACATTTTTCCTGTGCTTTTAAAACACACAAGAAATTAAATGCATGCCAAAGGCATTTCCGGGATGATTATCTGTATTTTTTAATAAAATATTTACCTAATGTGATTCTAGCTTTAGGAAGTGATGGGGCTCTGCAGTAGGGGTTGCATACATACATTCTATGTCGAAAGGAATGCCCCTCACAATAATGCACAAACAGTATATCATGTACTAGAGTAGGGAATAGTTAACAAGTACTAATAGTGGGGGGAATGTAACATACTGAAGAGGGGATGGTGGTGGAATGGGGTTATAGATGGTGGCCACTAGGAGACCTATGTGTTATGTGGCTTCAGGTGGTGTATGCTAAACTATGTGATGGTGTTGGTGGAATAAGGGGGTATTGATTTATTTTCTGAATTGAATAACGGGGTGAGTTGAGTTTGATGCTGACAGATATGCGGTTCCACATCCTGGGGCATGAACTAAGAATACTTATTTTCTAGGTCTTTCTCTTTTAAGCTTCTGCTCTTCTCTCTCCTGGACATTATGTATGGTAATTTGGCTCTACCTACAACTGCAGTGTTGCAGGGTAAAATATGAAAATCCATTAGTAAGGATGCACATGACTGTATGCGGAAGCAATACGACTATTTCTGGCAGATTCACTTAGCATTTTATGACAAGGGCATATTCCAGGAGAGAAACACTGTCCCTCATATTGAAAAGGAAAGTTGTATGCCACTGTCCCAGACAATCTTCCCTGGTGGATGTTGTTGTCAACATGTCTCTGGGACTAGGTGAAGCACAGTATGACTGTCATGCACCGTGGCTTCATACAGTGGCTTGCTGAACAGAATTTACACAGAACAACTCCAAAAGGAATACAGCCATCCCGACGTGAGGCAGACTTGAATCCTTTTAGGCCTGTGCTGAGCGTCAATGGAGGCCTTTCTTGCAAAAGTCATCGAGTTGGATTGTCCATGGATTCGCACTGACGGGCCTCCTGGGTTCTGCCACATGAAGCTATTGAAGTGGTGACTCTCTGTAGGAGTTGGCTGCTGAATTTTGTTTTGTCTATCTGCACATATGATTAAGCATATGCTTTAGTTTGATTGGTGGGTGTATCAGAAGTGCTCAAGGGTGTTGGAATTGGCTGTTTTGCAGGTCCGTGGTGCAGAAATAAATGTATGCCGCAAGGCAGTAAATGCTTTCAGTTTAGTTAATGGTGCATGCTTTGCAAGTGCATTATGTGTGAGGCACATCATTGTAAGAAATGATGTGGGCGTTCATTGAGGGCTGTTATTAGGCACTTTTTGTTCAAAATCGCTGAATATGATGACAACTGTTGTGGGTTTCTTAGTGATTTCACGTTTACTCTTGGTCTTGCTGTTCAGAATGGACAGACATTTTCCTTTTGCCTTCAATGCAGTCATACTGTGTACAGGAACAGAATAACAGTATGCATGTTTATGAGGGACACGAAAGCAGAACAAACTTTAGTCTTCATCAGTGTGTTTAAACTACAGGACGAGTTTCTTAAAGGTGAACATGCGTTTTCTTAGTTGGCGCTGACCTATTTACTACTGTGGGCTATTTTAAGATTCAGCACAGTGGTTAGCCGTGATTGCCTCTCTAGGGGTCTGATCAATTACACTGACAGATGCTGATCAGCCTTTGAGAAATGTCAAGATGAATACATGCCTGTGTATGCTCCTACGTTTGATTGACCTAACATGCATTTGTGTATTGTATTGATTTTCCGATTTGTTTTAAAAGGCTGTATTTATGTCAGATGTTCAGTTGTCTTCTGTCTGTTTCTTGTATTGGGTACTGGTCATAAGATGTTCGTCTTTCCACTTGCGATCACTTCACTTTGTGTTTTTAGGAACACATTTTTCAGCCCGTGCTTTTGCTCCTTTATTTCTGAGTGTGCTATCCGTGCATGTATGAACTGGTACGTAATACGGTGTAGACCTTTTTTAAAGCATTTACACCGAGTTGTATGTATCCAGTGGAATGGGGATTATTGTAGATAAAGTAGATATGCCTGTGGTCCTTACATTGTTTTGTTTTTACACAGTTTTTTTTCCCACAAAATTATTGTCTTGCCATTTAGAGACAAGCAGAGAAAATCACACTTGTGTGATTAGCAAGTTTCATATCCAGCCAATATTTTGATTCAAGATTTGGCATCACAACTTCCCCCCCCCCCCCCCAAAAAAAATGCTTCGTTGTTGGCGGTTCTAGCTTGAATTTGACTCTTTCAAATGGCAATTCGGGATGAGACTCAGCATAAAAGGTTTGGAAACCACTGCCTTAAAGTTTTTTTTCAGAGGGGAAGTTAAGGGGAAAGGGATTACTGCCATGAACTCTATGTGACGCCTGTTGATTTAAATAGGACCATGGATTAACGCAGGCCACATTCAGTGCAGCATGCAGGATTCAGAAATTGACAGGTTTGCAACAAATTATAGATTGAAATTAAGCTTTGCTTAAAAAAGATACATATCTGGCAAAGAAAACATCTCTGCCCTGCTTTGAATATTTTTACAGATTAATGGATGTTTTGTTGTAAACAGGTTTATGTTTTAACATTGCAGTAGCATTATTGATTTGTTCAGTGGGTCAGATGTGCAAAACACAAATGCATACAATTCCAACTTCTCAAGAAATAAACTAAGTTCCAAAGTAAAACCATTTTCTAAAACTCAAGACCTCCATTTTGATCTTACTGTATGTTAGGGAGAATTCTCAAGAATGAGCTTATTTCCCATACCTTTTGAGACCCCCAGCAACTTTGTTGGATTTCTAGAATTTGATTTTTTTACCTGGGAAGAGTGTGAGCCTTTTCTTTCCCACTCTTCCATGTATTTTGATGTGTGTTTTACTTTTGTGTTCTTTGGTTATGGAGTTTTAAAACAACTCCATAGGCATCATCTTTTTCTGTGTGTCACAAAGCACCTTCAGTGCAGTGGCACAGGGTTGTCTTTCAGACTTCCCAAGGTTTAGATACCTTCTCTGGGATGGACTACTGTCTCTCAGAGTATGTAAAGTTAAATTGACTTTACTAGTCTCTTTAAATTTACAGACCCAGCACACCCTATCTTCCTATAGAGAGTTGGAGGGGTTGCCTAGCTTCCCCTGAGTCAAAACAATCATGTAACAGTAAAATGTTACCCTTTCCTACTTTAAATGGCTGTTGGCAGTGGTTTAGATCAAATTACCATGATTTTTCCAGACCGCGAACAACGGTAGCTAAAAATCGGGTCAGCCATGATTTTCAATATGGTGCCCAAGACCTATCTTTGAAAACAGACTCCGGTCATCTTTTTTCACAATTTCTTTTATGAAAGGCCCTTCTTGTGTTTGTCTCTGCGTGCCAAACCAGGTTTGGTCCCTTTGTTCATTGGCCTTCGGCGGGCTTAAGTGCTGAAGCCCTCCTCTGGCACCTGACTGTCTAGGGTGGACAGGATGTGAGGGAGGTGCCCGAAACTCCCTGTGGTTAATCTCCTAGGAGACCTGAATGCACTCTGGCGTGATTGGCCGGCTGGCTGTCCGGCAGCCACCCTGCTGTTTGATTGACAGCCAGGCTGGAATGAATGGGAGAAAACTGTTTAAAAGCAGGTCTCTGGGATTTGGAAAGCAGAGTCGACCACTGGAAAGAAAGAACCAAAGACGAGCTGAAGGAATAGGGCTGCTGCAACTCCTGGTCAACTGGTGAAGCCCTGCTGCAGATCTGAATTGCCTGAAACTCCATCAACAGAGAAGCCCTTCAAGGTTAACTTCATCCCTTGAGTTTGGTGGGAACAACCAACTCGTAAGCCGCCTGGACACCGTCCCCTCCTGGTCGAATTTTCTGCAGAGTGCTGCGGAAAACCGGATAGCCAATGGGAAGGATACCAGTTTGTGGACTTTAAGGCACTCACACCTTAAACCAACGTTTTGCTAAGCTTGTGACCTCATCCCTGGGCAGTGCAGGAACCTCCCGATGTCCTCCTTCTTGTCCCCACGACTGAAGCTCAGGAACAGCGAAATCTACTCAAACTGCCAGGAACAACTGCCTCATCTACAGCTCTTCTTCAATACAAAGGTACTGTGCAAACGTGGTCCGGAAATCTTTTTGGCCATTGCAAAAGTTTGTGGAACTTTCCCAACTTTGAAGGCTTGTCCTTCCCTAAACATTCATCAAACCTTTTGCCTAGCCACATTCTTCTTAACTCTGTGGCAAAGACTTAACCGCTTACTACCAGAACTGTGATATCCTATACAAAGACTCTGAACCAATGACTTTGGCCCAGGCCTATGAACTGAATTGCTGGTTGTAGTTTACTGAAATCCTTTACCCTGCCTACGAAAGTATTTAAGCTGTCTATTCTTGTAACCTTGTCTTTTTACCCTTTTTTAAAGTATCTGAAGAGCCATTTTGCTCCCACTTCAGGGGAGCTGAACTTGTTCAGTAACTTGTTGGTTGTGTATTTGTAGCATATTACTGTCTGATATTGAGCTGCTCTTGCTAGTGTAATGTTTTCAAACTGACTGTGTACATAAATGTATATTCTTTTACCAAGAAACCTTGAGTAAGTGTATATTTAAATCACTGTATTTGTTGGTCCAATGTGTAACTTGTTCGACTGCTCACTCAACTCTTGAGATACGTCTGGCTGCTCAGCCAGTGCTACCACATAACTATGCAGTACAGGCTTGTACCAAAGGTGAAATTGTACTGACACTTGTAGTCTTAATTGCTTGTAGTGTTCCCAATGGGTACTGTATGTGATTCTGCCTAACACTGTATGTGTAGTTCTTCTGTGGGAATACAACTTGCATTCACATCTTCCATATTAATAAGATGTATTGCTGTTTAAAAAACTGAACAAACACAGATGACTTTGGCACAAATGCCTATTGAAGACATCTCAATTTGGTCCATGTGAAATACTCTCTGAGTGCTGTATTTTAGGCTGCCATTAGATTGCATTCTGATATCCGTCATAATCCCCTAATTTAAAACACTATTCTTACAGTCCATAAAAAAAAAATGGGCCTCATTACACGGTAGACGCTAAGGGATTACCAGCACTGGTAAGGGCACCAGTGAATCCCTTAGCGCCCTACTACGAGGTCCCTCAGCGGGTCTGGTCTGACCAGGTGTTAAGGGCAGGACCCGCTAAGGTACTTCAGAGCTAATAACGGTACCGCAAATTGCGTTACCGTTATTAGCTCCTTCCCCATTCCCATTGAGCCCTATAGGGGCTCAAATGGGAATAGGGAGTGGTATTTGGCATGGGGATTTACCGGGTCCTCAAGGGTCGGAATGACCTGGTAAGTCCCCATACCGCCTACCCGGACCCGGTATGCGGTAAGGGTGTAGCCATGCTGCTAATAGCGGCATGGTTACCTCCTACCATGTAATGAGGCCCAATGTGTTGTTTCCCTGGTTTGTTAACATATGAAAAACCCATTTTTGATGCTGTGATAGCCCAGGCCTCAGATTCTTCCCAGTCCACTTCTAGCGATACAGAAGGGCCAATACATGCATTAAAGTCACCAGCTATGAGCACAACATTTCAGGAAATAACCTCCCTGTCTTGGTTGCTTACTAGTCCAGTATAAATATTTCTATGGACGTCATTATAAAAATAAATCGCTGGAGACTTCAATTTTATTTGTCATAGATAGGATGAACCCTTCCATGAGTTAAATGAAGGAAAATGCAGTAATTTTCCCTCAGGTGAATTAGGAAGGAAGTTGTCTGATGGGAGCATTTGGGCACGTTTTCTGACTAGATGGTAGTTCACCCAGTTGAACTGTCACTTTTGTTCAGGGTCATCGCCCTGGCCAGCTTGGTTTGGCATTGCCTCTTCTTCAGCATTCAACCACATTTTTTGTCGAATGTTGAAGCAGGATATCTCCTCTTTTGAAATAAAAAAAGCGAGGTTACGTGACCATGCAGTGCTGACTGCGAGCTTCCTAAGATTGGGAGATGTCCCTCGTAGTGCAAATGATGCCTGCATAAAGGTAATTGCGAATGCTATGGGCAATAGGCTGATTCAATTCAGTAAGATTGCTGTTAGAGTTAATAGAGACCTAAGTACTTTTGCTCTCCTAAAGAGTTTACTAATACCTTGTGTACCCTTAAATAGAGATTAAAAACAGTAAGGAACTGGGAGAAAAATATGTCTGCCGAGGGGAAGGGGAAGCATTTCAACACTATTATAAGAATGTATCAGAGAAACTTGAGGACAGAGTTAAAAAAGCTAAAGAAAGATTTAAACATGGATTGGAATGAAAAGAAAAGAGGCACAACGATTGGTTAAAGAATTATAACACTTTAAATTATATAAAAGAGAATCAAGCCTTCCTGACAACTATAGCCCAGAAAGATGCAAGCGCCATTTGGTGGAAACTTAATAACAGGGACAAAACCCAACCAAAAATGCAAACTTCATGTGTAGCAGAAGATGAGTGGGTGAATCACATCTCAGCCATTTTTAAGACGAATGGAGTGGATGGTGCAGTGGATAACTATCACAAGTGTTGTGAAATGGGAGTATATATCTGATATTGATGACATTAAGTCAATTATTGAAAGGACCAAGACTCAGGTTCTTGTGGCCCGGATGGACTCTCTATCAGCCTCTTTAACAATAATGTTGAATCTCTTTAAACAAATAATTGAGTCCATGACGATACCTGATTCTTGGCATCACACAGTTATAGTGCCCATTTTTTAAAATAGGAAGGAGTGACTCTTCATTAAGATATTGTCCCATTGCCCTTATAGATTGCGCTTCAAAGATTTGAGGAAACATGATTTTGTAATATCTCAATAAGTGGGCAGAGAGATTAGAAAGATAAAGCCCCCTTCAAACGGGGTATTGGAAAGGGATTGGGACAGTGATGACTGGGATGGCCCTTTCCTCTTTCGTGGCCTTGGATTATGTTTGTGCCGAGCCTCAATCTATCCTCCGCTTTCGACGACGCAGATAGATATATTTTGTGGGTGAAACTGCAGAGGTGAGGGATGAACCCGAGCTTTCAGCAGATGTTAGAACTCTTATACTGCAATAATGAGGTGATGTTTAAACTAAGTGTGGAGGATAATCTGCCATGCAATATAAAGGTGAACAGAGGAGTCCGTTAGGGCTGTGTGATTAAGTAACTTTTTAACTTATACATTGCAGATTTGTGGGAATGTTGTTTGAAGTGGGATGCTTATCCACCAAAACCTAATGGCAACTGTTAGGCAGAATTACATGCAGTAGCCTTTCGGATCACTACACACAATTAAGACTACAGGGGTAAGCACTATTTCACCTTTGCTACAAGCCTGTACTGCACAGTTATGTGGTAGCAGTGGCTGAGAAGCCAGACTTATCTCAGGAGTAATGTGAGCAGTACAAGATGTTACACAAAGGACTTGCAATCACAGTAGTTGAAACAAACACTATTCAAGGTTTCTTGGTAAAAGAATATACATTTATTTACACAGTCAATTGGAAAACATTCCACTAATAAGAAGCAGCTCAATATCACAATCTTATTACACTACAGTACACAGCCAATACGTTTCTGAACAAGTTAGGCTCCCCTGAAGTCGGAGCAAAATGGCACTTCAGTAACTTTCAAAAGGGGTAGAAAGAATAGGGTTAAAAGAATTAAAGCACAATTACTTTCATAGGCAAGGCAAATAGTTTCAGTTCACTACAACTGGCAATTCAATTTAATAGGCCTAGGCCAAAGCCAATGGTTCAGAGTCTTGGATAGGATAGCACAGTTCTGGTAGTAAATGGTTAAGTGTTTGCCAATGTTTGAGGAAGTGGTTTGCCAGAAAAAGAGTTATATGTTGGTTTATCAGCAAACAAGACTCCAAAGTTGGGAAAGTTTCACAAACTTTCACCGCGGCAGAAAGGATTTCCACACCATGTTTGCACAGTACCTTATTTATGAAGAAAAGCTGTAGCTGAGGCAGTTGTTCCTGGCAGTTTCTGTAGATCTCGCTGTTCCTGAGCTTCAGTTGTGGGGACAAGAAGGAGGACATCGGGAGGTTCTTGCACTGCCAGGGAAGAGGCCACAAGCTTGGCTAAGTGCCGGTTTTAAGGTGTGAGTGCCTTAAAGTCCACAGACTGGTATCCTTCTCACTAGCTATCCGGTTTTCAACAGCACTCTGATGAAAATTCTACCAGTATGGAGACAGTGTCCAGGTGGCTTACGAGTTGGTTGTTCCCACCAGTTCAAGGAAAGAAGTCTTCCTTGAAGGAGTTTCTCTGTTGATGGAGTTTCAGGCAATTCAGACCTGCAGTAGGGCTTCACCGGGCAAACCAACCGTCCATGAGTTGCAGCAGTCGTCTTTCTTCAGCTCGTCTTTGGTTCTTTCGTTCCAGTGGTTGACTCTGCTTTCCAAGTCCCAGAGAGAGACCTGCTTTTAAACAGTTTTCTCCCATTCATTCCAGCCTAGCTGACACTCACCTAGCAGGCTGGCTGTCCTTGCTGGACAGTCAGCCAGCCAATCACGCCAGAGTGCATTCATGTCTCCTAGGAGATTAAGCACAGGGAGTTTCGGGCACCTCCCTCACATCCTGTCCAACCCAGACAGTCAGGTGCCAGAGGGGCATCAAACAAAGGGACCAAACCTGGTTTGGCACACAGAGTTAAACACAAGAAGGACCTTTCCTAAAAGAAACGGTGTAAAAAGAGGACCAGAGTCTGTTTTTACAGAGAGGCCATGGGCGCCATATTGAAATACATGGCTGACCCGATTTTTAGCTGCCGGTGTTCGCAGTCGGGAAAAATCATGGTAGTTTGCTCTAAAACCACTGGCACCAACCATTTCAAGAGGAAAGGATACCATTTGACTGTTACATGAGTGTTTAGACACAGGGGATGCTAGGTAACCCCTCCAGCACTCGATAGGAAGATAGTGTCTGCTAGGTCTATGAATTTAAAAGGACTAGTAAAGTCAATTTAACTTTACATGACCTGGGAGACGGTAGTCAGTCGCAGAGAAGGTATTTAAACCTTGGGGAGTCTGAAAAACACCCCTGTGCCACTGCACTGAAGGTGCTGTGTGACACACAAGAAAAAGATGATGCCTATGGAGTTTGTCTAAAACTACATATCCAAAGAACACAAAAGTAAAACACACATCAAAATACATGAAAGAGTGGGAAAAAAGGGTCACACTCTTTGCAGGTAAAATTTCAAATCCGAGAAATCCAGTAAAGTTGCTGGGGGTCTCAAAAGGTAAGGGAAATTAGCACATTCTTGAGAATTCTCCCTAACAGCAACATAATTAATTGCATAGCTTATTCTGATGATTTACTTGTGTTGGATTTTACACCTGCCAGATTGCAACGCTCACCCAATGGGGTTGCGTCCCACTTGAATGAGAACATATTAATTATAAATCCAACAAAATCCCTTACAATGAAAATAATTAGTAGAAAGCGGAGAAGACAATTTCATTGGGTGATAAACGAAATACCCATAAAATAAGTAGATTAATTTTGTAATTTAGGTTTTACCTTTTCTAATAAAAGTGTTTTAAATATAAATACGTTTAAATATCCAGAAAGTAAATATGCTTAATAAAGTTAGAATAAGTAATTTACTGATGAAATCTATAAGAACAAGACTGTGTGCCTTTTTGTTGAATACACTCATTGAATTTTGTAAGTAACACCTATGATACTTTATGGTACCGAAATTGTTCTCTTTCCAAATGGGAAATGTTTTGATAGTCTCGAAGGTTGCATTTGGAGAGAGGTTCTCAATATACCTAGATTAGTTCCTATCAGTGTTATACGGTTAGAGATGAGCTTGCAATCTTGGTGCACCCTGCACATCAATAAATAGATTTATTTGTATAAGAAACATATTGATACGGATGATTCTAGTTTAGCCTGTATTTTAGAAGATATCTTGAAAGGTGATTTTAATAGGTATTTACGAGAATTTAGAAAAATGTGTGTTGGGTTCATGCAAACAGCAGATCCCAATGACGAAGACTCTTACATGGTCACAAAGCGAAACTTTCGAAATAAGGTCAAAATACTGGATATAGATGATCTGCAAAGACTGAAATTGTAAACTGGAAAGTATGTTTGGTATGTAAATAAAAAGAGAAATCAGACCATATACACAGAAGTTTCCTTCCCATTTGTATACAACCTGGTACATGAGATTCCACCACAACTGCCTCCCCACCCTGGAGGTTATTGGTCCCAAACGGAAAATTCCAAGAGAAGTAAGATCTTGTAGGCTATGCAAGAATCGGCGTACAGTGTACAGGAACATCTCATGTAGTTATTGAATGTAGCATGTTAATGTCATTTAGGATAACATTTTTAGGCCTGTTTGTATCTTCCACCTCAGGTGTCGTTTCTCAAGCTCTATGGGAAAAGCTTATGAATGGGACACAAGTTTCCCTTATACTGGCGTTATTAAGGATTTTAATGGACATTTTAAACTAACGGATCAAGTTGCAGAGTAGGGAAGTAGATTTTAACTGAAATATTTATTAACCTGTGCAATAACAAAGTCTTGCTTGTAATTATATATATATATGATAATGCAATTGATAACATGTTTTGTTGTGAATAATATGATGTATACCAAAAACACAAAGAAACAATGAACAAATGAAAACATTTAATATTTACTGTCATTGCTAAAAGTAATCATGTATGCCTGCAGCCATCCAATGTATGTCTTCCTACCCACTCCTTACCCTCACCAACCTTCACTCATCCTATTCAACCCTTCATCCACCCCACTATATACCCACCCAACCCATGCCTGCATATCCCCATGCTATATAGTTCCTTCTTACCTCCACACAACCACCTCTGGTCTGCCCACACCCTGCCCCACTGTCCCACTGTACCCATCCCTACCCACCCCATAACGGACTGCCCTGTCATTGCCTGACAACATCATACCCCACTTTCCATCATGCCTACCATCACACATCTTACCCCACCCTACCTCTATATGCATACCCTTCCAAACCACACACCTACCTACACACACCCTAATACATGTCTTTACCTCTACCCCTATTCTGGCCCCAACATCCTAACTCACCAGTCTCTACTCCTTAGCTCACTCTAAACCACCCTAGCTCCCTAATGAAAGAACACTGCTAAAAACACGATAAGCCCTTAATAAATCTGAACATGCACATAAAACTCCATGCATATATCTGCAAGTTAGTGTTTGTGTGCACGTTACATTAGTGATAAACATAGAAAAAAGACTTCCATACACTGCACTGAACTTATGTCTTTTTTACTCTTCCTATCACTAATGGTATGTGTCTGTAAACACTATCATGCAGGCATATATTGCATTGTATCGAAATTGTCATTTTTATATCACCTTTCACCATTGTTATGGACTCAACATGTTGTAGGTTGAACGCCCTCGGGGGACAGAAGTCCATGTATAGGAATTCTTTTTCAGAGGAGTTTAGAATGTGTGTGTGTGCATGATTGTTCGAGCCACATGTTATTGATGTTGACACATGTGTTGTGTGGTCGCTGTGTGATGAAATATGGATGTGCATGTGTCACTGGCCCTCATTACGACCCTGGCGGAAAGTGACTGACCGGAGCGCCACAGCGTAAATAGCGTTTCCGCCATTGCACGAAGGAGCAAAGTGCGGCCCATTCCGACCCATCGGGCACGAGCACCACGCCACGGCGGAAGTGCAAAGTCCGCAATGGCGGAAATGACCCCAAAACGGCCCACACCGCCGCCGTACGGCGCCCTAGGTGCAATACCGCCACCCCTCTTAGCGGTCACCGCAGTGTGCGCCTACCGGAAAGTACGGTGACCGGAAATATACGGAAACGGAAGTTAAAACATGGGCCCGGAACGGGAAACATCCCGGCGTACACCTATAAAAACACTAAAACCACACAACCACTAAAATCACTACCCTGAAACACACCCCAACCCGTCACCCACCCTAGCGAAACCAAGAAAAATGGGAAAAGTAGCGAAGAAAGCGTGCGACCGCAAGCGGCAGGTCCACTTCTCCCGTGAGGAACTCACCGTGCTAACAGAGACCCTCCAGGAGAATGCTGCCGTCGTCTTCTCCACGCAAATGACCAGAACGGCACTTGCAAACAAGAAGACCATATGGGCTCTTGTGGCACAGCGGGTAAGTGCGGTGGGGACCGCACCCCGCACCCCATAGCAATGCCGCAAGCGATGGGACGACCTGCGGATACGCGTCCGCAGCATACTCTCTGCCAACCGCAACATTGCCACAGCCACCGGGGGAGGCCCTGAATCACCCATCAAGTTGACCCCCTGGGAAGAAATCTGTGCCTCCACCATCGGAATGGAGAGCATAGAGGGAGTCGGAGGGATGGAGAAAGGAGTGCAGACATCCGAAGATTCAGGTAGGTGGCCCAGATAAAACAATGCCAAATCCACACAGTCCATCCATGTGAAGTACCATGCGTCCACATAGTGCAACAGAAACACATGTCCTGGAGAACGTCCACACACATCGGCCTGATAGCGCACGTTAAAACCCACAATAAATACATAAATAATTAAAAACCCCTAATACACGCACTACACGTGCAGCAGGCACACCCAAACTGCAGGCTGCCAAACAACTGCACCCTCACTCCACACACAAATGAAAGCACCTCCAAGGCCCCGACCCAAATCACCCTCAGGTACCACCCCAAAGCATGTGATACAATGCCATTCCAATTCCCACAGACCCATCAATAACCCTCGCCCTCCTTTACTCCACCACAGGGTCCGATCATAACGACGAGCTACAGGACACCCCTACCAGCACACCTGCAAAGAGGGCCAAGACCAACGGCCAGAGACCCTCCACCTCAGCTGCACGCATCAAGACACGGCAGCAGCACAAATCAGGTGGCAGCACAGAGGAGGGAACATCAACAGGCACCCCAGCAGCCAGCATGGCCACAACACCACCACCACAGGTCCCCCCAATGGATGCCACAGAAGGCACTGCCTCTGGTGGCAGCAGCACCATAGGTGACACCCCATTGATGGCAGCATGCTCGGACACAGAAAACGGGGATGTCGAAGTCAGATCCATCCATGACCTGTCCCAATCCCCCTGTCTGTCCCATCCCGTACAACATGAGGATACCACGCAGGTGCAGCCACAAGACGACGACTGGCCATCCCCCACAAGCCCTGTGGCAAGGCAACATGAGGACAACAGCCCCTCTGTGACACCCCCGCAAATGGCCATGGCCCAGCAGAGGCAACAGTCCCTCGACAAGTTAATCGTACAACAGCAGCAAATGGCCACACTCCTCAAGGACCATGCCGATGAATGTGGGGGCACTAAGGCAGACATAGAAAGATCAACTGAGACACTTAGGGCAGAAATGGAGAGAGGTACAGAGACGCTAAGGGCACAAATGGAGAGTAGCACCGAGAGCCTGAGAGTCCAAATGGAGAGTAGCACCGAGAGCCTGAGAGTCCAAATGGAGAGAAGCACCGAGAGCCTGAGAGTCCAAATGGAGAGAAGCACCGAGAGCCTGAGGGGGGAACTGCATGCGACGTCCAAAGACGTATGTGCCGAACTTGCCGCAGTGCGCCGTGTGCTCACTGAGCTCTCGCAAACCCTTAGGGACATGCATGGACGTGAGCAGGCAGACACATCATCCGTTGCAAGTTCCGTCCAGGGCAGCCCCCAACGTAGATCTGGAAGGAACCTGCGCTCCACAGGCAGGGGTGCCCCTGATACCCGCAGAGGGGGCTTGCAATAGCGACAGCCCACTGACAATGAGCATCTTTGGACACTGGTGTTCGGGGGGGAGGTAGGAGGGTGGAGGGGGTGTGTTGGGCTCACTTGGGTGGCGGGTCGATAGGGTGTTCAACATGATATCACATATGCCATAAAAAGTGCACGATCAACCAATGAGATGTGTGGACATTGATCTTTGTGTACTAGGCCATCATAGGCGTACAGTCCATATTGTGCATGTCCCAGACACACGCAGTGCCACGAGTCCCGTGTCCATGTATCAGCCACCAGGCGTGAGTGCTAGAAGCATACATCAATGAGATGCTGACGAATGTCACGGGCCTCCGGTGCCTCGCAGACTCCATGAGGTGCTGCCACATCCCCACCCTCATCATGACCATCATCAGGTGCTTGCAGTTCTGCGTCAGGGGGCATGGGCACATTTCTACGTACGCACATGTTGTGGAGCATGACACATGCCATCACCATCTTTGCAACCTTCTCATGGCGGTACAGGAGTGCCCCGCCAGACCTGCTGAGGCAGCGGAAACGAGTCTTCAGTAGGCCGAATGCCTGTTCTATGACTACACGGGTACGTGAGTGGGCATGGTTGTAGTCCTCCTCATGCTGGTCCCGTGGGTTCCGGACTGGTGTGAGGAGCCATCTCTTCAGTGGATATCCAGCATCACCTGTATGTGGACGAGAAACGTATGATGTGGAATGCCATTGATACGTACGCACACCCCCCCCCCTTCCTGCCAGGTCATTGCCAATTCACATACCCCACATCATCATGCATGTAATGAGACTCACCGAGTAGCCAGGATCTGTTCCCTGCGTGTCGCTCCATGTAGCGTGGTATTGTAGAGTTCCTCAAGACCATAGAATCATGGGTTGATCCAGGGAATCGGGCACAACAATGTGTAATGATCCTGTTGGAGTCACACACCATTTGTACATTCAGGGAATGAAATTGTTTCCGGTTGCGGTACTGGGCCTCCATGGCATGTGGGACGACCAATTCAACATGGGTGCAGTCGATGGCACCAATGCAACCCGGTATGCCGGCAAGTGCATGGAATCCCACTTTTGTGTTGGTAATTTCCTGCTCCGAGCGTGGTAGAGAGATGTAGTCGTCTGCGTGCTGCAGGAGGGCATCGAGCACTTGCAATAGTGTCCGTGAGAACAGTGGCTGAGAAATGCCATGCAACTGTCCGACTGTGTGCTGGTAGGTGCCTGTGGCCAGGAAGTGGAGTACAGACACCACCTTCAGTAGGGGTGGGATGGCGGTTGGGCTATCATGCTGACAAGGTCAGCCTGTGTCATGTCCACAATGGCGGCTATGGTGTCCCGGTTCAAACGGTAGAGGGTGTGGATCTGCTCATCAGTGAGGTTGAATGGATGTGCTCGGAGGCGTGGGATTGCGGGCTGCCTGCGTGGTGGTAGTGGCTGTGCTGGCGGCCCTTGCTGGCCCTGCCTTGGCCTCCTCCTCCTCCTGCGTCTCCTCCGTGCGGCTGGTTGTAGATGGTGTTTGTCTTCTTCTTGGAGTCGGAGCACTTGCAGTGCTATCAGGTCCCCCAGGGCCAACATCGCGAGTCCTGCCGGTAGCATTTTGGTGTGGTTGTGGGAGGAGACTGGCTGTGCAATTTATGTGTTTTCAAGCTGTATGGCCTCCACCTGTGGTGATTAATTCCACCTGTGCAAACTGCTCTCCCCTTTGGCCGAGCACGTCCCGCGCACAACGCTGCAATTCGGGGAATGGTATCTTGCTATTGCAATCATGTATTTGTACCCGATGGCCGTGTAAGATTGGTTGATATGTTCATTCTGCTGTGGTCCCATTGTTTCCCATACTATCTGTGCAGTCGCGAACAGACTTGTGAAGGGTCAGTGGAACGTAGTACTCGAGTAACGGTGGGCCCTCATGCATCACTGTACCGAGTTGCAACGACGGGCGGGGCGTCCCATTTGTGGGTGAAGGCAGTTGCCATTTTCACACACAGCCGCACTCGATGGAATAATTAGTGATTTCAAACGGCCACAGATGCCTTTTCGACGTGATGTTGCAAATGAGGAATTCGAAGGGCGGCGCTTTCGGTTTCCAGCTAGCGGCGAGGAGATGCCCACTGGTCTGACTGCAAATATAACGTTCTATTGTTCAGTGTCCTTGAGACAGGGCCCATGGCGAGGGAGCAATGATTGATATGAATAGTTTGGGATGCGCAATAGCTACGTGGGCGATGAGGCCGGCCGTTCCCAGATACATGTTACTTCACAACACTGGAATTACGGGCTGGGGCACTGTGGATTTAGCAGGCTGCATAACGCACAGACTCAATGGATGTTTCTAATGTCATGTGAGTAAATATTCAGGCGTTTTGATCCCGGGATGGGGGAATGATGAATGGATGCATGGCCAGGTGATTTGATACAGAGTTTGCCATGTACAGGGCTTCTTGGGATCTTTCCGCCTCCCCTACGCTATGTGATGCAGGGCTGCCATAGTGGGACCATCGTCTATCTGGCCTTGTTGAGCCCTCCCTGTCTCGAGGCGCACTCAGACACTTGTGTCCATGCACGTTAACATTCCCATCTGATGGAATCTGTTTTGACAGACGCATGCACAGGTACACTCGTTTGTGATGGTGTTTGCACCTCGATATAGATGGTTATGAGTCGCAAGTGGTTTTGGGGTGGTGATGATCCTTTTGAGTGGGCTAGCATGCATATGGCTGTGGATTTCGTGTGATCATTGAAGTGAGTTGTTGGAATGTAGTTCTGATGGCCATTCTGTTCTTTTTCTTTTCTTTTGGTTGACAGGTATCTCCTCCCCTTTTGCCACTGCCATCTGTATGCCACTCCTGCAGATGGGGTTTACTCCCGACACCTGCTGCTTCGTGTTAATCAGTGGAGCAGCATTACGATCTTATGGGACGATCGCCAATGGCCCACATGCCCTTACGCAGTACTGGTGGCTCGGAGCAACATTTCGGCCTTTCAGCTGGACTAGTGCCTCCCCATTGGGACGGCCCTGCGGTTCTGTGCGCTTCCATGTTGCCTTTTCGTACGTGAATGTGGCTCTGTGTACCATGGGGGAACAGGGCGACACACAGGTAGTGGCTGGTCATTTCTTGCGGATGCAGCCCACAATGGTGATTAGTGTTTTGGAGTTCATGGCCTGATGGCTGTATGGGCTTGGTGACTTTGATGTGCATAAAATTTCTATTCTGATTTGGCCCGTGTAGCGTTTTTCTTTGCAAGTGATGTGGCATATGCCGATTTGGGGGGCGATGTGTTGTGAGGAGATCTGCATTGGGTTCCAGCTTCGGGGTTTAGTTGCGTGGTACTGTGCTGGGCGCGTTTGCCTACGAAGCCCAGTGAGGTCAGGGATGGGGGCTGCCAATATGACTGTTTGAATGTTGTCATGCTCAGGGGCGGGGGATTGGGTTTTGTGTAACAGATGCCGGTCAGCCAGGTGGACTGGTGGAATGATGTGATTTTCGGAATATTGCTGGTCTCAGGTGCCTGTGTTTGCATGCGTTTCTTGGTGGGGGACTGTGGTCATGTCCATTGGGATGGCTTCTGTATTCGTGCCATCTGTGCCCTGCAGCTCCCATTGGCCCCTCTTGTGTTTCTTTTGTTCGTTGCCATGCATGGGTGACTTGTACATTTCAATGGTTGCATTGTGACTTCATTGCACCTACGGGGAGTTGTACTTTGTGGGCAGGGAGCGGTGTACAGGCACTCAGTGGGGCCGTTTACGGTTGATTCGCGATGCCGTACTTCTCGCCATGGCGGAATGGTACATTACGCCATGCCTGATGGCGTTAGGTACATGTCCGCTAGGGTCGGAATTGGCGTACCCTTGTGCCATGGTGGTGTTTGCGGTTTGGCATGGCGCGCGCGCGCGTGCTTGGTGCAGTTAGCATTGGCGTTCACTACGGTGTCGCTAATGGCTTCGTACTTTGCGGTGACGGGTCATAGTCGCACCGAGCGCTATTCGATGGCGGTATTGCATTTCCGCCATCGTTTTTCGATTTCCGCCAGGGTCGTAATGAGGGCCACTGTGTGATGTGTTTATCCTGTTGTTGTTGTGTCTATCTTGCATTGTGTTGGCTGTGTTTACATAGCTGGGGCTGTCCTGGTGTACATGTGACATCTGGAGTATGTGCCGCCATTCTGTGGCATACTATCTGCATTGATGATGTCCGGCATGTAATGTGCACCTGTTGATAGCGTTCTTTCCACCTTAATTTTCCTTTGCCTGGCCATGTGGTATGGGCGATTCTGTGGGTATGTCTGCTGAATTGTGGCTGTGTGTCTATTTTAGGTGTGTGTGTTGGTGGGAGTGTCCTTTCACTTGGAGGGTTGTTGGTGGGAGTGTCCATTCATTTGGGGCGGTCGGTGGGTGGGTCCATGTTTTGTTGGGCATTTCAAGAGCATTGTGAATCTCAATGGGTGTGACATTAAGTATGATGCTATTTACTAAGCGACCACGTATCCTGGAAGAGGTGTGTTGAGTGTCGTAAGTTAAACCATGATGTTGGTGACGTAAGTGTGATGCGTGATGCAGGAAAGTGTGTGAATTCAAATGGTGATGACATGGATGTTTGGCAGATGTGTGTTTGTGCACGGGAAAAACATTTGCGGGTGATAGGTTCACATGTTCGTCATATTTGACTTCTATTTTCATTGCCGCATTCACTTATGCCGGATTATGTTCTACCCAGTGAAGTTGCATGGCATATTTTTGCTTGTACATGCCTTTTCTTAGTGATCTTAATCCTAGTGAATCATGCTTGACTTATGTCCAATTTTGTGGAATTTCCATGTCTGACTTAGTTAATTTGGTAATTTGGACGAATCGTATATTGAAAACAAAGTGTACACTAGGAATAAGCCCCACATCCGGTAACATGAAAGTCACAACACATGCGGACACAGCCAAACGACGCAGCACACATGGTCAAAACCACAAAACCGAATGACGCACACAACCCAATCGGAGCCAAACATCTACACCTACACCCCTGACAAACCATAAATACCATAAACATGTGGCCCCAATAACTGCATAGATCGTAAGGGTCCAGCAAGATGGAAGCTGCAAAGGAGGTCCTACATAAGATGAACTTCATTGAAGGTGAGGTGGACCAGAGGGTGGAGTTCATCCACACCCACTAGACCTGCATGCTCCAGATGCCTGGACACCCCACCATGCAGAGCCAGTGAGACACACAGTTGCTCAGGCTCATGGAGTATGTCAACACCCTTGATCAAAAAGAATTGGTTGGACGAGAATCGGAGGGTCAAACGGAAGTACATCCACTTCCACCTAGTCCACGATTACAGCAGAGAATGACAAGGCCCTGGGTTGTGACTGACACCCAGGGAGGTGAAGACCATGAGCCATATCCAAGAGAAGGTGTGCACTGGCTTGGGAGGCACAGTTACATGCATGTACTACCGTGTTAAGCACATTATCTTTGCACAACTACTTACATCTGCATATCCACCACCCATGAAAAACTTACATGCAACACAACATGAACACACACAGGCCAAGACCCACACCCATTTCATGTACACCACATTATCCAACAGTGTGAACGACATGCAACAGAACAAATGCCACATAAGTACATGGATGCACACGTCAACATAACACACATACACATTCAACACACAAGTCACCATACCACATTGCACATGACACCAACACTGGCACATGCATCTCAGACTCAACAGAAAACCTAAACACACCCCAGTCACATGGACGTATCAGTTACCACCAAAGGGTGCATTCCACTATGCCACATTTGCCACCGGTGCATTGGCAACAAGCAAAAAAATCCCATACCACCCCTGCATGAGGAACTACACCCACAACAAATGTTAGAGGCAAGGCCACATGTACACATAAGACACAACCACCACATACAAAGCACCATCAACCAAACACATAGAGATGCAATGATTCATAGTGCTGCGACCATACCAACACACACAAGCACTGTACACATCACCACCTTGCACATACATGCACCCCGCATGGCTACAGGATCACATATACGGGGTCATGCATACATGGGCAGCAACAGTGGGTCAATGTTGCATTGGGAAGATTCATGAGGGGCACGTGCATTTCAAAACAGAAGCACATGTGGCATCAGTAATGCCAATCATCAGCATGCATCACATCTAAGCAGTGCACTGACATATTTCCTTTTCCTTGTACTTCACAGCTGTGATGATTCTGGAAAGTGCCCCTGTGGAATGCTCGGACAGCAGTGATGAGGGAGGACAACACCTGGCTCTCTGGAGTAAACCCACCGAGGAGGCCTGGGGGGAACACATCTTGGTAACTTGGAACAACACTTCGACAAGGAAGCACGAGCGAACGAAACACTGCGGTAGGTGCGGACACGGTCAGACAAAATGCAGTTTGTCTTTTGAAGCTGACATGATTTCAAGAAGGACACAAAGCGGTTTCGCTTTTGTAATGAAACCAAATGCAGCAAAGACACTTCGATCAGCAAACTGAGGCTTTGCAATCACATCTGAGAACACAGAATATCATACACACCAGCACATCGTAGAATACGGTGAAAGAGTATTGATTTCCATCACACAGCGAATACTTGAAGTTGACTCCTTGTACAAGCAAACACAACCCAGTGCGTTTTTGCATCAAGATCTTACTCTCTTGGTTTGAGAGAAGACCCAATATACTGGTTGACATGAATTAACTATCACACAGGCAGGATGCATTTTTAGGACACTAAGAATCTTTGAATTATTCATACCTGATGAAGGGCATCCAAGCCTGAAACGCGTTGTATTGAGAGATAAGGATACATTTTTGAAATCATCACTGTTTATAAGTGTATATCTTGATTTATTTCCTAGAATGGACTCAGGAAACACTGGGTCTCATTACAAGTATGGCGGTAAGGAAACAAGGGTGCCCATATGGCTTTGCATACTAGTTCTGCTCGTGCGTGCCCTTGTAGCCACCAAGTCTGACCTGGTGGTCATACCGGCACCCGCGAGGAGAACATGATGGTAGCACGCTCCCCATTCCCATTGAGCCCTGTTGGGCTCAATGGGAATGGGGATGTACCGGGCCTGGCATCCGCGAAAGGGCAATTACTGGGTCCGGCTGGGCCAGAATAGCCCGGTAATTGCCCATTCACGGGTGCCAGACCCGGATGCGAGTTTGGAGGTAAAACCGGCAAGACTACCTCCAACCTCGTAATGAGGCCCACTGTCTTTATTCAAAAACGTGTTGTAAATTTGTAACAATTGAACATTTTATTTCTGTATCATGGCAAATATTATGTGGTATGTTAAACTTATGTGTACAATGTATCAAGTAGTGTGACTTCATTTAGTATACATTATTATTACTGTTTTCTGAAATCACCTTATAATATACATTACACATTGTATTTCTTTTTTGTGAACTTTTTGAACTTCTTTTGAATCTAACTGGCATTGTTTTGCCATAAAGTGTGCACAGATTTTTAGTTCCACCGTTTCAGGTCTTACTCATTTTTTCCAAGGGAAACACATCTTCCCCACACAGGAGGAAGACTGTGCAGATTTGCCAGCAGCACAGATGTGCGTGGGTCTCCACCTGCAGAGGAGGTTATGTCAGAGATGCTGGTGCAGGACAGCATGCCACCGCATTCTGGCAGAGGCCTACAAGGGTGACACCAGCAGCGGAGACTCCACGCACATCACCATCACCCACCATTACTCCCAAGAAGGTGCCTCACCCATGCCGAGCCAATTGCCTGGGCCTGAGCTTCTGCTTCCCTCAGATGCCACTCTCAGGCTGCACCACCACCACCGTAGCCAGCTGGACCATCAAGGGTGGAGCAACCTGAGTGGCTCAGTGAGTTCCTGCAGCACCTGCGCCTCATGCCTCATGATCGACATTGTAGTCGAGGCAGGGCACAACATTATGCAGGAGCTCGAAGGACTGTTCAGCTGCCTGAATGCCATCAACAACACAGGCGAGGATATCAACAGGAGCATTTTCAAGTCTGGGCACCTCCTTCGGTTCCATGACTGAGGCACACCTGGGAGTGTTGGGGAGATTCGACCAGCTGCAGTCGATGCATGACAAATCCACCTGCCTCTACCCTCCGCCCTCTACAACTTATCCATAACAGGTCTGCAAGACTTGTCCTTAGCCTCAAGCCCAGGGATCATATCTCTTCAGCTCCAAAATCTCTTCACTGGCTCCCAGTGGCAGCAAGGAACAAGTTCAAGACCCTCTGCATCATCCACAAGGCTTTCTGGGGCCTGGGTCCACACTACCTCCAACTCTCTCTTCCTGAACATCTCCCTTCTCGAGGTCTCCACTCATCCTCCTCCAACTGCCCAAGGTCACTTGCTTTTCTAAGCATAGAGTTGGGGGAAGATCTCTATCTTCGGCTGGGGACTCCCTCTGGATCAGCCTCCCTTCTTCTCTCAAACTTGAGCAGAACCACCTCTGGAACTGGAAGCAACGCAAGACCTTCCTCTTCGCTTCTGCTTTCTCTCTTCTTCTCCCCTGCTGATAACCTGTCCGCTCCACGCACTGGTCACCTGGCCACCCACTGAACCTGGGTCCAGGTCCCTGCATGTCCAGTTGCACCTTGTACTGCCTCTTAGCTTCCCCAGCACTTGAGGTCTGTTTCTGTAACCCTATAGTCCCTTCTCTCTGCACTTAAGAGCCACCCGTTGACTGCACTTTCTTATTCTACCTGCACTGAGCCATCCGCTTGCTGCATTTTTTGATTACATGCACTCCCCCCTCAGCACTTCTCCCCTTCCACTCCCCTGCACTTGCGCGATCTGAATGACACAAGGCCTAGTAAGATTGTTGTTTTTTCTTCCCTCTGTTTCCCCCTCCTTGTCTTGTCATGCCTAGAAACACTTTTGTACAGGTACAAGCACATTATCAATGCCATATCATATATATCATATATCATATGTCATGAGGAGACTTGAGATGGTGGATAGTACAGTGCAGGTCACTAGCACCCCGCCCCGTTTGCCACAACCTGCACACAGGCCAACCACTCACCAGAATGCCACTCGGCCTCAGGCAGCCAAGCCATTGGGGAGGAGGGCAGCTTGGCCTCCCTGACATCCCAGGCTAAGCCACAGGTCAAATGGCACAGGCGAGGCCCAGGAAGCGCCCCCCTACTCACCTCATTCTCCCTCTCATCCACCTCACCACCCACACCCATATGTATATTGCACATACAACATCACAACACACATCCACCTGCATGAAGGCAATGGACTATGTACACCTCAGATGTTCCAGCAGTTGTCATGCGTTCATTCAACAAATCCACACATCAGTTCAGTGACAATAAATGCTGAGCAGTATTACAAGTCCCATTCCCATGTATATCAACTTCAGTATGCCGATCACCCACATACACACATATTCCTAATGTGCATAGGCCGTACAAGCTGAATGTCACATGCAGGAGTGATCCAATAGCAACCTGTGCACCTGAAGTGGCGTTTCCACATGCAAACCAGAATGACATACAGTCGACTGTCACATTCCACAGGTGCCACACACACCAGTTACAGGGCCATGATGCATGTGCATACATGCAGATGTAGGTCAAGCCAGATATGATATGCACACATCCAACACATGTAATGGTGGAGTCAAACAGACATGTGTAATGCAAACCAAGGCAGGGCCACAAGGTGTGCAGACTGGACACACATAAATTACACAGACCAAGCCCCAGCAAACACCCCAACACCTAATGACACTTACTGGACATATCATAACAGCGAACATACAGCCGTGAAAGCACCCAGCCAGATTCCTCTCTGTGTCACATAGATATCATGAACATGCCATTCAAAGTCAAAGCCAACAGCCTCAGCCAATACTAACAGAGAGCCCCCTGGATGGATGCAATGCAAATCACAGCAGGCACACACAACAGTGAACCATGTCTGCTGTTCGACACACATCATGGATAGGTGATGTTTGGTAGCACAACTCACAGCTACACATAACACATACATAAACATGTACATTACAGTGTATCACACAGGTGCCCATGCATGCACATTGCCTCACATTCCTGACTGACAGGGTCAAGCTGTCCCAGCATGTGCACAGCTCGGCAAGTAAATGGTACTGACCTATCTGTACGATATGTGCAACATCAAAGGCTGCCACACAGCAGAGATGGGACATACAGCTGGCACATGGACATGCCAATGTGTGGTCATGTACTCTTGGGCATCTACATGTGTGGGTGTGACTATATCACATTCCTTGTGTGGGGGAGTCAATGCTCACTGCATGTACCACTCCCTGTTCCCTTGTGTAAGCCGAGAAAGCACCCTGCCAGATGCAGATTGCCTGCTAACACATGGCATAACTTCTGGTTCAGGGTGGCACAATGGCAGCAGTAAGCATGCCTAGCAACAATAGGCCTCCATCACAAAAAGGGCAACCGTGCCAGTGCATGTTGTCGGCAGCTGATATGAATGGAGCAGGAAACACTGTGGAGGCAGGATGCCACAGACCCACAGCAGAGTCTCCAGAAGCAGGGACACGCAGGCCACCGCTGAGGTCGCCGACGCATTGACCACCAGAGGTGTCTGGGAGGAGGGTGCACCATGGCCTAGCAGAGCACTGCCAGGGCACCTGGCACCATGCCAGGTGCAACATCCACACTGCCCCTGTCCAGAACATCATGGCCACTCCAACACATGACATGCCCTGATCCTGAATGAGGAGGAAGGGAAGGATGGAGACCTCCACCCACATGGGTCCTGTGGATAACCCCAGAGGGGTGAGCACCACTGCCTCACTGACAGCCATGACACCCCCCACCATGCAGTCAGTGCCTTGTACCGTGACCCCTGCCACACCAAAGGATGACTCTTCACCTTCCTGGGATTACTCATCCTCTCCACCTCAAACAAAACCCCAACTTCACCCAACAAGAGGTGGAGGTCCTGGGGGAGGAGGTGCTCAGCAAGTACGGGTTGTGATAGTCATGTGACTGTGTACTTGTGTGTGGATGCATGAATGCGTGTGTGTGGTGGAAGGTGGTGGGAGTTACAGTACCTATCAGCCTCATGTGTCCGTAGAATCTGGCTTCCAACTACGCACAGATGCTGGAGACCCAAAATATGTGGCTGTTCAGATGGAGCCTGGGAAATTGGAATATACGTCCTTGAACAGTCCACTGACATCACAGACCAGTTGGGTATTGATGGAGTGCCAGCGGTACATGGTCTGGTACATGTGTGCTCCATCCTGGGGCACATAGTGTGACATGGGTGCAGTCAATGGCAACCATGACCAGGGGGAATCCGTGCTCCATGAATGTTTCTCTGAAAGGAGCCAGTGGTGAAGAAGTGCAGTGCAGCCAGGAGCTTCACATCTGCTCCGATGGCATATGACGGCGTGGTGGTGGGGTGCAATGCACCCTAACCACTCATGCAACATATTCATGGTGACATGAAAAGGCAAGCAATACCTTATGTAGACCTCTGTGTCGGACATGCTGAAGACCGAAGAGGGTGACCCTGGTGTCGAAACACCTGCTCCCTCGGTCTCCTCCTTCTCAGCTATGGTGCGGCAGTGCCAGCAAATGCAGTGCCATGCCATTGCTGTGCAAAGAGTGCTATCACCAAATCACAGGAATACATTTCCTGGACTTTGGGCATAGAGTTGTGCTGTGTGCTTTAATATCAGGACATGTGTTGTCATGCTGTGCTTGCTTATGGGCATGATTGGTGTAGTGGTTGGTGTGTTCTTGTTTGCATGGGATGTTAAGCATGTGTGTGTGGTGGGGTTCAGGTGTGTCTTTTTTGTGGCATTGTGTTTGTGTTTCGCATGTGGATATTGTTTATTTTTTATGATGGTTGTATTGGTTGCACAAATGATGTGGAAGTTTGTGTATTTGGTGTGTTCTGTGGTGTGTTATGGCATGTGTGTGATGCTGGAAATGCTGTTGGAGGGACAGGGCCTCCTTGCCATTGTCCTACCACTTCTCTGTTGGTGTTTTCTGTGTGTCTTTCCGCTCAGGAGTCCAGTTTGAACCCCTGGCAGTGCAGCTCTTCATTGCTACCTTTTGGTGAACAATACCAATGGAATACCCTTAGGGCACCCATGGGTAGGGTTACACACGTGTACCCCTAGTGTATGTTTTGGGAATATATGTGTTGCCCGCAGTGCAGGGTATGGGCTGGTGGCAGCTACTTGCTGTCTTGCTGTCTTGGCAGTGGCTCTGGGTATCCTCCAATTTTGGCATACCGAGGCCCTGCCATAGGAATCAATTGATTCCTACACAATGGCAAGATGGCCACTGATGGCCTCTTGTTTTCCTTTGCCTTGCCCCCTTGTTGTCCTCATGTGCTCATTTAGTTCTACCAAGCACTGATCATAACCTCCCATGTCCATATATACACTAAAAATGAACATGCCAACCAATGCAATTTCGCTCATCACAAAACAAGCTATCCCCATAGGAAACCAGCGGCCAAATGTTGTTACTTCAAAGCCTTCCAATAAAGCCAAGCACTCGAAATCACTGACAATAGACATATATAACCTTTGTCTTTCCCCAAAAATTGATCAAAGCGACAATCTTACGCGTATAGACATATCAAACCTCTGGGCTGTTTACATATCCGCGTCCCCTAAGAGACAAAAAAATCAAATCTCGGATGCTTAGCTTTTAGCCCAGCCATTAAAAATTGGTGCCTCATTAACAACGGAAAAAACACCTCCATTTATGGACCAGTCCACCTTTCCACGATATGACCATTTTCAATCCGGCAAAACCCAGGTAAACAATGGTACGAGCATCAACTTTCCTTTCCTGCACTAGCACGTGGTACAGAACTCCATAAAATGAATCTTGGCCACGGGGCAACCCTCGCAGTTGGAAGCACCAAAGAAACCACCAAATCCCCATCTGAAGCATCATCAAAACCATAATAATATCGACACAAACCCAAATGGTCCACATTAATTTGTCAGAGAAACCCAGCGCGCAGAACAAAACAAACATGGCCTGGTAAATCTGGCAAATCTGTCAAATTCCCAGATACTTTACCCAGACTCCTCAAATGTATCTTCAGCTATTTCTGAGGTCTCCTTTACCAAACCAGCCCCTAGACCTTCCTTTGGTTTTAACCAACACCCATGCTCATCACTGAAACCCATGTTGAATGCCATTTATAACGGACTATACGCCCTGCCATTAATAACAAACCATACTCCCTGACAAAAGTCGACGAGTCTCTGAATTATAAAACCAACAGCAATATAAAATGCTCCGGCCTCTACATGAGAAAACAGATCAAATTACAACTCCACTAAATTCTATAACCCTTTCAACAAATATTTTTAAAAAACTCATCCACCATCTTAGAGAATCCAGTAAACTATTATCAGAATAACAAGGACCCAAATGCTATTATTGAAATAGACCCGACCCCAAAAGAAATTGTTGAAACGCTATGGCTCACATCATAGGCACAATTGCCTCAACAATGGACGAGGGTTTAACAGATGCTCCCAGAGCGAAAGAGCACATTTTCAAACTTTTTAAAATAACAAGGCAAAAGAAAGAAAAATCAAGAAGAGCATCAAACCAAATCAATACGTAAAAAACAAAGAACCAAATAAACAAAACAATAATAATGAAGCACAAAGCCAGAAAGTTAATTGAGGCTCTAACTACACCGCCTAAAATGATTCTCTAAACAAATGATCATCTAATAAACAAACAAAGCACCTGACAATCAATCAAGTATAAGTGCTTAAAATGGACTTGATATCATAATATCTCAGGAGCCACAAGGCAATCATATTGAAATGTATGAGGAGAAGTATGATGATGATGATATCCTTGTAAACCTTTCAACCTATTCAATCTCCTCATTTCCACCTGACCAATTAGACCATTAGAACTTGGATTCAATAGAGGAGAGCATATCAGTCTCCATTCATTCTCTAAACCATCAAAATGACGAGAATAATTTGGAGCAAAAAAGAACGAATTGGGACTGTCGTCCCAAAACACAAGTTAAAGCAGCCAAACTCTAAAAAACCTAATGTGCATTTTGATGAAGACATGGAAAAGAACCAACCAAAAAGTAATGAGAGCGCAAGTCCATCTCGCGAACTTCCAGCAATTTAAAAAAACCTCCCTACTAAAGTTTACATTGTGGTTAATCCGTCTGAAACAAAAAGGTCCTAAACCTGAGAAACACAAGAACCTAAACCAAGGAAAAGATTGCCTTTAATATGATGACACACTCATTGTAACAATGCTCGACAGACAAAGACACAATCCTTACCCTAACCGGAAGATCTTGTTAACCACCATGTCACAGATTCCACAACTAAAGAGAATTGACTCACAGGATATTCAATGTGTCCATCTTCAGAGAACCCAAAAAATTGACAGGGTTCACCTCACTTTATGCTCGCAAATTGGTGAAAGAAATTAAATGGGTAGAAAAACCAGCCTTTTCTCAATTGGGCTTCATTCTTACAGTTACCAGAAGCACAGCAAATACAAAGAACAAACAATGTTCCACTGAGATAACTGGTGAAGAATACACCCCCATAAATCCTAATTAAAAAAGATCTATCGCGACAGGAACTCCAGAACCATTAATTAATGACTGCAAGGGAGCAAGAGGAAATCTGGCACGTGCAGTATACTTTGAAAAGCCCATCTCGCAAAAGGAAAAGACATCATGGAACTGGCTAACAGAAGCAAGAATACAAGCCACCCACCATGCAAAGTACTAACGATGGATGCCTAGTATCTCATCTTCGCTCAACATAGCGATATGGAACACCAGAGAGTTCAGCCATCTTTCTGACACAACTACAAATGAACATCTGAGAGCTTATGATGTAATTATTTTCCAAGAAACATGGATAACGAGTGACCCAGTCTGGCCTGACTATATTATGATAACAAACCCCGCAATTAAACACTCTAAAGAGCGACCAATGGCAGATTTATTAATTGGTGTTAAATTGAGTCTGAATGTGAGACTAATCCCTTGGGAAACACCACACCCATGCATCCAACTTTCCAAATTGATCTTGCTTGACTCTACAGACCTTACGACCTCCCACATTTCTGTTTTAAACCTATACTGGAACTCTGCCTGTATTGACAATGACCAATTTTTCAACCATGTATCCGACCTACTAGATATGATTCCAATCACACCTCTACCGTAAATAGTTATATTAGTGGGTGACTTGAATATCTTGTGCTTTAAGAAAAAGGGAATCCCAATCCAACCAAAAGCCAAGAGATGGCTAGACCAAATGAACAAAAGAAATCTGACTGGAACTTTTGAGAAAGACTGCTCGCCAAACCCTACATGGAAAATAAATAAGTCAACAGGAATCATTGACTATGCCTTCATCTAATCTAATGCGATAACCTTGATAAATCAATTCCAAATCATCCCATCATCCTCCATTGACCATAACATTGTAAAAATTAAATGGCAATTTTCAACATCGACCATGAAACAGTATTATATACCAACATGCAACCTGACAGAGCAACAGAATAAAATACAGTGGTCAACATTGAAATGAAAATATTTGCTGGACACCGTATCGCATGCTAATAATCAACAATTGGCCGATTCAGACCAACCATACACACAAGCTCTCATGTTCTTCAAAGAGACCACCATCTACTCCTCACACCCTATTTTCAGACATAAACATGCCTTCGATCCTACTATTAAAAACGCCAGAGTAAAAATGACATTTGAATTAAAATCAGTAACACACTCCAACATAGGAAATATAAATGAGAAATATTAAAATATTCATAAAAAAATCATGGAGCGCTGAAACAACAAAGAGAAAGTGAGCAAATGATATCTGCCTTATCAGCAAAATCTTGCGCTAGAATATGGAAACTTCTTAATGAGCCCGTAAACACTGGAACTTCAACAGCTTTGCTAAATATAATACCAGAAGAACATGGACGAGCCATATTACAAATCTGTTTGCAGACCTCTCACTTGACAAACCCAAGATTGTAGTAGAACAGATCGCTCCCAATTTACTCCAATTTTATTATTTGCATAGTTCATCTAGTGCTCCAGGTCCCGATGGCCTCTCAAATCACATGCTAAAGAAACATCCTGAGGAATGGGCAGATATCCTATATCAAATATTCAGTCAAGTACAAAGAACAGGTACAATTCCAGCAACATGGAAATACTCCATATTAATACCAATCTTTAAAAAAGGCAATCATACTCTCCCAATCAATTATAGACCAATCACATTATTAAGTGCACCTGGGAAAATCTATGCTAGATTATTATTGAAAAATCGAAATGCCTGGATAAGCAGCAGCAAACTCGCAGATCCCTAACAATCAGGCTTTGTAGCCGGGCTCGGCACAGCAATTAACCTCTTAAGCATATCAACACTAAAAAAACAAGTATGGACAACCAACCCTTGTACATTGCATTCATTGATTTCTAGTTAGCCTTCGTTTCAATGTCAATAGATGCATCATGGAAAAAACTTGCTGACGATGGATGCCCGCACTGCATCCTCCAATGAATACACCAACTATATACAAATAGCACTGTTCAAGTGAAACTAACCCAAGACAGCCAATTAACAAAGAATATACCAACAGCACGAGGATTAAAACAAGGATGTGTCTTGGCAGCAACCCTCTTCAATTATTACATCAGAGAAATAAACAAACATATTCTTTCAGTTTGAGCTTTTCTACCAAAGTTCGGTTTATTTCCAATTCCAAACCTATTATATGCAGATGACATGGTACTCTTTGACCAAACTCCAATATACTCCAAAGACAACTAGAAGGCTTATGACAATAAGCACAAGATAATAACTTTTTTATCAACATAATTAAATCAAATATCCTAAGACTGCTACCTAATTGCCGACCAAATAAGTCCAGCCAATTCACTTGGCGCATCGGAAAACAAAAAGTTCAAATAGTTAACGACTATAAATATCTAGGCAGTAACGTAAATAATAATAAAGGAGACCTCCCATACAAAACACTTTAAAATATAAAGCTCAGTCATTATGTTCACAAGCCAAACTCATTCACACAAAGTATGGCTCATACTCCTTCCTTCCCTTAATCAAATATTACAAAGAAAAAGTTATACCAACAATAACCTATGAAGCCACACTAAACCACCTGAAGATCAACCGAATTGGAACTACATTGAAGGTCTCTTCTGGAAATCCGTTCTACCTGTACCAGCAAACATCCCGATTCAAATAGTACACTTGAATAAGGCCTCATGTCAATGAAGGGGACTGTTGCATGGAATGCAATAATGCTCCTCAAAAAATGTGCAGGTAAAGATACATTTCATGACACCATCATTTCATGCCTAGCCAACTTGTTAGAATCTAAGCATCCGTCATCTTTATAAACATAGAAGCAATTCAGCTTTCACACATGGAAAAAGCTAATATCGACCAGTCTTTAGTCTCTACAAACCCGGAGCGAGCAAAAGAAAAATGCTGGCTTGCGGACTCGAATTCGAACTGGGAAGAATGTAAGAAATGTACAAGCTTCGCCTCTGGTCACTTTATTTCAAAGAGAGTAAATCAAATACCTACATATCTGAAGAAATTCCCGACCAAGAATATAGAGCAACGGCCACATGGAGACAGGGTTTCTCCCCAGGTCAAAGAAGGTAACTGGCCTACAGGCTCCAACCACCCATCGTACAAAGGAGCAAAAGCGATAAGCCTTATATGGCATGGCAAGCCTGCCCCACAACTGAAGGCGTGAGACAAACCCTACTACAGAAGGCAAACACAAGACCACAAGCACCACAGATTAGCACGGACCTTGTCAGTACCCGGTGACAAGATGGTGCGGCAATAAACCTAACTGCTCCGCCCAGAGGAAAGAACCTGTACACAATCAAGAGCGCACCAGGCCAGAATCCACAAACTCCCTGTAGAAGCGGTGGTGGGGCCCCATCGGTCTGGCGAGAACTGTTGACCCCACCTGAGGGATATGGGTCGAAGACATGGGAAAACTCCCGGAAATTAACCCACATAAGTAACACCGAACTGACAGCCGGCAGTGAAGGGTGGCAGCAAAACGGGCATTTCTTCAATAATCCCAGACTCCAGATAGGCAAGAACCGCTGCCCAACATCACCTTGGTCTAATATGGGCAAAGACAGAGCAAAAAAGCCAGGAATGCAAAGCAGAATTGATCAATTCACCAAACCGCAGCAAACATGCTGGCAGAACAAAATCATCTGGAAACAACAGCAGAGAACAGGGACGCAATATTCCTGAAGGACATCATGGCTGCAATCGTTGACTCACGCGCCTCCATGGAGCAGAAAATGGACGGCATTAGTGTAAATGTCTCACTTCAGTGCAATGATCTTCAGAAACTAACGTCCCGCACTAGGGAAGCAGAACAGCGCATCTCCAGAGCGGAAGATGGAATGAGAACGCTAGAGCAGCAGCTAAACAGGGCTACAACTTGCCTAAAAGTACTGGAAGGAAGGGTGGATGAAGGGGAAGGCAGGTTGAGACGGAACAATGAAAGGATCCTAGGACTGCCAGAGAAAAATGAAGGACCAAATATGGAGTTGTTCCTGGAACCATGGCTGGCGGACTTGTTCGACCCAAAGGTGTTCTCCAAATTTTTCTCGATAGAAAGGGCTCATCGAGTGCCTACTGGACAACGAATACCCGGGGCCCCGTCACCCACACTGTGGTGGCTAAATTCCTAAATTACAGGGATTGAGATGCACTGCTGCAAATGGCACGCACAAACGTTACAATAACCCACAACGGCTCAAGGATAGCATTCTTTCCAGACTACATAAATTTATATATATCTATCACACTTTTATAATAAATTAATATTGGATATCACACTTAAAATATGACAGTGATCAACAATGGATAATGTTCTACTGGTAAACTGATTTGGTTACTTAGAAGTAGTATAGAGGATGAGGTAGCTGAAATGCTTTATGGTTTCAAGGAAATGAAAGGTGGAATAAATGCAGTACAGAAAATAAACTTATATGGTTTCACAAGAGATAATATGTTCACTTTTCCCCTGCTGGCAATTCACCCTCCCCCCCTATATGCAATGCAAGGAGATGGAAGTAACACACACAGTCTTCAGGAATACAATCAAATACAATACGGAAATCAGTTCCCCCCCAGCAAGCTTAGACAACAGGTATGCTTTTTAAAACACGGGCAAGAGTGCTTTGTAATGTGGTGGCAAGGAAGTGAAAAATGCTAAAATTGCTTTTAATTCCCTATAGGAGGTTCAGGGTGAGTGGTAGACACTTTAAATCAGTTTAGGTCAGCCCTAACAATGGTTCAGGGATGGTTATTAGGTTGCAAACAAATTTTAGCAGTTCAGGCAAAAGCGGCTATCTTTTTACAGATGACGAAATCAGGCCAAATCGCCAATCGCAGTAAATTTTGCGAGTGCGTAAATCGCGATTGCGGTAAAAATCCTAGCTTTAAAATGAAAGTTAAATTTCGTTCCTAGCCCAAACGGTTCAAGAGATACAGACGGATTTAAAGTAAAACTCAAAATGACAGGTGACAGCTTGCAGCTGCAGAATTGACAGGTGACAGTTGTGCAGCTTTAAAAATGACAGATGACACGATTTCTAGGAGGCTGTTCTAATTAGGTTAAAATAGTTTGGATTAGATTATTTTAACTAAGAGATTGGGTTCTGCACAGTTCTGGCGGATACTCACTCCTAATTTGAAATAGGCCTCGTCACGAATCTGGTCAACTGAACTGGACTTCGGGGGGTTCTGCTCACAGCGTCTGGGTCAGCTCTGCACTGCTGGTCTAGCCTCTCTGGATACAGCGGCCTCTGGTTCTGGATACTGCTCTGCTTTCCGGTCCAGATCAAGTGGATTCTGGATGTAACACTGCTTTCTGGGTACTGGCAAAAGTTCTTGGCAAAGAATTCAGACAGCTCGACCGGCTGTTGAATAGTTTGGTTAGGTTTGCTGGATTCTGAAGGCCTGCTGATAATACGTTTGCTTGCAGTGGGCCTTCTAGGTTCAAAGTTCTGTAGTCTATGGGTCTCTGGTTCTGGTCTCTGTCTGGATGGGATGTCGGCCGTCAAAATGCTCCGCAGAAATGGAAAATGAAACTCTCTACCTGTACCAGCAGTCTCTTTTTATGTGTTTTGGAAGTGGGTGTGTGCGTGGCATAACTGAGCCTGCCCCTCTCTACTTGTCATTGGCCCAATTCTCCCCTCTCCCATGATTGGGGGAAGGAAATGAATTGTCATCATGATGAGGTCTGTTTATGGGTCAGATGATCCTCCCCTGGTCAATTTGCCCACAGATCTATATTTGATTCAAATACATATTTCCCAGATACACAATTTGTTGAAATTACATGTACACATTATATATACCTTATGGCCCATGCTTGTCTGCCTCTGATCTTCCTGGGGGCTTGCATTAAAAAATGACAACATTTTGCGCTTTTTGACTGGTTTACCAATATCGGACATTTACCAAAAATTACACACATGTGCGCAAGGAGTATGGACATTAATTGATGAAGTGTCAGATTTTTAACATGCAGACATTTGGAGTAAGACCCTGTTTTCCGCTAGCAACCCCCCAGAATACACCACAGGGTCCTAACACCTCTTAAAAATGTTCACAGAAAAATCACAAGAATAATGATATTACTTATATAATTCTGACAAGTCCGTACTATGAATTATCCATCTTTTTAACTTATGCCCTGGTCAAAAAGGGGTGTGGCTTCCCACATCACATGGTGGAATAACTGGTTTATCCACTTCCCCCAAGCTCAGCTGGCTCTCACAGGCACTTCTCCTCCCACTTCTCCCAAGAGGAAGCCACTTTACGGCCCCCCCAATATAACATTTGCCTGAGTCCAGGACAAGGCTTTGTTCAACCTCCTGCAGGTGCCTAATCAGAGAGGTGCCATCTCCTTTTGTTGGGGAAGCAGGAAGCAGCCAGGCCTGGGAATGCAGTTTGATCAAGTTTCAACTCCTGTCGGGGGTTGTTGTCAGGCAGAATTCAGCTAAATGTCACTGTAGTTCCCAGTTTAAATCAAAACTTACAATTTTTACATGTATATTAAATAATTGCTTCCTTCAAGTCATTTCAGAATATAGTTTTACATTGTATCCACCTCTTAGCAAGTCTTTCCGTGGCCTGGTTTGGGTTCCTCTGTTCAGTTTTACACAAAAGTCTGGTGGTTTTAAAACGGCGGCTTTCTGATAGTGGTGAGTACCGGTATTGCATCCATTTTTGGGATCTGTCTTGAATTACTGCATTTCAATAGAGTGGTCTTTTGCTTGATAGTATAGGACCCTTGCTTAACATTGTTTTGATGGCATCCTTACAGTAGAGTGGTGATGTGGAACTCCCCCACAAGAAGGTTGTATCTTTGGAGTGGTCTTGTGCCAACTGCGCAGTTCTCCTGGATTCTGGCGTGAATGTGGGCGGCGACAGCTCATCCCCACATCTACCCAGTCTAAGGATTCAACATGGGTCAAAACCCTTGACACCATAAAACAACCGACACTACACCCGCGAGTAATGTGGGATGACATGTGCATCACCCTAACTTCCAAACTGAATGGCCCCCCCTGAGGTAGACTTTAAAACCCTACGTCTCCTGACCGGGAATGTTAATGGGCTGGGCGGAGGGATCAAAAGACGGCTGGTCACTCCATTTTTGAACAGGCACATGTCAGATGTGGTCTTTCTAACTGAAACAAAACTGGCAGGGATCATGTGCACCTTATTCAGGCTTACCAACTATAGGCTGGCAATACATGCTGGCTTCACCATGGGCTCCCGAGGCGTGCTCATACTAGCACACAAAAAACTGACTATCACCCTTACAAATGTGACACAAGACGCTAGTTGCAGATTTGCGTACATCACTGGGTCACTATGGAATCAGTCCATTGCTATGCTGGTGGTGTAGTCGCCCCCAGCGCTGCTGCCCGCACTAATAGATAACATCACGCCCATAATCTCTAGGGATGGATGCGATCTCATGGTAATAGGCAGAGACTTCAATGCAGTTATGGAGGTGGGAATGGACCGTACATACCTGCGAGGGAGAGATCCTGCCACTCGCACTAAACTTTCTACATTCACTACTGCATTAGGGCTGCGCGATGTGTGGCCAGATCTAGACCCGGGGAGAGGGAATATTCTTTTCACTCGGGCGAACACGCCTCACTATCACAACTGGACTATTTCTTCCGCTCGGCACCAGACATACATAGGGCTTCCACAGCAACCTTCCTACCCCGAGGCATATCAGACCACTCCCCCTACTGATTGAACTAAATACAAACAGACCACGCCCCCTGCCCACGTGGCGATTGAACAATTATTACTTGGGCTTCCCAGAGCTATTAGAACAGGCACGCCTAGCAACAACAACGTACTTAGAGATAAACACTGGGTCAGTGGAAGACCCGGGAGTGCTGTGGGAGGCATATATACCAGTGCTGCGGGGCGAGATTATCTTGTGGACTGCAGCACACAAGAAAGTGCACTAACGAGATCTGATTGAGGCTGAACAACAATTCATACAAGCCGAGGCAAACCATCTGACCTTTGACCAGCCCGAAACCCATCGCTCGCTGATACTGACTTAAAAACGCCTCCAAAATGTGGCGCTAGACTGTGCCAAACAGGCCCAAAGAACAATGCGGGCTAGAATATATGAGACTGGAGACAAAGCAGGCAAAATGTTGGCATGGTTGGAAAAAAGAGAGGAGGTTAGCCACCAAGTTCGGATGATCAGAATAGAAGGTTCAGAACCTCTGCTAACTGATCAGAACATAGCTCAGCCCCGACTGACATCTCCATACTAAATGAGATCACCTTTCCCTCCCTCAATCCAGACCAGCAGACCCTTTTAGATAAAGACATTACGAAGGAATAATTGGCATCAGCCATGTCAGAACTCTAAGCAGGGAAGACACCAGGGCCAAACGGCTTCCCGATAGAACTGTGGCGTAAGCTGGGAATAAACTAAATTGCCCTGAACCTACTGCAAATGTTCTTACAATCCAAAGCTCAGGGCCATCTCCCCGCAGATCTTCGGAGGGCCACATTAATAGTGATCCCCAAAGCGGACAAACCATTAGATTGCTGCGGTTCTTATAGACCAATTTCACTTATCAACAGCGAGACGGAAATCTTGGCAAAGGTGCTTGCTAACTGACTACAACGCATAATAACGACGCTGATACACCCGGACCAATGCTGCTTTAAGCCACATAGGTCCACCTGCATGAATATCTACAGGCTCCACGCAGCACTGGAAAGAGCACCCACTATACGGGACCCCCTAGCTTTACTTTCTATTGATTTTGAAAAAGCATTTGACTACGTTCAATGGGGGGCAATATGGGAAATAATGCGCCATATGGGTATCGGAAATTCGAGTGAATGGGCGGCCCTTAAGACCCTTTAAATTGGGGAAGGGGACCAGAAAAGGATGCCCCCTGTCCACAATGATCTTCGCCTTAGCCATAGAACCGCTGGCGATACTGCTACGAACATGAACGTCTTGGAGCGGTTATCGCTGGGCAGAGAATTGGGAAGATAAAGTCTCTCTATATGCAGATGGTATGCTAATCTATTTGAACGACCCGCACACCTCCTGCCCCATAGTAATGGACCTACTAAGTAGCTATGGCACATTTAGTGGACTACGAGTGAACTTGGAAAAATCAATACTATTTCCAATAGGCAGGACAAACTTTACGAGGCCAGTGAACTGCCTGTACCGAATCGAGTTGGATCAGTTTCGGTACTTCGGCATACAAATCACAAACAAGCTCAGCTACTATGGGGTTAAAAACCTCACCCAATCATGGCAAGGTTTACAGAAGATGTCCGACACTGGACCCTGCTCACATTGACCATACTAGGCAGGGCGGCCCTTTTTACGATGATGGGCCTTCCCGCTTCCTTTATGTATTGCAAAACAACCCACTACACATTCCGCCGAAGGAATTTAAAAAAATTGATTGCATAATTAGAAAGCTGCTGTGTTGCGGTGGACACCCCTGCATTGCACTATGCACCCTCCAACGCTCCATATGGGAGGGTGGAATTGGACTCCCATGCCTACAGTCTTACTATTGGGCCACCCAGATGGCAAGGGTAAATGACTTGCTGCACGGAGACCGATCGCTGCCACACATTAGGGCTGCAAACATAGATGAACGACGCGGGTGCCAACTTGAACATCTTTATAGGGTAACACACCGAGCATCCCCCCGAACCATGTCAACACTTATCGCACGGTATGGAGGGCAGAAAATAAACACATGGATTGGGGCAAAAATCACCCCAGTACAACCACTATGGCGAAACAGAAATCTTCCTGAAGTAAACAAACTCCCGAGCTGGCACATTTGGAGGGTCCTTGGGATCAAACGAGTTGGAGACATCATCACAGACGGCACACTGGCACCTTTTGAATCCCTGGTGTCCCGCTTTCATCGTTCACTCACTGAATAATATCACTATACACAACTACATCACGCACTACAACCCCACCTCCCAGAGCTGGCGAATATGCCTGACAGCACCCCTCTCGAAAGGAACATTGTCCAGGCAAGGATTAACACTAAGACTACATCGATAATGTATAATGTCATAACCTCCTTTGCCACCACGGAACTCCTGAGTTTGAAATCGAAATGGGAGAGAGATGTCGCGGTAATACAAATGAAGACTCAGTGGTCGCCCTGATGTTTCCCCGTGAAATAGCAATCTCTGCTAGACTCCGACTTATACACCTTAAAATACTCCATAGCATATATTACCTGAGAGTGGCACTATATAGATGGGGGAAAGGTGATAGTCCACTTTGTCTTCGCTGCAAAAGGGAGGAAGGCATTTTCTTCCACATAGTATGGGAATGCACTAACATCCAACAGTAATGGTGGCAGTGTTGTGACAAACTCTCATGTGTGCTGGGGAAGGAAATACACAGAGGTCCAAGACTGCTGCTTCTCGGAATAGAGCATGAGGGGGAACTGTCCAGACACGAGAAACTATTTGTCTCAACAACCACAGCTCTAATTAAACGAAATATCGCAAAGCTATGGGGCTCAGCAACAAGCCCGCTATATGAACAATGGGTCACCGATGTAAACATATGTCTGATAATGGAACGTAGAGTGTACACAGCGAGAGGATGTCTGAGAAAAGCAGACAAAATATGGCAAAAATGGGAAAATGCGCAATGAACAATGCAACTGATCGTGTATCGGACATTGGGAAGGGCCGAAACAGGGACACTCTGATATACAATCCGTGTAAGAGGCAAAAGACTTTTCATAACCCACTTTGTTGTATGTGTGAGATTTTATGAAAGGTCTCTAGGGACCAGGTTTGACTGTAAGGTCTTGTAATGTTTAATGTTTTTAATGTCTAACGTAACTTTTTCCCTTAACATGCTAAAATGAATAAAATGTGTTATAAAAAAAAAAGAATATAGAGCAACAATCATGCGGTTACGGTTCAAACTATGGCCCACAAATTCAGTATTAGCACTGAGATCCAAAGATAAGTCCAAAATATATTTCGTTTTTACAATCTACCGAATTTACCTGATACATTAGAACATCTTATTATACAATGCGATAAACTATGTCTCTTACGGAAATATTACTTCTACAAGTTATTCATGGATTACCACCTTCTATCCTCACAACACATTGGGGCCATGATCTTTGCTGCAGAAAATATATCATTAAATATTGCAACAATTAGATATCTAACAAGACTAAAGATCGACCTCAAGCAAAAACCGATAAATCGACCACTCACTTGAACTAATGAACCTTGACACTATATTTTCAAAAGAACACAAGGATCCTATGCTTTTGGTCTTCCTTGTTCAACCCTTGCTCTGTTAAAGTTATTATGGATTCTGGTGAAGAATCACACTATTTGTATCCTTAATTAATCTATAAAGTCATGTATTAGTCCTTGTACAATTGATGATTGCATATGGCTTGACTTTTATTATTCTTTTAAATATCAAAAGTGTTTCTTTTTCTTTTCTTTTATCTCTTTTTTCTCCTTACCTCTGAAGCATGAAAGAGGTCAGTGTCCATCCTTTCTTTCTCTACTCCTACATTCCCTCCTATCTTGTTTTTAACCCTGATTAGTCTGTTATATTATCTAACATTTTTGCAAAGTTGCATGGCAACTAAATCAAATACATTTTTTTAAATGTTATTAAAGTAGTCAATATGCATTCTGTTTTGTGGGTGTCTTTTAGGGTTGTTTGACACAATACTTGCTCCCGCCCTGACTGGATCTGGAATGAATGCAATGTAGTGCTCTGAAAGTTTGAGGGGTAGCCCTCAATCCACATCCTGTTTTGTGGAAGTCTGCTTTCTGGTGAATGTCCTGAATGCATGTGAGCCTGATTGGGTGCTGCCTGTATGAATGCACATGAGTGTGATTGGCTGGCTGTGCCTGGCTCAGCCTGAGTGAATGAGGAGTATTTTTTGAAACAGTGGACCTCTGACTCACCTCATGGTCAGAAGCTGAAACAGGAAACCTGAAGCAGAAGCTGAAGTCATCTCAAGCTGGTAGTCCAGCTGGAGGTAGAAGTCTGCGGCTGCCAATCTTCATCGGATCCGAAAGCTTCTGTGTGGACTCGAGTTCTAAACTAGGGGAACCTGGATAGGCGACCTCTTCCTGTAGATATGAGGGAACATCATGCAACTGCTGCTCTTCACCTGAAGTGTCCTGGAAGCCAGTCCTGTGTGCCTGCTTTCTGAAGGAGTGATCTTTGTGGGTACAGAAGATGAGTGCCTGGACATCTTAAAGCCAAGAAGTCCATCTGTGTCACCCAAGGTCCAGACGAGTGTTCGTGACCACTGGAAGCCAAGCTGCTGAGTATCACCCGGAAGAGGTGGTAAACTGGCATATGGCTGCATGACAACCATAGTTGCAAAGTTCCAACCATACAAAGAAGTTGTTAAGGGGAATCCCTGCCATGACACCTATCACTTCCCGATGCTGGAGAAGATCAAGGGTCACTGTCTGCAGAGGAGTGTATGCCATAGGGTTTCCCACCAGCAAATTTCAAAGAATATATCCTGAGAGTCCAGACTTGGTGACGGTCCGCAGTCCAGTCCAGTGGTCGTGTCCAGGTTGCAGAAGCCATCCTGAGGGCTGTGCTGCAGCTGCAGCACTAAAGAACCAAAACGCGATAAACTGTGAAATCCCAAAACCCGGCACCTACTTCTGCCACTGCACCTGTCACCAGCAAAAGTCATCCATTTCTAACATGGGTCTTATCTTCTTCAACCAGGCCTTGTTGAGGTCCACAGCAAGTTTCATCTTCATGGAACATCCACAGCCGGCATAACAACCGACATCAGAGACTACTGTGAAAGACCTGCATTGCTGCTATTCCGACACTGTATCGTTCCCTTCTTCTTCTCGACACTGACATCCAAGCGAGTCCTTCTTCCAAGGGGGGCCCATCCTCGAAGGGTCTTGTCCAGTAAATCTAAGAAACTCCACCACTTTGCATGCTCAGGCACCAAAGGTACTGTAACGAGAAAGAGCATCTTCCATCCTCAGCATTCATCCAGGGGCCAGATTAATCTTGGATCCTGTTTTCCTGTGGCTTCCTAGACACTTTGGGGTAGTCGGATCTGTAGAAAGAGAAGCAGATGATTGATGAACATATTTCAACTGGGATGCAATATATAACTTAAAGTACACCTTAACTTTTCCTTACAGGTTGCCCAGGTGGGGGGATCCTCACACACTATTGCATGTTTTTACTAAAGAAAGCATTCTGCCTATGTTCTGATTAATATTTGCCTTCATACAGTAATCTATAATAAAGTTAACACCTGACTAAGAATTTAAATGTTTTTTAATAAATGTCAGCGGTTGGTGTATTGCAATTGAATTTCAAGGTAACAATGGTACCACATAGAACTGTATATATATCTTGAGTTAAGTTGCCTGTTTAGATTTCTAGTACAAAGTGAGTCGTATGTATTTGTATATATCTACCTGACTTTTATCCTTCAATAAAAGGACTATGTTATCACCTGACATTGTCTGTGGACATACCATGGTGGGGAGCTTGGGGATTCACTGTACCTAAGAACTAGCCTGCATCACATCATTTGACTCTCAGCATGGCTGCTCGTCCAATGTTACTAATTGAGAGCCTTGCCTGGGGTGCTCTGTGCCTCAAACCTAACTATATAGTCGGCAGAAGTACAGATACCCCACTCAAGTCTTTACACTGATGGCAGAGCAGTGAGATCACTGATGGTAAGACTCAGATTTTAACCTTACTATTTACAAAATATCTACATTTAAATGTTTAGTGGTGTATCTACTAAAGACGTCACTACAAACAATGGAACCTATTGCAAATGGTAAATTGACAAGATTGAGCTTAGAGGCTCTACAGAGTGCTTGCGAAGAGAGAGAATTAGACATTGAGGATAAGTCTAATGCAGAGTTTATAGCTGCCTATATGGGTTACCAGACTGATTGTGATACTCTGGAAGAAGAAAGGGGTGATTCTAATGTGGACCTTGCCCCTGGGGTTATTACAGATTCTACTGCTGGGTTTGCTACCTCTCCTGCCACTTCTATTCCCAAACCCAGCATTGCTGTTCATGAGGATACCCTGAAAAGTGAATGTTTGAAATTAGAGCTTCAAAGAAAAAAGTCAGCCTTTCAGTACAAAAAGTTGGAAAAAGAAGCTGAGTTGAAAAAAGAGCAATTGACACAAGTAATACTCAAAGACAGAGGCACTGAACATCAAAGACTCCAGTTGGAGAAGGCTTAGGTGGAGACTTCAGCTGGATCACTTGAGAGTGTCAAGTCTTCTGTTGCCAATTTTATGAAAGATTTGGCTGGTGTGTTTGTGGAAGGTTCTGAAATTCTACAATGGATAGATGCATTTAAGATAGCTTGTGATATCCATGATGTTGACCATAAGGATTGAGCTAAGTGTTTAATGAGTAGAATACCCCAGACTGGTTATGACTGCGTTCTGAAGCTGGGAGAAAGAGGCCAGTATGAGAGTTTGGAAGCTGCTTTGATTGCCAGGTTTGATAAGACACCTTCCCAGTACCTTAAAAGGTTCAGGGAACATAAGAAGAGAGAGAGAATATGGGCCTCATTACGAGGAAGGAAACAGCCATGCTGCTTTTTGCAGCATGGCTACCCCCATTCGGGGTACCGGGTCCAGGTTCCCTGAATGGGGAAATGCCAGGCCATTCCGACCTTGGAGGGCCCGGTATTTCCCCATTCAAGGAACCCAGACCCGGTCCATCCCCATTCCCATTTCAGCCTCCATAGGGCTCAATGGGAATGGGGACATGCTAACAACGGTCCTGTTAATGACGAGCCCGTTGTCAGCATGCTGGGCCGCTCGCGGGACTCGCTAAGGACGTCTGGTAAAACCAGGCGTCCCTAGCGGGTCCCGCGAGTGGACCTCGTAATGAGGCGGTAGGGAGTTAACGGGGCTGGCTGCTCTACTGGCCCTGTTACCCGCCTACCTCCTTCCTCGTAATGAGGCCCTATGTCTTGGGTTGACTGGGTGAACGCTGCCCATATGAGCATGATGAGGTGGATTGATGGATACAAGGTGAAAACCTGTGTTGAATTATCTCACCTATTGTTTTTTTAACAATGTTCTGAAGCTTGTTCACCCGACCTGAGTCAGTACATTGCTGTCAAAAACATTTTAGATCCCGTTAAGTTGGCCAGGCTGGCTGCCAAGTGGATCTCCCACAGAGTGTCCCCTAAGGATCCCAGTGGGAATGGCAAGGACAAAGAAAAAGGTAGCTCTTAGGAACCTTAGAAGTCCAAAAAGTATCCAAAGTCAAATAAACCCAAACCTCTGAAGTGGGAGAATGGAAGAACAGGCTCCCGCCCTTCCCCTCTCGCGCTTGGCCTAGAGGATCACGGCCTAGACACCCGCCACGAGAGGAGTTTGCCTATCTACCAGACGACCAAATACCCTGGTATAGGAACATACGGATGTGCCCATCTACCTGCCCAGCAGCCCGCCCTGTCTATGCCGACACCTGCGGCACGGATCAACTCGACTAAACCTACACGTCGTTAGAGATGCCATGACGACCTAGCCAACGGTCAGCACACCTGTGCAAACATGCACACCGGACACTCCCACACCAATCCACACGAAAAATATACTCAGTGCTATGACGTAGGCGACAGACATACTTACGGACGTGCATCTTTATTATTTTCCACATAGGCTCTCAAAATGCAGAAACGCAAGACGCATCATGAACTTATCTAAAAAGGCTTGCTCACGCTTCTTCTAAGAACCATGTACCATAATGAAGAATATAACGGAGACACGATACTGAGGATAGAGCAATATGATACCGTAACCTAAAGCGCTCTGCATCAAACGGTTCCACCTATGCACCAGGCCCAAGTAGGCCGCAAGCAAAAGCTTCCATGAACATTGAATGAGCAAGAACTGGGTTGCTGACCCTGCAAAATGAGTCCGGCGAAAGCACACCGCCAAGGGCATGATGTTGCTATCTCGCACGCTGCAAGCCAACGCCAAGGTCGCACCTGCAAGATAAACCAGGCACACAGTAGGAAAAACAATATTAATTGTGTTGACTTTTGCCTCAAACACGGTCCCACCTCACGTGACAAAGCCAAACCTGACAAGATGCCAAGCCCAGGAGGAAGGAGACGCCTGAATCCCACGTTTCAAGACACAGGCAGATACAATTAAAAGACTCATTGGACATCTGCAGCAGTGGGAGTAGTCGACCTCCCAACATATGAATAAATCCTCACATTGTTTACACCTACCCATAGTAAAACATTGTTGCAAATTACAGGTGCACCGCGAGCTGGGAACAGCGATAGTCCCAGACTGGGAGGCTCGCGAGCGGACCAATCAGAACATGGGGCTCCTATCACTGACGCCATTAACATTGACCAATCCTCAGAGGTCTTCATGTAACAACTTTCATGTATCAAATTGAAGGGACAGCCCAGGTATACCACCTGACTAACCCTCAACCACTAACACCGTTCTCTATATGTGTGCTATACTAACCCTACCACTCGAGTAACCAATCCAGAGTGGAGATAGGTTTTTTGCTAAACTTTCCAAGTGACGCAAGTAGCGCGTCATACTAAGGTAAAAAGGGCCTGCAAGCCCCACGATTGTGTGTGTGTCAGGACGGACGCGTACGCTCCTTGACCCATCCCTGCCGTTTTGTCTAATAAACAGCAGAGTCACCTTGCTTCTTGCGTGTGTCTCATACTCTATCTCTTTTGGGATATACGGGAGGAGTTGGGGCCTCCCTGCCCGGAGGTCTGCAGACTGCCCGGCCGACCCCGGCAGAATTTCCCCCCGACACCTCCCTCTCCTAACTTCCAATAATCTAGTGGTGAGAAGTCTATTGGGGTGAGAGTAAGAGTAGTGGTCCTCCTGCTGCAAATCAGGCTCCCAGTGATCCTAATTATGTTCCTTACATACCTGGCACTTGCTGGGGAAGTGTGGCCAAGGATCACAGGAAGATTTACCAAAAGTGTAAAGGTAAGGAACTTGTAGTCCAGACTGTCAGCCTAACCTACCCTTACACTATGCGTGAGGTGGAGTCAATTGTCCTCACCTCTTCTCCAGGAATCACCTTTAGTGCTCCTGCAGAGATTTCCTTAGTTTCCCTTGGGGCCTGGGATAAGTACTCAGACGTTCTGAATACTATCCCAGTGAATACCCAGAGATTTCTTTAGAAGTGTCCTCATTAATGGCCAGCCTTGTACTGGTTTGAGAGACACTGGGGCTACCATCCCAGTGGTGGACAGGACCCTACTCATGCCAAAGTACTATGTAGGTGCTCCTCTGAGAACTGCCAGGTTAGCTGGTGGGCCTCCCACACTTGAACCTGTCGTCTTAGTCACTATCCGAATTGATGACAAGACAGCCAAACTGCCTGTAATTGTACAATCTTCCTGCCCAGGTGCTGTCAAGAAATTACCTAGCTGAGTTGTGGTTGGTCTCTGATGGGCCACCCCTGGTTGCTGCTGCAATGACTAGGTCACATGCCAAACAGGGTCTGACTGACAATCAGTTACCCAAGCCAAAGGGGAAACCCAAGGCAATAGGAATAGCAACAATGCCACCTCTGTGAAGGAGCCGCCTTCTCTTCCTGCTGCTTCAGCAGCTCCCATTGTGGACCAAGCTCCAGAGGGACTGGCTCCACTGGTGACCCTTGGGAGAAGAGCCATAAGACCCTGCTCAGGGAGAAGTACTCAGCCCAGAGGATCACCCTGACCTTCAATGCCTGTTGGCTGAAGGTGGGACCTCTATAGGGGATTTTTGTAAGGGTCAAAGAAAGTGCCACTCTCTTGAGGGTCTCAGAAGACAGGCTAAAGGGCAGTCACAAGGTGAAGTGGCCTGGTCTTTTGAGATGTATTTGGAAGGCAAACTCCTTTAAAGAGTGCCCACTGAGCCAGTACCTAGCACCGTTAAAAGGTTGGTTGTGTCCCAGGACACAGGCCCTTCCTTCTGATGTTGTCAGATGAGGTTCCCCTGATTGGTCATCTTGGCACTAAGAAGACCAGGAAAAGGCTCTCAGCCCACTTTTACTGGCCCAGGATGGAAGTAGACCTGGAAGCCCAATGCAGGACCTGACCCACTTGTCAGTTGTTTGACAACACTTGAGGCATTGTTAATGCCCCACTGCAGCCTTTGCCAATGTTGGCACACCATTTGAGAGGGTATGCATTGACATTGTTGGTCCCTTAGACCCTCCTACATCAGGTGGACACAGGTTCATCCTGGGACTGGTTGATCATGCCACCAGGTACCCTGAGGCTATACCCCTTCGGACCATAACTGCCAACGAAGTTGTAGGGCTCTTCGTGGCATTTCTGCCAGAGGAGGTTTCCCTAAATAGACAGTCTCAGACAGGAGATCCAACTTCATATCTAGTTACATGGAAGCAATGTGGAAGGAGTGTGGTGTAACTTACACATTCTCTACATCCTACCACCCAGACCAATGGTCTAGTCGAGAGATTTAACAAAAGTTTTAAAGGCATGTTGGGTGCTTTGAAAGAACCTTTGAGAAGGAAATGGAAACTTCTATTACCATGCCTGGTGTTTTCCTATAGAGAGGTGCCCCAGGAGTGTGTTGGATTCTGCCACTTTGCGCTCCTCTTTGGACATCCAGCTTTAGTTAGCAAAGGCTTGGAAGCCACATCCCCAGGTCCTTCAAACCAATTGAGTGAATATGTCTTAGACCTCAGGAGGATGACACAGATGATGGGCCAGGCATCAGCAAATCTCAAGGCCAGCCAAGAACTGAACAATTACTGGCATTACCTTAAAGCCTCACAAATGGACTGGACTCATGGCCAACAAAACCTTGTGTTGGAGCCCACCAAGCTCGAGATTTGGTAGACAAGTGAACTATACCCATGAGCATCATCCCTAAAATGGGCAAAGTCAACTTGCTGGTTGACATGGGTGTCCCTGGGGTAGCCCCTCAGGTCTTCCATGTTAACAGGCTCAAGCCATACCATAGAAGAGAGGAAGTCTCATATATTCTTCTAGCTTCAGGACAAGAGGAGGATGAGAGTGAGCCCCTTCCTGACTTGCTGCATAGCAACCATCAGGATGGCTCAGTGGAGGGAGTGCATCTATCTTGAGATCTGATATCAAAGAGCCTGCAGGGCTTTGCTCTAGCAGTACGTCCCTCTGTTTTCACTGAAACCAGGCCTCACTCCATGGTGCAGGCATGAAATTGACACTGGTGAGAATATGCCTTTCAAAAGCAGATGCTGCAGGATGTCGGACACTATAAAGAACTACTTTCAGACAGAAGCCTCCAAGATGTTGGATCTTGTTATAACTGAATCTTCAATCAGCTCATGGTTCAGCCCTGTGGTCCTTGTTCCCAAGGCCAGTTCCCAGGCAGCTATCAAAGATTGGAGATTCTGTGTGAACTACAGTGGAGTCAATGTAGTAACTAAGACTGATTCTCACCCATTGCCCAGGGCTGATGAGCTTGTTGACACCATAGGTGCTGACATGTTTGTAAGCACCGTTGACCTCACATCAGGCCTAAATGTATCCCTATAGAGGCTATCAGATATGAACTGGGCATACAATCACTTGTTAGCTTGATTCAGTGGAAGAAACTTTGTCTCTTGAACAAATGCGAACATTCTAAAGATAGAACTCTTTACTATTTGCTCAGAGTGAATGATACCGATGGATTTATATCTCAGCTTAGATCAGAATGTGAAGTTATGCTCCAAGAAATAGGTGCTTCTATGGAACTACTGGGGAAAAATCCTAATTTGGTAAAGAAAAGACTTAAGCTGTTTGATTGGGAAAATACTCGTTTGAAAATTAGTTGCTCAAAGCTTTATACCCAAATTTTATCAGCAGGTAAAGGAGTAAGTGACATTGAGCAATATCTAAAGAAATTTCCAAATAAAAAAATCAAAGTTGGTTTTATTAGATTTCGTATGAATGTGTTGTTAACTAATGAGATAATAAGTGTAAGAGCTAGACAACTACCCATTGATGGATCTTGTAGATACTGCAAAGACAAGGGTGAAATTGAAACATTATGCCATTTTATGACCGAATGTCATGAACTAGCAGAAAAAAGGGAAATGTATTTTAAAGATTATGTGTACAATGTATGTTATTAAGGGATCTTTTATGGATCAAAATGTTACACAGAGATTCAATGTCTTTGATAATAAGAGTTTTAGCATTTATAAAACAAGTGTGTGAAATAGAAATATAAAATACTGTAAAATTATTATGTATTGTATAATAACTGATTGTTAATTCTGACAGGATTTATATGATTTTATAAATTATGAATTGCTTCTTTTAAAGAAAATGTTTTTTGTAAAAGTTTGTAAAAACTAAAACAAATAAAGAATACATATATAACAACTCTGACTGACCAGGCCCAGGAGAAAACAGCTTTTTCAACCCCTGAGGGGCTCTGCCAGTTTAGAGCCATGCCTTTTGGATTGTACAATGCCCCTGCCACCTTCCAAAGGTTGGTCAATCATGCTCTCAGTGGACTAGAGGCCTCATGTGTGGCCTATCTAGACAACATCGCTGTCTACAGTTTCATTTGGGGAAATAATTTTACTAATTTGCTTATTTGGATAAGGTGCTGCAGGCCATGAAAAGGGCCAACCTCAATATCAAGGCCACTAAGTGCCAGATAGACCAGGAAACGGTCACTTACCTTGCTCATGAGGTAGGAGAGGATTAAATCCAACTTCTCTCTAGAAAGGTACAAAATGTACATGGCTGGGTGTCTCTCGCTACTCAAACCCAGATGAGAGCTTATTGGGCCTCACTGGGTACTACAGAAACTTCAGGCAGACTATTGCACCATAGCAGCCCCTCTGACAGCTCTAACATCACCCATGAAACCTAGGAAGTTTCATTGGACTGAAGACTCTCAGAGGGCATTGGAAGGCTTGAAAGAATTTCTGTGCACGGCACCTGTGTTGTGTGATCCTCACTACAGCACATCCTCTATTGTACAAATGGATGCCAGTGACACAGGACTTGGAGCTGTCTTGTCTCAGTTGGATGAAAAAGGGAAAGAGCATCCCGTAATCTTCATCAGTAGGCAACTGAAAGGTAGAGAACTTAGGTGGCCAACTGTTGAAAAGGAATGCTTTAGTATAGTTTGTAACCATAGCTGTTTTAGACCTGGCCTTACTGGGTTTACCTTCAATGTCCAAACTGACCATAAGCCCCTAGAGTGGCTTATGCAGATGAAAGGTGAACACCCCAAATTGCTCAGGTGGTCCATCAGCCTGCAAGGGTTAGGGTTCACCATTGAGCATAGACCAGGAAAGAGTCATGAAAGTGCAGATGGCCTTTCCAGACTGTATTCTGACTGTCTGGATGAGGGTGACCATCTTGTAGGAGATCAGTCCACCCTAACCTCAGTCTAGGGGGGTGACTATGATGCTGGAAATGCTTTTGGAGGGTCATGGCCTCCTCGCCCTTATGCTACCACTTCTCTGTTGGTGTTTTCTGTGTTTTTTTCTGCACATTAGTACATTTTGGACCCCTGGCACTGCTGCTCCTCATTGTTACCTTTTTGCTAACAGTACCTATGGGAAACCCTTAGGGCACACATGGGTAGGGGCCCACAGAGTAAGGTATGGGCTGGAAGTGGCTTTGGGTATCCTCCATTATTGGGATACAAAGACCCTGCAATAGAAATGAATGGATTCCTATGCAAAGGTAAGATAGACACTGGTGGCCTCTTAGTTTCCTTTGCCTTTCCCCCTTTTTTCTCAATGCCCTGGGAAGCCCTGGTTCTGTTAACTTCCCCTGAATGGCTGTTGGGTGGACGGTTATACAGCTTTAGTTCATGTGCTCCCCCCAAATTTACTCCACCTCTGACAGACTCTGCACCTTCACCAGATTCTGCCCCATTAGCACACTATGTCCGCATTGTCCAAACTATGCCCCTTCACTCCCATTTTGTCCCCAATTTTGGCTCCATGACATTACAAGGACGTTGTTAAGGTTGTGGGGATTACAAAGTTATTGCTTCCTCTCTCTTAATTCAAGCCTGTCATATTCTATGTTATGTTAGTGGAAAAAGTGTTTTCATATCTCTGCTGTCCAAGATTTGGAGATGGCAGTGTGTTCTACAGTTAGTGCACTATAGGTAATAGTTACGGCTAATTGTCTACTTTCGGTTAGGTCCGAAAACAATCTTTTAGAGGAAGTGATAAGAACATAAGCTGTCTGCAACTGGACACAAGTGAGAGAAGGTTGGAACGAGGAATTCTGGTTTCAAGGCTAACATCTGATTTCTCTCACAAATTGCTTGCTGTCACTCTAAGAGAAGCACCTAGACTGGTCTGTAATATTAATGAAACATAGCTACATCTACATCCGGTGTTGTCAAATGGTAAAATGTACACATGAAATATATGCAGGTGATACAGGCACCTCTTACACACATTTAGAATAAAAATATCTCAAATCCCTTCACGTGGTTACCTCTCAGGTTTAGAAGGGATCAAAATGGAAATAAGGCATGTTACCTGCTGCAGCCGTTGTATCTCTAATCGCTTGGACTGGAATGCCATCAAATATGTCACAATTACAAGTGAAATGTGTAAACGTTGCCTGGCATGAACACCTCAATAGAGTAAAGACAGTTGGAGAAGGTTCTTGGAATCTTTGGCTGTGCATTGTCACAGTGGAGTAATGGATAAGGGCGACCTTGAACATTCATGTGTGGGAAGCAACAGTATTCCTCATAACTGCACAATGCAGGCATCTTTTATAACAAACAGAGTGGTACATTCTGTTTACATCATTGCTGTTTGTGCAACTGTTCAAAATAACCAACAATCCAAGAGTAAAATTGAGCAATGGATCAGGCGTTCCAGCACAATATTACCTTTGTGGGTGTGGTTTGTGGACTTGCCAGCTTGCGTTTAAGGTAATGTAAAATGTTTGTTAAATCCATAGAGTCGGTTGGACTGTACAATATATAAGAACATTTTCGGATGTGTGGGTATAGATATACATGACCTGCTGTCGTTTGTTAGTACTGTTTCACAATAAATGTCCTACCTTGTATTTAAAATATAATTGCTGTAAAGATAACTTACAAGCGTATGCATTGTGTGACATACTTTGGATCTCTTGGAAGTACTGAGCATGCAGCAGAATATCATCAAAGACACATGATAAACCCAGTAGGGATGCCATTTGCCTGCTTAGCACTGAGCAGCTTATGTAAAGATGGCTGAATGGATATCTTTAACGGGCACCTTTGCAGCTTTGAAACAGTGTGTACCTTTGACACACAGTTGTTAGTCTCACTCATATATGGCTTTGGGTATCCTTTCACAGCTTTCCTGATGCACTTGTGCATTCAGATTTACTCTTTGCCATTTTAGCTTCTCTATGATTTATGACATGCTTGCACCTTTTAGGCGGCCACAGACCTCTAAAATTTGGGGCTGGGGAGGGAAATTAGTGCTTGCTTCTGAACATTATTTTAGTGCCACCTTTGGGAACTCTGTGCTTGACTTAAACATAGGAATGTGTTTAATATTGTAAAATGATGCATCATTTTCAATCTTTATGTTTCTGAAGGGAAAACCCTCCTTTTCGCAATGGTTTAAAAAATGCATGTCATATATTTTAATATAAAAGTGATTTCTTAACACAGTGTATGTGTGTATTGATTATAAAGAACACCAAAGATAATATGAAGTGGCACATATAAAACCAATGAGGCCTTGGTTGTTTTGCATATTAACAAGCAGTTTGGGAAGATAAGAATGACCAAATAGCTCTGGATCTGTCATATATGGCTGTGAGAGCTGTATGACTGAATCACTAAATATCGAAAGCACGCTGGGTTTGGTACATGTTTCCTTTTTATTTTACATAAACAAAAGCGACCCTAAAAATAAAGCTTTTGCAAATATCAAGCATATATACAAATTTGGCCATTAATAAATGTAGCTGTCAGAGTTGAATGACTGCTAACTGTTCCAAATTACACACCGTTTTGTGTATCAGTCAGACTCGATTTATATTTAAAAAATGACATCCAGTAAATTGAAAACAAACTGCAATAAAATGCAGCTGCTCTGGCAATGTGTAGCCGTACCATGTGCCTAGTTGGCTCTGTTGTAAGTACATCTATCCTGGGACTACCTCCTGCTAGACTGGCTGGATCCTTCCCAGGGGCTGCTTGTTGTGGGTACACTATTGGGGTGGAGCATGCATGAATGGAATGAGTAGTCCATATGCATTATGTGTTGTGGGTGTATGTTTTTGGTTGTGACACAATGCCTGAGCCCACCCTGACTGAAACTAAAAAAAATGCAGGGTAGTGCTCTGAAAGACTGGGGAGAAGCCCCCAATCCACAGCCTGTGTTGTGGGTGTCTGGTTTCTGGTGAATGGCCTAAATGTCTGTGAGCCTGATTGGGTGCCGCCTGTGTGAATGCGCTTGTGTGTGATTGGTTGAATGAGCCTGAGTGAATGGGGAGTTTTTGAAGGAAGGGAAAAGGGATAACGAGAGAGGAAAGAATAGGGAGGGGGAACTAGTACAAACTCAAGGATAGAGGAGCAAGAGCAAACTCTATATAGTGCTTGGCTGGAAGATCAAAGAGAATGGAGAGAGCCGAAATTCGTGGATGACCCTAGCGTCATATTAAATTTCATGCTCACAATAGGAGGTCCCTCCTCATTACACAGAGGATGGATACTCTCCCTGTTCAATGAGATACCCCGGCTCTCCCTAATTACATCAAGTGATATTAAGCTCATTGATTACATACACCCTACACGATACGATTGTATTAGGATTGTGTTCTACTCAAGAGCCACATATGAACTGGCATTTACGGAAGGAGTGGCACTTCAACGATTTGGGTACGACATAGTAGACTTCAGTCAGGGCTCGGGGAAAAAACAGGGAAGAGAGATGGGACGATATCCCAGTCAGATGCAAGGGAGGAAAAATTGAGAAGAAGAAAGAAGCTCGCCAGAAGAGACTCATTTAAATGAGATGGCTGAGTTAAGGCGGTTTGCACTGACTCTGCAAGAATCAATCTCCAAAATTCAAGGAATGAAAGATTCGACCTAGAGTATGGCAAAACTCAGCTTCCTATCATGGAATTCTAGGGGATCGCGAGCCTTGCTATACTCTTATGATACATGTTTGGTGCTCTCTACCTATTCTGTCCTATGTATACAAGAAACATGGGCGGTTACTCCAATAGTATTAGATGGTTTTACTGTATTTCAGGAACTAGCACAGAAAATGCTAAAGGGGAGACCTTTGCTTTGAAGAACAATATTGACTTTAAAACCTTAAAATGTTTTAATATAAGTAAAGGATGTATAGCCACCCTTGTTAAAATACGTTGCAGGAAGCAACCCATACTCCTCTTAATTTTAAATATACACTGGCAACCTGAAAGTGATCTAAAAGCATTTATCAATGCCATAGACACCGTAATACAAGAATGTCAGGATATGAATGAGGAATTAGACATAATCATGTGTGGGGATTATAATTCTGAAATATGCTTGGACGAAGGTAGAAATGAGTACACGTCTGGTCGTAAAATTGGTGAAAGAATTGACTCGCGGAAATGTCAACAGGGGGACATATGGCCCGTCTTCCTGGGAGGTTGGGGCCTGCAAGGAGTAAATGACTTAATGGAAGACTCAATGGACAAAACAACACAGTCTAATGGTAAATGGGCATCCACTATAGATTGTATCTTTGTTATTACCAACATTTTTATTCTTGCCCAGGATTTTGATTTGATTGGTACAAAGGAGAGTGATCATAAAATGTTAATAATGACATTGTGGGTAGACACATATGAGGGGGGTGATAAATACTATAACATAAGAGTGGAAACGAATACCAATTTGAACAGAATCACCTGGCATAAAGCGAACATCGAGAAAGTAAATGTACTATTCCAGGCAGATTTTGAAAATAATATGTATGCCCAAAAAAAAAAAATGTACTGTCACGACTCCTTTGGATATTACATCGAATCCGTAATCAGAGATAAAGCAGGAATCAAATATAAGGTAAAAAGTATGAGAGGGCAAAAGCACGCATACTCTGTGGAAATGAGAACAGTTAAGCAGGGAAAAAATTGTGAAGTCTCTGGTTTTCGTAGGCATTGTGCAAGCCCTCCTACAATGGAGGAAGTCCAGGAACTTCACGAAATAAAAAATAAATGGAAATCGAAGTTAAGGTGTATGCGCGCAAAGCTCCTTCAGGGAGATGCAGAGGCTATGCTAAGAGCGTTGTACGATGTAAATACCCGCAGATTCTGGGCACTGGTTAACAATGGAGGCAAGCCCAAACAAAAGTTCTGACAACTTGTGTTAATTCAGAGAAGTGGGAAGGACACTTTAGTAGCCTGTATCCTCCACCAACTGTGGTATGGGTCCCGTTACCAGAGACTGAAGATGCCACATGGAATATTCCCTTTTGTGTTAAAGATATTGAATATATTATTGTGAAAAGCTCTCCATCCAGGGCCCCCGGGCCAAACTTGCTCTGCAACAGGGTTATGAAAGAGAAAGCTAACTTATGGGCGAAAATGCTATTTTTCTTTTTTAAAGACATCATAAAGAAACATCTAATTCCAAATAGCTGGAGAATGTCTTACTTCATCCCAATTTACAAGAAAGGGGACAGGGCTTTACCAACTAGCTATAGGCAAATAGCCCTTTTGGATGTTGATTCCAAAATATTTGCAAGCCTAGTTTTAGAGCGTATTCGGAACTGGATGGATCTGTGTAATATTCTGTCGCCCTTTCAGTTTGGCTTTAGAAGGAATGTAGGTACTGATGCAGGAGGTATTTTAATAAATATTATGCAAAGAGCGGCATGGACCCCGGAAATCTCCCTATCTACTTGGCGTCAATTGACTTAACATCTGCTTTCGATTTAGTCGATAGATCAATATTGTGGACAAAATTGGGATGCCTGATTCTCTATTGTCAATTGTTTACAACATGCACCAGGACTCTAGAATTAAGATCCGACTTAGTATGGAAGGACATTTGTCCCAAGAAATAAGGGTTAAAAATGGACTTAGGCAGGGTTGCATATATGCTCCAACTTTATTCAATTTATACTTCTTTGATATAGGAGAGTTTTAAAAAAATTGGTTGTAAATTCACCTAAAGTGGAGGGAACCAAGATCCAGTGGACTGCCTATGCAGATGACGTGACTCTCTATGATCACACCCCCATAGGCCTCCAACGACTTTTAACTGCTTTTAAAGAATACATTATCATAAATGCACTAAAAATTAATTATTCAAAAACAACGATTGTTTGTTTGTCAAATAAGAAAAAAAAAATGAACACTCTATTTCTAAATCAGGAAAAATTACCGACAAGGAATGTAATAAGATATCTAGGCTACCCAGTTTTTGGAAACAAGAACAAGGCAAACTTTAGGGCTTTATTAGAATCGAAAATCACTTCTATGGTTTCTCAACTACGTAAAGTTGATGGAAAATATGGTAAATTCTCTTTATTGCCCTGTATTCGCCTGTATAAAAACAGAATAGTGCATCAACTGTGCCATGGATTAGAACTTGCACCGTTATGGTGCCGGATGGAAGTAACTGCATTTGAATCCAAAATCGTAAAAACAATGGTACATTGCTTGCCAAAATGCGTGCCTTTGGTAGCATTAAGATATGAGCATGGCTTGCATTTGATTAGAAGTACCATAGAATGGCGCAGAATTGCCCTATTCAGGAAGCTGTTAATTAGCAAAGATACTACTCTATATGATATAATGGGCAGAGCCATTAAGGGTGGCGCTCCTACATCAAAGTACCTCAGGGACATGTTGGAAGAAGCAAATGAAATTCTGGACGAATTAGGGATCCATAGAGATACACTTATTACGAACCCAATGAAAATAAAAAAAACTCTTGCTTCATTCCGATTGGAATTCAACTGTCCAAGAGGTTAAGATGACTCATTTATATAACCATATGGTCTCGGAATATGAAAAAAATGGGGGAGCTTGTACCATATCCATTAAAATTTCCCGATAAAACCTGGATACATGAGTATATGAGATTCCGCTTCAATGTGCTAGGTACGGGACAAATAGTAGATATTAGAAGTGGTCAGAGTAAGGGATATTCCTTTTGTAGATTTTGTAAACAAAAGGAAAATCTAGAGACCTTGGAGCATCTACTGAACAGGTGTAACGGACTTAGGAACGAACGTATTAGTCACTTTAGCATGAATGTACCAAATACAGAATGTGTTGATTTAGATCTCGATATGTTACACGGTAAAAGAATCAAACTACAGATTGCCGTAGTCAGGTTCTTAAAGACCTATTGTTGTCTTTAAATAAAGGGTAAATGGCCGATTCTACAGGGCATGCGATCAAGCATTTAGTGCAATTTTTATGAATGGAAAGTATCAGGATATGTTATAAGGGACATTACGAATTTGTGTAAACTATTTTTATCTTTTTTTCTTTTAACTGTACAGCGTTGTAAAAACTGAATTATAGGTGGGAAATATGAATTTCGTATGGAGGAAAATATGTTATGTAAAACTTGTATTAATTATGCTTTTTTAAACCACAAAGAAATAATTTGTAAAAGTTACTATATAACTATAAACAAATAAAAAAAAAATAAAAAAAAAATATAACAGGGTACCTCATACTAACCTCCTGGCCAGAATCTGAAACAAGACACCTGAAGAAGAAGCTGAAGTCATCTGATGCTTGCATCCTGGGGTCCATCTGGAGGAAGAAGCCTGTGGCTACAAATCTTCATTGAATCTGAAAGCTACTGTGCAGACTCAAGTACTGAACCAAAGGGGGCCTGGATAGGCAACCTGTTCCCGTAGCTATGATGGAACATCCTGCAACTGCTGTACTTCACCCAATGTGTCCTGGAAGCTAGTCCTGTGTGCCTGCCGTCCGGAGGAGGGATCTTCGTGGGTCAAGAAGAGGAGTGCCTGGGCATCTTGAAGCCAAGAAGTCCATCTGTGTCACCCAGGGTCCGCAGGAGTGTTTGTGACCACTGGAGGCCAAGCTGCTGCGTATCACCTGTAAGAGGGGGTACACTGGCATAGTGCTGCCTGACACCTGGAGCTGCCCAAGTTTCAAGCAACTGAAGAAATCTTCAAGGGGCCTTGCTGACACAACATCTATCTACTTTTCCATGCCAGAGAAGATCCAGGGTTTCTGCCTGCAGAGGAGTGTCTGCCAGTGGGTGTCCTGCCACCAAAATCGGAAGAAGTTGTCCCAAGGCTTCAGACTGGGTGAGGGTCTACAGACCAGTCCACTGGTCATGTCCAGGTCACCTGAACCCACCAGAACCCATCCTGATGTCCAGGCTGCAGATGAAGAAGCAAAAGGCAGTAAACCCCGAAACCCGACACCTACTTCTGCCACTGGACCCATTGCCACTGAAGGTTCTGCATGGCCACCAAAGGCCTTATCTTCTTCATCCAGGCCTTCGCGAGTTCCACAACCAGTTTCATCACTATGGGACATCCACAGCTGGTGTAACCACCCAACATCAGAGACCACAGTGAAAGACCTGCATTGCTGCCTTTCTGACACTGCTTGGTTCCCTTCTTCTTCTCAACACCGACATCCCAGTGACTCCTTCATCTAAGGGGGGGCCCATCCTCAAGGGGTCTCATCGAGTAAAGCCAAGAAACTACACCACTTCCAGTAGATTATTTTTAAATGCCCAAAAAGTAGGTCAAGAAAATGTGTGCTATCTCTGTCTGGTCCGTGGATTCACTTCCTGTTCTGTTTCCATGGATGCCTCTGGACCAATCAGAGAGCTGTGTAACATTCACAGACATGGTACATGGTCACTGATTGGTTAATTGGAAAACGTTAGGTGCATCATAACATATGAAACGGATGCCATGTTGAATTCGCAAACTGCGCCCATAGTCCATGAACATCGCATTAAATACATATTCAGAAACAAAGCATTACACTTGTCAAACAATCGAAACAATTTCTGGGGAGGTGAAGGGTGATGGGATACGTCCAGAAAAAGCCAGAAATCTGGTGTTTATTCTTCTCCAATGTTCAGGTTCACTGCTGTGATGTTCGCAAGCTTGACAAATATTTGAGGGCATCCATGCATATGTGTGCATTACAGGGTCCAAGAGCAGTTATTAGATGGTTTATAACTTTGGCACCATTCAAAGCAACCACATTATACTTTGGAATGTGAATATAGACCCAAATGTGTATGTTGTTGCAAGGTTTGGTGCCATTTCCCGAAGAAGGCGACAAATTAGAGGGGAGGTCCAAACATTTTTGGATGGCTTATAACTTTGGTGCCATTTGATGAATCTGCACAAATGTTTGCATAGATATTATAGACCCAGGCCTGAGCTGACCCACAAGGACACCATGACTTTCCCCAGTATGCCTCGAGGCATAGCGCCTCTTTTCTAGGGGAAGGATCCATTAATTAAATGAGAATACGAACATTGCGCAAAGGCTTCAGCCGCACTTGCCCTAGTGTGCACTGACTGCTCTTTCACATGAGCAGCCAGTGCAGCCGGGCTGCCCATGCCTTGCCACCGGCCAGACAGTGTTCTCTCTGCTCCAGCGATGAGGTGAGCTGGCAGTTGGGCTGCCCCCTGCATCCATTCTAGCCAGGACCAGTTGAAATTCTAGTGTCCACAAAAACTCAAAAGGTATGTGCTGCAGCTGGGATTGAATTACTAGCTCACCTTTTAACATTAATTGAATATGGGTAATGAATGCCAACATACACACTTTCAACTGGACGCTATAAGCTGCAACGCGTCCAATATATTCAATATGTTTACTTACCACTGCCAGACATTTCACCCAGTGACAGAGTCATTGTGTCAACTTGGAGTGCCAGGGGCATTGAGAGTAAGCATGGGAAAGAACAGCCTCACAATCCTTGATGCCCCCTTTGCCCTCTAAACCAAATGGGGAACAACATGACTTGTTTTGTCTGGGCAGGCCTTTAAAGTGAACATAGGCTGATGGCTGCTTGCTGCCTTCTTATCCTAGAGCAGCGGCTGTGACCAGAGAGGCATCACTGTGCAAAACCCAGCGATGAGGCTCTGTGCTTTTAACAAACCCAACTCAGCTCATGCTCCTCCTCCCTCTCTCTCTGTAGCACCAGTGTGTGGTCCCTTGGGATTTTGCACACATGCTTGCCTCCCTCTGTGACTTGTGGTGTGTGTTCCATGTAGAAGGCTTAGTGTATGCCCAGTGGTGCGCTTTCACACAGGCAGCTGCTTGTAGCCTGCTAAGTGCCTCCTCTGCCTCGCTGACATAAGAGATGAAGGTAGGGCACAGTGCAGTATGTAGGAGGTGCCAGACTACAGTGGTGCATTCGACTTTATTTATTTATTTAATTGTTTATTTTGTTGCTTATGCAGCGTGCCAAGCCCAAAGGCATCTGGGTGCTGTCTTACAGAAAAAAAAGTTACAATTGTTTCCATGGTTACATATATCCAAACAGTTTTTAGCAATTAAGTATCCAGTTCATTGAAAGGTGATTAATTATTTGTAAGGAGTCTACCGGAGACTAGCTAAAATTCAATATGTACACCAGAAATGATTGGTGTGCGTTATTTATGGTTCTGTTTGTTAAAATCGCTGCAAAAATGGCTGTGGACACAAAATATTGCGGCAAAAAGGTTGTGGTTTTTCCGCCGCAATCCATGTAAAGGATGCGGGGGACACCCCTGCCACCCCTGGACCCATTATATCATTTAAGTGGAGCGGGGGACACCCCGCAACCCCTCCTGCCCTTAAATGGTGTATTGGGGTACACCTTTAATGGGTCAAACCACTGCATTTTAGCCGAAATTTTTTGTACATATGACATTTTTACTGCAATTTTATCACTACATACCTTATTTACCCAGGCTTTGTGTAAAGAGGTGAGTCTTTAGTTGTTTGCAGAATATCCAAAAGGATTCTTGTGCTCTGAGTTGGACAGGCAAGGTATTCCACGGCTTGCTAGCAATTGTAGGAAAGATACTGCCACCCACTTTTTGAAGCTTGAATCGTGGCATGGCAAGAAGGTGCATGTAGGCTTCTCTAGCAGGCCTTGCAAGATGGGGTTTTGAGATCTTGTCTGACAGGTAAAAGGGGGCCACCCGTTGAAGACATTTGTGTGTCAAAGTGAGTGTATTGAATATGATTCATTCCTGTATGTGGAATGCCATTGAAGCCAGTGAAGTTTCTGTCTCTCTGAGGAGATATGAGTTGAGTTCCGCTCTAAGGGCTTTATTTTGCATTACCTGAAGGTTTTGGAAGTTGTGGATCTTAGTGCCAGTGCATATGGTGTTGCAGTAGTCTAGTCGGGTCAGAACTAAGACTCTGGCCAAAGTAATACAGCTGTTAGGTGAAAAAAATTGTCTGCATGCATTGATGAGTTTACAGGTGTAGGTCATAGCTGATGTGGTAGCATTTACTTGTTTTGAAAGTGTGAGCGATGAGTCCAGGTAGAAGCCTAGTGTTTTTACATCATTGGAGACTTTGATGGTGTTACCATCGCTGTTGAAGAATTTGAAGGCATTGTTTAGTTTGGCCAGCCTGAGTTGAGAGCCTACGAGGAGCAACTTGGTATTGTCGTCAATCAAGCACAACCCATGATGTGCCATCCATGTTTGGATGGTTAGGTAAATGGAATTGAGTGTGGCAGTGTCAGTAACATGGTCCCCCAGTGATAGGTATTAGTATTTAAAGGTCATCTTCATAATAGGTGTGACACTCAAATCGTCAAGATGGTCACATAGGGGCTTAGTAAAGATATTGTATAAAGTTGGAGATACACACTATCCTTGTGGTACTGCACATGAGACAATGGTAGGTGGTGCTTCAGACTTAGGGGAGAAGACTCTCATTGTTCTGTCTGTTAGAAATAATTGTATCCAATTGGTGGCGTTAGGGGAGAATGTGCTTCTGAGTACAAGTGTTTGCAAAATATGTTGCGGTCCACGAGATTGAAGGCAGCCGAAAGGTCAAGGAGGAGAAGTACGGCTAGCTTCCCTTTATCTTTTAGGTCATCCATTTGGATTTTTAAATCCAGTAGTGCTGTTTCCGTCCCATGTCTCTAGCGGATTCCTGACTGTCCTAGCGCAAGGCTGTTATTAGCTTCAAGGTGTTTCTGCATCTGGAGGTAGGCTACCCTGTCTAGTATTTTCAGCAAAAAAGGGTACAGTAGTTATTGGGCGGTAGTTGATAGGTATGTTTTGGTCGAGGGTAGTTTATTTTAGAAGGGGTAATACCCAGGCGTTCTTAAGGTCAGTGGTGACACAATTGTTGTTAAATGCGCATTGATGAGATTCGTAATAAATGGGGTGTGCAGTCTTTAATGACTGTTGCCGGGCTGGGGTCACCTTGGCACCTTGAGGGTTTTTGACTCAAGATGATTTGGAGGACTTCTAGATTTGTGACCTCTGTATATTCAAATTGTGGCATTTCATTGATAGTTGGGGCATTCGCGTGGTGACTGGAAGGGTCAGTACATTTAACTAGGGTTTTTTGCTTCAATTTTTGACTGGAGTCATGCAATTTTGTCTTGGAGAGCATTTTGTATGTTCAGACACCAGTTTGCGACCTTGTTGCACCTTTCCACTGGGTGAATTAGAGTTTATGAGGATTGAAAAAACAATTATTTTGTTTTTGGGTTAGCCTTAGTGATTCTATCATGATACAGCAAGCTTTTTGTTAGGATGATTTGTTGTTATGTATTGTAGGGCGGCTCTGTTGAATTCTCGTTTATTTATTTCAGTAGGGAATTTTTTCCAGTGAGAATCAGTTTTTCTTTTATCATTTCTTAATGCTTTTAATGTGGGAGTGAACCACCCATTTAAATGGGCAGGTTTTTTGGCTTTGCTTGAGGAGAGAGGAGCACGCTTGTCTATGGCTGCAAGTATAGTTTTGTTGTACTGTTTAGTCATTTTTGTCGGATCAGAGTTACCAAAGTTTTGTGCAACTAAGATGGGTCGCAGCAAAGGTAGTAGGTTATTGGCCATGATATAACATTTGTTTCTTGGTGGGGCTGCTGGGACTAGCTTAGGGAGGTTAGTGCTGCTAATCTTTGTATCAGTATTGAATTTTATAAGATTGTGATCTTTGAGATGATGGTCGAGTTGCAGTTGAAAACCACTAGCCAGTCGAGTACACAGCCTTTCTCATGTGTGGGATTCTGGATCCAGTGTGAGAGGTCGAGAGCTGACATAGTGTTGGCGAGGGATAGAGCACTTATGTCAAGTGATTCATTGAATCCTAAGTTGAAGTCACCCAGTATAATGGTTTGTGATTTGGGCTTGACATTTGAGTATAGAATTTGTGTTACATTGTTCTCAATGGTGAGTACAGGCCCTGGTGGTCTGTAGATGTGGTGGATATTCAATCTAGCAGTAGAAGACAGTGACATATTTACTTATAGTAGTTATCCTGATGTGATAAGAGTGCTGGGTGTTTCTCTCATGTTCAAGGCACTTTGGCAATGATGGCTACACCTCCACATTTGGCTGAGGATCTGTCCGTCCTGCTGATAGTGTAACTATTTGGCACTGCCAGGGCAAGGGCCTGGGCCTGCTGCTGCGTGGAGCCAGATTCCGTTATGGCTAGGAAGTCCAAATGATGTGTTGTAATGATGTCTGCTATGTCTAGTGCATGGGCTGGTATGGATCTGACGTTAATGAGGCCAACTAAGATGTTATAGTCTGGTGTTGTGGTATTGGACTGGTGGAGATTAGGTAGATGTGTACAGGTGCGGGCCGTTCTAAGTGTTAAGAGTGAGTTCCTTCTTAGGATGGTAGGGGCGTTGGTGATAAAGGTGTCTCTCATCAGCCTAGTTCTAGTTTCTAAATTGTTGTTTCTGAGTGTTAGTTGACAAGGGCGACTGTGGCACTGAGTAGTTGCCAAGGTTGCAGATCTGCACTTGTCACTATGCTTGGTCAGGTTGTTAGTCACTTGGGGTGACCTCTGTTGGTGGTTGAGAGCTGCGGGTAGGAAACAAATCTGCATGATGGAGCATGAGTCTGGAAGATGTAGAGGCATGGAAATAGTTTGGGGAAATCTGAGGCTGGGCAAGGTCATTACCTGACTTCCATGAATGTGGTGTTTAATTAGATAAGTGGACATGTTGATCAGTTTAGTTGACATGCCTTTAAGGATGTGGTGGTAATTGCTGCTTAGCTAATAGCGGTAGAGGGCTATGAGGATCCTACTTGAGCAGCTATGGTTGGCATTGTGATGAAAACCTAAACAATTTACAGAATCATGGCTAGAGGAGCCCTGATGGTGCTGACCAATGCAGGCCAACATATAGTTTTATTATGCTGGTGTATAGCTTTCATGACCACTAACAGACATTAATAAAACGGAGGGTGCCAGAGTGTGTTGAGGACTTTCATATAGTACAGAGAGCTGCATGCATACAGTATTGACTTGCCATTAGGTACATTCTTAGCTTACCTAAATGAAGAACATAGCTGAAGGAATGCTGTGATTAATCACTGATTACTTTCACCCGATTATTCATGGCATATGCAAAGATTAATACTTTTAATGGGCCTCACCTGCTCAGCTGATTTCAGTACTACACAAATGCAAGGTTCCATTGACCAACCAGCACACAAGAGATGCATCAGGCCACCCTGTGTTGAGCTAGTGTGCACAAATATGCTATGTAATGCAGACTTGCCCACGTGTGAAGTAGCCATGCCATTGTGCACCACGTCTGAATTCCATGTTCTAAATTTACATTAAACCAGCCGATATAAGACTGCGTAAATGTTTATGGAGTGCTGAAATGCTGCAGACTTCTACCTCTCTAAAAGTCTGCAGCTGAAGGCTGATAACAGGAGATCTGATGGTTACTATAGGTTTCCATACACTGAGACCCTGGAGTCAAATAACATTATTCTAGGTGCACATGCTCCAAGTTATTGATTTATGGATGGGCTCTGCAGATTCACTTTATTGACACCTGGCCTCTACACACTTTACCTTAACTTTAATGGGTCACCTCTGCTTGGGATAGTAATCCCTCCTTTGAACCAGTGGCAAAATATGACTTTGCTGTTATGCTCTCTTGTGAAACTTTCAGTGCCGATAGCATTGGCATCTTGCCCAAGCTGGCCCATGCTGAGGGAAACAGAAAGTTTAAGATGTCAAATTGTCTGTGCACCGAGAACACTTTCTTCTAACCCAGCTCCTCCCTCACTGCGCAGTGTGTGATCTTTGGGAAATCAAGGTTGTTCTTCAGTTTACTTAGTGTTCAAAACTGATAGTGCTTAAAAACTTTACTTTCAACCACTAAAAAACGTAAACGTAATAGGATGCAGGAAAATGGCGAGGGACGTACTTTCCTCTTGACCAGTGTGTGGCCTGTTGGTAGAGCTGGAGTTGTGTCAGTTGCGTGCTCTTTGCAAGTTCCGAGTTGCTGCTTGCGGAACCGGAATGCGTTGTTTTAAACTTGGCTGCCATACTTTTAGCAATTACGCGATTCTGGTGGAATCACTATATTACGGCTTCAAGGCAAGATACACCAAAGTCACATTTAAACGTAAACACACACTGTTGTAGTTTCAAACATGTTACTTTAATGGTTGGACTATATCCCATGGTAAATAAGTATAATAGATGGGTACACTGCACCCTCTTTTCAGTGACTTTCAAGTGTATGGGCCTCATTACACGGTAGGTGGTGAGCCATGGCGCTATTAGCGCCATGGCTCATGCCGGTAAAATACCGGCACCGCCTTGGCGGAAAGGGGATTTACCGCCCCATTCCAAGGTTGGAGGGGCGGTAAATCCCCCTTCCACCATTGCCCTTCCCCATTCCCATTTCTGCCCCATAGGGCTCTATGGGAATGGGGAAAGCGCTAATTACGGCACCGCAATTTTGCGGTGCCGTAATTAGCTCCGAGGTCCCTTAGCGGGTTGGATTTTAACGCCTGCAAAAAGGAGGCGTTAAATCCCCCAACCCGCAAAGGGACCTCGTAGTAAGGCGGTAAGGATTTACCGGTACCGGTATTTTACCGGTACCGGTAAATCCCTACCGCCATCCGTGTAATGAGGCCCTTTGTGTTCAACCACTGAAAGCGCACAAAAGAGGCTCTGCTACAGCGTTTGATGGAACACATGTGTAAGCTTAATGGGCCACTATGGTATCTGTGGAAGGCGTTTCATCAAAAGGAACAATAGGGTCCCATCTCGCAGGCAGGTAAAATAAAGGCACTTAGGAATGATCAAGTGTACCTTATTCAATTTGGTGAGGGCTAAAATGATGATTTGATTGACAAGGACTGGTGCACACAAAGATCCTTACATGCACAATGCTGAATGGTTCTTTAAGGCTGAAACGCAAAAGTAAACTGTAAAGCGTTGCTCAGAAGTAGAAAATGAGCAGTAAGTAATGGTTTTCTTAGCCTTGAAGGGAAATTGTTAGATGTATTTATTTTTTCCCACTTAAGTAAACCCTTTTAATTTGGACTCTTAATCATTAAAACAAACACAGTAAAGTATTACACTGCTTCACATACTTGAGCATAGTTGGGGTTTCATAGCATCATATTTTCTATTGAACAGTGAAAAATCGTATAGGCTGCACGTGATCTCCACGGTGCTATATGGTCTTTTAGAGTTTGAGCATTGCAATCTTGGGGAAAGCAATTTCGTTTTTTACATGCAATGCTTCACATTTTGCCTATACGGTCAGATATGTCATAGGGTGAGCATGTAGTGTGGGATGGGAGGGGTTCTGAAGCCACCACTGGGAAAGCAATGCTGCCAGAGGGAGAGACAATGGGCAGACACATTGCTTACATTTTGTTTTTCCCATTCTGTAAATGGACAGCAGCTACAGAATGCCAGGTTATGAACCACAGTCCTCAGTCCTCCTGACTCGTCACTGTCCTTAGTTTACAGAGGAATTTAGCTGTCATAAACTAAGTACTGTGAGGAGGAACTGAGAGCGGGAGGATAGGCTGCCCAGTGAATTGCCAGTGGTCATAAATAATTGACAGACTTCTGTCCATTACCATATAATGTGCAAATTGTGACTGACATGCATTTGGATCTCTTAGCACAATATAGATTCAACAGAAGCAGAGCTCTAAAGTTTCTCACGTCCCCAAATTACAAAAAAAAAAACTGGATTCAACCACCCCAGCTAGTTGAAACCATTCCCCACAAACAGCTGCTCTATGTTCTTGAGTAAGGCTAATGGGCTTCCTAGGGTTCTACTGAAAAGGGTCCTTGGATTTGACTATATAAGCTGCAAAGGCTGCCATTTTGCCAGGTGGAACAGATGATAAAAATGAAGCCTAGATCAGGGTACTCAAAATATTTGCCCCTCTCTGCGCACCACACCTACACCACGTCAGTGTTTTCTTAAAGAAGTCTTCTGAGAGTTAATGTCTTTTAGTATCTGCGGCCGTGGAACTGCTACTGGTGAAATAAAAATATTAACCGAGTTTACCTTCATCCACTCGATTTATAAGCATTATGCCTGTCCTTCACTAAAGTCCTGTTAAAAACAAGCATTGGTAAAGGCAACAGTTTAAACGTGTGTATCAATAGTAGCCATTCACCAGTCATTGCTATTACATGCCTAGGTACTCTCACCACTTTGCAGCTGGCAGTGCCTGACAAATGCCTTTCCCATGCCTACACAAAAGGCAAAACGGTTGCATTGCCAGTGCTCATTTAAGAATGCCTTTTATCTGTGTGCCCTTCCCAGAAAGGGAATAGGGTGAAATGTATTAGGATTGCATGTTGTCTGGGCACCTTGAATACCGGATGATTTAGATTTTCTCATCTGCAAAATGCGTAACATCCCAGGTCCCTCTACCATTGAAAGTCTACTTTGAGAGATCATGCATTTATTTAAACCCTGACTTTTTAATCCACATATGTTTAAACCATGCTTTAAATGTGCTCATTTTGACTAATTCTGTTCAACATTTTCTTGGGGAATATTATGAATTCTCTCATAGAAGGGTTGGATCACGCACTGTGCTCGCACGTACCGCAAAATATTGAGGCCACTTTGAAAAACATTTCCAGGGACATTCCAGAATGCAGGCAGCATAGGCAGCAGCATAATGCAGCAGCTCCTGACCCTCTCCTTTTATATGGATTATTGAAGATAATGAACTCCAAAAAGAAAATTGAAACTGCTGATAACCCTGTCCCGAAAAAGACCAAATCAGCTGCAGACATGGCAGAAATCCCAAGTCCACAGGACATCTACTCTCTACTGCTGAACGCGGCACAAGACTTGGGTAAAGTTGCTCAGAATGTGACTGATGTTAAATCATCTATGGAGGATTTGTCCATGAAGGTGGCTCAAGTGGACAGCCGTGTTTCAGCTTTGGAAAGCAGCAGTGCCTCTATGTCATCTTAAATGTTGGGGAGCTTCAGAGCCTACAAGAATTTGAAGGATGACTTCCATAAAGGGAGAGCTAAGACATTGGAGCTGGATTTGAGGATTAGGTGCAGGAACATAAGGATCATTGGGTTGGAGGAGGAGGAAAATGAGGACTTGGCCCAAAAAGTGCTGGATGTTTTGAAGGGTTCACTCAAATATGGACAGATTACTCTAATGGACATTGATAATGCATTCAGGATTGGCAAGAAGTTGGACCTTCAAGGCAAAGCCAGGCAAGTCCTGATTTCTTTTGTGTGCACCAGGATCAAGGAAGTAGTGTTGAAAGCTGCAAGACATCTTGAAAAGATTTACTACAAGAAGCAGAGGATTTTCATTTACCCAGATTACCCAAAGGAGGTTGTGGAGTTAAGAAAGTCCTTTAAAGAGCCCAAGGATCTGGAAAGGTCTTTGGGGGTGAAGGACTTCCTCAACAGGGCTAATTGGCTAACTTTGGTGTTTCCTGAGGGGGAGAAAATCACTACAGATCCTAATGAGGCTCTTAAATGGTTAAAGGCTCGGGAGACGCAGTCTGGATTGATGGAAAATTGATTTTTCACAGATGTTATTTTTATGGACTGTGTATTTGGTTTTTTAAAACATATTTCTTTTTTAAAATATATATATATATTTTTTGGCATTGTAATAGCATTGAGGAAAATGGTGCTGACTCAATACTTCAGTTAAACGTTTTGTTTTTGAACAATGCGCTCTCACCGTTCTCACCATTCTGGCCGTCATGTTTCAGGCTGTGCAGCACGTTATCTGGGAGGCTAGAAGAAAGGACCATGCATTAGCTGCACTGTCACGTGCTTGTGTCAGCTGACCTGTGACTAGAGCATTGGGCAATGGAGCCGGCCGCGTATCATTGATACTGATATGGGAGTTGTTGTGTACACAACGTGCACTTGATCTACCAGGTGAGATTGTGCCCTTATCTGTTCTGCCGCTGGATTGTTGTGAGGGTGCTCGCTGCATGCCGATTTGCTTTCCTCCGCGGCTCCTTTGTGCTGAACTCCCGTGGTGATTGCGTTTGAGCTGCTCCTCATCTGACACGTCTCATACTTGCCATTCCTGCACCCTGCACTGTTTCGCATTGCAACTACTCGCTTCCCTAATCCTTTGTTTGACCTTGAGTTCCCGATGCCTTCTTCCCATGTATGCCACCGCTTAATAGACCATGAGAGGAACAATTGAGCTCAAGAGGCATTATTTGCATGGCTTTCTTTTGTAGTGCCAAGCAGCGCATGTTAGTGGATGGCAGCCTGTCTTTCATTGTTATTCAGTCCACTCCCAAAGGACATATATGTGTGCAGTAGGCTTTGAGAACTTGTTATTCAACATATAGCTGAACGCTTATCACCAGTAACAACGCTTGCAATGTGAACGGGATAAACTGATACTGCTGCAATCTTCAATTCATTGTGCTCTTTGCTGAGTGGATTTTGAGTGATGACATTTCTAACGTGTTTGGAGTGTTTTTTTGGACATAGCCGGCGGACTGTTTTTACATCTATTTCTGCAGCTATCTTCCTTCCTGCATGTTTACCAACGCTTAATTTGTTAAGAGATGAACAATGAGCTCCGAAAGACTTTTAAGTGCCCAGTATGTTTAAAAAACCCCATTATTTACAATGTAGTTGTTAATCACTAGATGAGTTGAAGCGTCATATGTTCACTGGATTTAACAGCTTGAGCATGAACCTTTCTCATGTTTTGGTGTTTGGGGATTCTGGTGGGTTCCAACATTTTGTACTGGGAGTCCGTGAGTTGGGTCATTTGAATCTTGATGTATTTCACAACTTTTCCTCACTTAAGGCAGGATAGAAATAGTACTGTTGTTCATGGTATTGCTTTCAGCATAATAAGTTATATGTAGCTTGTCGGGATGTTGTACCCATATTACTCCTCCTGCACTGGGACACTGAGGCTCATGGGTGCTGGTTTCGCTATGGTGAATGGTGGATGCAGGCACTGCTATCCCCTAGGGTGTCTGTATGTGTGCCAATGATCATGGGCCTGCACAGCTATGTTGCAATGGTGAGTCGGTATTTGTGGATACTGTTGCACCTACAGTAATGTGATAGTCGGATTTTGGAGGGAGCTGGTCGAACATTCTATGAACGTTTTCTTATGTGCAGATGGCTAGCCTTTACTGTCTAGAGGTCATGGATGCTTTAGTGAGGCAGTACACTGTGAAATATTCTGGCGTGCTAATTATATGTGGAGCAGATTTTGTTTGGTGAAATCATGCTCCTGTCTTAGACATTTCGCCAATTTTGACGCACACTGGCCATCTGCACATGGTTATTGTAGGCCTTGTTTTCTTTTAGTATCTGCGGCCGTGGAACTGGCATCAGAAAATCAGACAATGTGCTACTCTTGAAGTTGTTGATTAGTATTTCTCTCCCCATCCAAAATGGAATGTTTGGGAGTGCCTGTACCCGTCATCTGTTACTGGGTTGGGTCATGCTCATGAGATTTCGTCGTGTTACTGATGGCGCTTATATATGCAATGTGCTTCTTGTTTTATGATGACATTGACTGATAATTCTAATTGCAGTGGGGTGGACAAGCTGCATTTAAGCGACACATCAGTTTGAATGCCTTATTTTATTGGAGATATTGTCAGTAGTTGATGAATATCCGATGCATATTTACTGTTTCCCCTTTTTTTTTTTTTTTTTTTTTTAAGATTCATAAACTTAGTGGGGAGGCAGTGTATTTCTATGTGGGTTGGGTTGTGGTGGTGGAACTGTTGTGGTCTTACCTTGAGGTTATTTCTGTGAATATTGAGTTTTTGCTGTATTTTAATTGAGTTAACTTTATGGTTGCCCATTTTTGGGTTACAGGGTTTTTTTGGGGAGTCCAGGGTGTTGGACTTCTTGGAATGTGTTTTTAGAATTTGTTTCTATAGGCTGTTCTTGGTGTTTTGCATCTGCTTCAGAAGGGGGGGTTTGGGGTTTTCAGTTGGGGTTACAAATAATTTTGAAGGTCGGTTGCAGGGATCACTTTTGCATTGGGTAGGGGTGGATAAGCTGTATTTCAAAAATGGGGATCAAATGCGAGTTATCTCGTGGAATGTGAATGGTCTGAACAATGTTCAGAACAAACTGAACGTTTTGACCTATCTGAATGACTTAAATGGAGACTTTATTTTCTCCAGGAGACACACCTTTTGAAGGGTGATTTGGATGGATTGAGGAAAGGTTAGGTTGGGAGGGCTTATGGTTCATCTTTTGAGTCACGGTCCAGGGGTGTGGTTATTCTTATTAGGAAACATGCACCGATCAAGGTTGTCAAAGAAATATGCAACAAGGAAGGTAGAATGGTTGCTATATTAACTAATATTCAGGGCAAAGAAGTGACCTTTTGTAATGTTTATGCTCCAACGTCAGATGATGGTACCTTTTTCAGAAAGGTGGCTCAAGCAATACAAGACCTTAAGTCCAGTAACATAATCTTGGGGGGACTTCAATACAGTTATGGAATCTGCTATGGATAGGAGTAGTACCAGACACTGCAGGAGGAGGGACATGCAATTTCGGGCTTTTCAGGATCTGCTGTAGGAACATAATCTGAAGGACTGTTGGAGGATTGACAATCCTTCAGTGAGAAAATATACTTTTTATTCCGGTGCGCATGCTACGTATTCCAGAATTGACATGGTTTTGATGGCAGGAGACATGTTGCAAAACTATAAAAGGAGTGATATGTGTAATATAGTGCTGACTGACCATGCACATGTTTCAGTGGATTTGAAGTGGAGTTACACTGTGTGTAGATCAAAATCTTGGAGACTGAATACTATTTTGTTGGACAATCTGGAGGAGATGGACAACATTGCAACTGAAATTGACTATTTTGTTGAAGAGAATTGTACGGGTGAAGTAGGATTTGACATGATATGGGAGGCTTTCAAGTGCACAGTTCGAGGTATGTTTATTAGTCTGGCGAGTGGTTTGAAGAGAAACTGGGACAATACACAGAGTGTACTGTAACTGAAAATGAGGGACTTGTCAGGGGTTCTGATGGTGGATCCTACGAGAGTGGACTTGCTTCCCTAGTTGAACAGGTTGAAAAAAGAGTTGAAGGAGCTAATATCTAATAGGGTGGATAAGAAGTATTTTCATAAAAAATGTGCTTATTTTGAACATGGGGAGAAATGTGATCGCTGGTTAGCGTACAGATTGAGGTTGAGGGAGTCTGAGCGCGCGATTATGTCTATTACAGACTCTAATGGCCAGAGCACATTCACTCCGGAAGGTATAAATGATGTATTCAGACAGTTTTATGAGGAATTGTATAAGAATGAAACCCATAATGACGCAACGATTGGAGACTTATTGGAGGGTATTCGAGTTCCAGATATTAAAGAGGAGGAGGCTACTTTACTGGAGGGAGATATCACGGTGGATGAGGTCAAGAAGGCAATTTCGAAATTGAATGTTGGTAGGTCTCCGGGGACAGATGGATTGCCAGTGGAATTCTATAGGTGGTTGCCTAATTCTGCGTTGATGCTGTTGATGGACATGTATACGACCTCCAAGGCTAGGGGTATACTTCCTGACACTACTAGGCACAGAGTCGTTGATCTGAACTGGACAGCTGCGGTCTCCACCAATGTGATGAGTAGTGCCAAGATGACAGACTGGACTGGCCCACCTAGCTTTGTTTTCTTGGCCCAAAGGAGTATTCTTCTGCAAATGGGGAAAGGGAATTAACCACCCGTGGAGTTGAGCGTTAAACCCCACCCCCGCTGTTCTCCCCACTGATCACCTTTAATGTCCCCTCTTATAGTCTCACCTGATGGTTTAGAAAGATGAGCTCTCCATCCTGCATTGAGCACAGGGGCGCGTAGATAACCAGTTGCTTCACTGGTTCGAAGGAATAGGTGAGTTCCAGAACAATATTGACTCTGAGATTTCTGGCAAGACGCCGTAGGTATATAGTTCGTAAGAGTTCAAATGTCTGACTTTCACTCTTGTCCGATTCCTTGCAGGTTGCAGCTTGACCCTAGTGAAGAGTTCCTCGAGGCAGCTTGACCCTAGCGAAGAGTTCCTCGTGGCAACCAGTAACATTCAGGTAAGGATTTGTATTATCCAACACAGTTTGATAAAAATAATGTCAGTATGTAACCTGTTGCTTTCTCCCTTATTCAGGTGCTGAGAGAAATTATGAAGTCTCGGGGAATAATGCCTCTGGCGGTAAAATTAGGTAAGTCTATTGTGGTGAGGAGGATTCCCCTTGTTTGTCCCTTTGTTTCACCTTGCTGTCCTTTTGTTTCCCCTTGGGGGACGGGGTACGGCGAAGATACGGTGGAGGCTGCGCCAACCCGTGAAGAGGAATAGTACCCCCGGCGGTAAAATCAGGTAAGTCTATGGGGGGTAACTAATATTGCCTCTGTTTATTCTCTTGGCTCACCTTGCTGTTCTTGTGTTCCACTTAGGTGCCGGAGTGCGGCGGGAACATGCAGAAGGATGCAGTGAATAGTGAAGATGCTGCGAAGGCCGGTGAATTCAGCGTGGTGCTGCAGCAGGCGAGGCGACGCGCATAAAATGACTTCTTTCTTCCAGCTCCAAGGTGCGGTGGATCGGGAATTCAGGTAAGGATCAAAGGTATTGCTCTTGTTCTATCCTTTTCTCCTTCTTTCTCCCTTTTTCTAGGAGCTCCAGACTCGAGGTGGGCATGGCAGAAGACTGGATGCAGACTTGCAGGCACGGTGAGCGTTACGCTGCTGGATGCAGAATAATGCGAAGCATGTGCTGCTCTTCGGGCCTGGTTTGAATAGCCTCCAAAGTAGTCCCAGGTAAGTATTCCTCCCAACCCCACCCGAGTAAAAAATAGTCCTTAGGTAAAGTAGTCCCTTCCAAGCCTCTTTTGGCTTGGAGCTCTGCAGCATGGTCTGCATCAGGTAAGTTAGCAGCATGGTCTGCATCAGGTAAGTTTTAATCTATGAGCCTGGCACCTATGGCGCCAGGACTGACTCTCCATATAAGAATGGCGCCATAGACGCCAGGACTGCACCTAAATGGCCCCTAACAGGGGTTGTTGGGCTTGCTTGGAATAACTTGATGCCTGCTTCCGGGACTGCTGGACTTGATCTGGATCCCCGGGGGTAGGCATCATGACACATGCTACTATTTCGGTCTTTTTAAAGAAAAACAGGGATGAATCACTGGCGTCCAGTTACAGACCGATTAGTTTGATTAATGTAGACAATAAGATTCTGGCTAAGATTCTAGCTCTGGGAATAGAAAATATTTTGCCTAAATTGATTGATTGGAATCAATCTGGTTTTGTTAAAGGTAGGATGACGTCCAGTAATATGCGGACACTGCTTTGCACTATCGAGAAAGCGTCAAAGCTGTCGGAAGACTCAGCTGTCCTATCACTTGATGCGGAGAAGGCATTCGATAGAGTTGATTGGCAGTTCATGTTTAAACTTTTGGATAAAATGGGTTTTGGGATTCAGTTCTGTTCTTGGATTAAACTGCTATATACCAGGCCTACAGCTGATGTTAAAACTAATGGTCTGAGATCCAAACCTTTTGAATTGGAACGTGGCACGAGACAAGGTTGCCCATTGTCACCTTTGTTATTTGTACTTAGTATTGAACCTTTGGCTATAACTTTGAGAAATGAGGAGGGCTTACAGGGCATTAATTGTTGGGGAATGCAGCAAAAAATGTGGTTATATGCAGATGACTTACCATTGGTCCTCAAGAACCTTGAAGAGTCAGTGCCGGTTCTTATGAACATTCTCGAGGCCTTTCACCAGTGCTCTGGATACAAGATCAATTGGGCAAAATCAGAGGTTTTACCATTGGAGCAGATGTGTGACAAACAATTTATTAACGAGTTGGGCTTTAAGTGGTGTGCTGATAAACTACTGTACTTGGGGGTTTGGATTTTGCCCAATGTTGCTGATTTTGTGACTGTAAATATGACTATGGTGTGCACTAATCTCAGACTGGATTTGGAAAGATGGTGTTTGTTGAACCTTTCCCTTTGGGGGAAGGTGCATGCTTTAAAAAAAGTTTCGACTCCTAGAATAAACTTCGTTCTGAGAATGGTCCCATTAGACAGTTGGATAGATTTATGCAGGAGTTTTTGTGGGATCGCAAACCTCCACGTCTGAAAATTAGCAAACTGCAATTACCTTTGTCCAAGGGTGGGCTGGGGGTCCCTAATTTCAGGGCATTCCATCTGGCTTTTATGTCGCGGAATATATTTGCTTTTCGCAATTCAGAGCATGATGATTGGGTGTGTGCATGGTCTAGCCATGTAGGCCCTTTGTTATCTAGGGCTGTGTTGACCAGTTAGCCACGTCAATCTAAGATGGTAGGCCCACTGACCAGGAGTTTGAGGATCTCATGGGTGGCATTGTGTGAGTGTTTGAGTTTCAATGCATTGAAGGATCCGAGTGCTTCCATTTGGCTGAATCCAAGTATTACACAAGAGGGAAACATTTTGTTCTGGCATGATTGGTACCTGGCTGGGGTGCGGTGGATTGGTGATTTGTTCAATGGCTTGAATTGGATGACGGCTAGGGAGATACAGTTCAAGTTTGACATTCTTACTTTTTGCCTTGGTGATTATCGGAAGATCAGGAGGGCGGTGGGGGTGGTGGATATGGAAAAGAAAATCAATACAGATTAGCTTGGTTGGCAACCTGGAGTGTGTGGATGTGGCCTGGTTAGTTATGTCTATAGAATGGTTGTGTCAAATTATCGGACTAATGACGCTTTAAGAGTGGATTGAAATGAGAGAATTGGTGAAGATATTACGGAGGATGATTGGATGTGTATTTGTGAGAATGTGAAGCTGTGTTTTTTGAGTCTTTCAGACAAGTCTCGTCAAATAAAGATCTTGAATAGGACATACTGGACGCCTGAGAGAATGATGAAGAGGGGTATGTGTGACAGTTCTGAATGTTGGGCATGCTTACATGAGGTGGGCACCTTTGAGCATATGTTGTGGGAGTGCTCAAGGGTGAGGGGTCTGTGGTTTGAATTTGACCAGATCTGTGAGAAGATTCTTGAAGAAAAGGTTTATATGGATTTTAAGACCGTAGTACTGGATAGTGGGAACTTGCTGGACAACCTGACTACTTCTCAGAAGAAATGGATCTTTTGTGGTGCAATGGTGGGGAAGAAGCTTATTTTGAGACATTGGAAATCATCTACACCTGTTACTATTGAGGAATGGATTGAAGAGATGCATTCTCTAGCTGATATGGAGAGAGTGCTGTATCGGAGAGAGAAGAAAGATGCATTATTTAATAAGATTTGGGGCAAATTTCTTTTACTGTATTAGACCTGTTTTATTGTGTGTATTGTGACTCATAGGGGGGAGGGGGGTGTTTCTGATGTATATATAGTTGAATTACTGTGATTATTGCATGATGTTTATATGTGGTGTTCATATGTTGCTATGATGTGATCTTTTTGAAAATAAATATTTCAAAAATAAAAAAAAGAAAAACATTTCCAGGGTCACTTTTGGTTCCTAGTCTGGCCCTGTATAGACCCAAGTATGAATACCTCTGCAAAGTATGAAAGAATGTTGTCAAGAGGGAACAGACGGGTCCCCACATTTTTTAAATTGGGACAGGCTTGAATGGGAAAATAAAATTCTGCTTGCCGCTAAAGCTCGAAGTGCTGGACTGATTTGCAGCAAACATGTGCGAGGAGCATTGGCAAGGACCGGAAAGCATGCTTTTGGAAATCTGTCCTTTGTTATTTTTTTTTTAAGTGTCAAAATGTAGGTACAAAAAATAGAGATGCAGCTGCCCTGGAAAATCTTGTAGCTACCCGTGGCCACCAGGGCCCAGCTCTTGGGTTAAAATGGGCATTGCCACCAGAGACCGAGCATGTTCTGAAAGTGGGCAGTTGGCCTGGACCCCGGCAAGGGCAGGTGCAAAAAACAGGGATATAACTTTGGTGCCATGAACAGTGATATCATCTTGAATGTCATGAGTAAGTCTCAGCAGTGCATGGCATGAGTTATAGTTGCATAGCTTACGATAACAGGGACATTTCTTTGGATTTTTGATTTTACCTTGCAACCATAATGCCCCTTTAAAAAAGATGTTTTCAATGAATGTCAAAGGTTTTTATTAGTGCAACTTAAATATATTGTCCCTTCAATATTTTTTTCTGTGAATATATATATGTATATCCCCTGAAATTCAGCTCAAGCCACCTGAAATGTGTGCCCCCTGTTGCACAGCCTATGACCACAATGATGATTGCATGTTGTACGAGAACACTGATGACATTACAAATCACATCACTGATGCCATCAGTGGTGAGAACACTAATTACATTGTGTGTAACTGATTACATCAATGATGAAATTAGACATAACATCATTTATAAATTAGCTCATGAAAACTTTGATTACCGTAATAACAATTTAGGCCATGGACTTGGCCATGACAAAGGCTGGGGTCATTGGCCAGAACCAAAGGCCATAGCTAGTGGTCAGTTAGTTTTCAAAAATACCAGTGTGCATGGTTAAAAGCCATGCCTAGTAGCCCATCACTGTTTTAAAATATACAGTGGGCAACATTGAAAGCTGTAGTTAGTGGCCGTGGTAAAAGGACATAGTGCCCATTAATATTTTACAATATACAGTCGGCACAGGCAAAAGGCCATGGCCACTGGCTAGTATTGTGTTGAAGACCATGGCTAGTGGCAAGTTGGTGTATATAATATATATTGGGCACAGCCAACTGTTAAGCAGCTTCACTTCAACACTACAGCTAAGTCAATGCCTAGTCTGGGATGCTGAGGGAAACCCTTATTTATATATTTTTAGGTCCAGTTCATGTACTCTGGATGACAACCCTTATATAACACCCCTCTCTTAGAATCCCTCTGACCCCACTGAGCCAAGAAGTAGGTCTGTTTTGCAAATTTAAAAGGTTTATTTGAGAAATATAACAATATATATCTATCACACTTTTATAATAAATTAATATTGGATATCACACTTAAAATATGACAGTGATCAACAATGGATAATGTTCTACTGGTAACTGATTTGGTTACTCAGAAGTAGTATAGAGGATGAGGTAGCTGAAATGCTATATGGTTTCAAGGAAATGCAAGGTGGAATAAATGCAGTACAGAAATAAACTGATATGGCTTCACAAGAGATAATATGTTCACTTTTCCCCTGGTGGCAATTCACCCCCCCCCCTATATGCAATGCAAGGAGATGGAAGTAACACACACAGTTTTCAGGAATACAATCAAATACAATACGGAATTCAGTCCCCCCCCCCCAGCAAGCTTAGACAACAGGTATGCTTTTTAAAACACAGGCCCAAAATGATTTTAAATGTGATGGCAATGAATGGGAAAAGGTGCTAACTGATTTTAATTCCCTCAAGAGATTCAGGGTGAGTGAGAGATGCTTGTTGGTATTAGTTCAGGCTCACTTTAGCAATGCTCTATGAGTTATTACTAGGTTGCAAACGGATTTTAACAAAGGAAAGAATGGAGCTGCTATTTTGACAAGTGGAGAAATTGAGCCAAATTGCAAATCGCGGTAAATTTCACAAGTGCGTAAATTGCGATTGCGGAAAAAGTATAGGGAGTAGGAAGTCGGTTGTAGGTTCGTTGGAAAGCCTAGAATAACAGCTTTAAAATGAAATTTCGTTCCTAGCCCAAACGGTTCAAGAGATACGGACGATTTAATAAAGGTAGTTTTTCGGATTTAAAGTAAAGTCAAAATGACAGGTGACAGCTTGCAGCTGCAGAATTGACAGGTGACATTTGTGCAGCTTTAAAAATGACAGATGAGACGATTTCTAGGAGGCAGTTCTACTTAGGTTAAAATAGCTTGAATTAGATTATTTTAACTAAGAGATTGGTTCTGCACAGTTTTGCTAGGTACTCACATTATAAATTTGAAATAGGCCTTGTCACGGATCTGGTCAACACGTCCGGCGGCGGTTCTGTCTGCTCGGCGGGTCAATCAGGCACCGGTTCTGCTCACAGTGATCCGGATCTCTGGTTCTGCTCACAGCGGTCTGGGTCAGCTCTGCTCTGCTGGTCTAGCCTCTCTGGATACAGCAGCCTCTGGTTCTGGATACTGCTCTGCTTTCTGGTCCGGATCAAGTGGATTCTGGATGTAACACTGCTTTCTGGGTACTGGCAAAGGTTCTTGGCAAATAATTCAGACAGCTCGCCCGGCTGTGGAATAGTTTGCACATGATTTTAAGGATGCTGAGGCCTGCAGAGAAGAGTTCTCAGTTTGTGGGTTTAGGCCCTTGCTTTAAGTTCTGAAGTAAATTTCTGGTCTCTGAAGATTGATGGATGTGAAGTCTGGAGTCTCCCGGCAGAGCGTCCCGCAGAAAATGGAATTGAATCTCTCTACCTGTCCCAGCAGTCTCTTTTTATGTGTTTTGAAAGTGGGTGTGTGCGTGGCATAACTGAGCTTGCCCATCTCTACTTGTCATTGGCCCAATTCTCCCCTCTCCCATGATTGGGGGAAGGAAATGTGAGTCAGAGTGATGAGGTCTGTTTATGGGTCAGAGGATCCTCCCCTGGTCAATTTGCCCACAAATCTGTATTTGATTCAAATACATATTTCCCAGATACACAATTTGTTGAAATGACATGTACACATTATATATTCCTTAAGGTCCATGCTTGTCCGCCTCTGATCTTCCTGGGGGCTTGCATTCAAAAATGACAACATTTTGCGCTTTTTGACTGGTTTACCAATATCGGACATTTACCAAAAATTACACACATGTGCGCAAGGAGTATGGACATTAATTGATGAAGTGTCAGATTTTTAACATGCAGACATTTGGAGTAAGACCCTATTTTCCGCTAGCAACCCCCCAGCATACACCACAGGGTCCTAACACCTCTTAAAACGTGCACAGAAAAATCACAAGAATAATGATATTACTTATATAATTCTGACAAGTCTGTACTATGAATTATCCATCTTTTTTAAAATTATGCTCTGGCCCAGATGGGTGTGGTTTAGGTTCCAAAGCACATGGGGGAAGCTTCTGTCTGCCCCCGCCTCCAGCTCGGGTGGCTCCCAGAGGCACTTCTCCTTCCACTTCTCCCAAGAGGAAGCCACTTTAAGGCCCCCCCAATATAACATTTGCCTGAGTCCAGGACAAGGCTTTGTGCAACCTCCTGCCGGTGCCCCTCCCCTAATCTAATCAGAGAGGTGTCAACTCCTTTTGGTGGGGAAGCAGGATGCATCTAGGCCTGGGAAGAGTGGCTGAGCAGGTTTCTCCTGTCGGGGGTAGTTGTCAGGCAGAATTCAGCTAAATGTCACTTTAGTTCCCAGTTTAAATCAAACTTACAATTATTACCTATACATTAAATAATGACTTCCTTCAAGTCATTTCAGAATATAGTTTTACATTGTATCCACCTCTTAGCAAGTCTTTCCTTGGTCTGGTTGGGTTCCTCTGTTCAGTTTTACACAAATGTCTGGTGGTTTTAAAACGCCGGCTTTCCTGATAGTGGTGAGTACCGGTATTGCAACCATTTTTGGGATTAAGAAAATGAATTCCCCACAGTTCTGAGTTGCTTTTTGGCAATCAGCATTGCCATTCCCAATGGTTTCAGCCTACTGTGTGTGTAGCCCAATGGTGGTTTTAGGCAGTGCCATCCTGTGCTCACAACATAGGCAAAAATGGGTGGCAGCCTATTCTTCATGTTTTCCCTGTGCACTCTCTGGGGAGTTCTGGCCATCATGATGTTTTCCATGCCAGTACTGCACAGTTTTATGGTAGGGCTTGGATGCATGGGTAAAAACATCCCACACAACACCCATAGCTAGTGGCTGGTTAGTGTTCTATAATGCAAAGTGGGAACGGCTGAAGGTCATCACTTATTGCAATTTTTTATTTTAAAATATAAAGTGGGCATGGCCAAAAGATGTACAAAATACTCAAGGTCAAAGGCCATGCCTAGTGGCCCATTTATATGTTAGAATATATAGTGGGCACATCCAAAAATGTTGGCCAGTGGCCAATATTGTGCTAATGTCAATGGCTAGTGCCTTATCAGTGTATACAATATACAGTGGACACAGTTCAAAGCTGTATCCACTGGTAAAGGCCAAAATCTATGGTTGGTAGCCTGTTAGTGTTTTAAAATATTCAGTGCACATGGTTGAAGATTGTAACCACTGTCCATAGCTGAAGGCCATGACTAGTCCCAATTCATATGTGAAAATATATTTGTCCATGCACATTGACCATGGCCTTGCTTAATGCCAGTTACTGTTGTAATGTGATTAGTGATGTCATCAGTGATGTGATCTGTGATGTCATCATTTTGTTCATAGGCTGTGCAGCCGGGGGCGTGAAGTTAAGGTGGCTTTAGCTGAATTTCCGCAGTTTTGTTGCGTTAACTTTCCACCTTGACGTCGCTGCAACTAAAGTTTTTTCCTTGAATTTCAAAGGTGTTGTTACAATGTAATACTCACCTTAACGCCCTGCAACTAAAGTGTTTTCCTTGAAGTTCAAAGGTTTCGTTACAATGTGTTGCTCACCTAACGGCCCTTCAACTAAAGTTTGTTCCTTGACTTTCAAGGGTTTTGTTATTCCATAGATTTTTAGAACGCTTCCAGACCACTAGCATGGTCTTTTAGCCATGGTCAGTAGGCATGATATTTGGCCGTGCCCAGTGTCCATTTTAAAACACTACCAGACCACTAGCCATAGCCTTCGGATTGCAGGCTTGGAGAACTCGCCTCGGTGTGACATTATCGATATCAATGGGTCTCAATTTGCCCCTCCCTACCTGATGCCTTTTATTGCTGTCTACAATTCCTGGTTTACTAATTGGCTCTGTCTCCCCTTTCCTCTCACTAAAATAGGTACCCCCTCGTCCAAAGTAGCAGAGGGTTCTAATGAACAGGTACCTATTTCGTATTATGTGCATCATCCCTGGGTGCTGTGGATGTCATGTGAGAGGGGCAGGAGAAGGAGAATGTCCTAACCGAATGGCCAGCAGACATGGGGATTCTAATAGTGTCAGAGACATGTCAGGCCAGTTCTGCAAAAGGCTCCAATCAGTCTCCATCCAAAGAATGTGTATTCTGACGGTTGTATTTGTGTTCCATAACAGCTAGATCATTTTTGTTGAGCCTGCATAATCAAATATTTGATAGTACTTGGAACCTTTCATTATCAAATGCTGGGGATCCAGATTTCACCTGTGAAATCGTACCATTAAAAGGGACAAACCCCTTAAACTCTTTTATTCAGAAAAACAAATTTTATTTGAAAGTTCACACAACACCTCTTTCAAAAAATGTTTGATAGTATTGACGCGTGTCTTTTTTCCTAAATGGCATTATTAGTAATACCTGATTTCTGCAATGTTCTTGTTTTCCATTTTTTTCTGAGATTTTAAAGTGGCAAGAGTAAAAGTAGGTTTGCAAACAAAATGTTAAAATTAACTAGAAACATTAGAATCTCTCCTTTTGAAGAAGGATAGGTGTTCCTCAGTGGTCAAGAATAAGATTAGTGAGGTATGCCCCTTTCCTGGCCCCATTCCACTCTCCAGATAGGCCGTTGACAGCACGTATGTTGCTCTTTGTTAGTTGGCACGCACCAATTTGTCTGCCATGGCTCCCTTCTAGTCTTGTTGCATCAGAATTCTCAAAGCAGTGGGCACTCTGAGTGAATGGTACAACTGTTCCAGTCACTATTCTTTTCAGACACTCCAGTCACTATTCTTTTCAGAACCTCAGTCAGCCTTCCAAAATGCTGCTCTTCACAGAGTTGAAGTGCACACATTCAGTTAGGTCAAACTGCCCCCTAACGTTACAGTTGCATCTGCCAGTGCCTCTATTATGTTCCATCGCGCAGTAGTTTACACTTTGATTGGCAGTCCCAACTGGTCCATGCTCCTGCAAAGGTGACCTCTGGATGCCATCCATAATTGATGCTTTTCACAGAGTTAAAATGACCAGAGCTGAAAGAAAGTCAAGCCGCACAGTCCCATGGCAGTTTTCAATACCACGTATGCTATTCATTACACTTCCAGGGCCTAGGGTCTCTTAGGGAGGGCCAGCCTACTGGTCTTAGGTAACATATTTCAACTCACCCTTACCCATAAGCTTTGCACCTAGTTTCCTTGGGCTCTTCAGTGGTGTTTGATTCATATCCCCCTGTCCTAAGGGACATCGCACATGACATTGGACAAAATAGGTCGAAGTAGTCATCAAGGTCTTCAGAAGAACAAAACAAATATTTTTACATGTCATATTATGTTGTCCTCTCCACTAATGCATGTTAGCATACTTCATTTCTAGCGAGTTATAATGCATTCGACCTCTTCATTTTTCTAAGTTTTGAAACAAAGTTATACAATTGAAAAGAACTGTAATAACGTGTTTGGAATAGTGCTGTCTTAGTCATTTTCCATGTTTACTTGATTGTTTTCGAAAGCTTGCCACACAAATCAGCGAAGATGTTCCTTCAAGATTAGAAATTGAAAAGAAGCGAGTGAGTGAACAGAATAAAATGTTTTTTTTTGATAAGCACGCTTGAAAAACAAAATTATTGTAATCTTTCTCTAGTGTGTGTTTTATAACAGAAATACATTTTGTTCAGCAGACTGACAGCGAAGGATCAACTAGTTCTGCAGCAAGTTGCATTTGGTTTTGTAAGGCATTTGGATTTCCATCAGAAGAATTATTTAAAGAAACAACATCGGGTTGAAAGCAATGTTTGGTACCATGAATGTGCGGGCCTATAGCCCATGATAATATGGGTCTGATTGGGGCTCAGTGTTGTGTCTGCTGAAATGACTTCCGCATAGTGGTAAACTGCTAATAATAGGAAACTGTTTTACCCTGGGAGGTAGTCCAGGTAGTGGGTATCGGTCAGCTCTTTACTTGGTTACTAGTACAAGAGCACTGCGAAAGAAGTAACCACTTGAATATTTACATCCCGCAATGGGGATTCTGGAGCAGGTGCAAGTAAACAATGTGCATATGGAAGCTTGGACCTTGTAATTTGCTTTGTTGTTAGGAGCAAGACTTTAGTAGGACATTTGGAAGTAAAAGTAACTTCATGCTAATGTTGCATTTTGACTGGTACATGCCAAGGTTTAACCCAGAGCTACCCAGTCTTGATGCCAGAACAAGAGAGACATGCAAGCAATGTCCCTGGCTGAGAGAAAGAAAGCCCTATCCTGAGGTGCCCCAGAAGGGATTCTGTACAACCAAATACAGGCCTGGTCCTAGCTACCTCCATCTTTGTCCATGAACGACTGCTTGTAAGCTCTAACCAAAAGTGTCATAATGCAGATGCCCCCAACTTTAAACCACGCCCCTCTCAAAGGAGCATGTTAGGTGTTAGTCCCACACTGTTGTGAGGTTGGTGGCTCTCCAAATTTACCACAACTCTGACCCCACTGTTGCCTGTTCACCAAATAAATAAGAAATTACCTGATTCACCTTTTGTCTGTGTCACCCCGCTTGTCACCACTAGCAAGCAGCTCCAAACTAAGTAGCACCTATCATACTCCAACAAGAAGCCGAACAGCACACCAAGGCAACTGCTCACCGCAAGGGAAGAAGCTGCTGGAACCAGAGCCAAGGTAGGAAAACCCACATCGAGCACTTCCACTCGAGATGGAATGGATGGTGGGCCTCAATGGCAGCTGTGAAGGGCTGTCAATGTCACACCTAGTAGAGTCTGGTTACCTGGCATCCACAAATGCGGAGTAGGGTGCTGCATTGCCTAAAAATGTGCTAATCACTGTAAGCCAGGCTGTGTGACAACAAAAGGAAAGAGCACAAATAAAACAGGGTGGGAGCCTTCCAAGGGAGAGTCGGAAGAACAAAGTGATACAAGGTGAAAAGCAGTAGAGGCGTGCAATAGACCCTTTCAGAGTGAATGAAAAGTTGAACTCTTACTGTGGTCACTTTTCATTTACTCGGATACTCCAACCTGCCACAGCAATGAACATGGCAAATATTCCTGGTACTATATCCCTGCCCTCAGCTGGGGAGCCATCCCCAAAATTGAAAGACTGGAGGGATGGCTTCCTGAAGTATGTACTAGCTGTCTATGGGCCAAACTACTGACACAAAAGGAAGAACATATTACACTTTCACTGTCTAGGCCCCACAGGGCACGCACTATTCATGAGACTGCCAGAGCCAGAAGGGCCAGAAGAACACTTATTTGGCACCCTAGAGGCTAGCATTGCCAAGCTAGGCAATCATGATGTCATCAAGGAGATAAAGATATTAGTGCACTACCACTTTGTCATATGAGAGCAAAAAAAGAGGAGGCCATTGAGGAGTTCGACACTGTACTTTGGGGACTGTCAATTAAATGTGGATTTGGCTGCTGCCAAGAGGAACACATCCAAGATCAATTAATTATCAAAAGCAGCAATGACAAAATGAGGGAGAAGTTATGGAGAGAAAATAATCCTTCAATTCACAGACCTGTAGAAATTGCCAAGTCAGTGGAGCACACCTAAAGTTGCATCAAAGAACTACATAGTGACACAGAAAAGGTGAATGGAGAAATGCAGATGGTCGCACGGTCAGATTACCAGTTGAGAGAAGCAGCCAGGGGATTGTGGGGGAGGAGAAAACAAGAGCAAGATCATCCGAGTCCAGTTATCTAAAACATGTTTGCAGTCTCAAGTAAGATTCAGACACCTTCACACCCGTTGTAAAAATAGGTGTACATGGTTCGAATGTCAAGAGGTGCTTTCACTGTTTTTGTGACAATGGGCCTCATTACGACCCTGGCGGAGTGGGATACCGCCAGCGGTAATCGCGGCGGACCCGTCCGCCCTACTACGAGTTCCCTTAGCGCCATGGAGGTTTTCTCCGCCTGGTTTTACCGGGCGGAGAAAACCATGGCGCTAAGGGACCTCGTTGTTAATTACGCCGCCGTACTTTACGGCGGCGTAATTAACTCCTTCCCCACTCCCATTATACCCTATGGGGCAAGAATGGGAATGGGGAAGGGTAAAATGGGGATTGGGGATTTACCGCTCCGCCAAGGTCGGCATGGGGTGGTAAATCCGCCAACCCCCATGGCGCTATCGGCGGCTTTCCGCCATGCTCCGTGGTGCATTTTGCACCGCGAATTCCGCCAGGGTCGTAATGAGGCTAAATGGCAAGAAGTGCAGAACTATGCACATAATATGCAGGGAGTGCGAGAAGAAGGATCAGGCAGTTCTGGCAAGTCTCCAAAATGGTGCACAAAGTCTCTGCCTGCTACACCAATTTATGAACTACAAAAGGTGTTCCCGTGTTAAAGAGTTGAAATGTTGTTAAGAACTTATTCAGCATGAAGGAATGCTATGGGATTGAACCATCTAATTCATCGTGTACATGGTATATATACAAATGTGAATTATAATATATACATAACATATTGGGCCTCATTACGACCCTGGCGTTAAGGGATTAACGGCGCCGTAAAAGGTGTTAGCGCTGTTAAACCCTTAACGCCTGATTACGAGGTCCCTTTGCGGGACCCGACCTTAACGCCTGCTTTTAGCAGGCGTTAAAGTAGGGTGCCGCAAAGGGACCTTGGTGGTAAGTACGGTGCCGCAATTTGCGGCACCGTACTTAGCGCCTTCCCCATTCCCATTGAGCCCTATGGGGCAAAAATGGGAATGGGGAAGGGCCCATGGTGAATGGGGAATTACCGCCCCGCCAACCTTGGAATGGGGCGGTAATTCCGCCATTCACCATGGCGGACCCCGGCATGGACCATGGTGCTAATAGCACCATGGTTTAGCGCTGGGGTCGTAATGAGGCCCATTGAATAGAACCACCAGTAGTAGAGTCAATTAATTTTTTGTGTTTATTACTTTACAAAAAGTCAAGAATAAAATAAATATTGGAACATTTCCGGGTGAACAGAACAAAAGCAACAGCATAAACTAAACATGACACAAAAAAATGAACAATGCTCATACTTTCAACAATCAATTTAAGAACAGAAACAACTAAAATAGAAATCTGGTACACATGAGGGGTGAAAATGAAAACAGAGAACTCAAAACATGGTTAACAATTTTAAACATAAAACACAAATAGCAATTTAGATGCAAACACTCTTGCACAGTTACTTTCTTGCCCTGGCTAACATGAATATGCATGTATAAATTTGCATCTGTTTTCTCCAATGGCCATAGATCGGTCAGCTTTGAGTTATATTAAATGTATTACCGGGGGCTAATAAGTAAGACCAAATTAAAGACTCATCAAGGATTGGACACAAGAGTGAGCGGCACACTTGGCGTTTCGGTGGATTATATAGTAGACAACCACCTGCCGAGACACCCTCCGAGAAGATGTTATGAAAGGAAAAAGAGTGGAAGGCGAATCACTGTTAAGTGCGTGTTGAGAGTTGAGAAGGAACCTAACCTATAATTCCTCGTTCCCTTGCACATGGTAGCAATCCATATGTTGCTCGGTAGATGGTGCATGCACTTTATGGCTCTTTTAGACATTTGGCCCATGGTTGGTTCATGTTGTATTTATTTCTGTATTGTTATAGGGGCTGAGCAGCGACAGTTCTTCCTTATGAAGGTGGTTGTCTACTATATATGAGCTGTTGCTTTTGTTCTGTTTACCTGGAAATGTTCCAATATTTATTTTATTCTTGACTTTTTGTAAAGTAATAAACACAAAAAAATCATTGACTCTACTACTGGTGGTTTTATTCAATATATTATTTATCTATTATAATTCACATTTGTATATATACCATGTACACAATGAATTAGATGATTCAATCCTGTAGCATTCCTTCATGCTGAATAAGTTCTTAACTAAATGTCAACTGTTTTACACGGGAACACCTTTTGTAGTTCATGTCTTACTGCTCTGTCTAGTTCCCATAGTATAGGGAGCCCCACTCAGTTTGGCTTGCTACACCAATTTAGACACCCAGGAAACCTCTGAAGACGTACGAGATGGGACTGGTTGAAGGCACTCATGGAAAGACTCTTCCAATGTACATTGGATCCCCTTTCCACCACAGGGACAACACTGTTTGAACACCTAAGCAGACATATGCCCAATACCAAAATGTGCCAAGAATTGATGGTGTTAACAATGGCAGCCCAGGATCATGATAGGTTATAGGCATGACATATTCACCTCACGTCCTAATAAACATGGGGAAAAGGTCAAATGAATGTGTTAGAAAGGTTTCCAGGTGTATTATGGCACTGTTTCTGTTTTGTGATACCATTGGGATGTCTGTTCACACATTGAGTCTGAGTCTTTTTTAATTTTTATTAAAATCTCAGGGGGCACTTATCGAGGGTATTCCCCAAAAATGTTTACCACTGCCAATGCTTGTTTTGGGGAAACTGATGCAAGGACATGCACAGCATAGCATGGAACACAGTGTGGGGATCAGCACTTTTGAGCTGTCTAGGGTCACTATGTAGACAGACAGGAGAAAGAGCTTTGAGTGCAAGCGGAAATGTGTAGGCGGGCAGTGGACCAATGCCCCTCACCTAAGTAGGATGGGGCTGGATGTTGTAGCAGAGGTCCCAAATAAAGCCTGCACTCCAATCACCCATTTTGAAGTTCCAGGAACGTTCACACCGAGATATGTGACGTATGATGAGCAAATAAACCAGCAGAGAGCCGCAGTAGGGCTCTGTCCAGTACCTATCAGAAGAACAGCACCTATTGAAGTACCAATACCAAGTAACCCATGGACAGTAAGGTATCCATTGAGAAAACCATATCAACAAATGAAACGGAATGAAGATCATCTGAGTACAGTCCCTGAAGAAACCAAAACGGTCTTAATGGAAGATGAATGGTGACTTCACAAGAACCTAAAACTGACCCACATATAGAAGAAGAATTACATAAAGAGACGAAACGCCATGAACAAGGATAGCATGAACTTGTCAAAGATATTTGACCAGTTTATACGTGTACATATGCTTGGAACAGCAAGAAAGCTAAGAGAATCGTGTGGCTTGCTATGCTCAGTAGAGGGATAGTGCGGAAAGTGCCATATACATATCAACCTTGAATAAAGCACTTTATATGAAGTATACTTCCACTTTGTACAAAAAGCAGAATCATCAAAATTACAAAAGGCCATTCGAGAAAGGTTTCACAGTCAACGAAATCAGGTGCTGAGCAGCAGAAACGAAACTCAGCAGAGGCAACTCGTGCCTAAGGAACAAGGTTGTATCCATCAAAATGAACGAGCAGTAGCTACAATTAACGGAAGCAAGGACCAGAATATACTGCTTTGAAGGGGCAAGATAAGAAGGCGTAGGCAGGTGGTGGATGAACATAAAATCAAATACACAAATTGTTGAGGAAAAGGCAAATCCATGGTGTCTGAATCACGTGACCAGCCGAACGAACAGAGCAAGACCCCTACACCTACGCATGGCTGTGAGCCAGGAGAAGATATCGAGGCAGAAGATGCAGTCTCGCGGCCAATCACTGTGAAATAATTGACACATAGCCACTAAAATAATGATTGATTGGAGGAAGGCCTGGTGAGTTGAGGGGCACCCTTCACCTGGCCGACCATTCTGCGTGCTGCTAAGCAAAGTGAAAAAGTATGCATGGGGTAGGTGCTAACCCAACCCAATCACAGTGGACCAAGTAATATAGGGTCCTATAGTTAGTAGAACCAATGGGACGTTGTACTTTTAGTGATGTCTGCAGTCGTAACTTTTGAAGGAAGGGCTTAGATGCCCACCTGACTGTGTTTTCCCAATCCCCTCACTCTGTTACCATATACAGATGTAATACCTATAGTAAAGTTACCTTTTCCTAACCAATAGAATTGCATGTCAACTTTTGAGTGTTACACGTCAAAGATAACAAGTTTTTAGTACAAATGTTATGATTTTTATGAAGTTCATTGGATTTGAAGCGAGAAGGAAGATTGCACCATTGCTGATATTCATAACTCCCCGTTTTTTGTACTTGTCATTAAACTGACTCCCTTTGCCAAACCGTTTGAGTTGTCCTTATTGATTGGTGTTGGATTACAAAATCTGCTCCCCATCCATCTTACGGGTGGCGCTATCCTGTCTTAAAGTGCTTCTGAGCAAACCACGACTCTATGGGCCGGTTGGGGGTCTCGGAGCACACTTGGTAGCAGAGATTGATGGTTATCGATCATCGATTAGAATAAGACACCCATTGACCATCGACGTAAAGTAACTATAGGTCCTCGGCAATATCACAAGTCCTTTGCCATTCGGCTGAGTAGACTGTGAAGCTCCACGTAGGATTGGAGCTTGCAGTGATTGGTGCTCGCTCATATTGTTGGAATTTTTTAAGTCACGTAAAGCATTGACCAGTTATATATAAAGGGAAAGGGAACAGATTTAAGCATGGAAGAGATAACTCCATTAGCACACATGTGCAAACAGTTGCCAAAACATGCACCTAAGCTGAAAAAATACAGTACAGAGTGGGTTAAAGGAACTGCCCACAAAATGTTTATACCTTGGCCACAGGGTGGGTCCTTATCTAAAGCTGTTTTGCAGCACATGACGACATACGTGCACGCCACATACACGGGCAAAAAGTTGGACAAACGCCTAGCTATTCTAGAGCTTTGGAAAATGTATGAACAGGAGAAGGAAGAGGAGCCGCCAATAGATTGGATACTTAAAGTATGCACAGAGGGGGGTGAGATGCCCACCGCGCCACCCGCCCCATCTGAAACAAAGAATGAAGTCAATAAAGACGAAAAGTTATACCCACTGAGAGAACTTAAAGCAGCCACAGGGTATAGCAACCCGGCGTATGAGTCACCTATGCAAAGTAGTGACGTAAATCAAGGTAAAGATAAAGATAAGGACATCACCTCCACAGTCCCGAGAGACAAGGAGAGACGCGATGACGAAAGAAGGGACCAGAGCAAAACAAAAGAGGTGATGGCTGGAAGGTTTAGACTGAATCTTAACCTCTGGCATTGCTCTGGGCAACCCTCCAGACCATCGTTCTTCGCCTGCCAAGCCATTACAGAAGGGGAAAGACCATATGCAAATCAGGCTTGGCCCCGCCCCAAAGGGGTAGTCCAGCCCGAACTGCTAGGTCACATCCCTTCTGCACGAGACCACAAGCATCCCCAGACATGTTTCAACCTTGTTGGGCATCATCAGTGAGGAGTAACTTGGGTCTCTGGGCCCAGCAGGCACGGGACCCACATCTGGGCATACCCGTCCCAATCGGGGTGACAAGAGCAAAACAAAAGAGGTGATGGCTGAAAGGTTTAGAATGAATCTTAACCTCTGGCATTGCTCTGGGCAACCCTCCAGACCATCGTTCTTCGCCTACCAAGCCATTACAGAAGGGGAAAGACCATATGCAAATCAGGCTTGGCCCCACCCCCAAAGGGGTAGTCCAGCCCAGACGTGGGTCCCGTGCCTGCTGGGCCTAGAGACCCAAGCTACTCCTCACTGATGAGCCCCAACAAGGGCGAAACATGTTTGGGGATGCTTGTGGTCTCGTGCAGAAGGGATGTGACCTAGACGTTCGGGCTGGACTGCCCCTTTTGGGGTGGGGCCAAGCCTGATTTGCATATGGTCTTTCCCCTTCTGTAATGGCTTGGCTAGTGAAGAATGGTGGTCTGGAGGGTTGCCCAGAGCAATGCCAGTGGTTAAGATTCATTCTAAACCTTCCAGCCATCACCTCTTTGTTTTTGTTTTGTCACCCCGAGTGGGACGGGTATGCCCAGACGTGGGTCCAGTGCCTGCTGGGCCTAGAGACCCAAGTTACTCCTCACTGATGATGCCCAACAAGGTTGAAACATGTTTGGGGATGCTTGTGGTCTCATGCAGAAGGGATGTGACCTAGCAGTTTGGGCTGGACTGCCCCTTTTGGGGTGGGGCCAAGCCTGATTTGCATATGGTCTTTCCCCTTCTGTAATGGCTTGGCTAGTGAAGAATGGTGGTCTGGAGGGTTGCCCAGAGCAATGCCAGTGGTTAAGATTCATTCTAAACCTTCCAGCCATCACCTCTTTGTTTTTGTTTTGTCACCCCGAGTGGGACGGGTATGCCCAGACGTGGGTCCAGTGCCTGCTGGGCCTAGAGACCCAAGTTACTCCTCACTGATGATGCCCAACAAGGTTGAAACATGTTTGGGGATGCTTGTGGTCTCATGCAGAAGGGATGTGACCTAGCAGTTTGGGCTGGACTGCCCCTTTTGGGGTGGGGCCAAGCCTGATTTGCATATGGTCTTTCCCCTTCTGTAGTGGCTTGGCAGGCGAAGAATGGTGGTCTGGAGGGTTGCTCAGAGCAATGCCAGTGGTTAAGATTCATTCTAAACCTTCCAGCCCTCACCTCTTTGTTTTTGAAAGAAGGGACCAGACACAGACAAATGCATCTCTTGGCAAGGAGAGAGAAGGTAAAAGATGGAAACGAAGCAAGGATAGACCTGACGAGATAACACTCACAAAGAACGAATGGATGGGAGGGCAGATTTTGTTGGAACTCAATGGCAAAGGCATTGATGACGCGAAACAAAAGGAGATAGTAGACGATGTACAGAGAAGGGAGAAGGAGAAAGAAAAAGGATTGAGAGACGAAAGAATAAGGAAAAAAGATAGACAGAGACGAGAACAGTTATATCGTGAAGAGCTAGAAAGGCAGCACGATCATAAACAAAGAGCAGCCAATGATCAATACAGACAGGAACAGCGTAAGTTAGAGGAAGAACAAAGAATACGAGAGAAAAGAATAAAGAGATGAAGGGATGAGGAAATCCAGAGGGCGAATGAACGTAGAAACGAAAAAAAAGAGGAAGAAGATAGGGTCAGAGAAGAAGCGAGGAAACGCATAGAATTCAATGACGATGGAGAACGTAAGCGAAGGCAGAGAGCACGCGACAATCTTGAATATATGGAAAGATAGGTTAAAAAACCCAATCCAGGAGTAGATTGGGAAGACATTGAAGAATTATTTCCTGAGTGCGATTCAGTACCAGGCATGTCTAGGGTGAACATTGAGGATGATTTCGACACCAGGAGCATCTGAGAAATGATCGATAGAATATATGATGAAATGGGGTTAGAACAAATACCTCAAGGGGAGGGGGAAGATGAGCGCCTAGAGAGCACTCAGCTTTATGACACTGAGGATGTCTCTTGAAGTAGTGGGAATAAGGAACTATCCCTAGATAGATTGGAATAAGCAGGAACAAAGGAAATGCAAGAAGTTGCATGAATTGAGGACAGACAATGTCTGATACTGATAGAGAGGAGCGTGAGGCAAAGGAGGCAGAGAGGAGATGCAAAAGACAGGTTTCGAGGGACAAAGGGATAATGTGGTCAGACACTAGTGAGTCTGCACCAAGGGCATCAGAGTCAGTCACGCAGTCAGACCGACATGAAGAAACATCTCACAGTCAGAGGGGGGTATCTCCACCACCCTATGTGAGCCAGCTAAGGACATTGCCAGGTAGGTGGCGATGCGGGAACATTACCCCTGCAATAGACAGGAGAACAATGAGAGAAGAGAGAGAGGGCTATGCATCCCAATTTCCATTACTCGAGAAAGGGGGAGCAAGACCACAATATATTCCATGGCCACACATGGATTGAGAAAACTTGAAAAACAAGCTTCCCATGTTGACATCGGGAGCCGGAAAATGGATACACAAGCTAGAAGAAATGACAGGACAAAACACATTAGCTATAGGGGATATCAAGTGTCTCTTGATCGCCATACATGGTGAGAGAGCAGACGATGTGTGGACATGGGCAGGGTACCCTGGTGTGACCACAGTTAATACCGTGCATGACGGAGCTCCATTTAACAATTGCAGAGCTGCAGTTTGGAAAGCACTACGAGTGCTATACTCAGATACTTCTGGTATGGGAGCTATAATTACACAGAAAATGAAGGAGACGGAGGATCGATTGATTTACATACAGAATTTTCAAGACGCGTGGGTACTCAAGACTCATGAATCTTGGGGGAAATCTATACCTGTGTTCTACCATATATTGTGCCAAGGGCTTCCAGAATCGGTACAGAAACAGCTCAAGAAATTGGTAAAAATGGAGGCTAAACCATGGTCAGAAATACAGCTGACCATTGCATACTATTGCAGGCTTCTACAAGAAAATAATTGCAAAAAAGAAGCTGCACGAAAGGGTGAAGAGGCAAAATTAGTACAGAAGAAATTATCAAAATATGCACTCGAAGGAGCAATGATAACTAGCACAGACGGATCGAGCATGCAACAGGTGAATAATCCACAGCAGAATAATCAGGGCAACACAGGGTTTTACCCTAGGGGAAGAGGATTTAGAGGGAGAGGATGGCAGAGTAATCAAGGAGGTTTTCAAAATAGTCAAGGAGGTTTTCAAAACATGCAGCATGGCAATCAAGATGTGTCAAATGGGCAAATGATCTGAACACCGCCAGTATGTTGGTTTTGTGGGATGACAGGGCATTTAACGCACACATAAAGAAATCAAGGCATGTTGCAAAATGGCAAAGGAATAGGAGCAGGCATGGTGAATCCACCTGCATTCTTAAAGAAGGGAGTTGCACAAAATCACACAGTGCAACAACAAGTGCCAGGAGCGCAACAAGCCTTGCAACCTCAGAATTTTAGAATGCAGGCGGATTCACCATGCCTGCTCCTATTCCTTTGCCGTTTTGCAAATCACACGGTGCAACAACAAGCGCCAGGAGCGCAACAAGGCTTGCAACCTCAGAATTTGGTGAGTTTTCCGCAAGGCAGTCCCAACAGTCACTGATGCAACTGTCACAGACAGTGAGTACAGGACAGGCTGCAAACCCTGAAATGAGGGGTAACACTGGTAATGGGGGAAATCCATCAGCACAAGGTGGGCCAAAACTTTATATGGATTAGGACAGCTCACTGGGAACCCTGATGTGTTCTGTACTATCTGTGGCACCACACCCTAATTAGGAACATAGGGTGAATGTCATTATAGGGGATAAAGAATATTCGTTCTTAGTTGACATGGGAGCAACACGTTCATGTATACGTGAAGGCAAGTTTTCCTTGTCCGGTGATGCCATAAATACTCAGAGTTTCACAGGAGCTACAAGTCGTGTTCCCTTTACAAATGCACTTCCAGTCTCTACAGGATAATGTGAGATGAATGCGCCTCTATTATATTCACGCCAAACCCCAGTAAAGATCTTGGATCGAGATTTAATGACGAAGTTAAACATGACAATCTCATTTACGGAGGAGGGCATACCATCTTCAACTCCAGGAATGCACTATTCAAATATATGCAAAATGATTAGAGCATACACAGGACACACAGCTATGAGGGCTATACCCTTAGAGCCCGAAATATCATGTGGAATACATGTATTAATGGCAGGGCTGCCAGGCCTTGAAGAAAAGATCATGAGGACCGCAGATGAATTTCTATTCAGGCCAAGAATACCTATGCACGGAGAAAAGGGACAAGTATTTTCCTTGGTGATACAGACAGCTGCAGTACAAGGGAAAATGGCTTTGATTGACGGTTATGACGATGAAGGCCGACAATGGTGCACAGTAATCTCCATTGAAGAATTATACTGATTGACTGACATCACTGAAACAATCTGTTTGATTAGCAAGCAAATATGGGAGAGGCAACAGATGAGGTGAGCCTCACCTTTTGGGTGAGAATGATCAAAAGAGATGTGCCCCGGAGAATGATGTTGGCACAGAACCGTCCCGAATATTTTGATGATAACATAGCCCAAGTGCTTGTCTCAGTATGGACTACAGGCCCCTATGACGTAGGCCTATTGAAAGGAGTCAGAGAAGTGAAGATTAAACTGAAGCCAGGAGCGAATCTACCAAAAGTACGACAATACCCCATGTCCAGGGAGGCAGATGAAGGAATTTTTAAGACAATTTCGGCTATGATGGAACAGGGAATCTTTGTGACGTCAGAGTCATCATGCAATACTGCAGTTTATCTGATCAAAAAATCAAAGGGAAGGTCCTGGAGGCTAATTCAGGATTTACGCCCAATAAATGATATTGTTGAGGGCGAGTTCCTTTTAGTCCCGAAAACGGCTGCAATTCTATGTAATATACGTGTTGATGCAAAATATTTCACGGTGATTGACTTGCAAATGCATTTTTCTCAATCCTGTTGCACAGGGACTCACAAGATCTGACGTCTTTTATGTTCAGACAGATGCATCTGAAAAGCATGAGGCTCCACCAGGGGTACTGTGAGTCTCCTTCTGTCTTTAACAGAGTCCTACAGATGGACCTAAGCAATATTTTATTGGAAAGTATTGTCCTGCAATATGTGGATGACATCTTAATTTGCAGCAAGACAGAGGAGCAATGCAGACACGACTCTGTTCAGCTCTTGACTATATTGGCTGAGAAAGGATATAAGGTTGACAAAGAGTAGTTACAATATTGTCAACAGGGAGTGCTGTAAATAGATCAGCTGATCTCACACGAGGGGAAAAGGGTTGCACCAGAAAGGGCTGAAGCCATACTGAACATGGCCAAGCTACACACAGTAAAACAGATACAGAGCTTCTTAGGCCTTTGCAATTATGTCAGGGCATGGGTCTTCGACTACAGCTCATACACCAAGCCTCTGCTTCAGGCCCTAAAGAAAGCCCAAGTGATGAAAGAAAAGATTGAATGGTCTAAGGCCATTGAGGAAGGATTTGCTGGACTCAAGAGAGCCATTTGCACGGCACCAGTTTTAGGAATACCCAATTATGCTGAGGAATTTTACCTGTTCTTGCACACAAATGGCAGTATTATGATGGCGGTACTCACATAGAGAACCACATTGGGGTATAAGCCCCTGGCATATCATAGTGGAAATTTGGACCCAGTGATGAGACGCCATTTCCTGTGTGAACAAAGTTTAGCTGCCGCAGCGTTCGCCATTGAGAAGGCTACTACCATTGTAATGTGGTGCTCCATGACATTGTACGTCGAGCACTCACTATTTGCTATTCTAGAGAAACCAAAGGGCACACTAACATCTCAGACAGATTCTGCTTATGAAGCGATCATATCAAATCCATTGATTAAAATAGTCCGATGTAAGATAGGGAACCCAGCTATGTTCATAGCATAGCCAGTCACTGAAGGAGAGCCAAAACATGAGTGTGCAAATTATGAAGAATTGTATGATGAAATTCCCAGAGTGAAAGAAAATGCATTGGCAGAAGGAGAATTGTCTTCATTGACGGTTCTTCGAGAACCGATCAAAGCGATGGGCAAAGATATACCAGCGTCGCTGTGATGAAACACACTGCAAATGGCGAATTTTGAGTACTCCTTAGTTCATGAATACCATATCATTATTCAGCACATGCTGCAGAATTATTGGCGTTGATACTCGCCATTGAGAATCACGCAGACCAGGAAGTGACAGTATACAGTGACTCCGCCTATGTGACGTTGACAGTGCACGCAGGCCTAGTGCGCTGGAAAAGGAGGGGTTACCTCCAAACAGACGGCACGCCAGTGCAGCATGCAGCCTTATTGGACAGGCTGATCAAGGCACTACAGCTCCCAGTGGGCATAGCGGTCGTAAAGTGTGCTGCTCACACGAGAGGGACAGATTTTATCTCACATGGAAACCAAGCAGCAGACACGGAAGCCAAGCGTATGGCATTCAAGAGTGAGATCATCATGGAAGTGGAAGTCACCTACACAAATGAGAAAATGATGGTTGCATGGATTGCACCTGAAAGCTATAACAATCTGGGACAAACACAGTTGATGGAACTCCAAGGGGAGGCACCACAGGAGGAAAACATTTTGTAGACGTGGCAAGGGTGTTCTTTAAACCCCTCTGACAGCTTGTGGTGACAAGACAGCACTGGTAAACCAGTAATGCCTATAGCCCTGTTAAAATGAGCACTGGAACAGTTACACTACCCAGCAAACAAGACCAAAGAGAATCTAGCGGCAACGCTCGCAGAAGACTGGTTCATGCCAAACTTAACCGAGCCCGTTGCATTTTTTATAGTGAACTGTATAATCTGCCAACAATTCACAGCTGGGCAAACATTGAAGGTAATGAGAGGAGTAATCCCAAGGCCAAATGGGCCTTTTCAGCACTTGCATGTCGATTATGTCGACATGATTCAAGTATGTAACGGTTACAGATACCTAATTGTTGTGGTGTGACCATTCTCTAGATGGATAGAGGCAGGTCCATGTACACACCCAGACTCTACTTGTGCAGCCACATTTTTAGTAAGAGAGGTATTTCCCAGGTGGAGAGTATATGAAGTCATGAGATCAGATAACGGGACTCACATTGTAAACAAGGTTTTCGAACAGATTAGCTTGCTGCTTGGTATAAAGCACAAGTTCTCATCGGCATACCACCCACAAGGTAACAGAATATGCGAGACGCTCAACGGCTAATTAAAGGAAAGGAAAGCCAAGGGGAAGCTTACGCTAAGGAAGCGAGGGTTGCACTGCCTTCCTTTGGCATTGTATGCACTCAGGAATCAACCCAGTTCTGACCATCATCTTACACCACACGAAATAGCCACAGGAAGAAGAATGCGCACTCCACTGACACCCTGAGACAGAGCTAAGTGTGATGCGCAGTCAACAGGAGAAATCTTAGGGTCTGAAATGCAAAATTACTTGAACTGCATGACATCTTGCCTTACTGCAATTTCAGGCCAGCTGCAGCGACAACGAAAAAGGTGCAGGGTAGCACGGAACACAGAAGGCAATATTACTGAAGGCACAGCTCAAGGACTTTGTGTTCCATCCGTTTTCCCTGGATACACCATGTTGGTAAAAAACCATACGAGGAAAAGGTGGGACGAGCCCAGGTTTAACGGTCCCTTTACAGTGGAAGACCGCACTCCTTCTGCAGTGAAACTACAAGGCAGAAGAGCTTGGATTTTTCTGGGCGATATCAAATCCTACATCGGAGAAGGCCCTCTGCCTGCACCCCAGCACGAAGAGACCACAGACGACGGGGAAGAACCAAAGCACGTGCAGACGAAATCCATGATGAGGAAGAAAGACGCATAAGCTGCAGCAAAGCAAAGACAAGGAACTTTTTTGCAAAAGTTGTCATTTTACTTTGGACATTCCTCTAAGCAAAAAAGGGGATAAGGACATAAAAACGGACACTCTGCGCATCCAAGTTGCTGGATGAAGAAGAAAATTGCATTTATAAACCACAGCATAGCCAGCAGAATTTGAAATTTGGACTGAGGCACCCTGAAGCCTTAATAAGGAAAAGAGAACATGCAAAATTTTGATCAAGGGCACATAAGCTGGAAGAAAAACCAGTATCCTCACTCTTTCTGCACAATAACCTTGTTCAGAATCACTTATGGTGTCCCACATTAGCAACATCACCAAAGATGTCGTGGCATACTTTGATCTAGTGCTAAGATCGTACCCGTCACTGGTGGGGAGGCTCACAAGTGTCACTGACTTTCTTCAAGATCCTGAAAACGAAAAGATTATAAAGAGATTACTTAATGTGATTGCCGAACAGTTCCTCCTACTTCCAGAGTACAGCGAGTTAAAGCCAAATGTCCGAAGTGGAGAAGGAAGCAAATGAGCTTATCAACATATTATTTTTTCGCCTAATCAAAGAGTGTCCAGAACTTGTCGGGTGAACGACAAACATCTTGACTTTTCTTCGAGATCCAGCGAATACAGAACGTCTGAGCATAATCCTAAATAGTATAGTCATTCAAATTGCTCTCCACGCAAATGGAAAGTGCAGACACTGTTCACAGTGAAGTGAAAGCGTACAGTCCCAAATTCCAGCAACGACAGGACACGTCCCTGTCACCAGAAGACAGCAGGTTGGCAAGCAATGTGTTTTTCCGCCTAACTGAAGATTTTCCAGAGCTTGTGGGGAGACCGATCGTTGTTGATGTCCTCACATACATCAGAGACCCAGCAAATTCAGCACAGATGGGCATGCTCTTGCATGGAATTGTGATGCAAAGCGAACTTTCTAACGACCAGCAGAACTATTTGAGAAGATTTGAAAACTTTCCGCCGAGGGACAGATCGAGAGAGCAGTGTGAAAGATTTCATTTGTTATATTTTTATTTTATTTTTGTACTGACAAGGACACAGCATGTCTTCGGGAATGAAGCAGATCAGAGACGAGATTGGGAGCTGATACCTTTTGAACATGCACAGCAAAGAGACTTGTTGAATTATTGCTTGATTTTGACACTCCCCATAGCTTAAACAAGAAAACTGTATCCAGAACTAATAGACAAATCCAGTGGTCTGGCAAGGAGAGACAATCGTTTAAGTTCTAAAGCTCACAAATAGAACAAACAAGATCCAAAGACAATATTATTTAAAATTTGTATTAAAAGTTAACACAGTTCTACAGATGATCGTGATGGGGGTCTGGAACAGTACTCTAGTCCTCCCTCAGGGTGAGAGATGTCCACAGTTCCCTGGACGTAAATGCTGCCACCTAACCTACAGGGGCATAATGTATTTGTGTATTATATTGATCATCATTTTACTGTCATTGACGATCAAAACTACATTTTGTATTGGTGTACGAGGCGTTCCAACCCCGGTACATCCACCTAATGATGTACTTATGGTGCCCACAAAAGCACCAAGGCCCTTTATAGTAATTCCAGTCCCTAGAAGATCTGATAATGGAGTGAGTGAACTTGAGATGGATGTGATTAGCAAGGACACACACACACTTGTGGTAACAAGCAAATCGAAAAGCCGGAGACAGGGTTGGCAGAGTATGAATGAAAAAAGGTTACTGACAACCACACGCATGCAAACATTGAATGCACATACCCCAGGCCTAGTGTCAATGATTGTAGAACCACAAGCCCAAGCAATAGAGAAGGAAAGACTGTCTACTATGGGAAATATCACTACAAGTAAAGTAAGGAGCCAAATGAAGGAAGTGGACGTTGTGGAAAGACAAGAAGAGTTGGAAAGAAAGCCAATAGAAACAGCTGTATCAGAAACTCTTGAGCCAACACCAAGAAAGACAAGAGCAAACCCGGAGAAAATCTCTGCACAAGCACAGAGGAGCAGACACAGTATGGCCATTCATAGCCAGACAAAGAAAAGACTAGAAGAGCTGAAGAATGAACCCACAGAGACAACATTGTCGAGCATATATGTTCCAGTAAAAGGGACTAGCCCAAGTTCCACAGTACAGCCATACACTGAACCCAAACCAGAGTGGATGCAGACATTTCTAACCAGAAGGAAAAAGATATATGAGGACAAAGAAAGAACTGCCAGACTTTTGTCTTCTCAAATGGCACAGAAGAGGAGGTCTGCACCCTGGACCAGGATACCTGAGAATCCTCCAGTAAGAAAGAACCATATAGATGCATTCAGGGATGTAGTTAAAGTGAACTACATGAAAACTTTAAGAATCAAGAGAAGCATGCATGGAGAAAACAACAAACTAAACGATTATTTAGACAGCACAGCACATTAGGGAAACAACATTTGGTACCAACACATGAAGGAAGTTGGAAGACGAAGTTCAGAGGGGGAATGCTTTGTGTGTGCACTCTTACCATACAGCATGGGGAAGTCCAACAGCTTTGTAGCTGTAGAAATTGATGTCCAGACAGCACACTGTCTCTCGCATGTAGAAATGTGCAAAACCAGATGCCAGTTCATGGGTAGTGATGCCTCACTGAAGTGGGCAACTGAAAAAACTGATCCTGATGAAGATGATTATGTTTAAGACATAAAGACAAGAGACAGGGCTCATATGAGGAATCATGTGATCAGGTACGATAAACCTGGAGTGAAAGGAGCGGAAATCAGATGGGAAATGAACCAGAAACTAAATGTCCAAGGAAAAACTCCAGAAGAGGTTCAAAGTTGGAAAAACAGAGGCCAAATGCAGATTTGGGGAACAGTGCTTTCACCAGACGGATGGGAGAAAGGAGTAGTAATTTGTAGAGCATGGATGGTCCTCTGAGCCTGCAAGGAAGCAATTGAAAATTCACAAAGAATATGCAAGCCATTATGGCCAAGGCTTGCAAAACTGCTGACATGAGTAGAAGACAGAGGAGGACCCTTGCAGATAGTACCACTGGAGAGCTCAACATTGTGTTTCAGGAATAATGGCACAAGGAAGATGGGAGAGAATCAGAACTGTGGACGAATCATTGATGCTCCAGGAATGATGCATGGAACTGCAGTGATTATGGATCATTATTGGGCATGTGGATCCAAAGCATACATCAGATTGCCGAGAAACTGGGGAGGCATATGCACAATAGTGAATGTCCATGTTCCAGCATTGGTGATCCCGAAAATTGACCTGAATATTGACAGTTTCCAAAAAGCAGATGCACACCTGAGGAAAAGAAGATCTGTGGAACTGTTGACCCAAATGAAAAGGGAGAATTACTTCTCTGCCAAATCAGAAGAAGCCTTTCATGCACTCCCATATGAACACAGGCTGTTTAGCCTCACCTCATCAGTGTTCGCAACAATCTTCATGCCAAGATTCCAAGTTGGAGCAAATACTAAATGGTTGCAGATAACCAGATGGGAGTTACTTCAGACCATCAACACCACCATAAAAGGACTCAACACAATCCAGGAAGAGATAAGAGCAGTCCGATTGATGACTCTCCAAAATAGATAGGCGCTTGACATTATCACAGCCATGGATGGAGGAGTGCAAAAATCGGAGACTCATGTTGCACATTTATACTTTCCCACGATGACGAAAATGTAACTCTAACAGAAGCCATAGGTATGCTGACAAACTGCAGAACCAGATGATTGATGAGACGGACGAAGTTGATGATGACAGCTGGTTTGGATCACAATTCTCATGGGTTCCACAATGGATGGCAGATGCATTCAAGTTCCTGGGAGCCCTGCTAGTGTTGATATTGCTAGAATTCTGTGTTATCAAGATAATAATATCCCAGTGCCAGAAAACTGTGAAAAAAGCCATAGGGATGATGATCATGATTGATGTCAAGCCAGGATGGGAGCCCAAATACCTGACTGATGAGGACATGAGAGATTTTGTGAAGGCCAGCATTCACGCACCAGAAGGAACAAAGTTTCTCTATCCCAGAAAAGACCAAAACTATGTGGGAAGATGGGTTTACTACAGTCCAAATGGACAATGTCAGCTGATGACATGGAACAATGATGAACACGTAAGAACAGCAGGAGGTTTAAAAGGAGCAATATAAATATGGACTCCAAAGAGACATTTCTTCAGACCATCATGTATAAACACAGAAGATGAAGAAATTATGGACCCAGGCGATGAAGTGAAGGTGAATGCAGACGAGCCAAAGAAGATGGATCCAAAAAAGGAGGTGAAAGTGGTCGATGAATTGCCCAGAAGGGGGAGTGTAGAGGAGGTCCCAAATAAAGCCTGCACTCCAGTCACCCATTCTGAAGTGCCAGGAACGTTCACACTGAGATATGGGACGTATGATGAGCAAATAAACCAGCAGAGAGCTGCAGTAGGGCTCTGTCCAGTACCTATCAGAAGACCAGCACCTATTGAAGTACCAATACCAAGGAAACCATGGACAGTAAGGTATCCATTGAGAAAACCATATCAACAAATGAAACGGAATGAAGATCATCTGAGTACAGTCCCTGAAGAAACCAAAAGGGTCTTAATGGAAGACGAATGGTGATGTCACAAGAACCTAAAACTGACTCACATGTAGAAGAAATGATGACCAGAGAATGACATAAAGAGACGAAATGCCATGAACAAGGATATCGTGAACTTAAAGTGTAAAGGCACTGTCAAATAAAAGAAGCTTAAGTTGTAAGCATTGCAAAAATATTTGACCAGTTTACATGTGTACATAGGCTTGGAACCGCAAGAAAGCTAAGAGAATCGTGTGGCTTGCTATGCTCAGTAGAGGGATAGTGTGGAAAGTGCCATATAGATATCTACCTCAAATAAAGCACTTTATATGAAGTATACTTCCACTTTGCACAAAAAGCAGAATCAACAAAATTACAAAAGGCCATTCGAGAACGGTTTCACAGTCAACAAAATCAGGATCTGAGCAGCAGAAACGAAACTCAGCAGAGGAAACTCGTGCCTAAGGAACAATGGTCGTATTCATCAAAATGAATGAGCAGTAGCTACAATTAACTGAAGCAAGGACCAGAATATACTGCTTTGAAGGGGCAAGATAAGAAGACGAAGGCAGGTGGTGGATGAACATAAAATCAAATACACACATTTTTGAGGAAAAGGTAAATCCACGGTGTCTGAATCACGTGACCAGCTGAACGAACAGAGCAAGACCCCCACACTTACGCATGGCTGTGAGCCAGGAGAAGATATTGAGGCAGTAGATGCAGTCTCGAGACCAACCACTGCGAAATAATTGACACATAGCCACTAAAGTAATGATTGATTGGAGGAATGCCTGGTGAGTTGAGAGGCACCCTGCACCTGGCCGACCATTCTGCGTGCTGCTAAGCAAAGTGAAAAAGTATGCATGGGTTTGGTGTCAACCCAATCACAGTGGACCGTGTAATATAGGGTCCTATAGTTAGTAGAACCAATGGGGCGTCGTACATTTAGTGACGCCTGCAGTAGTCATTTTTGAAGGAAGGGCTTAGATGCCCCCTGACAGTGTTTTCCCAATCCCCTCACACCGTTACCATATACAGATATAATACCTTTGGTAAAGTTATCTTTTCCTAACCAATAAAATTGCATGTCAACTTTTGAGTGTTCCACGTCAAGGATGACAAGTTTTTAGTATAAATGTTAGAATTTGTATGAAGTTCATTGGAGTTGAAGCGAGAAGGAAGATCGCACCATTGCTGATATTCATAACCGTTTGAGTTGTCCTTATTGATTGGTGTTGGAGTAATAAATCTGCACCCCCATCCATCTCACGGGTGCCGCTATCTTGTCTTAAACAGCTTCTGAGACAAACCCCGAACCTATGGGCCGGTTGGGGGTCTCGGAGCACAATGTTTTCAGCAACATCAAGTCAAACCAGATATAAATGGACACATGCGGAATAAAGGGTATTAACACCTGTTAATGGGCTAAGATGGAATAGGAAAAGGGTTATTGTTCTATGTGGGAGGGAGGACACTGAACAGAATCTTCATAAGGTGGTGAGAGGACTAGTCTCTAGGGCACTAAAATGAGAGGTGTGCTGGAAGGCTGGGTTGGTTTGGCCTGGGTTGTGGGGTGATATGCTATCTGAAACGTGTAAGTCTTTAAATAAAGTTTGCTTGTTTATCCTGTATTGGGGATCCAATAGAGATCACAATTAATAAGTTACCAGCAGTAGTCCAAGTAGCAGCATACACCAGGCAAGAAGTAACTCTGTTTATTACAGTTGGACAAGCACATATCAAACAACACAGTGAAGCAGAACTGGTTGATGAGAGCTAATGAACTGGCTCACAGTGAACAGTACTTTTATACTGTTCATGCAAACTGTGTATGGTTAGAAACTGTTGCATTCAAACTTCATGTCTTTTCCATTCTCATAAAACCAACTCTTTAGACTACATCATGCCCCTATAGCTAGACATACATTCATTGAACATGATTGGAGCAAAAAACAGACCTGCACTCTCCTGGCGCATCTCCTCCCCATGTGGCACCACATTCCTCCCCGCTCCACCACGCAAACAGTTTGCAATTAGTAATCACATAATTGTGCTGACCTCCAGATCTTTATTCATCTGCAATTTGCCAGCACCAGAGAGGAAGAATCACGAGACACCCAGAACTAGTGGAAAGGGAAACATTCACATGGCACCTGCTTGATGAGAACCTTCACAAACACTAAAGTGGACACTCTGTGGGCTTGGTACTTTTCAGGGACACCAAAAAGTACTGTCTGATTGGTTCTTCTTGGATAACCCCTCCATACCACATCTTAGTTCCCACTCACTTGGGTCAAAGGCCGATTTGAAACCACTCTGGGTGTTATACAACTGCCTCCCCAAAATCCCAGCTGCCACGGATAACCATGGGACTGGATCACTGTCCTTGATCGTATTGCCCACAGTGCTCTTCCCAGAGACCACGGCCTACTGGAGACAAGCATCCTGAGTTCATCTTCCCCCCTCTTTCAGCCACTGCAGGCAGGCAGGGTGTTCAAGAGCTTGGTTGCTGTGAGAGGCTGACCGTTGTCACCCCCATGGAGTGAGCTTACCTGCATTTTTCGCCTCCCTTGCGTTTACTCAGCAAGTTCCTGTGTGTCCATATTATGTGCTATACAGAGTGTCCCCCCTTGTTTTCCTCCATGCTGGGTCCCTGGGCTGACTACAGCTTCCTGTGACTCCCTCATTTCCCCCCTTTGGCGTGTCCCAACCCATCCCCTTAATTCCGCAATTCATAGGTGTGCCCTTCTGCCAGGTACTGAGGAAGCACCTTTATTGCATTCCCCCTTTGATCGATCTTTAGATCTACACCTTCTTCCCCATAATCTCCTTGCTCTGTTACTTGGACATCCATAGCCATGATACCCTGACCATGTCCCCTACTTCTTCCTCGTACCGATCCGGTGAGGACCCAATTATTCTGCTATCCCTTCCATCTAGGGAACATGCACCCCAAAAAGCATCATATTCTTCTGCATTTGGTGGAGGTGCTGCAAATATCACATGCACTCCATCCTTCCCCCATTCACCTTGGGAGGCTGCCTTTCTGATCTACAACTTTCATCACCAACTTTATTAGTAGACATTATATGCCATACTTTTACCCTTCAACAAATGCACTGCTTGATGATCCACTGAATGACACAAAAGGCAACGAGCAGCATGACAAACACAGGGACAGTTATTTTGAACATAGCTGCTAGCCACTCAGGTATCCAAGCAAATAATGAGTCCAGCCAACTGTCAGAGGTGGAATCATGTGTTTCTTTGATCATTTTCTCATGTAGTGTACGTATTTCCTCGACAGCTTCTGTGAGTGTTCCATTGGTAGCATTGTTGCCTGTTATTGCTGTACAGCAGCTGCTCCCAATTTTATGGCAGAACCCACCCTCCATTGCTGTCATTAGATCCAGAACAAACTGATTCTGGAGCGCCACCAGACGCACCACACTGAGCTCTTTCCGCACTGCATTCAGTATTTTTTTGGTCACGTTGGCCAACTTTAGAACCTCTGTAGCACCTCTAATCTGCAGCCATTTGATGTTTGCAGCTGCTTCTACCCCAGGAAGTAGTAGATATGTGAAGAAGACTGATGTCTTGTTGAAAAGTCTTAAGTGCTGTGGTATTGCGTCTAAACTCTGTGATGATTTAGCTGACATGTAATTGCTGCTCCTTTTCTTTCTTTCCACTTTCCTTTGTTTATCTTTCACCTTCTGCTCTTTTTCCTTTTTCCTCTGCCATGATTTAAGAAGTTCAGTGAAAGGTAGCAGGTCCGCCCGGGGCACAACCAATGCAGGGTTGTGGAGGGTCATGAGCATGCACACCTGTCCCTAGTCTGGAGGCAGCTGGGCATAAGCTTTAGATTTGCATGCCCACCAGTAGTCCAGGACCACTCCTATCCCTTTATGCAACACCAGGATGTGCATCGTCCTCTTGCAGACAGTGTTAATCTCCAGTATAATTGTTCCTAATGCTCTAATACACATGGAATGCTGTGTGAGTGGCTTTATGTGTACTGGACGGTGTTTCTCTTCTATCCATGTCACATCATGTATAGTGGAATTCCTTATTCCCCTGAATTCATTATTTATATAATTTACCACCGCCTCCTCATATCCCACCAGCCCTTCTGTCTGGCACTGCATCATCCCACTTCCCATTGTGAAATTACGAAGCACTGATATGCATCAGGGGTCTGGTGTGGCGCCACAGAATATCATGACCTGTCGAGTTCTTGCAATATATTCTCCTGTGAGTAGTGAACAATTGTTCCCCCCTTTGCACTACTTCTGCACTATATTCTTATATTAAATGCTTTGTTGGTTCCTCCCTGGCTGTGATTATGAGTTGTATATAAATGTCCACACATACCATTTTCCCTTTGTCTATCCAATGCACTTCTACGGTATGTCCATGGAACAGGCCCCGAGTTCTGGATAGTGACAGGTGCATCAGGCATCCGTCCTTTGCGTAACGTGCAGGATTAGCGAGCACACATAACAACTGCCATTAGTGCTATCTCACCCCACACTTTTCATCTCACCATACCATATGTTTCCAGATGCCGTGCCCCCCTTCCCAATGGAGTCATACAACCTCTCAGTGCTAAAAATACTTCTCTTAGTATGTGCCCCCTTTCCATTGCCGGTGGACACACCCCTACTTTCTTTATGCAACAGAAACCAGATGAAGAAGAAGAAGAAAAGAGAAACAAGAAAGAGACAAAACAATCCTATCCCTATAGTTTTCACATCGTGTTTATACTTTCTTTCATTCCCCCCACTTGTGCCCTGTCCATTTCCTTCTCCACCTGTGGGCTTTCTGTAAAGTCTCATGGCTGTAAAGAATGTCAATGATAATTGGGTAATACTTCTCATCAAGTTGCTTTTCCCTCTCTTCCTTCTGTGATGCTGCTGTTGACCTTGCCGACATTGGAAATGTGCGTCCATGCCTCCCTTTCTTTTATTCTCACTGCTGTAGGTGTTGCGTACACAACTTCAAAAGGGCCAGTGAACCTCGGCTCCTGCGACCTCCATACGATATTACGTATGAGTACTTAATCCCTGGATAGAGCAGTTGTGCTATGGGATTTCTTCCTCTCTTTGTGCACTTGTGTGTTCTTCAACGTTGGTCAGCCGACTTGTTGAACATTGAAACTGGCGGTAAATGTATTTGAGGGCATTTGTTATTTCAGTGAGGTACATTTACAGCTCTTCTGGCAAAACCTGTGCCGTGGTATTAGCATCTGAAATTGAACATGCAGGAGGAACAGACGCATGCATCCTCCTGCCTGTTACAATTTCATGCAGAGTTAAATGATGATCTGCACCAGGTGAGTTGCGAAGGGCAAACATCACCAATGGGAGACAATATAGCCAGTATTTGCACAATGTTGTGGTTAGATTTGCTAGGCGTTCTTTAAGGAAGCCATTTAATCTCTCAACAATTCTGTTCACTTGCAGCCAGTACACTGTGCATAGCATGTGTTTTATTCCCAAGAGGTGTGTTATTTCCTTGAAAAGGTAATTGGCGAAGTGTTGCCCATTATCAGACATTATCTCATCGCATACCCCCCCGACCTCGAAAACACCTCCCACACTAGGAACTTTGCAGCTGACTTTGCATCGTTTTTAGCACAGGCCCCTGCCTCAATCCAGCGTGAGAATGAACAGACAGCCACAAGCATGTACCTATAAGAGGTACATCTATCTTGATATCAACATAGTCAATATGCTTTAAAGTATGGCAAGACAAAAACTGCTGACACACCACACAACTCCCTGTAAACTCTGCCACTCACTTGTGTAAATTTGGAACATACTACCCTTTGTTTATTTCTGCTGCTGCTATGTGTTCTTTGGATACATGGGTCGGAAAGTGCAACTGTTCTAGTGTTACACTTAACAATTATTTTGGCATTAGCGGCTTCCCTGTTTTGCCTCCATATCAAATCGATGGATACCCAAAAATCCTTTTCCTCCTGCTGGGTCTCTCCTTGCAGTTCTATTATCTCTACAATTGGTATTGTGTTAAAACATTCCCCCCTCTCTTGCTCTTGACCCTTCCCCCTCTCTACCACCATTATTTGCACTCTCTCATTTGTACCTGGGTTTAGTCTTGTCGTCCCTTTGGGTAAATAGACCACTTCTTTGGCTTCCCTGCTGGCCATTTCGTTCCCTAATGATATCAGGTCCTGCTCACCTGTGTGGGCGTTACATTTTATTATGGCCACCTTCACTGGCAGCTTCAATGCTTCAATCAGTTACCCAAGCAACTCTACATGTAGCACTGGGGATCCGTCACTCCTCTGAAATCACCTCCTCTTCCATCATGCTACTCCTGAATGTATTGTGGTTATCACATAGGCTGAATCTGAAAATAGATTAGCTGCATGCCCTCCCATTGTGTTCAATGCCCCTTTCATGGCCACTAGCTCTTCTTCCTATGCTGAATAATGCAATTGTAGCTTCTACTGTGATGCTGTTACATATTCCCTGTTCTTGTAACATACTATCACAGCCCCAGTATGTCTCCCTCCTCTGTCAGGGTCTGTACTTGAAGACCCATCAATAAAGACCATGTCTGCACCTTCTATTTCCTCTTCTTTGACATGTATTTTCCTTTCCATTCGGTCCATATGTGCCATGCAGTCGTGCATTTAATCTCCTTCCTTTGCTATGAATGTTGCCGGGTTTACCAAACGAAACCTCACTACCTCGATGGTTGGGTTTGTCAGTTTTATGTCATACCCTGACACCCTTTGAGGAGTTAGTGTAATGGCAAATAATGAATGCTCCATATACAGTACTACTGGACACCCCATTGTAATTGTTACTGCCATTTCTATTGCAAACGCTGCACTGGGTCTAGAACACCAATATAGTAAGCCAATGGTTTGTGTCCTAGTGGCTTCCTTTGCGTAAGAACCACAGTTATCACTGAGCTATCTGAGTCGAAGAACAAGTAAACCTTCTCTTTGTAGTTAGAAATGGCCAACACTGGCGCATGGGCCAATGCTTCTTTTAGTTCTGTGAAGTTGTGTTTAAATTCTAATGCCCACTTTATTTCTCTTTTCTCCTTCTGTGCTCCTTAAGATCCTGCAGTAAGGGTTTTGTAAATGTGGAGTAATTCAAAACCCATGCACTGCAGTAATTACACAACCCTAGAAACTTCTGCATGTCCTTCACTGTGCATGGCTGTGCCGTTATGGGAATTGCCTGTACCGTCTCCTGTGTTATCATGTGTCCTTCAATAGATATTATTTGCCCCAAGTACACAACCTATTCCTGGCAGCATTGTAGTTTCCTTTATCCACCTTATATCCCTTGTCTGCTAGTAGTGTCAAGAGATGCACAGAGTCAGCCCTACACTGTTCCACAGTTTTGCTGCACACCAACAAATTGTCAGCATATTATATCACTGTGCTCGACATTTGAAAGTTCCTTAGGTCCATTAGTATCACTCTGTAAAAAATACTGGGGGGTGATTCGCAGAGTAGTGTGTTCAAATCCGGTATATATAGGCTGTGAAATATCTAGAGACACGGTGTAATGGGATGAAAAAGATGGCATTCTTTAGGTTGCCTCGCCTTCGCTGGAATGTTGCACAGTATTGTAGCGGGGTATGTGACCAGGGGAAAATCTGCTTCCATTACATCATTAAGAGGGCGTAAATCCTGTATGAATGTCCACGACCCGCCCTTTGATTTCTTTATCGGGTATATAGCTTTGTTGCGTGGCAATATGGATGTTTGTATTATTCTCTGCTGCCACAGTTCATGTAGGGTTGAGTATATCCCCTCATCTGCTTCTCTGGACAATGGGTATTGTTTTGCTTGGGCCAGCAGTTCCCCTTTTTTTAACTTTATCTTTACCACCCCACCCTTTTAATACCACTACATCCTGGGGCCCTTTTGTCCATAGCTTTTCAGGAAACCTTGTGAGATCCTCTTCTGTGTGTCTGCTTCTCTTCTTCACCAGTTGTGACAGTATCAGCAACAGATTTTCTACTACCTTTACTGGGCAAGGAATTAGTGCTGAATACCATTTCTCCCTCCTCCTCCCTATTGGAGAACGGTTGTTTGTCTGTTACTCCTGTTACTGTTAATTTTGGGTCGATGCATAACACCATGCGCCATTCCATGTTGTCATTGTCCGTCCGTCCTGAACAGAATCACCATGTCTTGGTGTATCACTACCGCCTCAAGCTGTAGCACTACCATGGTGACTTTTGTGTCTTCCTTCTGGTACTGCGGTCAGAATAGAAATTCTAATGCCAATCGGAACACCTTCCCTCACCTACTCCAGCAATATCTCAACCCCATTTAAAAAACATACCAGGGTACATGGGTTGTCCTTGTAGTGACTATGAGCATTTGAAGCTAAAAGGAGCACTGTCACTCATGTGTAATAGATGCCTGGTGTTGAGAATGCCATCCCCCTCTCAGTGAATGCTATTGTGGCGTTTAGTTTGCTCAGCATATCTCTCTCTAATACGTCAATGGGGGTGTCTTTGGAGTACAAAAGGGATACTACAATGTGCTGTGTCATTATTGTTAGTGGTAAATCCTTTGTTACTTGAACCATCAACACCAACTCAGAGAAGCCCTGCATGTCCATCACTTTGTTTGATACCGGGAATCCCTCCTTCCTTATACAAGATTTGGTGGCTTCTGTATGTATGAGAAATGAGAACTCTCTTGGTCCTATTTTCACTGCTACCTCAGGTTCCTCTTTGGGCCTTCAGTTACTGCTCAGACTGGACACACTCAACCTTCCTGCAGGCCCCCCTATTGTTGTGGGTTATTCTGTGGGAACGGGAAAGGATTTCCACCGAATGCACTGACCCTGGTGTAGTGGGGTACCATGTTCTGTCCTAACACCACTGTCCTTCCCGCAGCCGGTGCTGGTATTTGCTTCATACTTGGAGGTGCCATTCCACCATCCGTCGGACCCACTTTGGCCTGTTGCGGCCCCTGCAGCAGGGGCACCTGCCCCTGCTGCTGTTGGGCTGTGTGAGGCTGCCACTGCTGTTGTGCCTTGACAAACCCTTGGTGCTGCACCATTTTGATTGCTTGTGACTGAGCTTGTTGCCCAAAAGTGCATGTGCACGCAAAATTCCCCATGTTCTTGCATAAAAAGCATGACCCAAAGGCCTTAGATGCTGCTCCCTAGAACCCCCACTTCACTGCGCGTACCCTCTCCCTCTCGGAAAGAACCCCCTGTGTGTAGTTCCTGAAAGCGAGCGTCCCCCAAAATACAGTGATAACTCACCTACGACAGTCAATAATGGACACACCCTAGGAGGAAATGAGACCAACACAAAGTGCGGGTGAAGATAAAAAGTAAAGTTTATCTAGAACCAAATAGGGCAAGCAGAGAACTCTGCAAACTCCGAGAGCGCTCTGCCCAAACATCAGAAAATACACGTTATATTACAAAATCACGCCATCTATGACATTAAGTTGAAATCATTGGATGAAGGGTACAGGACTGTATTCATGCTGTAGGGGTGGTGCTCCCAGATTGGTTGGCATAGACCTGGATACTTCATGGAGCATGTGGGTGACCTGTGCTCATCTGGATGAGGTGCAGGGTCAGGCGAACTGTCCAAGTCATGAAGATATAAGCTACTTAACATTTGCCCTTGTGGCCACACATTCCTTGAACCTTATTTATACATTTTGACATATAAGGGTTATATTACTAGACATTAGACCTACACAATAAAAAGGAGACTCTGTGGGTCCAGGTGCCTGGCCTATTCAAAATATGATGTTGTCACATTCGTTAACCATTCCTTTAGATCCCATGAAAGAATGTTTTATTGTTTGTTATCATGAGGGGAATATATGGCCATATATATGATTAGTGGTCTGGGGTGAGTTGGGGTGGTACACCGATGAGAGGCATGCAACTGTTACATCAAAAGGCTTTGGGGTGAGGGGCTTGTTGCCCATATTCCTTTAACCAGAGTCTGGGGGTGCGGAGCAAGTTTATGATGACATTGTGTGTCAGAGGGCTAGGGGGAAGGTGGATACTCGGTGCAGGCTCAGCGGAAGGGTAAGGGGTTATGTTTGTAGCATCAGGGCATCGGTGAGACAAGAGCGTTAAGCCATCAGCCCATCTTGAGGGGGAGAATGGTAGGGGCTGAATGCGCGGCGCTGCAAGAGAGGGGTGAGAAGGCCTTGAGTCCTATGTGAATCATTAAGATGAAATAAAAACAGGGTATTACCACTACATGTACAATAAATAATAAACAAGCTATGATTAAATTTTATGCTATGTCTTCGCTTTTACCACGCTCATCGGGCTGCAAAATGACTCTATTTACATGAGCCTTGTGGCCTTGCCGTTTATACTGTACACAGGAACATCTTATACCATCTGAACAAATTTGTGAATACACATAGTATTAAAAACCAGTGAGCATGTGGATTATATATTTTGCATCATGTTGAGCGAGTTACTCGGCATATCATACATTAACATAGGTCTTTGGTAGGGAATGATGTGTAACCAACAATATAGGACCCAGACAGATAGATCATAACTTTGTGCTTAGTACAATTGATTCAGACATGATAATAAAAGATCATTTTGATAAATCTCATAGATGCAGCCCCTTAGCACACAACTGCAGAAGGGGGATTTACAACCTTCACAGAGGGGATTAGCATTATGGGTGAAACAGGGTGACACACAGACATGGGGTATGCATCTGGTACATCAAAAGAAGAGTGTGGTTGGAGATTTATCCACAGCATATATCTTAAATGTGGAGTCTGCAAATGGTGGGTCGTGTTTATGGAGTTGGATTGTTTCTCCTAGACCCAGATTCTTGCCTGTTCATTCACAGGTCAGTGATGGCCGGAGGAAGGCGAAAGATACAGGCCCTCATTACAGCACCAGCGGTAATCAATGGCGCTATTAGCACCATGGTTGCTGCCGGTATTGTAACGAGTCCGCCAAAGGTAAATGGGGAAATACCGCCCCATTCCAAGGTTGGCGGGGCGGTAATTCTCCATTTACCATTGGCCCTTCCACATTCCCATTTTTGCCCCATAGGGCTCAATAGGACTGGGGAAGGCGGTAATTACGGTACCGCAAATTGCGGTACCGTAATTACCTTGAAAGTCCCTTTGCGGGTCCATACTTTAACGGCTGGTCCAAATCAGCCGTTAAGGTCGGGAGCCGCAAAGGGACCTCGTAATCAGGCGTTAAGGGTTTAACGGCGCCGACACCTTTTAGGTCCTAATGAGGGCCACAGTGTTTGTCTTGTAGCTTGTTCGCGCTTTGTCTCCCGTTAGAAAAGAGCTGCTGCAAGGACAGAGAGGGGAGGAGGGTGAGGCAAATAACTGGTTCACTGTGTGCGATATCGAAGGGAGAGCTGCAGCCCTGCAGGCTGGTTTTACTCATGAGTCCTGCTTTAACATGTACAAAATGGAGTTGGGGTTTAGGACAACATGGAGTCAATAAGAAGCCTTCTTGGTTGCGGGGCTTTGCATCCATATGGGTTGTCCCGCGACTATCTGGCACCTCTGGCCACAGGCGCATGGGTAGCCTTTGGAGTGTGTGCACGTGGGTCGGAATGGAGGGGAGGGGGCCTAAAAGACCTTTCCTCTCATACATTCCCCTGCAGTGCTGTTCCCCAGTGTGGTATATACTGTGGTGGCACGTAACCCCTCTGGTGTAGTGCATTTCCCATGGGAAACCCTCCCTGTTGGGAGCACTGCCCCTACCATGGTATACCGTGTCAATTTCTTTTGCACCAATTTGTGTTATGCCTTTGTAGCATTCTCTACCCCATGTCTCTCACTCTCTTTTTACTTTAATTTAATTTATTTGTATGGAGCGCTGCCAAAAATGGCCCGAGTCATACGGGCAGCCAGGACTAGAGTCCCTATTGAGATGGATGTAGACAATACACATAAAAAACCCTAAAAGCTGGCTATCAAAGCTCCTGTATTTATAAACTCTTGATTCCTTTTACAGTAGTGTACTATTGTTGCCTGTATCTCTGGCCATCCCTTCGCTTCCATCCCTACAATCTTTTCTAATGGTGTCTGGATGTCCACAGGCAATCCCTTGACCAGTATGTGGTAGAATAAGGGTATGCACTTGTCGCAGCACCAACGTGTTTCCTGTGTCCAGCTGTCTTGGACCGGTTTGATATATTCTGCAGTGTCCTCATCTGTCACGATATCCAGATCCAAGGCGTGGGAGCAACGTTATACCAACCACTCCCACTATGGTCGTGGACCCCGAAAGTCGAAGCTTACACGGGTTTCCTGGACCAGAGCAGGGAAGGAGTGTTAGGGTCTTGATGATTGGATGGGTAGGGGGTAGTTAGGTAAACCGGATTGAGGGTAAGGTTATCGGTAGGACAGGGGAAGTATAGGGTAAGATTGATTGTTGCACACTTTTGTTCAGGTGTCCTCAGCCCTTACTAGCTGTTCTTCACATAAGCATCAGATTGCACAAAAGTTCAGCCCTCCACTATCTAGCCCTATGTCAACAGACCAGAGCACAGTTTAGAACATTACATTTTGCATGCAGACTTAGCTCTGGTCTTTAGAGTCCTGTCCGTGGGAGGCAGTCGAGTTCTTTGGCACATCTGTGAAGTCCTCTCACCAATGGTCCAAGCTAAAAGAAAGGACAAGAATTAAAACATGCCCTCTGAGTTGCCAGCATTCACACCATGCCACACTCACAAACATACAAGGTTTCCATCTCAAAGCGCGAAATGCGCAAGGTAAATGCCCCTAAAACAAGATCTTCCTGCAGACCCCTGCAGGCGTAACTGTAGCTTTCACAGGGTTTTCACGGGTGGTCTTTCCTCAGACCCTCGTAGACACGTGTGCACTGTTAAACGTAGCAGGACGTCACTGGTGTTTTCACCTCGTGGGCCTTCCTTGGTCTCCAGGAGGCGGAAACACCCCAACAACAATGCGGAGCCCTGTACGGGTTAATTCCCTCAAAGTATGCTGCCCGCGCACTATGGTGCTGAAGTTATGGCCACTTATCTTAACTCGGAGGTGCAGGGCTATGGGTGGGCAAATGATGGCCCCCTGCACAGGCGAGGGGCCGGACAGCTGCTCGGGTGGGGCTGGGCCCCTCACGTGTGTATTTGCAGGAGCTCCGGCGCACACGTCCTCTTGTCGTGGAGTCTCAAGCGCAAGCCCCATGCCTGGGGCTCTGCGCATGTTTGTTGGGGTTCCACACCCTGTCCTGGCTCTTAATTGGCCCGGCACAGCCCTGGGCATGCTGGGTATTGTAGTAACTCGGCGCCGGCTGCTGGGCAATGTAGTTTTTAGCGCTGGTGCTTTCCTGCACATAGGGCAAAGCAGCCTTTTATATGGTTGCAGCTTCCCCAGCAGTATGTGTGCAGCTCATCCTGCCGCAATAGTTCCCACAACACCCTTATAAATGCCCTGTCTGTGTCTTTGTCTGCCCTTATCCCTGACATCATCAGGCTTCATCTTAACTATCTGGGTACATGCTTCTCAGGACTTTCCATATGTGCACTCTTATTGAATGGAGCCCCATATTGTGTGTTAGTGCTTAGTTTCACCCCCTTGTACCCTGCCTGCTCCCATATTTTGTCTCCTTGCTCCCCTATGATGGTCACAAATAAGCCTTTCATATCCTCTATTGCTAGTGTCACCCCTGCTGTCTTTTTCTCAAGCGCCTGTATGAATTTGCTGGCCCCTGCCACAAGGCAAGGCAAGCTGCATATTAGGCTGTCTCTGTCTATCGTCTGCCATAGTACGTAATGTGCATCCCTTCCCCCCTTCTGTAATAGTGGCATCTGCTTTGCCCTAGGCCCTGTACCTCCTCCCCCTTTTGTTGCCTGCGCCATTGTCAATTTTACTTTCCTTTTCCCACTACAAAGGGAGGTTGACAATACCTCCTGGGTTCCTTGTGTTCCTTTTGTCGCCTTTGCTTCCTTAACCCTCTCCTTTCCTTTTTGGGGGTCCATTCATCACACTCTCCATCACTATAATCTTCCCCTACTTCTTCCTCATCTGAGGTTATACTATTCTCCTCCCCTTCTTCGGTCTCTTCCTCTCCCTGTTCTTGTTCCTCATTGTCCAGTCTCAATTTGTTTCTTCCCGACATCCATTCCTTTCCATCCCTCTTGCCCCCTCTCCCTCTATTTGTTCTTCCTACCTCCTGTTCGAGCACCCTCTCTGCTTCATTAAATAATACATCCACCTGTTGTGTGTTCTTCTCGATGTCCGCTAAGTATTTCCTCTCACCCTTTTTGTGTGCCTCATCCCACTGTGTGCCTTTATCCTTCTTTTTCCCTCTCTGGTATTAATATATGTTTTGTACTATAGATGTTTCATTTATTGTTGTGTGATATTTCCTATTTTGAAAAAAAATCTCACTATGAGTCCGAGGACACTATGACTGTCCGTGGTGTGCACACTCAAAATGGAGGTGCTTCCAGACAGGCGCGATGTACGGACATGTCCGTTTTCATGTGACCCACTTTTAATTAGTCCGCAGACACTGTACCTGTTCTAAGGACATCTGGCCCTGCGATTCCCACCCGATGGATGTCTGCAGATGGCCGTCATGGCCGCAGACAGCCGTGGATGTCATCATGTGACTGCACCTGTGCGGGGTTGTCCATGAAAGGTGCACATGGCCGCAGACAGCTTAGAAGTGCTTTTCCAGCCAATCTAGGGTGTTTCAAGCACAAATGTTACACTTGTACATATCACAGACCCATTCTACATTGATCTGGCAACTTTTTACAACTTTTCAAGGCCTATTTTCAACTCAGTAGTCTGTGGACAGCACAACGGTTCCTCAAAAGGGACCCACCCATTACTTTTCCTCATTCTCAATTTGGCTATCCAGGAGAGAGCATCTTTTTCACTGCTGGGCACATTTCTTTTGCAGAACTTGTTCTTGGAAAACATGGAATATCCTATGACCATTGCTTTTTCCCTGCCACCCCCACCACCACCATCATCACAATAAACACCATATCATCTGGAGGGCCTGGAAGGGGGAACTGATTTGGTGATACAGAAGAGGAGGATCAAGATGAAGAAGGGGATAAAGTGGAGGAAGTCCCTGTCAACAGTACTCGGAATGAGTCTTGGGTGTGGCAATTTTTCACGACAATTGGAAAGACTCATGCAAGCAAGGTTCAATGTACTGAGTGCAAAGTTTTACTCAGTCGTTGGAAACCTGGCTTGTATTCCTGCAGGCCTACTTCCATGAGTGCTTTCGAGGCTGCGGTCAAGGAGCATGAGAAACACCGCCATCTACCTGATAAAGGCCCACCCAACATCTTCCTCTCTCCACCTGCCCCTTCATCCCTGTGGTAGGTGCCCTTTCCCTCCTTGCCCTGCCCTACCTTGCCTTTCCTGAAAATAACCCAAAATAAAATACAAAATACAAAATACAAAAAACACAAAAAACACAAAAAAGGTTAATTTAGAAGTGAGAAAAAAAGTCTGCATAGTCCGTGGACAGCACTGTTGCCTCCACAATGAACAATAATAATGTCAGGATGTTTCAATTTAACTATATTTGCACAAAATGGGAGCAAGTCCACGTACTTCAGGCCTCACACTCCATACCAGGTCAATCCAAGATTTTTGGCTATTCCATAGTGCTCAGCATACACCTTCAACCAATGAACTCAAGAGTCCCCCACAATCCAAACACTCTGCCAGCTGAAAGACATTGCCATGGCCATTATTAATCCTCTCACAACTCCTACTAACCAAACTCCTGCTACCCTTTCTTCCTGTACACCATGCCCAGGAAACCTGATTGACTGATCCTCTGATGTCCGCGGACAGCATCCGTTTCCATGCCAGGAAACCTTAACAGACCTGGATGTTGCATGTGCCATCCGCGGACTACCGCTTTTTCCTGCGAACGCGTTGCAGCCACTGAAAGGGTTGGGTGGGAAAATTAAACACATTTTAACTTATTTCATCTTTTTTGGTGGCTCTAAAAAGAACCTTTTTGGGGGGGGGGGTTGTTAATAAACACCTTTATTTTCTTTTTTGCTTTTATGTACAGTAGTACTGTACACTCTACATCTTCCTTTACAATTTTCTTACTGGAACATTTTCAAAGCATTCCAAACATTGTAAGGAATATTGCATTTCTAATATCTGTGAAGTGAACTCCAACTTGACAAAAATAATTCACACCATCAGAACTTATATTGTCATTCTCAAAAGATGACATTCCTGCAGCAAATACAAAAGCAGATACAGCTTTATTGGCAAGCCTTGTTTCTTCAATTTGTGGACTAAAATAGCTTGGTGGACATCTGCATGTTTGCCTATGATAAAAACTTAGCAGCAGGAAACAGTTGTATTAGGCTTTTAAAGACATCCTTCAGGGCAACCTGCAAAGACACTGGAGTCACAAACCCCAAACTATCCCCCCCACAATGCAATGCACAATCACAATATCTGGACATTTAAAGTGAGCCATACTCTCACAGAATGAAAACAAGCTTGCCCAGTTAAAGCCACAAACTGCACTTTTGCCAATCCAATATTAGTAAGGATGCCAAGATTTTCAGCATACACTTTGAATGACTGAATTGAAGAGTCCCCAGAATCCACACTGTCTGCCTTCTCTAACACATAGCCATAACCATTGTCATTGCTCTCACAACTCCTGCAAACAAAACTGCTGCTACCCTCTCTTCCTGTACACCACACCCAGCAAACCTGATTGGCTAATCCCCACAGTCCCCTTTCCATGCCAGGCATCCACAAGATGTGGCACGTGCCATCCACGGACTACCACAGTGTCTGCAGACCTTGTAACACAGAGGCAGCAATTCTACCCTTTCCACTTTCATGTTCGCAACACTCCCTCATAGGCTGCTTTCAAAGAGACACACGTATATCTACAAATCACATCTAAAATCTCTACACCTAACCCTGTCATCTCACTTCAACACTTCAAATGTGCAACTGAACTCTAAGTGTACATATCTATTGTCAATAAAAGGCATACTCATCAAAAACTACTGTGCAACTGTACAATATTTCTATTTCCATATTCAACAGCATAGGTGTCTACCAAAATATAGTACAGGTATGCTTATATTTAAAAAGAAATGTTTTCTTCAAATCTTTCACACATAGGGTCCTGCTACTTACCCTGTAATAAGCTTCTCAATAAGAATATTCTCACTTTTAACCACTCTAGCAAATGTCATGCATTGCAACATCATTCATCAGCTGCTCACTTGAAGCAGCAAACAATTACAATCCTCTGCACTTCAAAATGTTTCTATTTACAATCAATGTGATGAAAGTTAAAAAATGCATATGTGCATGTATAGCAGCACTGTGCCAGTGTTTCATCAAATAAAGGAAACACATATGGAATAAAACTTTAGACCATGTTTAAGTGGCACTTGGTGTCTGCGAGTTTGCTATGTTGGCATCACATGCATACATGCCAACATTACCCATTCCAAGCTATACATGCGTATTAAGTTTTTATTTTTTACTTTGCATTCTGTCACTTCCAGTTAACTTCACCCATTATCAAACTCAAACTATAAGTCCCAGAATGCAAAGAAAAAACATGACTTAACTTCAAGATTCAAAACTATGACATGCAAATCAAATAAACATATCAAATGCTGTGCTTTCAACATATTATTTTTGGAAGCATTTTGAATAAAGTACAAAAATGCATATCTGTATTTACAGCAGCACTACGTCACTTTTTCATGAAGGAAATTAAAAGCAGATACAATAGATGTGTGCACCATTTGTAATTGGCACTCAGTGTATTCCAGTTTAATATATTGACTGAACATGTATACTTCCTAACATAAATCATTCCAATCTTCAGCTGCTTAGGCAGTCATACTTGTTTCTCTACATTTTGCGACTTGTACTCCAACTGTCACAATGGGAAAAGTGGAACTACAAGTCACAGAATGCAACCAAAAAATCTAAGACTACATAAACACCTACAGTTTATAATGCATCATGTTGGCAAGTATGCATATACTGCTTATATATTATATTAACACACACCAACTGCCATTTAAAAGTGTACTACACATATACAACTTTTCTTCTCTTTTACAAAACGTTACAGAGCTTCTACAAATACACATATGCATTTCTTAACTTTCATGAAAATGCTCTTAAAAACAACAATTTTTTACCCTCCACCAATTGTATTAACTTTTTGTCCCCAGCAACCCTCATTTCATAAATATGAACCATGCTTACTGAAAGTACTTCGCCATTACCACATATCTCCACTAACTTTCTTTTACAATTACAGGAAAGAAGCACATTACCAAAGACAACAACTGAAAAACAAATACCCTTTGCATCCAGCAAAGTAAGTACATTAATATACCAATTATATGTATTAAGACCCTGAGTCGCACCAGGTTACATCCAAGGTAATCCCATGCAATTTTAAGATTACTTATACCACACATAATTGACAAAAATATTTTTTGTTAAAATATGTTTGTTAATTATGTGTGGTATAAGTAATCTTAAAATTGCATGAGATTACCTTGGATCTAACCTGGTGCGACTCAGGGTCTTAAGGTAGGGGTATTCGACCTATTATCCTTTGCTTTCAGTGTATCAGTCTCCCATTGATAGTGTCGTCCCCCCGATAACAAAAAACTGGGAGTACCCAATGTTGAATTACCAATTATATGTATGTAATTACAGCAGCAGAGTTCCACTATATATTACCCCAGACTACTCTTTTCAAACCAACATTTCTTTTACTCTAGCCCATTATATTCCACCATTCACCCTCTTACTATTCCCATATGGACACCACCATTGCAACACCCACTGTGTTTCTCAAAACAACACCATCACCCTACTCTCACAACTTCTCAACCACGCCTAATATACCACCTCATAATCAAACAGCACTCTATTCATCTCTGCAATCACTCCCAACATGAATATATATTGCACAACATTCCAATGCAAACTTTCTCTTTTCCCAAAAGACACAACAAAATGCCTACTAAAAAGCAACTCCATAGAAAAGAGAGAAAAAATAGAGCAGATACAAATAAAACTACATTGCGTGGCATGGATCCCTTGCTCACTGTGCTTAGAAAAGCACAGCTCCACCTCACCAATGATCCCTAACAAGGCTGAAACACATGTCTGGGTTTCCTGTTGGTACTCTTGTTCAAAGGAGGTTTGCGTGGCAATTAACTACTGGACTGCCCCTGTGGGCGGTACAAAGACTGATATGCAAATGGATATTGCTGTTTTGTAAAAAGTACAGTGAGCAAAAAGTGATGGGTGCAGACTCTCAGAGTGGGAAAAAAACAGAACAGGTTATCATGCCTTGTTCTTTCTAGAGATGGGTGCGTGCTAACTTTTTGTATTTTTGCAAGGAACTAGTGGTTTGTACCCTAAGTTACCTGGCGGAGCCCAGACGTGGACCCCTTACTCACTGTGCTCAGAAAGGCACATCTCCACCTCACCGATGATTCCTAACAAGGCTGAAACACGTGTCTGGGATTCCTGTTGCTACTCTTGTTCAAAGTAGGTTTGCCCGGCATTTCAGTGCTGGACTGCCCTCGTGGAGAGGACAAAGACTGATATGCAAATGGGTATTGAGCCCTAAGGGGGCTCAAATGGGAATGGGGAATGGCATTTGGAATGGGGCCTTACTGAGCCCGCCTAGGGCAGAATGTCCTGGTAAGTCCCCTCTCCACCAGACCGGACCCGGACACGATTTTGGAGGCAGCCATCACTATAATACCACCATGGGTCCCTCCAAAGTCATAATGAGACACAATTTCCTGGGCCAGTGTATCAGACAGGAAGAGCATTCTGCACCGACTGATGAATCAAACGCAAGTTTTGAGTCAACTGTTTACAATAGTCAGTGAGTAAGGGGTATTGAACATCTTTCAGCTTTCTGGGATGTGGCACATTCTAGACATTTGCTGGTCTCCCCATAATTATTTCATATGGTGAGAGACCACTCCTTGCCTGCACAGATGAGTGCATGCACAACAAATCCAGTGGTAATGCATCGGGCCATTTCAAATTACTTTCGGCACATATTTTTGCCAGTTTATTTTTCAGGAAACCATTTTGGCATTCTACCAAACCAGCACTCATCGGGTGTCTGGCTGAGTGGAATTGTTTATCGATTCGGAGGTCTGCACAAATCTGTGATATCACGGCCTCTATAAAATGCGGGCCATTGTCTGACCATATGACACGGGGCAGCCTGAACTGGGGAAAATATTCTTTTAACATGGATTTCGCTGTTGACATAGCTGAACAATCTTTCAGGGGATAGGCCTCCACCCATTTACTAAATGCACAGACCAGTACAAGAACATATTTGTAGTTGTGGCATCTTTCCATTTCTATAAAGTCAAAATGGATAACCTCAAATGGCATAGAAGGAGGACCAAAACGTCCTACTGGTGTCACTGTCCCTTTCCCGATGTTTTGCTGTAAGCAAGTCGTGCAATTCTGAACCAATCTCTAGGCAGTTTTCTTAATGTTTCTATTGCACCATAGAGAGTCAAGGTGCTGAGACATCTTTTTCGCACATATATGTGTTGGGCTATGGGCCATTTTAACAATTGCCATGACATATGCATTCGGCAACATCCATCTATTATTTTCTTTGTCTACCCAACAACCCTGGGGATATAATTCTGCTGGACCCTCTGACCATTGTTTTATTTCCTCAGGAGTGGCATCTGCTTGTATCTCTTTAACTGTCTCAATTTCATCTTCTATCATGCAGGACACCCGTTCTGTTGTCCCAACATACATTTTTGTATGCAAATCAGTGGGAGTTTGTTTCGCGATTCGGTCTGCAAATGCGTTACCCTTTCCTATGTTACACGTTATCTTTTAATGTGCATTGCATTTCATTATTGCTAACCACTTGGGAAGCACAAGTGCAGATAACAGTCTCACTATCAAAGTGCCATGTTGAATCTTAGCTCCATGTGACGTCAGAAAGCCTCTTTTTGCCCATAATTGACCAAAATTGTGGACCACCCCAAAAGAGTACTGGCTGTCAGTATAGATGTTTACACTAAAATTCTCAGAAATCTCACATGCTCTGGTTAACGCTATAATTTCCGCAGCTTGTGCTGAGTTATATGGGATTCGTTTGCTCTCTACAATGGTTTTCAGTGTGGTAATGGCATAAGCAGCAGTTGATTTGCCTGGTAATTTAAAACAAGAACCATCACAAAACAGTTCTCCATCTGGCTCTTTCACTCTTTCAAGGGTGTATCAATTAAATCAATTCTTCCTTTTGTCTCTTGCTCAGTAATAATTAAGCAATCATGTAATACTCATTTCTCACTCCCTTTTTCACTGGGAGGAGGCAATAACTAAGCTGGATTTAAAGCGCAACATCTCTTAATTTGAATACACAGTGCACATAGGATGATTTCATATCTAGTCAGTTCTGCGGAGGTGAAATGTTGCATCTGCGTTCTATTTAGGAGAACATCTACTGAATGGGGTACCATCACGGTTAAAGAGTGACCTAAAACCATCCCCTCAGTTTGTTTTACGTACGTGGCAGCTGCAGCAACAGCTCGCAAGCAGCATGGCAAAGCACATGCAACAGGATCCAGCGTGGAAGAGAAATAACCATATGGTCTATTTCTGCCCCCGTGTTCCTGAGTCAAAACAGCTAAAGCACATCCATCAGTCTCATGTACAAACAACATAAAACACTTCTCATAATTTGGCGTGCCCAAGACCGGAGCCGAACATAACGCAGATTTGAGCAGGTCAAAAGCTTTTTGACACTCCATGTTTCATGGCAAAGGTAAGGTAACATCCGTTTTTGTCAATGCCTCTATGGGTTTCACAATCGAAAAATTAGCAATCCACTGCCTACAATATGAAGCCATGCCAATTAAAGCCCTGACTTCCTTTTGCATGTTTGGAATAGGCATATCAGAGATGCTTACTATCCTTTCTGGTGTCAACCTTCTTCCCTCCTTCGATAGGTGGTTGCCCAAAAAGTCCACCTCCTGTTGACAATACTGAAATTTCTTCAATGATGCCTTGTGACCGAGTGCCGCTAAATGTGTCAATAGTAGTACTTACTTTGCAGATTTCCTATGAATCCGCTGCTATAAGCAGGTCATCAATATACTGTAACAATAAACATCCTGTTGGCAATTCAAGCATATCTAGCTGTTCCTTCAATGCTCTACTATAAATACTTGGACTCTCAGTGTAACCTTGTGGAATACGTGTGAATGTGAATGAGCGCCCTCCTAATGTAAATGCAAATAATTATCTGCTGTCTGGATGAACAGGAATACTAAAGAATGCGTTTATCAAGTCAATTAAGCTAAAATGAGATGCTGAAGCAGGAATCATAGTTAAAATCATGGTTACATCAGGGACTAATGGGAATTGTGGATCTATTACTTTGTTCACCGCACGTAAGTCAATTATAAAATGGTAAGGTATTTCATTTCCATCTTTCTTGTACACTGGAAGAATCAGACTATTACAAACACTACCAGAAATCTCTTCGACCACTTTTCAAGTAATGAGATCTGACACAATGCATTTCAATGCTCTTTCTCCTTCACTCGAAATTTTGTATTGCGGAATACGCGGCAAAGTAATTCCTTTCTTTAAAATGATTTTCACTGGTTCTACTTTTAAACATCTACATCATTATCGTTCACTGCCCATATACAAGTCTGCTCTTCACTCAATTCAGTCAGCAATGGCAGAGATACAAATTGCTTTATGGGAGTTTGTTGTGGCGACATCGTCAAATACACTCCATCAGGAGAACAATAAATGACTGTGTTTCATTTCTTCAATAGATTTAATCCCAACAAATTCCTGCCGCAATTTGTCATCAAAAGAAATGGACAGGATTCAGTAAATGGACCTAGTGTGATTGGTACTGGTTGTGAAACTGGACTAATTACTAGCGTACCTGAGAACCCTGCTGACAGATTTTTATGCCCTGACCGTGGTATATTTGTAATCCGTTGATGATCGATCGAACATTTCTGTGTACCCGTGTCCACTAGAAAAATGTGCTCCTTATTCCCAACCTTCATTTCTATGTAGAGCCCTTTCTGGTCAACAGGAATAGGCACTGGTTCCAAACCCTGTTTTGGGCTGTCCTAGGGGAACAATACATAATTGGATGAAAAGTCTCCAGAGTAGTATGCATTGGAGGGATTATCAAAAACTTTTCCACCATTCATGGCGTTCTGTTGTTGACTCCCTGACTATCTTGAAATTGTGGCTGCATCTGATTTCTATTCTGGCCGGCTATTCCCGGACGACCTCTAAACGGTCTTCTTGAAATAGTCCCATTTCTATTCTGTAAATGCGGGCACTGTGCTCGTCAATGGCCTTCTTGTCTGCAATAGGCACATTGATTTATATGTATTGGACCCCCTTGCATGTTCAATGATAATGCGAATTGGACTCTAGGCAGTCCGTTCCCGCCACCTCTAGTATTCTTGGCTTCAAATCTCCTTTCTTCCTTATTTCTTTATCCTTTTCTGAATTTACTCTGTTCTCATAATATTGGGCCATGTGTAATACTTCACTTTGCAATTTTGCTTGCCATGCACTTTCAGATGTCATTCTTAATGTCTGAATTTCAGGTAACAATCCTCACACAAACTTATCAACAAATAATCTCTTCCCAGGTTTGGTTAAAAAAATCTGTCTCTCCTTTCGATTTGCCTTGTAAACAAGCAGTTAATTTGTCCCAAACTATTCTTTTCTCAGGTACTAAAGTTTTCAATTTCTCCATCATTCGGGAAGGCAAAGTTAAAATTACTTGCAGAGGTTTCTTCCCAGCCTTTCTCTTGCTGTAAATTCTAATCAAGTTCTCCCATGTATCGCCTAATATCAGCGCATCATTCATACTTCTAATCTGCTTCCATATGTCCGCAGGAAGGATCTGAGGGAACAATAAATCAATGTCACTCAGTGTAAAAGTAGATGAATTCAAAACAGATTCAATTTCCTTATAGAAACGCGCAGGATTTTTCCTAATGCCAGGGACTGTCTGCTTTATAGTATTCACTTCTTGCCTTGAAAAAGGAACATGTACAAATTGTGCAATATAATGGGCTTCTATCGTTCGTGCTGGAATCGCTCCATCAGCAGCAATCTCTACTTTCGGCATAAACGTGGGGGGTACCTCCCTCATAGGTAATTGCAAAGTAGGGGATTCTTACCAAATCAATCAAGAGAGAAAGCAGTCGTTCCGGTGTCAGGCGAAAATGCTCTCTTATAAATCGTCATCAAATCAGCAGGATAACAACCCTTCTTCTTCATGAATTCATCCTGTAAATACTCAACAATGACCTGTAACACTTTTCTCTGCACTTCTGGTGAATATTGACTAAATGTATCATGCACTTCTAGCTGGGAAATGGCGGCATCTGTAATCCATCTAAGCGCATCTCACGTACAAATTTGCACCTCTTCACTAGCAGGTTTCAACGGCAGAAGAAATAGTTTCTGGACATAAGTGCTGTTCATGCTTACTCATTACCTCTTTATGCAACTGATCAAGCTCTCGCTTAAGCACAAATGTCCACCCTACATGTTCTCGTATTTTCGTTGCATTATCTCGCAAATTGGAAAGGACAATCAAATCTCGCAACTCTTGCGGTACCACTGTATTAGTGAAATCACTCCATATTTTCACCAGATAATCTCCGATACATTCTAACAATACCTGCTGTTAATCAGGCCCTCTATGATCGGATATGGAACTTTGCACAGAAACTTCATTGCCATCATCAATATATGTCTCAGCCCACCATTTCAGTTTGCTTTTCCGTTCCTTACTAATCGGACTACTAATCAGTCTAATACTTCCTCTTTCAGGCCCCACTGATAAAGAACTGCCAGCTAAAGTGTACAATTCATGCTCTGAAGGGGTGGAGGGAATGATGTCATGGGCGCAGATGGGACAGCTGCTATTACAGGTGCAGATGGAATCGTGGGAATAACAACAGGAGGAGATACATAAGGAGGCGGTACTACTGGGTCAGTACTTGGGTGATCATTTCTTCACTCATTTAGTATCTTATTTATCAATTCATCTGATGTATGCAAATCTTGGGAAGGATATATTTTCTGCATATCTAATTGGAAGGCCCTATCCATATTCCTAATGGCTTCTGTCTGCTTCTGCTGGTCATTCTCTAGCACTTTCTCTGCATTTGATTGATGTCTATGCGCATGTTTCTCTCTACTTTTCAAGCGCTGATTTGCTTCCTTCCTCCAGTCCCTTACAATGTCCAATGCTGCAGGTCTGGCCTTTTTCCGTAACAAAACTAATTCTAAATGTTCTACATGCACTAGTTCAAAGCTCCCATTATTTGGCCACTGAAGGTCTGATACATGTATGGTCTGCCTATGTCAAACCGTATTAAACACTATTGCCCCTATTCTGGAATTTAATGTACATATCATGTACCTGCGACCCCTCGGGTGGCGCGACCTGGCCATTTTCCAAGGATTGTCTACCGCAGTAGAAAAATCTCACTAGACAGGAGGACATGGTTAACTCTTACCTCTTCTTACCCGGGCCTTTGTACCTGCAAGTGCAACACTCAACCAATATCAGGACGTTTAAGAATCGGGGCACGACTCACCTGATCAACCAATTCCTCTCTCAGGATGCAATTCGTCCGTATACAGGTGCAACTAAGAATCGTCACAACCACGTGTGGCCGCTGCTCATCGATCAAGGATCGGCTGTGTACAGATCTGCAGAGGAGTCACTAATCACTTCTGCAGGGGCCCCCGAACACTTTCCGATCCCAGTCCGACAGCCTCGTCCTCGACTTGTCACTGCCTTCAACATATGCGATGGAGCATCACAGGGAGGATTCCTATTTGGCCGCCATCTTTGTTAGACCATATATGGAATAAGGCACTATAACCATATACTAAATGACACGCCAGTCGTGAGGTTCAAATTCCAAACAAGTCTGGTTTATTCAGAAAGTATCTCAGTCGGCCGACCGGGTCTCAACGCCTCATGATGTGTGGTCCCAGACACTGTGAGATTAGACAGAGCGAGCAACAGCTAGGCAGTCATATATATATATATACATAATACATAATCCTATACAATAGAATTCAGTCTGCCCTTATAATTGACGAGCAGGCTAGGGTTCAGTAATTGACAGTTATGCATATGACTTCAGTCAGTCTAAACATTAGTATTTCTAGCAGAGGCTGCAGAGACAGTTTTCTGTTATGGGAAACATGGGGCACTGGCGCAGGGAAAGATATCATGTTCCTGGTGGGAAGACATACCAGTATTATCTGTTTGCTGTGACTCATGAGCTTAGAGTCAGACAGTTCTGAGGCAGAGAAAATACTGTCCTCCGTGAAGGAGCACCGTTAGTTGCATATAATTCACATTTAACTGCCTTCTACAACAGCGCTTGCAAGACAAACCGGTACCTGGGCTACTGATTAGGTGCAGCTCTTGCACAGCTTCAAGGCCTCAATGAGAGGAAAACAATGTATTTCTGTACGGCTCTACATTTCTGTCTACGTTAGCATTTCAGTGTTCAAGCTGTGGCCTTGCACTGTGTGTGGACCTGAAGCATAGAATATACTTGCAAAGCGTTATGAAAAACAAAATGGCCTGCATACAAAATGGACTCCCTATGGCCACTTTCAGGTTCCAGGGTTTGCAATGTTTGTCACATGATGCGATTCACTTCTGGCCAACATATTATTCATACCTTTAGGCTATGCAATTTCATTTACAGTATAACAACCTCACTCAACAAAACTAACCAGCCGCAACTAAAAAAAGTAAGGCCCCTCTTGCAAAAATTAAAAGTAAACATTTTTTACAAAGAAAGGCAGACCTACAAACAAACCTAACCCTCTATCTACCAGTGTTAACGTAGTCACAGTAAAGCAATACAAAAAAATTATGTTAGAGAAAATGTTCCACCATAGTGCTATTCACAATCTTATAAAGACAGCTGAAAAGTCACAGAATGAAACCACTAACTCAATTAATCAATATATTACAAAAACTACTTCAGAACATGCACAGTGTCAATATACACACCTTTTCAAACTTTTGTAATGGTGAATGGATTCGCACAAGCTGCACAGAACCATATTTCAAAGAAGAAGCATATAAACAAGAAAAACAAAAAACAATTTCCATAAACAATAATGGTCAAGGCTATGAAATGGTAGAACACACCATTATGGCGAAACCCTTATAAAAAAAAGGGCCCCAACAAACTTTGAACCAAATGCTCCTTTTACCCAAACAAACCACCCAGTGCACAAATGGACATGCAGCTCAAAGTGTAATGTACACCAACAATCCTTTAAATCTTTACGACAATTTCTCAATAACTATGTGAAACTAAAAGACAAAGGTAAAATGACAACTTTACAAATCAAAGACTCCTGTCCAGTGCACAGCTACACCTGTCTCAGAGGACATTAATTATCCTGCATTTTAGGAACTGCTCGCAAAAGCACCTTCCACCATATCAAAATGTTAGCGACACACCATACTACTATATGGAATTTTGTGCATCGACTATACTATGCAAAAAGTCCTGCTCTAGATCTGCTAAATTTTAATTACATTCTCCTACATGGAACAGCCAAAGAACGCTTCAAGAAATAGAGCACATCCAATGTAAATACTTTGGAACTGAAGTTCACTAAGAAAGTTCTTTACCTTCAGAAAACATTACCGTAAACCTCATAAACACCAGCGTCCTAATAAAGACATACAAAAAAGAAATAGCTAAGTTTCAAAACACATCTGCTGACTTACCAGACCAACTATATGTCTGTTGTCACAGAATGTTTTATAAAAAGAGCACAATAACAGTAAATTCACCCTACAAAATAGTAAACAATGAAGAATCCCAATGGTTCCAATTAGCTTTATATCTAACAGCAGAAACTAAATACAAAATAACTGACCCCTCAACAGTTTGCACGCACTCAACACAAAGCTTGAGAATAACCAAATGCCATCATGTGCTATTACTATTATCTTAGAAATATTCCCACTTCTGAAAGCTCTCCAACAGCTTAACTTGGACAAGAGCATTATAATACAAACAGTGCACCCATTTAAAGCTATAATATGCCTTTAACCAAAATCAGCCCTATTACCTCCATCCGAGTTACTAAATCACATCTGTGGCAAAGTAGTATATCTAAAAGGAAATGTACAAACCCTAGGAGTACAATGACCAATAGATCAGTCTTTGATTAGCCTAGTTAATGGTGTGCCAAAAAAAGACAAATAAATTTGGCAACAATTAGTCGACATAAACAAAGTTAGACAATCCCTGCAATATCTAGAAGAAGACAATGAATACTACAAAGATATAAACATAGAGCAAAACGAAAGAGAAACCACCCAAATTATTCAAGATTCACCAGCAACTGGCCAATTTGAACGTTTAGTTCCTGTTACTGCAGCCAACATTTTAGAACAGTATACAATTCACCCACTACACTCCAAAGACACAATTGACAATGCCTTAGAAACATAGCAAATGCATCAAGCCAAAGTATCCCAAATGAGCATATGGGAAAAACGTGCAGAAACACATTCTTTTCCTCTAGTCTTTCCTACAGGAAAAGGAGGAAGATTTGATGAAAGGTCCGAGCAAATTAGTGCATCACAATATCACTCTTTAAGAATGTATGCTGAAGACCACTGATTCAGAAAAAATGTTGAATACATTTTCCACCTCCTCTTTGAACGTGAACTAGCAATTCAATGTTATGGAGTTGCACACACATTAAAAACCGGCTCTAACCTTTTAAACATATCCACTACCCAATGGCTTAAAAAAATAAAAGACAAAGATGACGTTTTTTAGTCAAGTATCACAAATCAAGCGACAAACATGCGTGGTACAAAAAAATATTGGTTTCTGAAGTTACACTGATGTACGCTGTATGCTAAGGAACCTAGGCCCACCATCATGGTTTGTTACTTTAAGTTGTGCAGAGTATACATGGGATGACTTGAACGATTTCTTACACACTGCAAACCAAAATAAAGGCGGAATAGATATAAAAACACCAGGAGAACTCTGTTCTCTTGACCCTGTCAATGTATCAAGGTACTTTCACCATCGCTTCATTGCCATGCTGTATTTTATCTGCAATAAAACTATGTTTTCTGCTCAGATAAGTGCAGCACTTATTTTGTAGAAAAGAATATCAATCCAGAAGATCACCACACCTCCACATGCTTTTGTGGATAAAACGATGCTCTTAAATTTAGCCATGATAGTGATGCTACTGTTTTACAGTTTATTGAAAAATACATTAATTGTGATATCCCTTCATAATCCACAGATAATGACCTACATACACAAGTCCTACACTTCCAAAACCACAAGTGTGGCAAATACTGGCAACATAAATATAAAAACAAAGGCAAATACTATAAAAAATGTCATACTGGCTTCACTAGACCAGTTTGCAACAAAGGAAAAGTAAATTGCTTGATGTCTTCAGTTAGACACAGCGTAAAAGGCAAACCCCCTAAAAATACTTACAACATTAAAAGGGATGAAGCATCCAAGTACATTAATGATTACAATGCAATCATTGCCCTCTTGTAGAATGCAAACATAGCCATACAATACATTGCAGACAATTCCTCTGCAATTGCAAGATATATAACAGCCTATCTCACCAAAGCTGAGAAAACAGAGATAAAAGACCTCTGGGATGACATATCATCTGAGAAAACACTATCACAAAAATTGTACAGCTTCTGTATAAAAATGCTCTCCCATAGAGAATGTGGGTGCTACAAAGTTGCAGACCGTTTAACAGGTACAGCCTCATAAGGCAAATCTGAACACATTATCTGGCTGAACCTTGGACCAGTTTCATCCCAAAAAAGCATACTAAAATCCTACCAAGATATCGAAAACATAGCCACAAATTATACCAACAGCCAGTATATTTTAAAAACAATTTCAAAGACACATACTACCCAAACAGTAGTACTGCTTTTGAAAACATGTGTCTGTACAACATTGCCCAGCACTACACCTACAAAACAACGTCACACCAAATGACATAACTGGTAAATTTTCAGTCTCAACTTGAAGGAAGGCTAGTAAACCTCAACAAACACAGTCTAATTAATCATATAAAGTTATACTTTAAATCTCCACAACATAGAGAACTGTATTACATGGCCCTGCTCTAACTTTTTAAACCTTGGAGAAAAGAAAAATAATTAGTAGGTGACTATGACTCATTTGAAGCTGCATTCAAAGCAAATGAAAACAGTTTAACAAATGGCAATTTCAAACAATACAAACAAATATTGGACAATGAACAGCAACAAGATGAAAGAAATTGAAGCTCAACTAGACAAAGACACTCCCGAGGGCAGTCAACCTTCCCTTGCAGGAAGCCAATAACTTCTTGAAGAACCACTCATTCTAAATAAAACAGAAATAGCCATGACTGAGGTAGAAAATACCATGTATCAATATAAACAATCTGAGGAAGACTTGTCAGTGCTGGAATCACAGCTAAATGATAAACAACTCACCATTAATTTATAAGTCACTCAAGAAATTGAACATGGTTTTAAAGATGAAACTAAAACCTGTAGCTGTACAAATTATACACCTCTGCTCCTGTATGTAAGTGGTGAAACTGGTTCTGGTAAAGCATTCTTAATGAAAATAATCATCAAATTTCCACAAAACTTAACAAACAACCTTTCAGCTGTAGTAACAACCCCCATAGGTTTAGCTGCCTACCCCATACAAGATGCGACTTTACACCGACTAATACTCCTCCCCATAGAACACCAAATCAAATTAGAATTCTACCAATTATCAGCAGAAGGTGCTATTGAAGTATGCAGAATTCTAAAACAAATGAAAGTGCTCCTGGTAGATGATGTAACGATGGTTTCCAACCTCATGTCAGCTTTAATTTATCTCAGAATGCAAGAAGTCCTAAAAACTGACTGCAAAGAACTGTTTAGAGGAGAACATGTTATTATGTTCGAAGACCTCATACAGTTAACACCAGTGAAAGGTCAACCTATTATCAAAACATTAGGACACAAACAATGCCGCAATACCCTTGGCAGCATTGGAAATGTAAATCTCTGGAAACATTGTCACTACAGAGAACTAACTCAAAACATGTGCCAGTCTTTAGGCCTCATCTATGCTAACATTTTAAAAAGAATTAGAACTGGTCTGCTTACTAAAGATGCAAAATCCATCTTAAATAGTAGAATAATCCATGAGCTATATGGGCAAAACAAATCTGCTCCTGATCTCATGGAACAATTAACTCAACAAAATCTAAAATGTATGTCCTTAATGCAAACCCTTGCAAGCTGTAGTCAATTCAATGACACAATGTTGAAAAAAGAAATGCAACCCATAATGCATATAAGCTCCACAGACAAACTAGAAGTGCACAGCATGACCCATCCTATGTGTCAACAAGCGATAGCACAACTAAATATCTTAGAAAAATATATATCCAAAACAGCTGGATTGGAGAAAATATTGACTTTGTGTCTAAACTGCAGAGTAATTCTAAAATTCAACCATGACATAGAACAAGGTGTAGTTAATGGAACAATTGGTACAGTTGTTGGCTTCCAAACATATACACTAGACAACATTCAGTTTGACAACACCAAGTTAAAATATCTATCAAAAAGAATGGCTTTATTGAAAATTGCTCTGCCAGGCGACTCCTTACAATCCCTAATTAACTCCTTTGAGTTTGGTTATTGTACAGCAAAATAGAAATGGGTGTCACAGGTCACTGGAATAAGGCAGTAATAAAGCCCAAACCGTCAAAAAATGTGTAACATTGAAGGAAAAACTCCCAGACTCTGCGCCATTCAGTATGTATATACTTCGTTTAATGGTAATTCCAAATAAAAAAAGACGCTCTCTCCTTGATTACACGTGTTTCGGCTCGGCGGAGCCTTTATCAAATCAGGGCTGTTGCTACACACATATAATTACACCATTTGTAAATCAATCCACATTTAAAACAGAAACAGTTCATTCAAATGAAAAATTATGCATAACATGAATCCATCATTCCCAACATTATGGGGATCAAGACAAACAATATTTGCAAATACAGAAAATATTGGTTGGTGATGGGGAGGATTGTAAGGGGCTGAAGAAAACAAAATGTTAACACCAGAATAAGGCAAAATACAAAATTCAAATATAGAAAGCAAAAGAGAAAAGGAGACAAAACATAATACTATGTTAGTCCAATTGTGAATCCTTGAAATTCTTGTACAACACTCTACATTGGATATTATTCAAATGCATGTCAAAAATCCCCAAACCTATGGGGTTGCTTACACAAAATACTTTATGTGAAAAATCCACGTGACGGATGTCAGGTAAGTAATATAAGGGTTAAATCCCCAAGTCAAAACGTCTGTGGAGAAACGTATTGCATATTCCAATTTTATATACAGCACTTCACTGTCACTGATTGGTACATCCGCTTAATACATGTAACATATGTATTCATCTATTGCTTGAGTATTCTGTGGCTGTTCTGTGTAAACTAAATAAAATTTCTAATTGAGCCGCTGATCTGCTTGTGTCCCATTCATGCTGATGGGTTCATGTAACAGTCATCAATTGCTAGAATATTTTTATTTTTGTTTTAAGAGCTCTTGGTAGAAAAATGCCCACTATCTGATAAAGCAACTATTCAGCTTGTGTCTCATATTGTGCTGATAGGCCCATGTAACAATCATGCAACGCTGTTACCTCAATATCATCACGCAAATCGTTAATCGATAGGTGACCATAAGCTATATCCCAAATGGTATTACTAGTCATAGTCAGTTGTTGATAAAATAAATTTACCTGATCCTCATATAATCAACCTGTAGTTCAGTTCTACATCGAGTAACAGGTGAAGAACTCACCCTGCAGCTGCTGTCCCTCGCATCGGCTGAAAACGAATTCCAGAATTCCCTAGTTGTTACATGACTCTTAATTAGGACCAACATACAATGATTAATTCAGGCTCCATTAATAATGTTTTGTAATCTTATTTAAGTCGCTAACATGCTGAATGTGCATACAACCTTTTTTGTAGACAAGGGATGTCAGCGGGCACGTTAAGCATGAACATGATAGTACATGGATCTGAGATTGTGCGCAAGAGCGTACTTAGAGCATATGTAATATTGTTTAGGTACTAGTCTGCTAATATAACACACAGCCCACTAACGTAGGGGTGAGGCACATTAGTTATTATTATGTTCATGAATAACAACAATAACAATGAACGGACAAGACATCTCAATTGCCATTTAGTACACAATTTTATAGGATCGCCATATGTTTATACACTTTTGTACCAGATGTAATTACATGATATTTTTCTTACTAATTCAAGGAAAAACACAGACCGTATCGGTTAACATGTCAGCAGGCACATTTTAACAATGGGGCCCAGCTTGTAGAGAAATGGACTTTTCAGAGAGCGTATGTACCATGGCAACGTACGCCTAACGTTGCCATGGTTACAATACATCAACATTGGTTCTAAAATGGCGTCGGTTGACGGGAATTCATTTTCAGCCGACGCGAGGGACAGCAGCTGTAGGGTGAGTTCTTCACTTGTTACACAATGTAGAACTGAACTACAGGTAGATTATATGAGGATCAGGTTAATTTATTTTATCAACAACTGACTATGACTTGTAATACGATTCGAGATGTAGCTTATGGTCACCTATGGATTAACGTATTACGTGATGATATTGAGGTAAGAGTGTTGCATGTTTGTTACATGAATCCATCAGCACAAAATGAGACACAAGCTGAATACTTGCTTTATCAGATGGTGGGCATTTTTCTACCAAGAGCTCTTAAAACAAAAATAAAAATATTCTAGCAATAGATGACTGTTACATGGACACATCAGCATGAATGGGACACAAGCCGATCAGTGGCTCAATTAAAAATTTGATTTAGTTTACAAAGAACAGCCATAGAATACTCAAGCAATAGATTAATACATTTGTTACATGTATTAAGCAGATGTACCAATCAGTGACAGTGAAGTGCTGTATATAACGTTGGAATATGCAATACCTTTCTCCACAGAAATTTCGACTTGGATAATGAACCCTTATATTACTTACCTGACATCTGTCACACAGATATTTTCCATAAAGTATTTCGGGTAAGCAACCCCATAGGTTTGGGGATGTTTGACATGCATTTGAATAATATTCAATGTAGTGTGTTGTACAAGAATTTCATGGATTCAAAATTGGACTAACGTAGTATTATGCTTTGTCTCCTTTTCTCTTTTGCTTTCTATATTTGAATTTTGTATTTTGCCTTATTCTGGTGGAGAGGGCGTCTTATTTTATTTTGAATGATCATTAAACAAAGTCTATACATACTGAATGGCGCAGAGTCTGGGAGTTTTTCCTTCAATATCAAGTTAAAATAATTGGCTGGACAATAGCAGGTTTCCTTCTTTTCAAAGACATGTACGTACGCAAAAAGCAATGTTCTCTAACTATTGCTTATGCTGTCACTATTCACAAATGACATGTTTTAACCCTAGAGCAAGCATTGATTGACATTGGCAGCACAGTCTTTAAAGAAGGTATGACTTACATAGCATTTCACATCTGCGTACACTCAATGGTCTATTCCTAATTAACTTTGATGCAAACAAAGTCAACACTGACATTCCTTGCATCCTGGAATAGAACAGGCTACAGGCACCATACAGCCCCATCTAGAAATGCACCCTGTACCTAAAAAAAAAAAAAAAGTTTAAAAGGCAAGTAATACAAATAGAAGCTATAGTAGATCTCCCAACAATACAGCTAAAAAACAACTACCAACTCCTTCTGCATCAAGCAATAACACTTTGTATTATACAACACTAACCAGCCACTAGCTATGGGTGTCGGCTGTGCCCACTATATATTATATACACTAACTAGCCACTAGCCATGGTCTTACACAATACTAGCCAGTGGCCACGGCCTTTGGCTGTGCCGATTGTATATTGTAATATATTAATCAGCACTATAAATGGCCTTTTGCCACAACCACTGACTACAGCTTTCAAAGTTTTCAAAGTTGCCCACTGTGTATTTGAAAACAGCGATGGGCTACTAGGTATGGCTTTTAACCATGCACATTGGTATTTTTGAAAACGAACCGACCACTAACTTTGGTCTTTGGTGCTGGCAAACAATGTACTGACACGTTCTATCTACTTATCCAAAAGATCCACAGATGTTAACATCAACAACAGAGTAAGTATGTGCACAGTGTGACTTCTTCAATCATAGACTACGAGGCCAATTCATGGAATTAATGTGCGCCGAAAATTCCGGCGCAGAGGTGGCAAAACGTGCTAATCACAGTGCAAGTGCGAAAATCACAGGGAAACCAGCGCACATCGATTCATGGAAGTCTGTGAGCGAGAAAAATATTGGATGTGCGCTGAAAATGTGCGCAGCGCATGCCGGCGCACAGGTCATCCAACGGCGTGCGCCACGGCCGCTGCGAAATCGCACATAGCGCGGCGCAAATAACAAAAGTAGGCGGAACACGGGGCGTAACACTCAGAATGGGGAACAACGCGTGAAAATATGGGCGTCACAGGGGAAGTACAGGAGGCAAGTGCGCGGAACGCCCACACGCTCGCCTACAACTCATATTCATGGAATCGAATAGGGCAAGCCAGCGCACGGTCAAAGACGCGCACAGGGCCAAACAAGTCCGCCACAAGAAAGCAGGCGGTAGCATCCCTGCGCCTGAAATAAATGTGCGCCAAAATGTGCGCTAACAAAAAGCACCTATATACAGCTATGATGAATGATCCTTACTGTGGCCCTCTAGGACAAATGAGGTGCAAAGGGGTACCGACAAACACGGACACCCGCTGTGTGAAAAATAGCGTGTGCGTGTATTACGGGGTGCGTGGGAAATTCCACACGCGATTGGCCTGGATACGTGTAATTTGGTGTGCGCGGGAAGTTCCACACGCGATTTCAGCAGGGTACGTGTATTCCAAGGTGTGCGGGAAGTTTCACACGCAAATTTGCAGGGTATGTGTATGTCGGTGTGCGCGTGAAGTTCCACACGCAATTTCAGCAGGGTACGTGTATTCCAAGGTGCGTGGGAAGTTTCACACGTGAATTTGCAGGGTATGTGTATTTCGGTGTGCGCGTGAAGTTCCTCACGCAATTTCAGCAGGGTATGTGTACTCCGGGTGCGTGGGAAATTCCACACGCGAATCCAGCAGCCTACATGTATTTTGGGGTGCTGGGGAGTCCTACACGTGAATTGGCTGTGTGGGTCCTCCCAGCTGTTCTCTCTGCACCCTCCACGGCCCCTACAGGCAGCCCACACCACAGGGGACTACCCTGCACCCCTGCACATGTCCCGCAGGCAGCCCATCCACCATGGCCATGCCCCCCAGCCAACCCACATGTCACCTTGAACTACTGCCCACCGACACATGTCTCCCAGCACCCCCACTCCCCAGCAAACAGGGGCACCCTCCACCAGGCCCCCACTCATGTCCAACTCATGTCTCCCTGCACCCCCACCACCCTGCATCCAGGGGTACCCTCCACCAGGCCCCCACTCCTGTCTCCCTGCACCCCCACCCCCCAGCACTGTGGGGCACCCTCCACCAGGCCCCCACTCCTTGTCTCAATCCTTCCTTACATCATCACCCACAGTTACCCATTGGTGGCATAGATCACAGATGACTCTCATAACTTAAACATTGGGAGCGGGTAAAATTGGAACATGTGGAGTTGACACTGCTGCCAAAGTCAAGGATTCATTCAGTGTTGATTACGTTGCACTGGTGGAATCAGGTGCTTAACATGATGCCAATTTCCATGCGCATAACACATGAGCCAAATGCATTTTTATTTTGTGGTGCTCATCTCATCCAATTTCCAATACGCATCACCCACAACATCCCAGTAGACTCACACCAGATTATTGAGGTTCCCAGGCTTTGAGAAAGAACATTAGAAGGGCCACGTCTTAGTATTTCCTTGCACAGTGTTAAACATGTTCAAATGTACAACTGGTGAGGAAAACATAAAATACCAAAAATGACAACTATAAAAAGACAATGGCGCAAAAAATGAAGCCTAATCTCTGAACTTCTTCAGCATTTCAAATGACTCTTCAAATAGAGTGTTCGGCTGTTGCAGGTTTTTTGAAGACCCTGGCTGTTGCTGTCAGCGCCTTTAATGGGTGGAGGTTGATTCTGTACACCCTGTGCTCACAGATACAGTAAAGATATAACACCACATATAATCCAAAAATGGCTGCCACCCAGTATGAGCCAGACCATCTTGTGCAATTTCAATATGCAACATCCACATCAACCCAGGGAACTCGCACTAGATGATTTATCATATTTTATGTTCCCAAGATTTCTGATGGAACATTAGAATGGCCACGTCTTAGTGTTTTCTTGCACAATGTTAGACATATTCAAATGTCCAACTGGTGACAAAAATATCAAATAACAAAAATGACAACTCTAAAAAACCAATGCCACAAAAAATGAAGCCACCTCTCTGAACCTCTCTAGCATTTCTAATAACTCTTCAAATAGGGTGTTCCTATATTGCAGGAATTTGAAAATTCTGGCTGTTGCTAGCAGCACCTTTAATCGATGGAGGTTAATGATTTATCATGATTCATGTTCCCAATATTTGTGACAGAACATTAGAAGGGCCACGTCTTGCTGTTTTCTTGCACAATGTGACCTGAACATCCTGTTCCTCCCTGTTAAAGCATGGCCTATAACTTATGCACAGAATCTACTGTAGAAAAGCATCACTACTGATGCTGTTCTCCACCAAAATAAAGACACTATTACTACTGCAGTCTAATGACCCACAGTCCTAATAGCAATAAGCCCTGAGTCAAGGGGGCATTCCTGCATCATATAATGCCCCATGGTCTTTGTTAAAGCCCTCTCATTGGTCAGACCTGTAACTGTGGGTATGCTACATATTCACCTTAACTCCATGGAAGAATCAGTTTGCCCAATAAACTGCCATTGACAGCTGTCACTATTTCTGTATCAAGTAGCAGTAGAGTAACAAGAACACGTTAAACTGCTGCACATGGAAACTTCAAATAAACCATCCCAAAATTTGATGACCTCTAATTTGTTTACTAAAATTGGATTGCTGAGCACATACTGCATCTGCATTTATTGTGGCAATATGCACCAGCTCATCTATTCCATTTCTATTAACATAACAGCAGTTTGCACAACCAATACCATTCCTATATTCTTTATGCATGTGTATTTGAAAATAAAATCAATCAAACATACTTTCATGAAGTTAAAAACTAGGTTTCACAAAACAATAAAACAATAAACACATGAAGACAATGGGCCTCATTACGAGTTTGGAGGTAGTCATGCTATTTTTACCAGAATGGCTACCCCCAAACCCGGGTCCGGGTCCCGAAAAATGGGAATTACTGGGCCATTCTGACATTTGCGGGCCCAGTAATTCCCATTTTCGGGACCTGGACACAGTATGTCCCCATTCCCATTTGAGCCCCGATAGGGCTCAATGGAATTGGGGAGGATGCTAACAATGGCCCCGTTAATGACAGGACCGTTATTAGTATCCTGGTCTGCTCGCGGGTACCTCTCTGGATGTCTGGGCTGACCAGGCGTCCAGAACGGCACCCGCGAGCAAACTCATAATGTTGCGGAGAGGTAACAATGGTGCCGGTAGCACTACCGGCGCCATTGTTGCCTACAGCAACACTTGTAATGAGTCCCAATGCATTTTCTCTTATAGATAACCACACAGTAACACACTTCAGCAAATCAAATGTTTTAATGCACACACATTTTCAAATCACCCCACACCAGCAAAAACATATTTTTAAAACACACACATTTTTAGATGACCCCGAAAAGCACTTCACCACACACCATAAGAGATTTTAAAAGCTTGTAGATAGAATCACATTTCTATTGCTCTGTGTTCATCTTTTATTTTGAGTGCAGGAAGTGTACTTAATGTTTATATATCATGCAACTCACTGAAATTCATTTTCTTTCCCAATACGCAGATTCCAACAATTATTCCCACCCATCTTCAACATATACAGCAGGACCACTTCATTGTTAACAAATACAGTATAATAACCAAAAAAACACTTAGCCCCATTATCAACATATTATCAAATAAAACTTTCAACAAAACAATGACAAACAACTGATTAATGTCACTCATGTTTTGTCACAGGTAACATGAACTGCACAGTGTGAGTTCTGCAGTCAAAACGAGAAAAGTAGACAAAATGGGGAGTTTCATACTTTACAAAATCAAAACCAGAAAAACAGGACTATATTCTAAGAGAACTAATAAAATGGGCGACACATTCACTGCAACCTATCACAAAGAAGTACACATTTACCACATTAACAGCAGCAAATTAGAAACAATGAAACACATACAAAACCTTGACCAGCATCAGTAGTAGCCACGGATCATGAACAAGCTACAAAGCTGACTTGTAGCCGTGGCTATGCATATATTTTCTACAAACTAAAAACCAAACTAAGCCAACCTTCAAAACTTCAAATAAGACAAGACAACACTTAAACACACACAGATACAATTCTCTGCTGTATCATCTGCATAACAATATGATTGTTGTACAGAAAAGGCATGATTATAGACGTGTATAGAAATATAACAGCGCCTATGGACACAACCAATAAAATGACAAAAAGCGTTTATGTGCCTACGCATGTGCTTTTCATAAATGCGGTTATTCAATATTCCTTCATGGGCATTTGCTGTTAGCCGTGGCTATTTGCAAAAACTGTGAATTAAGAAATGTATTTCGACTCCCCCTAATTCCAAAAAAGTTTCCCTAACACACATACCAGTCTCCCTCCACTCCCTATGCTCCTCCTCCACTCCCATGGTCTCTCCCAATCCCCCCCAAAACGCAATGCATCTTTGATGCTAGTGCACCCATAATGTCAGATAGCCACTTCTACCACACATCCACAAACACCGGTCATGCCATTTACAACAATATAGCAGTGGCTGCACAATGCCACATCTACCTGTGGGTAGCAACACCATACACTGAGTTGCTGCTGGATAGCTGCAGATAATAACAACAGTACCATCAACCAATTACAAACTCCAAAGCACACACATCATACATACTCTGCTCAAGCAAACTACTAGAAATTAAAACAAGGAATAGTTTTCCTGGAAACAGAAAAAAAAAACTGCAGATATCCTGGCTGGTGTGAAAACTGTGTGGCTGATCGGAGACATTTGGCTGTTTTGGTTACTGGCTTTTTGTGAAACACTAAATATTAGCATGGACCTAGGTTTGAGAGATTTTACAATTAAATGGTTTGGATTGCGGGGAATGCGTTGGTTCCAAGTTTTTCTAAAATTGTTAAGCCTGAGAAGTACAGGGCAGCCAGACATCATACTAATTCATTGTGTAGGCAATGATTTGGGGAATGTACGAGATGTGTCCCTTATTTTAATGATGAAACAAGACATTGGAAAAGGAATGGAACTATTTCCTCACACTATCTTTATATTTTCCAATTTGACTAGATGGACCATCAGATTTAATGGTAAAATTGAGAAATCATAGAGAAATGTTAATAAAGTAGTTTCAACATTCATGAAAGACCACAACCAATTGTGGATTATAAACAACATATAGTTCTACATGGCCAATTTCTAGAGACACAATGGAATCCACCTAACCGATGATCGAAATGCAGTGTTCCTTCATAACATCAAAACAGTACTCCGAATCTGCTAAAATACTACACTTAGTGTACCCCAAAACAGTCCTTTTAAGGACTACTTATCACATATAAATAAAAAAATACAATAACATAATAAGGACTTTTTTGTTATCATACCATTGACTACAGTTTGTTGACTTTTGTTATAACTGCAGTTATAAATCATAAGTTAAAAGCGAGCAGGGCTCACTTTAGGTTTTAAAATGCAATAGAACTTAAAAGATCTAAACAGTACAACACAGCTCATGTAGTATTGTAAAGTATGTGAAGTTAAACAAAGCACAGAATAACACATGACAGTAAATTAGGTAGGGAAACATTTAATAGGCACACAGTATAACAGCAAGAGTGACAATACACAGACTAGACTACAGTGTATTGTGCATATAAAACTATAGTATGGTGGCTCCTTTTTGTATTCATTTTCTTCTGTTTCTCTACATACTCTCTCACGTATGTAACTCTGAAAACACACAGCCACAATATATAAGACTCACAAAAACTACTGTGTCACTAGTGATTTTTCACCCTTGACATCACTATACCTATAAAAATAACTTTAAAAAAGAAATAAGACACAGACACCCCAAAATGTATAGCTACGGGCATGGAACTACTCTTACTCGTGGGTATATCTAGTCTTTTATTCCCCTAGACATAGCATTGAATATCGGCAAAGTGGCTGGAAAAAATGCTTTTCTGCCCCCCCAGGACCTCACCAAGTGCCCCCCTGCTCTGTGTCAACTCCCCAACACCCCAGAAGGTCTCCTCCCCTCCCCTGCCCTCTCCCTTTCCCCTCACAACACACGCTGTATCTGTCATGCAGTTTGCTATGAGATGTCAGCTATTCGAGGCAACACGGTTCACCATCTTACCCTAATCTCCCACCTCTCTGACGCTGGTCTGTATAGCCGAGTGCTTGACTGGTTCGTGGCCTTCCTGGCCGATCATACCCAATCAGTCTCTCTTCCCCCTTTCTGCTCAGCCCGGTTTCACTTTTCTGTGGTGTTCCTCAGGATTCTGTGCTGTCCCCCATTCTGTTTAATGCTTATATTAGGCCTCTCTTGCTTCTCTTTTTGTCTCATGGGTTCCGTTATTACTAATACACAAGCCACACAAGCTACACAGCGGTCCGGCTGAGAAAGTGCCTTGAGGATCTGGGTGCATGGATGAGAAGCAATTGGTTAAAATTAAATGGCAGTAAAACTGAGGTTCTGGTCATGGGGACTACGTCCCTTCTTCGTTTCTGGACTGCAGAGTTCTGGCCTACTTCTCTTGGCCCTCTCCCTGTGCCCACTTCGTCAGTTAAGAACTTGGGGGTTGAAATCTCTGCGTCCCTTACCATGGACAAGCAGGTGGCAGTGGTTTACAAAACTGGGCATTTTAAGCTACGGATTCTTCGGAAGGTTCTTCCTTTTATCCCAGCAGAGTGTCAAGCTCCAGTGGTGGCTGCCCTGGTCTTAAGTGGGCTTGATTACTGCAACTCACTCTATCTGGCACAACCTCGCCACCTGAAAAACCGGCTTCAGTTACTTCAAAATGTTGTCGCTAGATCTATTCTTCGCCCCCCTTTTGGAGCCCATTTGTTTCCCATGCTAAGGCAGCATCACTGGCTTCTGTTGCAAACCATATTCTCTTTAAGGCCATGTGCATTGTACTTCGTGCCTTTTATGGCCTGGAGGCGGAATATCTGCAGGAGAAGTTTGTGCCATATGCTCCTGATCGCATGTTGCTCTCTCGGGCCCTGTTGGTGGGGGCACCCTGGTTCAGACTCTCAAGGACAGGTGGTTGTGCGTTCTCTGTAGCTGCCACCAAAGCCTGGAATGACTTGCCTCTCACCATACGTGGGACTGAAGTTCATCTTACTTTCCGCCGGCTGCTAAAAACACTACTATTCTGGTTGTACTTAAACATGAAATTCCTTTCTCGCAATCAGCGCCAAGATGCCTTTGGGCATATATGAACACAATAAATTCATATGACATAATATAACATAACATAGCAGAGGCTACAGAAAGTGTTGTGTTGCAAACTCAGCCCCTAGACCCTCTACAACTTCCAACTAAACTACAACTCAGTGCTCTCTAACCACCCCCCTTCCACTTCTAGCCTCATGGCATTTGCATGTTTTTTACCTGTAAATAGCTTTTTTCCTGTGTTTCATTTTCCTATATCTTCAGGTGTAGCAGCGGATATCTATTGTTTCGAGAGAAAAACAAGATGGTGGTCGTTTCATTTCTAAAAACACCCAGTTTCTGGTAAATCAACAAGATATAGCTATCTATTTTTGAGAAGGAGGCACCCCTTCTCCATCAAATATTTAAATAACTACTGCACGGAATAACCCCAAACCACGCATGCATGGATCAGGAGCCAACACTTTGTGGCCAAGTTCTTTTGGACCTAATCCAAATACGTCCAGTGGTTTGGGCTGTGTGCTTTGGCAAACATTTACCTTGTTTGTCTATGGTTAAATGCATGGGAAGTAGGCCTCACTTGTGGAGAAAATAAATTGTTGTTGACGCTTAATAACTTTCTTATTTTTTAATATTTATGTAACTCTGCAATCGTGGCGGCCCGCAGGTTTTTAATCATTTTCCGAATTTTGTTCAAATCCATTATTCGAATCAAAAGTTTTTAACAAAAGAATTTTGAGGGATTTCTATGGGAGTCCGCCTCACCTTAACTATAGGGCGCCTATCGCCGCCCTATAATATATGTATATTTACGTTCTATCTTTATAATCAATCTTCATTGGTCCAGGACTAACAAAACAAATTTCAGTTCCAGTTCTGGAAGAATGGTCATCATTGAAAGAAAACGTTTTCTCTCCTCTGCTGTCCCACCCAAGAAGTCTTGGTCGATGTTGCTATAGATGCTACAACACTTGAAGGGGTCGGAGCTTTATGGTGGTTTTCATTATTTCATGTCATGAGTAAACCTCAGCTTCTAAATGATTTAGCCTATTGGTTTAGGGGATTCACTGGGAGGTTTCCTTTGGCCAAGGTGGTGAACCATTTGGATGTTCAATTTAGTTGTGGGTGGCCATTAAAGTAGAAGCAAAAGGAATTTTTTAAAGGAATGATATCTTATCATTGCTCTCTCTTTCTTCGGTAATATCATAAATTCAACCATTTCTCCTGGAACTTCAGTATTCAGTGTTTTAAAAACATTTTCTTTGGTGCTGCAACCTCCAATTCCATTTTTGTGATTTTGAAGGTGCTCTTCTCAAATTCTAGTTCTCCAAACATGTTGCAGATTTCTCAAGATCCTTTTTGATGTTTTTGATAACAGGCTGATCTTGTTTCATGCTCTCATTTGATTGTCATAAATGACCAGAGAACAGCAATTTCAGCCATTAGCTTGGAGAAAGATGTTTATTTGGGACTTTTATGAGGATATGGTAGATATGAATTCCTCTTTGCTCCCACCTGAGCATCAATGAGATATCTTTCCTGGCTGTTTCCTGGAGGATGTCGATATGACCAATTTCCTTAGATGTATGTGCTGTTAGCACCCTCAGCGGGGGAGCCAGCCAATCATGTGACTAGGAACATGGGCTTGAACCACCGGTACAAACCCGCATTCCAAGCCCCCTAATGGCCGGCTCACCCCACCGCCATCTTTCTCCCACCCTCTGCCCCATTTTATTTTTTGTGACCCCCCCAGACCCCTACTTACATTATTTTCACTACAGCAGCCCTCGCCACCACAGCCGCACCTCCCTCTCAGCTTCACCCGGCTGCCATGGAAAGAGAAGAGGGGTTCTGTATGAAGCCCAGCCTTCCCTTTCCATGGCGGCCATCTTTGAAAAGGATTTTCCCACCTGCAACGGGATGCCACGTGCGTCTCATTGTAGGCTGTCATCCTTTTTTTTAGCACCCCGGTTTACGCCTTGGTAACCCGGGGTACTAATGGCCTTCATCCCCTTTCCCAGTGTCTGGAACAGGGATAACGGCCTGGAGCCCTCGTTATCCGCCCTTGATTCGCTCGGGCTGATAACTTGGGCTGCCGGGCCATTATCCCCTGTTACAGCCCCTGGAACGGGGGATGAATGCCACACGCCGACCCTGCATACAAGATATATAACACTTTTTGGTGCCTTGATTAGGTGACACAATAATAACAGATAAGATGTAATGAGAACATTTTGAAAAGACTGAGATCAATTATTTTGTGAGAAGCTTGTTCACATAGCAGTTTAATTGTCAACACAAATGCTGTTATAAATCTAATTCACGGTTAAAGGTTATTAACTTAGAGTCAGTCACAGAACTTGTTTGACCAGGTCTACAAGTGTTTTGTCACTTGAAGTGCACATCTGATGTAATGTGCCTGCCTCACAGTATAAATATGAAGATTACTAGCACTGATCAAGTGCTTTCTCACAGGGCACTGGAAACGTCTTGATGATAACTTTATATTTATTCTTATTGCCAAAAACCCTTTAACAAGCTAAACAAAAGAAAACATTTCATTTCTGTTCATTAAATCACAGAGAAAAGCAAAAATTCAATTGTATCAAAAGCAATATAAAATCACAAATAAAAATAGTGTACAATAGTAATTATAAATAAGTCCATTAATATAATTATGACAATCTCTATGAAAGCTGTTAGTGACTCTTGCCAGCACCCCACATATACTTAAAAAATACAGTTACTCATAATCAATTGAAATCTCAGCTCCAAACTTTCAATAAACCCCACAACACCATTGACTATAGAGGTAGTATGTCATGCGAGATAATTTGACCAAATGTTAATCTTCCCATTCCTATGCCAACTGTCCAGAAAAAAGTGCTATTTTGTTATTAATGCAGGGCATGACCTGATTAAGTGTTCCAGATCGAATCAGCATTTTGCCATGCTCACTTCACACTGACCATATTGCACCAATGATCTCTTTTGTATGAAATCGAAATAGTAGGAAAGGCATCCTCACGGAATGTTGAGGATAGATTGACAGATATGGCCCAATCACTACTTTTTCTGTGCTCTTTGCTCAAATTGACTAATGAGCCATAGAGTGCATGTGTTCTGTAATATCAATCCAATCCTGCTGATGCAGGGCTGAATGGGAAGATCATTTTGCTCGTGGCTACAGCCCAAAGTTCTGAACAGGATTGCAGCAAACATTCGCGAGGAGCATCAGCAAGGACCTCCAAGCATGGTTTTGCAAATCTTTCATGTGTTTTATATTTTCTAAAGTGTCAAAATGTAAGTACAAAAAATAATGATATAACTTTGGTGCCTGGTCAATGGGCCTGGCCCTGAGCAAGGACAAATGTGTACTCTGGTTTGCTTATTGGAGCATGGGGCATGGCCAAAGCCTGAGGTTTGAATGGGAACTGTAAGGGAGGAAGGGTATTTTTGTGCCCCCTGTACATTCTGCATGGAATGGATCTATTGCTCATTCCATCACTGGGAGACGTCCCTTGTCTGAAATCTGATGACAGACAGCAGAATCCACTGAATGACACATACAGACTCTATTTCATGCCACCCCAGGACTCCATCTTTTTACTAGGCCACACAAGGATTTCTAAAAAGTCATCTCTTCCATTGCCCAGCACTGTGCCCAGCCAGCCCAGACACCCCCTCCACCTCCTCCCCTGTCTGCGCCGCACAAGCTTCTTTCTCACAGAAGTACAGCCATGTATTGTTGCACCTCTCCTGTATCTTTCTCTTCCTCTGAGCTCATTGCCCTGTGTGTGACCGTGGTGGATCCTGACTTGTGTACTCATCCATCTCCACATACCCGCACTTGCCCTCTCAACCCCCAACTTCACACCCACCACTCACGAAACCCAGACCTTTCTGTCCGTTTGATGCTGATACACATCTAACCTCAAGTGACCAGAGCAGTCACCCACCACAGCTCTATGTCCCCCCCTACCATATATTCAATGAAGAAACAACAACTATCAATCTGTATCATGAGGCACCAGGTAGACCAAACCCTTTCGTAGTGGGCGCTGGGATTAAGGCACTATGGTTTACTGTTCCTCGAGGGCAAAGTTTAAGCTGGATATGTAGTTGTTAGCTGAACTTTATAGCCCCTTCCCTAAATGTCATAGATGAATGTGATGAGTTGTTTCTAGCCTTTTTTCTATGTTGTCAGAATAAAGAGATTAGTTAGATGATCTGTGCCTGACGCCTTTGACCTTCACCCCTCCCAGATGAGCCCAACTGACCCGTGTCCTGCGAAAAGCAGCAACTCTGCCTTTGTCAATTAAGCTGCACCGTCCCAGTATGGCTCATACTGTAACATTATAGTGAACCAATGGCCATGTAATATTCATCACCTATATTGTTTGTCACTGATAACGAAAGTTGTACATAAAATGTGCTGTTTTTGTATTGTTGGCAAAGCGCTCTCAGAGCAGCAGAGTCCTCTGTGTGCATATTTTACCTGATATAAACTTTGTTCAACTTGCAATCCATCTCCTGGTTTCATTCCCTACTGGGGTGTGTCCATTTATTCTGAGTTTGATATCTGCGTTTGGGGAATGACCACCTTAAGAACAAAAATTCTGCTTGCGCCTTCAGCCGGAATTACTGGACTGGATTACAACAAACCTGCGTGAGGCACATCAGAAAGGACCTGAAAGCATACTTTTGCAGATCTGACCTGTGTTTTACTTTTTTGAAAGTGTCAAAAAGTAAGTACAAAAAATAGTGACATAACTTTGCTGCCTGTGCAGTGGGCCCTTGGCAAGGACAAATGTCTACTCTGATTTGCCTATAGGGGATTGCGGCATGGCCGAAGCCCATTCCCCATGGATTTTGGAGACCGGCAATGGCCACAAGCCAGGAGCACTGGGCATTGGTCATAGTATGAGGGTACAGTGAGCACTGAACTAGGATGCAGGGTAGGTGCAATGGATTACAGCGATGGTTTGGTGGAGTTGGAGTCATGGTCGAGCCTCATGCTCTAGTCAATTCAACCATGACTTGCATCCCCAGCATGCACTGCTGATAACGACACACATCAGTATGCATTGAAAAAAATATGTTTGTTTAAGGAGGTTCACAGTTCTTTCAGATATGGTAAAAGAGGAATTATTATTAACTTATATACAGTGATGTAACATCATGAAACATTTTCACTCATAAAAACCTATGAAATTCATAGAAAAAACTTTGTTAAAGGGATGTTATAGTTAAGTTGCAGTAATAAAAATCTATGAAATTCAGTGAAAAAACATTGTTAAAGGGACGTTATGGTTGCAAGTACAACCAAATCCCCTGAGAAATTTGCCAGCTATGGCAAGCTAAGCAACCATAACTCGCACCACCACCGTGCACTGCTAAGACTAACACTTAATTCACTAATTCACTAAATACTCAGTGAAAAAAAAATGAGTTAAAGGAATATTATGGTTCAGTTGCACTAATAAAAACCTATGAAATTCAGTGGAAAAAACATTGTTAAAGGAGAATTATCCCAATCACTGTTCTTGCACCTGTCCCCCTTTTCCCCAGCAATCACCCCATCAAAATCCCAAAAGTTAAATCAAAGACACTTTAATAAAACCTCACTCTCTTCCTCCCCTGATCATTATTGTACAGAAATGTCTAATTCTCCCATTTATGTTTCCCATTCCGATACCCAAGCCCTTTCATAAATAAATGTACTTTTTATACCATAAATGTGTTATATATTAGTGCGTGAAATGTATTTTTTTGAAATAGCCTAATTATGAGTCTGCACACACGTCCGTTTTCTCATGACTCAATTTTAATTAGTTTGCGGAAACTGCGCCTGTTCAGCTGACCCCCAAGAGCATGTGCCTTGCGATTCTTGCCCAATCGGTGTCCATGGATGGCCCCGGATGTCGTCATGTGATCGCATCTATGCAGCGTGATGAGCTGTTCACAAATGTTGTCCGCACTCTGCGAACGGTTTAAAAGTGGATTTTCGGGCAATTTAGGGGGTTTCGAGTGAAAACTTTACCCAGGCACAGCTCCCAGACCTATTCTTGATCTGGCAACTTTTTTTGACTTTCCAAGGCCAATTTGCGACTCGGTTGTCTGCGGACAGCACGAATGTCCGTGGACAGTTCCTCAGAAGAGACCCACCAATTACTTTTCCTCATTCTCAATCTGGCTATCCAGGAGAGAGCTTTGGAGATTACTTGCAATACTGCATCAATGGCATCTACTATGGTCATTCCTCCTCCCCAGCCACCACTCACCACCAACATCAGCATCTGGATGGCATGGACAGGGGAACAGATGCAGTGATACAGATCACGATGAAGAGGAAGATGAAGATGAGGTGGAGTAAGTGCCTATCTTCAGCTCCAAGAGTGAGTCCTGGATGTAGCAATGTTTCACGACCATTGGGGATGTCCCAAAGGATCCTGCAGCCAAGGTCTGATGCACTGAGTGCAAAGTTGTACTCAGTCGTGGAAAATCTTGGTTGTATTTCTATGGGGAAACCTCCATGAAGTGCCACATCAAGTCTAACCACCCGAGTGCTCAGAGGAAGACAGTACCTTTCTCAGGGAAAAGTAGGTTGACACGTTCTATGCCATCTTTTTTAACCGCTCCTGTTAACACAAAGGATACTCCTTTGGGGCAGAGTATCCCAATGGCCACCTTACAGGCCATACAGAACACTGTTGACCCTTACCTTTTGAAGGTCACAGTACTATGTATGTACTGTGATGCACCGATCTGTAGAAGGGAGCAGTTCTGGAGTGCTTTTGAGGCCGCAGTCAAGGAGCACAAGAAATGCTGCCTCTTACCTCGGTCCACCTGCCCCTCTGTCTCTGTGGTTGGTGCCGCTTTCCTCCCTTATCTCTCCCACATTACATTGCCTCTCCTGGAAAAAACTCAAAAAGCCCCACAAAAATATAAAACCAAAAAAACACAAAACAAATGTTCCTTTAGATGCCACCTTTCCATGTAAAAAAATAGAAGTGAGAAAAAAAGTCACAGGGCCCATTGCAGCCTGCATAGCCTACAAACAGTGCAGTAGTCCACGGACACCTACAAAATTCCAGACTTGGGGTGGGGGCATGAAAATCATTTTAATAGTTTTTCATGCAAAAATGTTGGCTCTTAAAATAAACTTTTTTGTCTTTTTGACTTTTAAATATTTTTTTGATTATTTTGTTTTATATATTAAACTAACAAAAATTCTAATCAACATAATTATTATGTGTTCACAAAAACTGCTTCAATGCATTTTGACCGTTATCCAGAAAAATCTAGTTGCACACAACTCCATCTCTCTGAAAAATTTCGCAAAAAAGATACACAAATGTATTCATGTTGTGCCTTGCTTTTTCATTTGCGGAGAAAATACATTTGAACGCATACACATTTGTCTCTGAGCAATCTGAGAAAAATAATTTTGCAATTTGGAAACATTTCCATCAACTTTCCAAATAATTCCTTCAGTCCACAAATTCTTCCCTACACAATGAAGAACAATGATGTCTGGATGTTTTAAGTGAACCATATTCTCACAAAACGGAAGAACATCCACCCACTTCATCCCACGCACTGCATACCATGATACTTAAAATTAATGGAATCCAAGATTTCACCCAAACCACAGTGCTCAACATTGGCCCCCAGCCAATGGATCCAAAAGTCCCCCAAAACCCAAACACTCTGCCTCCTCAAAGACACAGCCATAGCAATTTTCAGTGCTCTCAAAGCTCCTCTATCCACAACTGCTGCTACCCTCTCTTCCTGTACACCAAACCCAGTAAACCTGATTGGTTAATCTCCACAGCCCCGTTTCCATGCCAGACATCCTTAAAAGGACTGGATATGCATATGCCTTCTGCAGACTACAGCAGTGTCCGTGGACATCGCAGTCACTCAAGGGGTGGGGGTAGCTTTAAACTCAAAATCAGTTATTTATTCTTTAGTGGTGGCTCTGAAAATAACCTTTTTTTTGGGTTTGTAAACAAACACCTTTTTTTTCTTCTTTTTTTGCTTTTATGTACAGTAGTACTACGCACTGTACATTTTCTCTTTTCTTGCAGGAATTTTTCAATGCATTCCTAACATTGTAAAGAAAAATCTGATTTCCAACATCTGTAAAATGAATGCCATCTTCACACCATCAGACCTTATATTGTCATTCTCAAAAGACGACATTCCTGCAGCATGCACAGCATGCAAAAAAGCAGAAACAGCTTTATTGACAAGCCACCTCAAATCTTCCATTTGTGGACTCAAAATGTTTGGACATCTCCATGTTTGCCTCTAATTCATTTCAGAAAAAATAATCTTAGCAGCAGGAAACAGTTCTATTAGGCTTTTCAAGAAATACTTTAGGGCAACCTGCAAATACATTTGAGTCAGATACCAGAAACTGTCGCCTTAACAATGCACAATTACAATGTCTGGACATTTAAAGTGAGCTATACTCTGGCAGAATGATAAAAACTTGCCAAGTTTAAACCACAACCTGCATGCTACAAAACTTCCACTTATGCCAGTCCAATACTTCCAAAGATGCCATAATCAATACTTCCAAAGATGCCATAATCTTTAGCATATACCTTCAATACCAAATCCACACACTCTGATTCCTCAAATCCATAGCCATAGCCATCTTCACTACACACAACAATCAAAACACCTACTACCCTCTCTTCATGTAAACCACAACCAGAACACCTTATTGGCTATTCCCGGCAGTCCCCTTTCCATGGAAGGCATCCTTGAAATATCTGAATGTGGCACTTACCATCCCTGGACTACCGTGATGTCCACGGAAACCCGTAACACAGGGCACGCTCTTCTACCCTTTCCACTTTCATGTTCTCAACACTCCCTCATTGGCTGCTTTCTAAGAGTCACACATCCATCCACCAATCACATTCAAAAACTCTACACCCAACTCTGTCATCTCAGTCATCTCAACACTTGATGTACAACTGAACTCTGAGAGTACATATCTCCTGTTGATCACATACATCTGCATCAAAAAGTAAAGTGAAACTCACCAACATTTCCATTTCCAGATTCAACGTCTGCATCTAACAATACATAGTACAGGTATGCTTATATTTTTTAAAGTATTTTCTGCAACTCCTTTCCAAATATATATAAAGGGGTCCTGCTACTTACCCTGAAATAGGCTTCTCAATAAGCATATTGTGTAGTATCAGAGATATCTCTGTATTGTAACCAGAGATCTAAATTTATGACACATTGATTCCAACGGAAGTAGGGTACTACACAATTTGTTTAATAGGTACCCTCTTGTGCTCTTTCGATACACTGGTTTTGTAACTAGCTGAACAAGTTTGTCACGTAACTTCTGTTTTAGTTTGTCTTTTATTGGATATTGTATGTTGTGTACTGTGGACCACTTCATTTAATTGGTTGTTTTAATTTCTATGATTTATTATTAAAACTTGATTTTAATTGTGACTGGTCCCCGATGTGATAAATTGTTTTTTATTATTCTGTACCTCTGGCATCTACACTTTAGCTTTGTCTCTCTTTATATATACAGGCTATTGTCCGCCCGGACATAGACAAAGTATACATTGCTAACTTTTCTTAGCTATTAGTATACCGGGCTTCCTCCTAGTATAAGTTGCATCTAGATTGGCACCAGGGGCTAGCAAAGATATAATCCAATGTGTAGAAGATGGTCCCATTTGTCCAAGTGTGTGCTACGTCAGATGAAGTGGTAAAACAATTATTCATTTATTCCAATCCAAGGCCATTCAGGCAGTCAACCACCCCCTGCAATTAACCTTTTTGGTTGAGGACCACACACCCCTCTGACCCAGACCATCAGGATCCATACAGTTAGATCTTAGGCCTTCAAAAATTAGTAGCTGGCCACCTGGAAACACATAAGACCAGTTCTGTAATAAAATGGTCAGAGAAAAAAGAAAGGAATCAAGATTGTTCAATTTGTGATGCCATTAAATATTCATGATCAAACAGTTCATCAGTTGGCCACCATTATATCATAAATGAGTAATGAGAATTCCAGTGCATACTTTGTAAGACCTGAGTATTAGATAAACAAATGCCCGTTATTGGTCCACCAAGGGGGTGACCTGAAGGACCTTGCTTGGCAGGTTGGCAGGAAAGACAAAAAACATCCATTGCTGGGGAGTTCACCAATCATGTCTCTTGTAAGGCAAAAATGGTTGAAGTTTGTAATTTACGTCTCAGTTTGACATTTGTAAACAAGTGTCCATTGCCTCTCGTAGTCCATGACAGTACTGTAAGCTCGGTAAATGGAGTTTTGACTTGAGTAATAGAAGGTCACTGTTGTTGTGATGCTGTTATTAGCCACAACTAATTATTTGTCTGCTATGAGGTTTGGATCATGTTTTTCAGACATTGAATTTCAACAGTTGGAATAGATTGTTTTCGATTCACATACAGATTGACAGGTATGGAACAAGGTCATGTTTAATGGGAGACATCAAAACCTAAAACTTGGAAATGTTCGCTTTTTGTCATAATATGATCAAAAATACATTTTGAGTTTAAATAAAGAAGAAAACAAGTGGCTCTAGAGTGATTGGTAAAGTCTGCTCTTTGTATGTCATGAGAAGAAATGTGGGACATACTTGGTATGGCCAAGAACAGCTGTAATATGGTCGATCTTCTCAATATCACTGAACAATTTTCAGCCAACAAACTTTCAAATAAGATACATGTGGATGATTCTGTATATGGTTATTTTCTTTATCCGTGGGGGTCATTTGAGTCACATGGAAATGTTGTGTGTATTGTTCACTGTTTGAAATTTCACTTGGGCCTACTGGTGTAAGCATGACAGAGTCCTTGTTCAATTGATTCAATTTGTTGTGTGCTCTGTGATACTGAGTGGTCTCCATGGGCATAACAGAATTTTAAGAAAGTTATACAGGTAGTTGCAATGTACTTTGCTCAATATGATGCAAATTATGAGGTCCTTCTGCTTGTGTCGTGATGTTCTGCACATTTAGTGACTTAGGTCAGGTGCACTATGACATATTTCAGTAGGAGATGGGTCAGATGATGTCCCCATTCCGATTATGGATGAACTTCTAAGAACATTAGACCCCTGTAATAGAGAGATGAGTTAGTGATGGCTGACTAGGTAATTATGCTTTGGAGCAATCTTCGAAGGTTGAGTGGTTTCACTTCCAGGTTGTAAAGATAGCAAGCTCTGGTGTGCACCTGCCTTAGAGCTCACGGTTGAATAAGAAGTCTGTTGGTGCTCTGTGAAGTTGGAGAGATTCTCCAAATTCGACCTAGGTTGAGCAAGGCTAGATTTAGACATGCCATGATACATACTTGTATTCACATTCATGATACGACTGTGTGTCATAACATGAGCCTTCCCTGGACATACTTTTATGAGCCCATTGATAGAATCTTTGGCAGTATTGATAACCTCATCAAGAATCAGTGATGGTTTTAGTTTGGTGGAGCATGAATATGGTGTATCTTTGGCCATTTGAGACAGCACAGCTTTGACAGTTGGTGGATTGAGAATAGAGGACATGAATTTCCTTGATGAACGATTATTATTCTTTTTTAAGTAACATATGGTTTTTGTTGCTGCCATTTATTCCAATTTGTGCTTATTTTGTTAGTTATAATCTGCATAGATGAAAAGTTTGCTATGCAACAAGAGAGGTCGCTATTGATAATAGTAGGAGGATCCAAAGATGTTAAACAGACAACATCGTCGACAGATGCACAATCAACCAGCACTTTGGAAGTTGGATTGAAGGATAATAGTGTACTGGACACCGATGTAGCCATTATTGGAACATTCAGGGTGAGAATGTCATTGTGCACAGGAACAGTGAAGGAAGTCGCATCATTGGGTATGTTTCCCCAACTTAAGTCATTTACAAGATCTAGATGGTCATACACCTTTCAGGACATAATTGTTGTCCAAATAAGAATTATTTTCTGCAATGTATAATTTGATGTTCAAACTTGAACAACAAGGATTCCAATGTGCCGTATTTGCTTTTGCCTCCAGCTTCAGTCCTCCATAAAGCAATTCTAACATACACAAAACTTGAATAATTTGATTAGAGTTTGATGAGACAGAGTATTTAATCTGCATTGCAGGCTGGGGGTCATTGTCAAAAATCTTACAGGCTGAGCAGTTGCAGAGGAGAAATAATATAAGAATCTGTGTGTGAAACAGATATTTGGAGGAGTATCTGGAAAACGGTTCTCTGAGATGTTTGACTTGAACAATTTATCAGCTGCAATCCTCAGAGCACTTTGTAAAGTTAGTTGAGAAACTGATGAAGAGGCTGAGGTTGAGGTGCATATAGAAGTAGTCAATGGGCCTCATTACGAGTTGGGCGCAAAGGGATACCGGGCACCAGTAAGGATACCGGTGCCGGTAATCCCTTTGCGCCCTATTCCGAGTTCCCTTAGCAGGTCCCTTCCTTAATGCCTGGTTTTACCAGACATTAAGGACGGGACCCGGTAAGGGACTGTAACGCTCACCTGGCTCCCACAGGGGTGTTGAGCGAAACAGGACAGCCACTGTCTCCACCAACGTGATGCGTAGTGCAGAGATGACTGACTGGACTGGCCCACCTAGCTTTGTCTGCTTGACCCGTAGAAGTAGTCTCTGAAAGATGGAGAAAGGGAATTAGCCACCCGTGGATTTGAGTATTAACACCTCACTGCGTCCCCACTTATCACTTCTGACATTCCCTTTCACAAAGCTCACCTTATAGTTTTGTATGATGAGCTCTCCATCCTGCGAAGAATGCAGGGGCGCATTCATGGCCAGTTATTTCACTGGCTTGAGGATATTGGAAGAGTCCTGGACAAATCTTGGCTCCAAACCTCCGGGTGAAAGGCCGTAAGTATATAGTTCTAATGAGTTCAAAATGTCCGATTAATCACTCTTGTCCAATTCCTTGTTTCTTTTGCAGCTTAGACACAAAAGATGATCGTCTTGTGGCAGCTGAAAGCGTTCAGGTAATACTCTATGTTTTGTAACACTGTCCGGTAAATGATGCCAAGGTTTAACTCGCTGCTTTCGCTTTTCTTGCCGGTGCAGCATAGGAAGATTTGGCGTGCTGGTGGATAATACCTCCTGCGGTGAAATCAGGTAAGCATATGGTGGCAAGAGATTGTCCTTGTTTGTTCCCTTGGCTCACCTTGTTGTTTTCTTGTCCCCCTTAGGCGCTGGAATGTGGAAACCAGGTGATGGAGACAGCACCGGATCGTAGAGATGCTGCGAGGAACAGTGAGTATGGCGCGGCGCTGCTGCTGGTGATGCGACGCATTTAAAATGAAGTCTGTTTCTGGTTCGAAGATGCACTGAATCCGAAATCAGGTAAGAAATCCAGTAAAGTTCTTGTTCTAACCTTTCTTCTTCTTTCCCTTCTTTCTAGGCACTCTGGATCTCGAGGCGGGCGTGGCAGGATGCTGGATGCTGACTGCAGACACGGTGAGCGTTACGCTGCTGGATGCAAAATAACGCAAAACATGTGCTGCTCTTCGGCCGTGGTTTAAATAGCCTTCAAAGTAGTCCCAGGTAAGTATTCCTCCACAGCCACACTCGAGTAACAAAATAGTCCCTAAGATAAAATAGTCCCTTCAAGCCTTACATAGGCGCCAGGACTGATGTCCCATATGAGCCTGGCGCCAGAGGCCTGTACCCAGATAGCCCCTAACAGGGGTTGCTGGGTTTGCTCCAGGTAACATGATGCCTGTTTCCGAGGTTGATGGACTTGGTCTGGATGCCCGGGTGTAGGCATCATGAGAGCACTCCCCCCCAAGGCCCCTCCTAAAGTCGTTCCTCCCCTTGGTCTTGGTTTGTCTGGGAAATTCCGGTGGAATCTTCTCACCAACCTAGGTGCATGAACGTGGTCACTAGGTTCCCATGACCATTCTTGTGGTCCGTAACCTTTCCAGTTGATTATATAAAAAAGACTTGACTTAACCATTTTGGAGTCCAGGATACTTTTCACTTCAAATTCGGGTTCCCGTCTATAAGGATGGGGTCATGTGGCTTGGTTAGTCTTGTCCCAGGTTGTACTGGCTTCAGAAGTAACACATGGAAGATGGGGTGAATTCGCATACTAGCAGGTAATTCCAATTTGACGGCCACCGGGTTGATAATGGCCTTAATAAGGTAAGGTACCAGATATCTAGGGTTAAAGGTCCGCTTTCCTTTTAGAGGTATGTGTTTTGTGGCCAACCAAACTTGATCCCCAATTTGGTATTGTGGAGCATCACTTTGATGCTGATCAGTGTTTTTCTTGTACTTTTCTTTCGCATGTTTCAAATGTTCAGTTGCTTCCTTAAAGGCTTGTGTAATAGTAGCGTGCAGATGGTTCACTGTGGGCATTTCTAAGTGTTGAGGCGAGTCAAGTTCTGAGGTTCGAGGGTGGTGCCCGTATATGGTATAAAAGGGGCATTGTCCAGTTCCAGAATGTACAGAGTTATTGTATGCATATTCGGAGATTCATAGAATGTCCTTCCAATTACTTTCAGTCTGATGTAACATACAACACAGGTACTGTTCAAGAGTCTGGTTGGTCCTCTCCGTTTGACCATCGGTCTGGGGATGGTGACTGGTCGATAACCTCACGTCGATTTGCGCCAATTGACAACATTTCTTCCAAAAATGTGAAATGAATTGACTACCTTGGTCAGAGACCAATACGGAGGGAAATCCGTGTATTCGAACAATGTTTTCGAGAAACTCCTTGGCCAGAATTGAAGCAGAAGGTAATCCCTTTAAAGGAATAAAGTGGGCCATTTTGGAAAAAAGATCCACAATAATGAGAATGGTATTAAATCCATTACATGGAGGTAGGTCTGTAATAAAGTCTAACGATAAGGTGTGCCATGGTGTAGGTGGAATATCTAAGGGTTGTAAAAGGCCAGCCGGTTTTTTCTTCTGACTTTTGTTTTGGGCGCAAATGCCACAGGACATTACAAATGACTTCACGTCTTTTCGCCAGGTGGGCCACCAGAATTGTCTCTTAATTTTAGCTACAGTTTTTGCGATACCTGGGTGCCCTTCCATCAGGGTGTCAGGATAATTGGAGATGACTAGTTCTTGTAGTTCCTTATGTGGTAGAAATAGACGCCCTTGATAATAAGGTAGGTCATTGATGACAGAGTAGTCTGAGCCTTTCTTTACCCAGTCCTGCAGGGCTGTTGGATTGAAGAGTTGTTGGATCTTTACCTGAATATCTTCTAGGGTTTGTAAAGTAGTTATGCCAAGAATTCTTTGTTCTGAAATGATAGGCACTGGCTCCGGGTTCACATATGCTTCTTCCATTCCTATTCGGGATAAGGCAACAGCCTTGCCATTTTTACAGCCTGGTCGATAAGTGATCACGAAATCGAACTCGGCAAAGAACAATGCCCATTGAAGTTGGCATGATGATTGGGCTTTGGCTGTCTTTAAATGCTGCAAGTTCTGGTGATCAGTGATTACAGTAATGGTATGGCTGGCACTGAGAAGATAATGCCGCCAAGCCTTGAAGGCAGATTTGATAGCTAATAGCTCCTTATCGGTAACCGCATAGTTTAACTCGGATGCCGAGAATTTTCTGGACCAAAATGCTACTGGGTGAAGTTGACCGGTTTCTGGATCCTTCTGTGACAGACAGCTCCCATGGCTAAACTGGATGCGTCGGTTTCAACTATGTATGGGAGTTCAGGACGAGGATGCTTTAATACAGGTGCAGACGTGAATTTCGCTTTCAGTTCTTGGAAGGCATTCTCAGCATCTTCAGTCCACAGGAAGCGTTTGTTTTTTTGCAAGAGCACTGTGATAGGGTGTACAACGTGCGAGAAATCCGGAATGAATCTGCGATAGAAATTACCAAATCCGAGCATGCTTTGTACTCCTTTAACTGAACTGGGTGATGGCCATTTGAGAATTGCGTACACCTTTCGAGAGTCCATTCAAACTCCTTTTGGAGTCAGGATAAATCCAAGGAATTCAACTTCTGTAGTATGGAAAACACATGTTTCCAATTTTGCATATAACTTGGGCTGGCGTAGTTTCTCAAGGACTGCACGAACGTGCTTCACATGGTCAGATTCTGAAGAGGAGTACACTAGAATATTGTCTATGTATATGACAGCACAGACGTCAATGAGTTCATGCAGGACATCGTTCATAAAATACTGGAAGGCTGCTGGTGCATTGTACAACCCGAAGGGCATCACCTGGTATTCGAATAACCCGTACTTAGTGCAAAAAGCAATCTTCAATTCGTCGCCTTTCTTTAAACGTACCAGATGGTATGTCCCTCGGAGATCTAATTTAGTGTAGATGCAAGCGTCCTTTACTTGGTCTAGTAATTCTGGGATCAGAGGCAATGGGTATTGGTTCGTAACCGTGATCTGATTTAAGGCGAGGTAGTCTATGCACGTTCTGAGGTCACCTTCCTTTTTTGGCACGAAGAACAAATCTGAAGATGCAGGGGACTTGGATGGACGAATGAAGCCATTGGCAAGGTATTGGTACAAGTATTGTCATAGGTGAAGGTTCCCGGGCTCTGTAAGTGCGTAAATCCTACTACATGGAGGTTGTGCACCAGGTATGAGATCAATTTGACAATCGTATGATCTGTGAGGTGGTAAGGTGTTTGCCTGTTCTTTTTGGAAAACATCCTGGAATTCTTGATATTTGTGTGGTAACTGCACAACTGGATTAGCGACTGTGGCCCGGTCCTTGTTCAATGTACAAGGTTTTTATTGGGTAACAAGTATGTGCACAATCCGGGAAAGTTATTCTCTTCTCTCGCCAATCAATACAAGGATTATGTGTTTCCAACTAAGGTATCCCCAGTATTATTTGGAACTGCGGGCTTTGATTAAATCAAACACAATAGTCTCTTGATGCCCATCCTGACCCAATAATGTCATCTCTGCGGTGGAATGAGTTACAGGCCCAGAGGCAATTTCAGTTCCATCGACTGTGGTGATGACATACGAAGCGGTCTTTCTGCAGAGAGGTAGATTCATCCTAGAAGCCAATTCGTGGTCCACAAAGTTTCCTATGGCCCAGCTATCAATGTATGCCCTAACTGCGTGCAAACGTGATGCCTGCCTTGGATCTATAAGGACCATTGGTATGATGAAATGCGAGGTCTGAGTATCCTTCTTCAAGCTCAGCAAGCGGACCTCTACGCTTGTCGGGCGTGGTCGTTTCCCGTGTCAGGCTCCATATGGCTTTTACAAGCAGCTCCTACCACCTTCTTGGGTGGTTTTACAGGGCAATCCCCTAGAAAATGTCCCAAAGTTCCACAATATAGACATAATTGTATTTGCAGCCTTTTTTCTCTTTCCTTCTGTGTCAAGGGTCCTTTAACTCCTCCGATTTGCATGAGTTCTGAGGCATCTGTTCCTTTGGGGGTAGCGTTGGGTTTAACCAACACCCGGTTCTCGAACTTGGCTCGATCAGCCTTTCGATTCTGAAGTCTGTGATCTAACTGGACCACTAAGTCTATATATTCAGCACAGTCTTGAGGTGGGTTCACAACTTGAGCCAAAACATCTTTGAGTTCTCCTCGAAGTCCCCGATTTAACAACGTAATCCGTTTTTCCTCGGGCCATCCAGTTTCCACCACCAACCTATTAAAGTTTGCTATGTAGGTTAGAAGGTCTTGGTTACCCTGTCGTAGGGACAAAAGCTTGTTATCCAGGGACTGTCCTTGAGAGTGCCGGTCAAATAGTCTTTCCATGCTCATTTGAAAACCCTGAAAATCCTGAAGAATAGGGTCATCCTGATTGACTAGTGGGATTGACCAATCTGCTGCACTGCCGCTGAGATATGATAATACGAAGGCTACTTTGGCTTGATCATTTGGAAAGGTTCCAGGTCTGCATAAAAAGTGCAAACGGCATTGGTTCATGAACATGGCGAATCTTTTTGGGTCCCCCGCAAAGCGTTCTGGCGGGGCTAAAGGGATATTGCCTGGTAAAATCACTTGCACAGGGTTGCTTGGTGAAACAGGGTTTGGAATCCCCCCGAGTCCCGGTAAGGGTGTTTGCCCCACTTGGTTTTGCAGTAATTGTCTAGCAAGATCATTAGTGCGTTCCTTCGAAACAATCAACTCTCTCCTTAGTGTATTAGTTTCTTGGTGAGCGGCATGTACTTCAGCCCTAAATTCCCCTAATAGTTGGGCCAGTTGGTCAGTTTCTGAGGTCTCCATGACACCCGGGTCAGAATTTGTAGGAAGGCTTTGCGTTCTGTTACGCTCACCTGGCTCCCACATGGGTGTCGAGCAGAACTGGACAGCCACGGTCTCCACCAATGTGATGCATAGTGCAGAGATGACTGACTGGACTGGCCCACCTAGCTTCATCTGCTTGACCCGTAGAAGTAGTCTCCTAAAGACGGGGAAAGGGAATTAGCCAACCGTGGATTTGAGTATTAACACCTCACTGCGTCCCCACTTATCACTTCTGACATTCCCTTTCACAAAGCTCACCTTATAGTTTTGTATGATGAGCTCTCCATCCTACGAAGAATGCAGGTGCGTGTTGATGGCGAGTTACTTCACTGGCTTGAGGATATTGGAAGAGTTCTGGACAAATCTTGGCTCCAAACCTCCGGGCGAAAGGCCATAAGTGTATAGTTCTAATGAGTTCAAAATGTCTGATTAATCACTCTTGTCCAATTCCTTGTTTCTTTTGCAGCTTAGACCCAAAAGATGATCGTTGTGGCAGCTGAAAGCGTTCAGGTAAGAGTCTGTGTTTTGTAACACTGTCCGGTAAATGATGCCAAGGTTTAACTCGCTGCTTTCTCTTTTCTTGCCGGTGCAGTGTAGGAAGATTTGGCATGCTGGTGGATAATACCTCCTGCGGTAAAATCAGGTAAGCATATGGTGGCAGGAGATTGTCCTTGTTTCTTCCCTTGGCTCACCTTGTTGTTTTCTTGTCCCCCTTAGGCGCTGGAATGTGGCAACCAGGTGATGGAGACAGCACCGGATCGTAGAGATGCTGCGAGGAATGGTGAGTATGGCGTGGCGCTGCTGCTGGCGATGCGACGTGTTTAAAATGAAGTCTGTTTCTGGTTCGAATATGTGCTAAATCCGAAATCAGGTAAGAAATCCAGTAAAGTTCTTGTTCTAACCTTTCTTCTTCTTTCCCTTCTTTCTAGGCGCTCTGGACCCGAGGCGGGCTTGGCAGGATGCTGGATGCTGACTGCAGGCACGGTGAGCGTTACGCTGCTGGATGCAGAATAACGCAAAGCATGTGCTGCTCTTCGGGCGTGCTTTAAATAGCCTTCAAAGTAGTCCCAGGTAAGTATTCCTCCACAGCCACACCCAAGTAACAAAATAGTCCCTAAGATAAAATAGTCCCTTCAAGCCTTACATGGGCTTGGATGCTTGGATCCCTTGCAGCATGGTCTGCATCAGGTAAGTTTTAACATATGAGCCTGGCGCCTTTGGCGCCAAGACTGATGTCCCATATGAGCCTGGCGCCATAGGCGCCAGGACTGTACCCAGATAGCCCCTAACAGGGGTTGCTGGGTTTGCTCCAGGTAACATGATGCCTGCTTCCGGGGTTGATGGACTTGGTCTGGATGCCCGGGGGTAGGCATCATGACAGGGACTTTAGAGCTAATAACGGTACCACAAATTGTGGTACCGTTATTAGCGCCTTCCCCCTTCCCATTGAGCCCTATGTGGGCTCAAATGGGAATGGGAAATGACTTTTCTATGGGGACTTACCGGTCCCGCAAAGGTCGGAATAGACCGGTAAGTCCCCATTGAACTAGGGCAGACTCGGTACCGGTATTGGAGGTATTCATGGTGCTAATACCGCCATGATTACCTCCAAACTCGGAATGAGGCCCAATGTATTTCCAGTTTTGACTGTTCCAAGCAAAAGAAAGAACAATGTTATCAAATTAGTTGAGTTAAGTTGCCTTGATGATGAATAATTATTAGAACTGTTTGTAACTAATGTTCCATCAACATTGGCAAAGGAATATAGGAGGGTGTGTAACACGATTCCAAATGGTCAGAGACTATTTCTGAAGCAAGAGGAAGAGGCAGATGTGTGGCTAGTACGATTTCTGCATCTGAAATTTCCTGAATTTTTCCATTGTGAGGTGGTAAGGTTTTTCCATTGTGTAGTTTACACATAAGGGAAATTCATTCAAGAGTAATGAAAGTATAAAATGTTAAAAGCAAACAACAAAGAGTGATTGAACTGTGATATTAAGTGTCAACCATAAAAGTCTATTACACACTTTTGCCTAATGGCTTTAAGGCACACACTCCCAATATCTTATCACTCTGGCAAGAGTAGAGTAAATGTATCTTTGATGAACAAAGCACAGGCTATGAGTAGGTGTTTTTCAATCACACTCCCAAACAAGAGATAGGAGCAAACATTTTTCCCTCACATTCCTGAGCAGGGGCTGTGTGAAACATTTTCCCTCACACTCTGAAACGACTGTGCAGTGTGACCATTAACCATTACCGCCTTACTACGAGGTCCCTTAGCGGGTTGGTGCTTTAAAGCCTGCTTTTTGCAGGCGTTAAAAACCATCCCCGCTAAGGGGCCTTGGTGCTAATTACGGAACCGCAAAATTGCGGTGTCGTAATTAGCACCTTCCCCATTCCCATTATGCCCTATGGGGCAAAAATGGGAATGGGGAAGGGCAGTGGTGAAGGGGGAATTACCGCCCGCCAACCTTGGAATAGGGAGGTAATTCCCCTTTCCACCAAGGCGGTGCCGGTATTTTACCGGCATGGACCAAGGTGATAATAGCACCTTGGTCCTCCGCCTTCCGTGTAATGAGGCCCTATGAGTACCTCTAGTGCACTCACACTCCCAAGCCACGTAAAAGTTCACAAAGAAACAGTAGAGCAAGGACGTAAGGGCAGATGGTTTGGAAGCAGTGAGACAATTCAAGGCGTGATTGTTTTCGAAACATAAGCAAATTAGAATCACAGATGTAAAATATAAATTGGGTGACAAGGGAGCTGTATTCTTCAGCTCGGCCTCTGCCTTCCGAACTCTGAACAGTGAACACACTGCCTGCACACTGCGCCACGCCCCACGCAGGCACATTGTGTTTATAGTACAAGTCTCGCTCTTGCCAAAAAAATTGTAGACATACTACCAGTGATCCAGAAAATGACCAGCAAAACAGTTAACATCTTCTCGCCACTCTGCCACTGAATACACTGAATACACTACTTGTACACTGTGCCACGCTACACCCAGGCACAGTGTGTTTATAGTACAAGTCTTGCTCTTGCGATAAACAGTGTAGACAGACTGCCAGTGATCCAGCAAATGACCAGCAAAACAGTTAACATCTTCTCACCACACTACCACTGAATACACTGCTTGTACACTGCTCCGCTCTCCACCCAGGCACAGTGTATTTATAGTACAAGTCTTGCTCTTGCAATAAAAAGTGTAGACAGACTGCCAGTGATCCAGCAAATGACCAGCAAAACAGTTAACATCTTCTCGCCACTCTGCCACTGAACACACTGCTTGCACACCGCTCAGCATTTTCCATTTTCCATTCCATAAACATATCACACTTTCCAACCTCACTCTTTACATCCCTTACACTGCCACCATTGTCCACCTGCTCGCACATATGCATATGCCACCAAAGTATCTATATACGATACTTCACCTTACATATAAAGTACTCTTCTTTTCTAACCTCTACTATAATACACCAAACAATGCTGCAACAACAATCCACCACTGCATTAGCACTAGGCCACACTTTCCCTATTCTTAAAAAAACACTACACCACATTACAAATGCATTGGCCCACAAACACAGTGTTGGTTAGGTATACCAAAGAGGACCGGTGTTAACATCAAGCAGTCACCATTGCAGAGTACCCAGGGCCCAACAAACCCTCCACCAGTATACAGACGGAGGACTCAGCCAAGGGCAAGTTAGAACTGCCCTTTATTTTCCAAAACAGACAGGGATCATACAGGAAAAACTGAATTATCCAGCAATCACAGCTCCTGAGCCCGTGCCAGGGGCTTTTGTTGAGGTCTGACATCACATAAACCTAAGAGCCCACCTGATTAGGTGTTTGGGGTTGTTTTAACTATAGTTGGCACACATAGAGGTTATCTGACTGGCCCTTACATGTCAGGTGCCTTTGTCTGAGCCTTCCCCTGGAACTATCTCTTACATATTTGCAGGGTTGCATGATTACCATTGGCCCTTGCTCTTTGCCATCCACCCCTGCATTTGTGTTCCCTGATTGGCTAGAGCTCATCTCCCCAGGCCTGGGACCCAGCTCTGTTCTCACTGCTCCATGCACTTTCTCAAGGTGATGAGAAAGACTAGGTGTTCCGGTTGTTATTATTATTAACTTTATTGTTTTTTTTTATAAACCTTTACAAAATTTGTCATAAGATACATTCTTTTACAAAACATTTAAAACACAGAATTTAAACCAATATGAAACAAGCAATATATACTCATTAGAATCCTAAAAGAATCTTAAAATACACTCCTCAGGCTTATAATTCCCTTTGTTAATACATTGATAAATTCTTACTTAAAATTTGGAAAACATTAAAATTAGAGAACATTTTTCTACACATTAAAACACATAAAGCTACAACAATATTTTCGATGATGACCAAATATCATGATACATCACATATAACCCTCAAGAATTAATTAACACAAATTTTCAATATTGTCGAGTTACCATGAAGCATCTCATACCAGATATTTTCTCTATTCACATTTGATGTATCATTAACAAACTTTGAGAAATATTCAATTCTTTGTTTCACTAGACTTGGACATATCAATAACAAATGTATTAGCGATTTCTTTGTACCAAGTATGTTACAATGTCTACAAGTTTTAAAAACCACAACATTTATAGCTCGAATGCTCTGTATCTCGTAAGTATTCAAAACATTAAGCCGAAATCTCATTGTTGAATTGTGAAAGGATCTAGACAGATATTTCACTAGATATTTCTCTGGTACTGTGTACCATTTCCAAAAGGAAATTAATTGAGAATACAAAGACGAGTTTAGGACCACCACATTATTCTCAAGCCAATCATAAGCTTTTATCAGATCATTTACCTTCTGGGTCGAATAATTTCTTGTCACATACCTTTTTTAGGTCTTTCATGAAAACTCGCTCCAAATCCCTTCCCAAGCATTGATACAATGTATGATTTTCACCGACTAGACACTTACGCATTAGCGATAGTTTTTTCCGATATACGATAATTATTAAGGATGTCAAGCACAGCTCATAATGTATCATTTCTATAGGTCAACATTTCGGTAAATGTCTCAGTACCTTACACCATATACAGGCCTCAATGGTTTTCAGATAGGGTAACAAATCGTTAGAACAAAATTCAAGACCATAAGTCAGTCTTGGAATGGATTTGGTACGATAGAATAGGATACATGCACTTAATGTAAATTTCCCATATCTCCTTTCTATTATTTTCATCTGATTAGCAATGCATTGGGCCGTCGTTTTAATTAACTTTAACATGTAACCAAATGAATGTGCACTGGTATTGGCGTAGCCAAATATCTCAGCACGGAGTGATTTTTTATTTTTGTACCACCGCAGAACATTACCAAGGAATCTTGTTTGAGTGGTTTCACACCTGTTTGAAAGATCACCGTTTTGTTCGGGTTTAACAGCAGTTTTCTTTCCTTTATAAAAACTTCAAATGAGGTCATCATTCTCTGCAGACCAACTTTTGTCCCATCAAACAACAAAAAGTCATCTGCGTATGCAACCCACTTTATTATTGTGTTACCTATCTTTGGGGAGACTAAGCCACTTACATCTAGGAATTTTCCTACCTGAGATACATAAAGATTAAAAAGAGTAGCAGCAAGCCTACAACCCTGACACAACCCATTATTCATTTTGATTTGTTCTGATAGTAGACCTCTATTACTTAAACACACTCTCATTACAGTACCCGAATATAACATTATTCTAGAAGACCTTTTTCCATTCCCAAGTCATCTAGAGTCCTCCACAGTGTGCACCTATCTACCTTATCAAAGGCCATAGAAAGGTCCATTGATGCAATATACAGGGCATGGTTACCTTTCACTTTGGCTTTCTCCTGCAAACTTGCTACTGTCTATCCACCTACATCTGTTCCCATAGCTTGTCTAAAGCCTATTTGTCTTGGATCCAAAATGTTGTTTCGCTCAATCCATTTATTTATTTCTTCTGGGACTATTGCTGTAAATATTTTCGATTCAACATCAGACAACATGATTGGGCGGTAGTTTAAAGGGCTAAGGCGATTGCCCTTTTTAAATATTAAAATTGCATATGACATCTTCCAAGATGTAGGAATCCGTTTAACCCTTGCAATCTCATTAAACAAGCAATTCAGTAAGCTAGCCCATAAATCAATGTTGTGTTTTATGTAGTGTAAGATAAATGATTTGGGCCTGGTGTGGATGAAGCTTTAACCTTTTTAATGTGCTTTGAGATATTCTTAATTGAAATATCCAGCAGCCAAGCCTGGATGCTATTATAGTTAAACATTTTCTGCACATCTGAACGACTATATAAAATCTCAAAGTATTTCACCCATACATCTCCCGCTATAGGATTCATTGAAAGCTGCAACTGCGTAACTTTGGTACCATTAATTAATGACCATGTTTTAAGTGTGCTACATCCCTCCATGGCAGAGAGCATTGCTTCACCGTCTCTTTGTGCCTTGTAAGCACGATGCGATATAATCCAGGTTTATATGTTTGTTTGCAATGCTTAATTTTTTTCATAATTTCATCTGGATTGCACTTTTATTTATTTAGACTACGCACCTCTTTACGCAGTTGTGACTTTCTTTTTTTAACTTCATTATCAAACACATGGGCACTTTTAATCACAGGTATTGGATCATATATTTTTCTTACATTTGTTTTATCTAGTGTATATTGTATATAGTCTTTAAAGGTTCCGCCAGCATATGTATCCAATTTCCATTAAAGCGGATAAGACATTTAGGGGGTAATTCATAGAATTCAGCGCACAAGTGGCGCACGCGGCTGGCGCACAGTGTGCGCGTGTGAATCCCTGCGCCAGCCGCGTGCGCTGAAATCCATTTCCGCGCACAGCGTATTCATGGATTCCAGCCACCAAAACCAGCCGTGGCGCACAGTGGCGCAGCGACCCTGCAGCAGCGCCAGTTACGCCCCCAAGAACGCCTCCCGCGCAGGGAAAAGCCATCAACATACCCAATCCAGCGCAAAGGGCTGCGCTAACCCTGTACCAGCACAGCAAGCGGGCTACGTGTATCACTGGGGTGCGCGGGAAGTACCTCACGCGATTGGCCCCGTGCGAGCACGGTACGCGTATTTCAGGGGTGCGCGGGAAGTTCCACACGCGATTCCATCAGGGTACGTGTATTTCGGGGTGCGCGGGAAGTTCCACACGCGATATCAGCAGGGTACGTGTATTTCAGGGTGCGCGTAAAGTTCCACACGCGAATGGCCTGGGCGCGTGTATTTCAGGGGTGCGCGGGAAGTTCCACACGCGATTGGCCTGGGCGCGTGTATTTCAGGGGTGCGCGGGAAGTTCCACACGCGAATAGCCTGGGTGCGTGTATATCAGGGGTGCGCGGGAAGTTCCACACGCGAATAGCCTGGGCGCGTGTATTCCAGGGGTGCGCGGGAAGTTCCACACGCGATTGGCCTGGGCGCGTGTATTTCAGGGGTGCGCGGGAAGTTCCACACGCGAATAGCCTGGGCGCGTGTATTTCAGGGGTGCGCGGGAAGTTCCACACGCGAATAGCCTGGGCGCGTGTATTTCAGGGGTGCGCGGGAAGTTCCACACGCGAATGGCCTGGGCGCTTGTATTCCAGGGGTGCGCGGGAAGTTCCACACGCGAATGGCCTGGGCGCATGTATTTCAGGGGTGCGCGGGAAGTTCCACACGCAAATAGTCTGGGCGCGTGTATTCCAGGGGTGCGCGCGAAGTTCCACACCCGAATGGCCTGGGCGCGTGTATTTCAGGGGTGCGCGGGAAGTTCCACACGCGATTGGCCTGGGCGCGTGTATTTCAGGGGTGCGCGGGAAGTTCCACACGCGAATGGCCTGGGCGCGTGTATTTCAGGGGTGCGCGGGAAGTTCCACACGCGAATAGCCTGGGCGCGTGTATTTCAGGGGTGCGCGGGAAGTTCCACACGCGAATAGCCTGGGCGCGTGTATTTCAGGGGTGCGCGGGAAGTTCCACACGCGATTCCATCAGGGTACGTGTATTTCGGGGTGCGTGTGAAGTTCCACACGCGATATCAGCAGGGTACATGTATTTCAGGGTGCGCGTGAAGTTCCACACGCGAATGGCCTGGGCGCGTGTATTTCAGGGGTGCGCGGGAAGTTCCACACGCGAATGGCCTGGGCGCGTGTATTTCAGGGGTGCGCGGGAAGTTCCACACGCGAATAGCCTGGGCGCGTGTATTTCAGGGGTGCGCGGGAAGTTCCACACGCGATTCCATCAGGGTACGTGTATTTCGGGGTGCGCGTGAAGTTCCACACGCGAATAGCCTCGGCACGTGTATTTCAGGGGTGCGCGGGAAGTTCCACACGCGAATAGCCTGGGCGCGTGTATTTCAGGGGTGCGCGGGAAGTTCCACACGCGATTCCATCAGGGTACGTGTATTTCGGGGTGCGCGTGAAGTTCCACACGCGATATCAGCAGGGTACGTGTATTTCAGGGTGCACGTGAAGTTCCACACGCGAATGGCCTGGGCGCGTGTATTTCAGGGGTGCGCGGGAAGTTCCACACGCGATTTCAGCAGGGTACGTGTATTTCAGGGGTGCCGGGGAGTCCTACATGTGATTTGACAGTGTGGGTCCTCCCAGGTGTTCCCTGTACACCCTCCACGGCCCCTGCAGGCAGCCCACACCACAGGGGACTACCCTGCATCCCTGGTCATGTCCCGCAGGCAGCCCACCCAACATGGGCATGCCCCCCAGCAAAGGCACATGTCTCCTTGAACTAATGAACACCAACTCATGTCCCCTTGCACCCCCACCCCCCAGCACTGTGGGGCACCTGCCAGCAGGCCCCCACCCATGTCCAACTCATTTCCCCTTGCACCCCCACCCCCCAGCACTGTGGGGCACCTGCCAGCAGGCCCCCACCCATGTCCAACTCATTTCCCCTTGCACCCCCACCCCCCAGCACTGTGGGGCACCTGCCAGCAGGCCCCCACCCATGTCCAACTCATGTCCCCTTGCACCCCCACCCCCCAGCACTGTGGGGCACCTGCCAGCAGGCCCCCACCCATGTCCAACTCATGTCCCCCACCACCCCCACCCCCCAGCACTGTGGGGCACCTGCCAGCAGGCCCCCACCCATGTCCAACTCATGTCCCCTTGCACCCCCACCCCCCAGCACTGTGGGGCACCTGCCAGCAGGCCCCCACCCATGTCGAACTCATGTCCCCCACCACCCCACCCACCAGCACTGTGGGGCACCTGCCAGCAGGCCCCCACCCATGTCCAACTCATGTCCCCCACCACCCCCACCCCCCAGCACTGTGGGGCACCTGCCAGCAGGCCCCCACCCATGTCCAACTCATGTCCCCTTGCACCCCCACCCCCCAGCATTGCGGGGCACCCTCCACCAGGCCCTCGCCCATGTCCCATCCATGCCCCCCTGCACCTGGGTCCCAACAATCCCCAATCATGTCCGTAATTGCCATCCTCCCCTGCCAAAAGGCCCAACCAACTATCACATCCACCCACATATCAAAGGCAATTACATGTTACACACCCAATGTAAATAATGCAAATGAACACATGTCTGTCACACACAATGGCTGCAAGTGAATGTTAAAACACCCAACATGACATGCATGAAAGTAATGAGATGATACGACACATTGAAGGATGAAAATAAAAATGTATTGTAAATCAACTAGAATGGAAATGAAATGAGAAAAACCACAAAGCAAAACAACAAAAAGAAGATAAATGTCCATGAAAAAAATCCAAAAAATCAAAAAATTTATAGAAGAACTATTTACAAGACAATCCCGGGTCCGTGAGCCCAACCAAATGAAACCTAACTATGTCAACTAACTAAAAACTGAACTATATACAAAAAAGTGGCGCATTGTCCAATCGCAACCAAATAAAAAAATAACAATTTAAAGGAAACCTACCACTAACTATATAACTATATACAAAGGCAGCGGGCTAGTCCGACGGCTCACTGGTTGTTGTCATGGGCCAGGGCATCATCGAACTCCCGTTCAATGGCTTGGAGGCGGGCATGTTCCCTGGCCCCGAGGTCCCGCAGGGATAATGCAGTGTCCAGCTCCAACTCCCTGCGAAGACCCTCGAGGCACTCAGCCCGCCTCAGCGCCCCCCGCATGGAGTCCTCCGCCCTGACCATTGTGAGCCGTTCCTCCTCTGCCCGCTGCCGCTCCGCACCTATCTGCTGGCACAAACGCTCCCACACGGAAGCCACTCCCATTCCAGGGTTCTCCTGCTCTCCGGCCGATGCCTGCACCCCTGATGTTGATGGCCCCGAGCCATGATGCCTCCCACGTTGAGCCTGCTGCTGCCTCCGACGCAACTGCCTGTGCCAGCACGACGGCATCCAGGCTGATGGAAACCACCGACGCCGTCGTGCACGTGCCCTGCCCGATGATGCCGTCACATCCTCCATCTGCTGGGGTCCAGTTGCCGGTGTGTCCACCCCTGCTGGACCTCTGACTCCCGACTGTGGCAGGGATGGGATCCCCACCGAGCTGGCTGCATTGGTCAGGGCAGGTCCACAGGGGGCCCTGGTGGCATCTGGGCCAGAAGACGGCAAGGAGAACGACTGGCGTATAGTCTCCACAGAGGAGGAGAGGGCCGCCAGATTGGCCGACACATGCAGGAAACCCCCGAACATGGACGATCCCAATTGGGCCACGTCGGCACGGTGCTCTTCGTGATGACGTGCGTGCTCCTCCTGGGAAGCACGCACGGCATCACAAATCACAGCCGTGCGCATCGCGACCCCAATCAGGACCTTCTCCATACGGCCAGGGGTCCCCTCGTCCGCAGGTGGAGGGGAGTCAGATGACATGGACATCCCCGCTACCTGCGGACGGGCCTGGGACGGGGCATCCCTGCTGGTGCATGGTGGTGCACCCACAGGGTCAGAGACAGCGACATGCACAGGCCCCTCCACGGTGACCTGTGCTGCCTCCTGCCCCTGCCCCTGGACTGCACCACTTGCACCAGCAGGGATGCCCCCACCAGGCCCCATGTGCGCCTCAGTGGCGGCCTCCTCCTCCTCTGTGGAAACCACCAACCTGGATGGCTCCTCACCGTCTTCCGCCGTAGCAGGCCCCTGTGGGGGCTCATCCACCCCTTCCGCTGCAGCCGTGGGGGCATCCCCGCCGCCTTGCTCCACAGCGCCGTCTCCGCCCTCTTCTTCACTAGCCGCTGCGTAGAGGGAGACATAGAACACAAGCATCAGGGTACTGTACAATGGTCCCCTAGACAGGAAGCAATAGCAGATGAGTGCCACTGTCAAAGTACACTTCCATCATGTCCCCCCACAACACATGTGTCAGTCCAGGCAAAACACACACAGTGACAGTCATGGTGCATGCCATGGACATTTCCATACATGTCCAATGGACTCTCGAAACATACAATGTAATGCTACTCATATGCATCATGGGTCATGCCTATCACATGCACACACTTCACCTCAGTCACATCCATCTGGCCCCGTACACCCCAATCACAGTGGATACAAGGATGACTAGGCTGCATCAGTGAATCTGTACATTGTCACAGACATGTGTCATGCATCCATGGCATTCACAAGTCACAGACACGCAGGTCAGGCACACAGACATGGATACCATATATGTACCTGGCATCAGCACCCATCCCTCACCCCCACCCATGTCCAGGAACAGAGACTGCCATGCTCTCATGTGTACAATCTGCATAGGGCTCCCCATGTCGCATTTAAACACATGCAACGACCGTGCGGTTCACACATTGCTGATCGCACATGCATTACCATGATGTCCCTGCACACATACATGCGTACATGGCCTATGTCACACATACAGGCAGGTATCAGACAACCAGCACACTGCAACATGCCCTGCCTCACACAGCAATGCTTGGCCACTTACCGCTCAACTCCAGACGGGTCTCCCTCTCAAGGACCTGGGCGTGGAGCGCTGGGTGTACGCGTTCCAGGACCCTCATCTGGATGGAACTCATGCGGCCCCGGCCCCCCTCCACGAGGCGCCGGGCCTTTATGAGGGTCCTGGACCTCAAGTCTTCCCAGCGCTTCTTGACCTTCTGGATGGTGCGGGTTGCCACTCCCTCTGCGTTGATGGCAACCACACAGTCGGCCCAGATCCTCTCCCGTCCTTCCTTGTTGGCGCGGGACGATCCGAAGAGGGCATCATACTTTGTTATTGTTATTGTTATTGTTATTTTGCATTTATATAGCGCCTTATATACCATTGGTATGGTCTGAAGGCGCTGGTAGGTTGAACGCCCTTGGGAACCGAGGTTCGGGTCAGTGGAGCGATTCGAGAGAGTCAAAGGTGCGTGTGCGCACCAGGTATGTGTGCAGCTGGTGCGGAATTTCTGTGGTAGCTGCTTCCTAGCGATAGGTGTGGTGGTTGAGGAATCAGGGGTATGTGTTCGGTCTGGCAGGAGTTATCCAGTCCGGGTGAGGCAGCGTTAGGCCTGACGAGAACGCCTGGCTGGGGGTGAGAAACCAGCAATGTTTACTTAGAGTGATGGGGAGTGAGCGGCGGATGTTGATATGAGAGCAGTTATACCGAATGGTGTCATAGTATCTCTGTGTTCTACTTGAGTGGTGGTGTAAGGAGAGAGTAAGCATGGGGTGTGAAGTGAAGTATGCTCTTACCACAGTTCCTTGTGTTCCACATCAAAGTCTGCACATCACGCAATTCAGAGGGGTCCGGCCCGTGCGATGTGTTTTGTTTCTCATCTGCTCTTATGCACTTTTCATCGGCTCTGCGAATTCATCCGTATAGCATACTCTTCCATCTAGCATAGTCATGCGCTCTGGTCCGTTCATTCATTTGTTTCGTGCGTTCACCCACTCCCCAGGCTCATCTGTTATGCCCTCATTCGTTTCAGAGGCTCATCTGCCAAACACTCGTCAGTTCTGCATTCATCAGGTCCATTCACTCTTCGTACAATGTACTTATCTGTTTTGAGTACACTCGTTCTCTCGCTCTTATTCTCGTTCGTTCGACGCATACCCGTTCTCTCGCCCTACTCAGCTGCTTACCACACTCGGTCACTTGACATACTCAGCCGCTCGCTACACACCGTCGCTCGCCAGATTCAGCTGATAGCCACACTCAGCCGTTCCCTAACCTAAGCCCTCCGCGGTCCATGTTCTTCCCGCAGTACACTCAACTGTTTTCTACATTCATGTGTTCTCCATATTCTTTCAGCCGCATTCTACATTCATGTGTTCTCCACATTCATCTGTCCACCACCTTTATTTGCTCTTCATATTCATTCGCTCTATACACTCACTGCCCTCCACAGTCATCCGCCCTCTGCAGTCATCCGCCTTCTGCAGTCATTCGCCCTCTACCGTCATCCGCCCTCCACAGTCATCCGACTTCTACAGTCATCCGCCTTCCATAGTCATACGCCTTCCACAGTCATCCGCTCTCCACAATCATCTGTCAGCAGCGTTCATCTTCTATGTGCATTCCACACGTTGGTACTCAGTCGATCTCCACTTCCGGCCTCTCACCCTCTACTTTTCTCTACTCATTACGCGCATCTGCCCCAGGACTTGCTCCACCAGGACACCAACTTCGGTGGCAGTGAAGCTGGTGCCCCTCTGCCCCTCTGGCCGGGGGTTGCCACTGGTGCCAGATGTTGATGTGCCCGACATGGCAACCCCAGGGGCAGGAGTGGGTGGGCAACTGGGTCCTGGGGCTGGGCTGTGGAGCGATGTTATCCGAGTCGGGAGTCTTCTGTTCCAGCAGGGGTGGACACAGCAACTGGACACCTGCAGATGGCTGATGTGCAGGCACCAAATGGCAGGGCACAGTGGCAGCAGGCAGGCAGGCAGGCAGGCAGCAGCAGATGGCATGTGGGAGGCTGCTCGGGGCACTGGGGGGCAGTAATTCGGCCTTCTGGGCAGGAGCGTGGTCTTCCGTGTGTTTTCGCGTGGCCAGCTTGATACGAAGTGATTTGGCACGTGAAAATCCTGCACGTCAGCGTGAAAATCGAGGAAAGGCCCTTAGCGCGTAAGCGCGTCAGCACGCGTATGCGATTTCATTGGACCAAAGGCCCTTACAGCGTAAGCACGTCTGTGACGTTTTGCGCACGGGCGTTGCCCTGGCAGGGCTTGGTGATCCCGCGTGCCTTTATGTTCTGTACGTGCTTTTCGTGCGGTGCGTGTGTTTTCCATCTGTTGGGGTTCACACGCTATTACTTCACAGCGGGTGTTGGCTACCCGTTCTTCTACACGCAAGGCAGACGGTGAGTGGTACCCCGCTCCCCCAGGCCCGATCGCGTGAGAAACTTCACGCGAACCCCTGAAATACACGTAGCCCGCTCCCCCAGGCCCGATCGCGTGAAAAAGTTCACGCGAACCCCTGAAATACACGTAGCCCGCTCCCCCAGGCCCGATCGCGTGAGAAAGTTCACGCGAACCCCTGAAATACACGTAGCCCGCTCCCCCAGGCCCGATCGCGTGAGAAAGTTCACGCGAACCCCTGAAATACACGTAGCCCGCTACCCCAGGCCCGATCACGTGAAAAAGTTCACGCGAACCCCTGAAATACACGTAGCCCGCTCCCCCAGGCCCGATCGCGTGAGAAAGTTCACGCGAACCCCTGAAATACACGTAGCCCGCTCCCCCAGGCCCGATCGCGTGAAAAACTTCACGCGAACCCCTGTAATAGACGTAGCCCGCTCCCCCAGGCCCGATCGCGTGAAAAAGTTCACGCGAACCCCTGAAATACACGTAGCCCGCTCCCCCAGGCCCGATCGCGTGAGAAAGTTCACGCGAACCCCTGAAATACACGTAGCCCGCTCCCCCAGGCCCAATCGCGTGAAAAACTTCACGCGAACCCCTGTAATACACATAGCCCGCTCCCCCAGGCCCGATCGCGTGAAAAAGTTCACGCGAACCCCTGAAATACACGTAGCCCGCTCCCCCAGGCCAGATTGCGTGAAAAACTTCACGCGAACCCCTGTAATACACGTAGCCCGCTCCCCCAGGCCAGATCACGTGTGTGACTTCCCGCGAACCCCCGGAATACACGTACCCCGCTCAATCGCGTGTGTAACTTCCCGCGCAACCCCGAAATACACGTGACCCGCTCGCACAATTGCTGTATGTTGCCACTTTTGTAATGCGCAGGGACGCTACCGCCTGCCTTCGTGTGGCGGACGTTTATCGGCTTGTGCGTGTCTTTCGCTGTGCGTGGCTTTGCCCTATTCGATTCCATGAATACGTGTGGTTCGGGTGCGTGTGGGCGTTCCGTCTGCTTCCCTGCAGTACATCCCCAGTTACGCCCTTGTTTTCGCGAGTTGTTCCCCATTCCGCGCGTTACGCCCCGCGTTCCGCCCACTTTCTGGTGTATGCGCCGAGGTTGTGCGCTTTCACTGTGCGCGTCGCGCACGTCTTTTGGGATGTTGCAGTGACGTGTGCGCCCTGCACGGGTTTGGCGCACATCCCGAGGTAAACACGCGCAGGGACTTCCATGAATCGCACGCGTGCGCGTGCGCCTGTTTTTTTCCGCTTGCGCCTGCTTGCGCCTGCTTGCGCGAAGATTTTCGGCGCACGTTTGTTCCATGAATCGGCCCCAAAGTCCTGCAATAATAAAGAATGTACCTTTTCTAGGTTGTGAGGGGTCCATTTAACCCTATTACCTGCTACATTAATTTCCACAGGTCAGCCAACAACTTTTGTTTATACCATGGAAAATGTTTGATATTATTGCATGGTCACTTTCCTTAAGGCCATGAACTTTCATGTTAGAACTATCTGCGTTAAAGTGGTTGCTAACTATTATGTAATCTAAGATTCAACTCAGACCTCTGGATTGCCATGTAGGAATGTTATTATGCATTGGTTGCATTCCCCAGATCGATGTAAATTCCAGCTATAAACTGCCTCTGAATATCTTGTTAGTTGCTGCAGTAGAGTTAGGTCTTATGGATGCCAACGACCATGGGCCTCATTACACGGACGGCGGTAAGGGTTAACGGTCACCGTTAATGGCAACGGTGACCGTTAACCCTTACCGCCGTACTACGAGGTCCCTTTGCGGGTTGGAGGAATCAACGCCTGCTTCTTGCAGGCGTTAAGTACCAACCCGCTAAGGGACCTCGGAGCTAATTACGGCACCGCAATATTGCGGTGCCGTAATTAGCGCCTTCCCCATTCCCATAGAGCCCTATGGGGAAGAAATGGGAATGGGGAAGGGCAATGGCGGAAGGGGGATTTACCGCCCTTCCAACCTTGGAATGGGGCGGTAAATCCCCTTTCCGCCAAGGCGGTGCCGGTAATTTACCGGCATGGTCCAGGGTGCTAATAGCACCCTGGATTACCGCCTTCCGTGTAATGAGGCCCCATGAGTCATCAGAATGCTCTAAATTACAGTTGGCATTCAGATCACCTGCTAGTAAAAGTGCCCCCATAGGATATGGATCAAGCCATTCCGTTATCCTGCTGTTCAACATCTCCAATAAACCAACAAGCTGATCATTTGAGTGTAAGGCTGCATTCCAGTTGTTGCCATCAGAATTACCACTTCGCCTTAGAGAGTGCCTGCCGGATTGCAACATGGTAAAAATACACATGTATCACTTTGGGTCTGCTTCGCTGGGAACTGCTCCTCTCCCCACCACGGGTGAATGGCCATTGTTCAGGTCAGCTACACCACGTGGGTGAAGACCGCTAAATTGCGCTTTCTGGTCTGCAATTAGTGAGGATTGATTCTGCTATTTTGCAGGTGGCTGCCTGTCTCTGGAGTTTAGGAATGTTCTGCTTGTCTCTGAACTTGGGTGGAAGTCCTGGCCTGGTGCTTCCTGCAACCTAATTCTGCTTTCCTTCACCTTTTGTCCCAAGGCCTGTGGCTTCATGTAATTCTACTATGGTTATGCTATGATTTCTATATATCTATATTGTATTAGTTTCCTTATGGGTTAGGGATACGTGGTCCTTTCAGGTTCCTTATACGATCCAGTATATCTATATGGTTAGTTGCATTAAGCATCTGCGAGCTTGGTCTGCATCTCTTGATTTTCCTGCATTTCTGCGTTTCTGCGTTTGGCTAATGAGATAAAATAATGAAGGCTTTCGACTGTATATATATATATATGCATCTGTCCTCTACAGAACTGTGTAAGCATGTTCTTTGTGTACACGTGTGTGTTCATGTAACTTTGTGCATGGATGAAAGTTTGCTTCATGGCTAATGTTACTATGTCATGGTGTCTCTAATGACATCAGCACAGTTAGATATTTGTCATTAGTCAATCAGGTCCAGTGAGGCGCCTCCATCCATGCAGGAAGACGTCTGCTGGATAAGGTTTGAATGGTTGTCTTAGAGAATATCTGTTTGCATTTGTGGAGGTCACTGATCCTCCTGGGGGCTGGCCAAACAATGACTGGCATCTTGCATTGCTGGATCTTCGGGCTGTCATGCGTATGGGGGTCAAAAAGGGCATTCCAGGGACCCTCTATTGTAACATGCACACTCTTTCTATTCCCACCTCAACACCACCAGTATAACACTCACTGTTTTCTCAAAAAATCACAATGTCCCTTCTTATTTATTCGCACCACCATTCTCCTACTAACTAACCCAAACCCAACACCCCTATAAACACTGTTACTCTTACAACCTTCCCAAGCTCAACTATCATCCCACTACACAATCACACAACATGCTATTCATCTCTACAATCACACCCACATACCCATGCACAATATGTCCATATACATTCCACAAATTTCAAACCCAAACTTTCTGTTTTCCCAACAGACACAACAACATGCCATAGAAAAGAAATAAAAAAATAGAGCAGATAATAATACAAGCAAGCCATATACTCATCCACCTCTAAACCAATTTATAGAAAACATTAAAACATAGAGCTAGTAACCTGACTCAAAAAAGGTAAACCACCAAGACTAAAAACGGTAAGGCCCCTCTTGCAAAAACTAAAAGTAAAAAAAGATTTACAGAGTAAAGCAGACCTACTAATGAACCGAGCACTATATCTACCAGTGTTAAAATAACCATTGTAAAGCAATCCAAAAACTGTAAGTTACAACACATTTTCCACCTTAGAGTTCTTCACAATCTTATCACAAAAGCTGAAAAGTCACGATCTACCCTTAAAGACTACAGCAAGAGGCTAATCCTTCAAGCTCTAATTGACAGCACATTTCTACTAAAGGGAACATTGTTTATATTGATTTTAAAGAGAATGCAACCACTAAATAAAATAATTAATACATTATGAAAGTACTTCTAAACATGCACAATGTCAGGATAAATACCTTTTCAAACTTCTGTGAAGGTGAATGGATTCACACAAGCAAAACAAAACCATATTTCAATTAAGAGGCTTATAAACAAGAACAATAAAACACAATTACCATAGACAGTGATGCCAAGGGTATGGAATATTAGGAGACACCATTATGGCAGAAGAAACCGTTATGGAAAAAACAACCCCAACAAACTTGCAACAAAATGTTTCTTTCACCAGAACAAACCGCCCAGTGAACAAATGGACATGCAGCTCAATGTTTAACGTCAGGCAGGCAACAATCCTTCAAATGTTTACGTCAATTCCTCAATCACTATATCAAAATAAAAGACAGAAGTGGAATGAAACCTTTCAAACCATGGACTCCTGTCCAGTTCGCAGCCACACTGGTCGGCAAGGACATTCATTAGCCTGAATTTCAGGAACTGCTTGCATAAGCACCTTCCACCACATCAAAATGTTAGAAACACACCATTACGCTATAGGTAATCGTGTGCATAGACTATACTATGCAAAACCTCTTGCTCTAGAGCTACAAAATGTCCAAAGTAAGTACCTTGGAACTGAAGTTGACTTAGACAATTCAGTAAAACATTACCGAAAACCTCACTCACACCAACGTCCTAACAAATACATACAAATTAGAAATGATTACATATCAAAACACATCTGCTGAAATAGGAGGCAAAGTATGTGTCTGTTGTCGGAGAACTTTTTATAAAAAGAACACAAAAACAGTCGATATGGCCTATAAAATAGAGGACAGTGAAGAATCGCAATGGTTACAATTAGCTTCATATCTAACAGCAGAAAATAAATACACTATAACTGACCTCTCAATACTTTGCACATACTACAATACAAAGCTTGACAATAACCAAATGCCAGCACGTGCTATCACTAATACTTTAGAAATATTCCCACTTCCAAACGCTCTCTAACAAATGAACTTGTATGGGAGCATTATAATCCAAACAGTACACCCATTTCAAGCTATAATACGCCTTCAGCCAAAAACGCCAAATTACCAACATCTGAGTTACTAAAGGGCATTATTGGCAAAGTCCTATATTTGCTACTAAATCTTAAAGAAAATGTAAAAACTCTAAGAGTATAATGAGCAATAGATCAAACTTTGATTGTACTCGTTAATGGTGTACCAAGAAAAGACAAAATAAATTGGCAGTAACTAGTTGACTTGAACAAAGTGAGACAAGTCCTACAATATTTAAAAGAAAGCAATGTATACTACAAAGATATAAAAATAGAGGAAAACTTAAAAGAAACCACCTAAATAATTCAAGATTCACCAGCAACTGTCCAATCTGAATGTGTAGATCCTGTTACTGCAGGCAACATTTAAGACCAGTATACAATTCACCCACTACACTTCAAAGACACCATTGAAGATGCATTAGAAACATATCAAATGCGCCAAGCCGAAAGAATCCCCAATGAGCATATGGGAAAAAAGTGTAGAAGCATGTTCTTTTCCTCTACTCTTTCCTAGAGGAAAAGGAGGAAGATATGACAAAAAGTCCACACAAATTAGTACACCAGAATATCACTCTTTACAAATGTATTCTGAAGACACCAGATTCAGGCAAAATGTTGAATACATTTTCCACCTCATGTTTGAAAATGAACAAGCAACTCTATGTTATGGAGTGGCACACACATTAAAAACAGACTCTAATTTTTTAAACATATCCGCTACCCAACTGCTTCCAAAAATAAAAGACTACGATGAAGTTTTGCAATCCAAATATCACAAATCTGTTGACAAACATGCGTGCCACAAAAGAATACTAGTTCCAATGTCACACTGATGTACACTGTATGCTAAAGAACCTAAGCCCACCCACATGAGTTGCTACTTTAAGCTCTGCAGAATATGCATTGGATGACTTGCATGACTTCTTACACACTGCAAACCAAAATAAAGATGGAATAGATATAAAACACCAGGGGAACTCTGTTCTCTTGACCCTGTCAATGTATCAAGGTACTTTCTCCATCACTTCATTGTCATGCTGCACTTCATCTGCAATAAAACTACCCCTCTGCTCGGAGAAGTGCAACACTTCTTTTGGGGAATAAAATATCAATCCAGCGTAGCACCACACATCCACATGCTTTTGTGGCTAAAAGATGCTCCCAAATTTGGCCATGACAGTGACCCACTGTTTTACAGTTTATTGAAAAACTAGCTGGGGTACCATGTGTCCCATGTGCCCTGGAGGATGTTGCTATTGTCCTCATGTCAGAAAGTCATGCTTCAGATTACTCTGGCATCTCATTTACCGTGGAGAAAGTTGATCTTGTTCTCTGGTCAGCAAGTCATGCTGCTCTTTGTTGTTGTGTTTCAGAAGCTCTTGATATTGATTTTCTACTTGCATCAGATGGAGCTTTTGCAAGTGATGTTTATTTTTTGTGCGGCATGTTTCAGTCACTGAATGGCTTCAGCACATTTGAGAAAATGTCCAAGAAAGATTGATTGTGCTCTCTTCTGTAACCTTGCTATTTCCCAAATTTGTAGTGGCGTGATAATAAAAGTTACATTTTTTTTAATTTCCTTTAAAAATGTTTTAATAAACATGTTCAAACTGTATACAGTAGTAATACATTTCAAAGGAATAACTAACACATGTTGCTTCAGATACATTTCAGATACTTTTCAGATACATACATTTCAGATATATACATTTCAGAAATATACAAAAGCATGTTTCACAAGAGCACATCCTTATTGAACAATTTGTATAGGTATACATACCAAATTATGCATCCATTCAATTTCACGAGATTCTGCAGAATGCAAATCATGGCCTATTATACCATTTTTGCAATTCAGACAATTGTTCCAGTATGCAAATCATCTCACATAGCCAGTATATCATACTTCTTAGGTACAATGCAGATGGTACCAAAATAACTGTAAACCTACCAGCTTCACAAAAGACCAAGTATCTCTTGGCAAGACAACTTTCACAACAGTTGGTATAATATACCACACTTGTACCACAACCACTTCCGGTCACTATACTGCATATATAAAAAAAACAAGTGGTTGGTTTGAATGTAATGACACGTCCGTTACTCCAAAACATAGGTTACCAGCAAACCTAACAAATTCCTACTTATATTCCTTCTATCCAAATGTACTCACTAAACTGTAGCACAATTAACAGTTAGAATACGCCAACAGGACTAACTACTTAATAAATACCCTTCACTGCAATACACTTGAAATATTCCATCACAATTCTTGTTACTACAACACTTCTTCCAAAGTCTAATGTAGTTAGAATATGCCAACTGGCATCCAACTACTTTAAACATTCCCTTAATAACAACACACTGCAGACAAACATACTATCACACTTACACCGACATAGTTGTCAAAAGGGTTTTATTTTAATCATCTATGGATTTTTTTTCCCAATGACTCAATGATTATTGAAGTCAATACAACAGTGTACCACACACTTAAGTTGTACCAAACATATTACATAGAAAATGTGTAATGTCATCTTTCATGTCCCCGGTGTTATTCTTAGCAAGTGCACAGTGGTGGCGTGAGTTATGTTTGCTTAGCTTATCATAGCTGTCTAACTTCTGATGTTTTTTCAGTTCTACTTTTAACCATAACTTCCCTTTAACAACATTATTTCATTGAACTTCATAGGTTTTTATCAGTGCAACGTAACCATAATGTCCCTTTAGCAAAGGTTTTTCATTGAATTTCATAGGTTTTTATTAGTGCAACTTAACCATAACGTCCCTTTAACACATTTCTTCTGTGGATTTCATGGCTTTTTACCAGTACATGCTAATTTCCTACAACTTACTAATATCTTACTTACCCCCATATAGCAACATTTTTGTCTAATTTGCAAAGTTTCACCTTACACTCCCTACCTTCTGGCATCATTTTTAACACTTCTATACTTTTTTTGAAACTTTTTGTACTGGTTTTGTGTTTGTCAATGTTCCTGAACATCTGATGTCATCGCAGACTTTTTGACAGTGCCACGTGACCACGCCTGTGCGCGCATCATGATGGCATGTCCGTGAACATGCCCGCACTTCGTGATCGGGTCCGTGCTTCACAAACAGTTCAGAACTGCTTTCTCTGTTGATCTAGGAACTTTGAAGATCAAAATGTACCCTTGCACAGCTCCTACACCTATCCTTACCCATTATCCATTAACAATCTAGCAAAGAGCACACACTAGAATATTAGCACAACTGCTACTTATCTTACAAATGGCATCAGCTATTGTCATTCCTCTTCCCCACAAGGCAACACCACCACCAGCTGGAGGACCTACACAAATAAAAAGGGCAGTTCTACAAAAGACAATGAAAAGGATCAAGAAGATGAGGTAGAGGAAGTGCCTTCTTCTAGCACCCAGAGAGAATCATGGGTGTGAAAGTTCTTTACCACTGTTTGAAATGTACCAAAGGCTAAAGCTACCAAAGTGAAATTCACTGGGTGCAACGTTGTACTCAGTCGCAGACTACCAGGACAGTACTCTTATGGGACCACCTCCATGTGCCGCCACACACATTCCAACCACTGCAATGCTCTCAGAAAGGTTGTTCCTTTCTTAGGAAGTAGTAGGCTGTCTTCTTCCACCTCATCTTCCATAACCAATACTGTAACCGCACAGCCTACTTCAATGGGGCACAAAATCCCACCAGCTACCTTGCAAGCGATAAAAGAGGCTGTTGATCGATTCTTTCAAATGTTTTACCCAATTTGATCGAATTGTACTGATCGAATGGTACATCTGACCAAATTCGGCCAATACACTCAATCGATACAATTCAATCTAATTGGTTGATATATGCCAAACATGGAGAGCGGGGGATGCGGGTGTGTCACCCGCTCACCATGTTTGGCATTTCTGGCCTTGGGGGTTTGCAGGGGTGTCCCCGTCTCCTGAAGATTGGAAGCGGGGGATGAAAATAAAAGAAAAGGGGTCCATGCAGTGTCGGATCTGTCGCACATTGGAGCAACAGAACTGACACCGCAGGGTCAAGAGAGGCAGCCGCCAAGTAAAGGGTAAGTGGGGGGTGAGTGGGATGTATTGGGGTGGTGGGGGGACAGAGATTTGTGTAGTTTGGCCCCAGTAAAATTGCAGAGTTACCTGCTGAGTTGTCTGCAGTCTTGGAAGTCTGCTTTCTCAGTTTGCTGTTGGAGGTGTGGCTGAAAACCATAAAGACTGTTATCCCATGCAGAGCATACCACAGAGTTACCTGCTGAGGTGCCTGAAGTCTTGGCAGTCTGCTTTCTCTGTTTGCTGTTGGCTGGAGGTGTAGCTGAAAACCATAAAGACTGTTATCCTACGCTGAGCATACCGTAGAGTTACCTGCTGAGTTGCCTGCAGTCTTGGCAGTCCTGGCAGACAGGTACACAAAATGGGGACTGACCCAAACGTGGTACAGCTAATGATGGGGTCACCAATATTCACATAACAAGGGTTTCAAAAGCCGTAAAGACTAAATTTGAAAATTTATGAAATGATTTTAAATGGTATCCAGCAGGATATCCTACTTATTCCAACTTAGAACAACCCAAGGTCACCATAAGAAGCATAGAGCAACATCATTTTACACAAAGAAAAACGTATTTTCTTTCTGACTTATTTATTTCACAAAAAAGAGAGAGTGTGTTTAACAAATACATAAAATTCATTGCTTTCAACAAAGACATACAATTATAATTTGAGCAAAATCTAAGTGCAATTACGGTTTAAGCAAAATCTAAGTGCATTTTATGAAAGTCCGCCAATTGGTCTAGGCAAAATATAAATGCACTTGTAAGCAATATACAGGTCTGCCAACGTCCACTTTTCACTTGGTATATGAAGAGAAAAGAAAGAAAAAGGTCTCAAAGAGAATAAATCAATAAGCAATTGGGAACAGAATTTAAGTTCCTTTCGACATTGAGACCGTTAGGACGTTTCGGCGGGCCACCTGTGAGGCCACTGGTGTTGGAAAACCGCCTTCCTCGGGGCAAAGTAAGTAGTGAAATTCCCTACGGGGAAGCAGACAAAATACTCCATCACATAAAGAAATGTATAGTTTGTACAAAAAAATCAATTGTATTACAACAAAAACATAATATCACATGCTGTATGCTTCTCAAACGGAAATCATGGGTTGACAAGTTTAAATTAAAAAAACCATAATTTCTTTAAGGCTGATCAGTGATTTAAGTTAAGACTACTAATTTAAACTGCCTAGAAGGGGAACCTTACCCTAAATGAATGAGGGGGAAAACTTCAAAGGCAGGAGGTCAAGACGTCAAACAAGACCCTGGTGCAGAGCATGAGCAGGAGTGACTGAAGCAGGACACTGAAGTAAAGATAACATTAAAGTCCTGGCAGACAGGGCAGCCACAGAGTGGAGAATGCAGGACTGTGACGAGGGATGTCGGTTGCAGAGCGGTCGCCCGAGGAGAGAGGATTCTTTCAACAGAGATGTTCCCTCAACGCCATCTATGAACGTCCTCAATCAGGCAGAGCCGGGTGAAAAGACAACAGTTCTCTGTGAAGAGGCAGGTAAGAAAAATTAACCTCTTGTGCTGCTGCCCTCTTCTCTTGAAAGCAGACCTCGTGTGGCTCGGCAGTTAAAGACTCTTAACTTGGGAAAAATTGCCAAACCCACTCCCTCCTCCAAACTAGCGGTTTTATGGCTAACGCAAAAAAGTGCAGTGTCCTCAAACAACCAGGTAGGGGAACGCGACCTTGCACAGCCCACCAGTTCCCCTTTTTTTGCTCTGTGGCCGGTGAGGCAACTGGGGGGAATGGCGGGGGGAGAGAAGACGAAGGTAATTTAAACCTAGCAGCACCCCTTGAAGAGTCATTATCGGAATCCTGTGCCACAGCATTACAAGTTTGAGGAAAAACAACAAACAAAAGCGGCTCTAGTACACTGGACCGAAGAAATCAGTTAACTCTTTCCAGACTAGTCCCTGTTTTGAAGGGTGGAGAAGTGCTGGGGGTCACTCAGCAACAGACAAGGAAAACTCAAGCTTACCTACAGTCAGCCAGACGCATGATGTAAATTTGGGCATGGAAAATCAAGTGATATTACAACTGCAAATACCAATTGACATACATCCCATCAATGAGAGGGTAGACTTGAAAAGCCCTCAGGACTGAGTCCAATATTCTATAGCCCGATGGAACTACTTACAGGCTCTTGGTTGGGAAAAGAGGGAGAAACTCTAAACCGTGAACTAAATCCCAAGGAACAAGAAGTTAATCAGGGCAATAGTTCACAGTATTCAGTCATTCCATTGGCTATAACCAATGCAGAAAAGTCGCCAGTGAGAGCGGACCGGTCTCTCGATACACCAACAGAGTGGCGGGACAAAGTTGAGAAACCCTACGGCCAGTTCAACCCAAGAACACAGCAAAGTGAAAATAGGCAGAACTCAGAGACGAGCAACAAACAAAAACAAACTACAGTTCTTAGAGCCCCCACAGCCAAGTACATTCGTGACACAAGGAAATCTTTTGTGAATCGCCAAACCCTGAAAATGTTTGGCCCATTAAAAGCATGAAAAAGTTTAGGATCAAATCTTTTAATGAACTTCTTTAAGAAAAGAGGTGATGACCTGGAGTCGACTCAAGAGGAGCCGTCGGATGCTGAACTGCTAGAGAGTATCGAGAATTTACGTGAGTCTGAAATTTCATCCATGAAAGAGATGGGCAAAAGCATTAAAAAAATTAGGAAACCGCCCGAAATAGAGACGGGAAACTCACCAATATCGATCAAATGGCACTTTGGCAAGCCTCTGGAGGCCTCATCTAAGATTCAAGTAATGGGAAAAAAAGTTAAGGCTGGGGAGCGTAATACTGACCTAAATAATGCAAACCAAAATGATGGTGAATGCGAAACCTTACAGCTTGTAGGAAACAAAACCACCCAACTGAATGAATCATCCAAAACTTTGCCAGGAGATGACTTTGACCTGGAAATTCATGAAGAAACAGTGCTGGAACCAAAACCCCTACAAGCAAAAATAAAGATCTAAAGGCTGGGAGCAGTGACAGAGAAAAAAACAGATAATCAACAGAAAGAAGCCTTGCGGAAATAAGTGCAACTGACGTTACACCTATACACAAACTACACGCTCTTTCGGGTACGCCTCCACAACATTGGAAATTAAGCTAAATCTCCAATAACATTTGAAAAGACACACCGCAGAAGAAAGTAGACTTGATGACGATCATGTCCAAAGTGACCATTGCGTTAGTACCCTCCAGCAAGTTATATGAGGCATTAAATGACTCACTTAAGGACCAGACAACTCTGATTGCGTTAATGCATACAAAGTTGGTATATTCGGAGGGCTACGTAATAGCAAACGAAATCGAAATACAACAGAGAAGAGTGCAAGAGCTAGAGAGAGCTCAATGCTTTAGTGACAGCCAGGACCCTGGCAAGAAACATCCAATAAACCCTAAAGGAACCTGCGCAGAGAGCTCTCAAACGATGGATGATTTGGTTGAAGAGGCGGGCTCCATAAAGACACGGTGCACCTTACACTTGGTTACAAAAACAAATGAGATGGCACCGTTTAAGGGCATAGGTGTAACAGCAACACAGACTAAAGTGATAAAAATCAGAAACAAACAGTCTCTCCAGAGCGAAAAGCAAAAAGAAAAAGGTAGAAAAACTGATGAGCTCTAATCATAACATCATAACAGGAGCATAATTACTGAATCCTCAGATAAACTGATGAACATGACATCAGGGGAAAAACAAAATAAAAATGATTTTTACAAATGGAAAAAGTGTCAACAAATTGAAGCAATATGGCATATTTTCAAAAACTAAGAAACAAAGTCTGGGAAATAAGGTACAGCAGGAGTCCAAAAGCATCCACCAGGAACAACATTCAGTGGAAATACTTAAAGAATCGAAGACCTCTTCCTCTAAAAACACCAACAACATTAGCAAATCGGGACTAATGACAAGTAAACAAAGTGTGGATGGAGAGGAGAATACAAATAACAGAGTAGGAGCTGCAAGCCTGAGGGAGAAAGAGAACAATTGTTCATTGGATCTAATGGACATAAGCTTGTATAACGTGGAAGACTCTGAATTGGAGCTCAAAGGTATCCCTGGCCAGAAAAGAAAAGCTAAAGAATCACTTTCATATATTGAGCACTTGGAACCAAAAAAGAAAGTTATAATAATTGATCGTGCTTCACCGACTTTCCTCACATTGGATGAAAAAAGGCAAAAACATCTCAGGAGACAACGTGATCATTTCTCTAATTCCAACTAAGAGTACTTAAGTAGGCATAATGGCGCTAACAAACCCGTGTATGACAAAAAGTACCTTTACTCGCCATCACAAAACAAATGAGAGACAAATACAGGAAAACGGAAACTAGGAGCCACAAGGATTCAGAGCCCAATTCAACAAGAAGGCGGACAGCAGATATAGACAGCTTAAACGAAACTAGATCAGCGAATAAAAGTTGAAAAATACAGAGTAGCTCTATTATGAAATTGGATCGCTTTATGGACCTGGACGATGGCTTCATCCTGAGTAGGAAAACAATAATCAGAATCTTTAGGGAGATTCTGAGCCTGAGAAATATCCACTCCGAAGATCTGTACATAGTTGAACCATCAGATAAAGGCTACTTAGAATGCTCATACTTGCATATTATTTCGCCAGTAGTGAAGAACTTGCTACTGGAAGATTTGGAAAATGTATCACTCTTGCGGTATGCTTTGACTGAAGTTAGTAAACCCATGGAGAGAAAAGACCATCGGGAAGAAAAGGTAAATAACGGCACTGAGAGAGTGAGTCACTGTGATTTTACAACAAATAGGAACCACAGAAGAAAGAGATTGCCTAAAGAGCGGATGACTAGTGAAGGATATGGAAGAAGTGGAGTCTCCACACATAAGGTTATGAAAAGAACACACAGAGATGAAAAATCAGTCGTCTCTGCTCCAAGAAGAAAATGGACCAGGGGGAAGAACCAGGATGATTCCACAGAAATCATTAGAGATCCGGACAGGAGACCTCAGGGTCCCCAATTGAAATTGAAAATAACAGTCGATCAAGACCCAACGAGAAAACATTTCTCAAGAACATCAACGGGACTGGCATCTGATTGCCAAATCACAACACAAAGTAAATGGGCCTGGCTCCTGGGAGCACTTGATAATGACACAACCAACTAGCCATCATCAACCAAGTTCACCAATCAGATACTAGGAAAGACGTCATTAGAGGGGAAGGACCCATTGACAACTAGGCTTCTGATGGCCTCCTGGAATACTCAAGGTTTTAATCACCTCACTACAAAGAGCGATGTAAATCTTGCAAACTATGATGTTCTCTGTTTCCAGGAAACATGGCTCACAGTTAATAAAATTGAAGATGCAACCATTTTAGTGGCAAATACCTATTGGAATCCTTATGCGATATCTAATGAAGCCTATCTAAAGGAAATTGAAACCATTCTGGAGCCCATTAAACAGACCATATAATCATAACGGGAGAGCTAAAAGTGACTTGCCCGAAAATTGATGAGCAGAAAGGCCCCTTGACAAAAGTAAGTTTAGGCGCAGAGAGAGGTGAGCAGTGGGCGAAGCTCATGAATGACCGCGACTTTCACAGTCTCCACTGGCTAAGCACAAAAGTCAACCAATTGATACCAACGTGGGAGCGCCAGAACCAGAGGGGCACTATTGACCATACTTATGTTTCAAGATCTATGCTGCCTTTGATCAATTCCTTTAAGATGCAAAAAACTATAAACAGTGATCATAACATCTTAATAACAGCATGGAAGGCACCGCAGGATCAAAGAGCACACATGGCAGTGGATCATAAAATGAATGAGAGGCACACGCCTCTCACTTCAAAAGACAGATCCTACAAACATCTTAACTCGAACAAACTCGAAGGTGGACTATGTACCACAAAAAGTAAGATAATTAATTTTCTCTACTCACACCCCTCCATCTCAATTAGGAACCTCTGATAGATTTTCTGGCACTACAGGTCCTGGCAGAATAGACTGCGTGCAAAACTTTAACTTTCGAAAATAATTATTTGTTTATTAAAGGGGTTTTGAAGAACAGAAACATGTTGGGATTATATGTTTTTTAATGACACATTGAGGTTTTTTGTATTTTGTTATGTGATATCTTTTGTGTCTTGTGTGTGTGTATAATTTGAGGCCGAAGTTTTAGATACTGTTTTTTAGTGTTAGTAACTGCCCTGTGTTAGGTGAGGGTAGTATTTTATGTTTTAGTTGAAATATTTTGAATAAACAAATAATTTTTTTCGAAAGTTAAAGTTTTGCACGCAGTCTATTCTACCAGGACTTGTAGTGCCAGAACATCTATCAGAGGTTCCTAATTGAGGTGGAGGGGTGTGAGTAGAGAAAATTAGTTATCTTACTCTTTATTGTATTATATAAATCGATATCCCCATTGGTGGAGTAAGATGTGACTATATGAATAGGGATTTTGTGTACCTATTTGAATATAGGACTATGTACCACTCCTTCAGGCACATTGTCTTGGGAAACCAATAAGAAGAGGCCCCTTCCACACTTATAACCACACATACGATCAACAAGTGGTGGAACAAAGGAGATCGTTACGACAAGTAAAGTGGCTAGCAAGCAAATTCCGCTCATCGGAAATTCAAATGAGGGCAAAAACCGTGCAAAAAGTGTACACAAATTGGCTGATTCAACGTCTCTCAATAATGTACCAGAATGATGCAGAGGTGTTGCTTCGAGTGATCTGTGAAAGAAAACCTCTCGATATCTGGTCCTTGGTTAGAACAGGAAAGAAAAACATCACTGACCCCACTTTAAACAACGTGGGGGAAAAAATATGGGTGGATTACTTTGAAAATCGATGTAAAAACCCAGAAAAAGACTGTTCGGTATCACCGCCACAGAATACAGGGCTATGGCAGGTTCCTTGTGACCCAGAGTCCATTATACTCAAAATCGCCAAACTCAAGTATTGAAGGGCACCGGGCCAGGATGGCATATCTAACATAGATCTAAATAAGTATCCCCAGTATGGGCTGAATTTATGTCGAAAATCTTTGAAACCGAATCCCTCCTACATGGAAAACGGCGAATGCAGATCTATATTCAAAAGGAGGTCCAAGGACAAGCAATGTCAATACCGACCAATGGCATTGTAGGACCTGATTGTTAAAGTATTTGTGGGCTTCCTTTTGGACGAATTACAGATCTGGCTACATAAGGTCGGTTACATGGACCCGCTTCAGACGGGTTTTGTGAAGCATACAGGAACTACAGCCAACATTTTACTCTTAAGAAGCCTCAAAGCAAGAATTCAGTCAACAACAAAGGGGCCACTATATTGTGGCGTCGGTCTGCCCATAGGGAAATGTAACTGTCTTGGGCAGGGGTATAATTTGTGAGGGAATGCAAATTTGATCTCTTTGAAAACAGGTTGGACTAGGAAACTTTGTTTGAATTATTTAACTAAGTAACCAATCCTCTAAGTAGCAGTCCCCTCTTTTTTGTTTGGTCAAAGCAAGAATTCCGCAGGGCAGGCCGATGGTATATATGGTGTTTGTCGACTTGGTACAAGCTTTTGACCAAGTCAATCGGGACTGGTTGTGGAGAAAGCTGAAGCAAAGGGACTGTCCAGAATTTTTGTTGGGTCCACTTAAAGCCCTCCATATAGGTACAACCATGAAAGTAAGGCCGAGTCGGAAAGGGAACTTAACAACAGATATCCCAACTGCTAGAGGCTTCAAACAGGGTTTCCCACTTGCGCCTACCCTTTATAATGCCTACATGGTGGACTTTGAGGACGGCGAAAAAGGAACTAAAGCCTTTCCACCGACAGTAGGCAGCGTAAAGCTTTCACGTCTGCTGTCTGCAGACAATATCATTTTGATGGATCAAACTGAGGTAGGCCTACAAAGGCAAATACACAACTTATCGAACTACCTGAAGGAAAACAACTTGGAATTAAATAAAATGAAAACAAAAATAATGATCTTTGAAAAGACCTCAAGAAAATTGAAGATATCGAAATGGTACGCTGATGGGATTCCTCTGGAAAAAGTGACATATTTTAAATACTTGGGAATAACTTTAATCAACAATCCCTCGGAGAAACCTATGGAAAACGTACATCTACGCAATAAAGAAATCCTTAATAGCGCAAACAAAAGTGCTAGATAAGAAATTCTGTCGGTTTTCCATGATTCCAATTTTGAACTATTACAGGGTAAAAGTAATCTCAAGTGTAACATATGAAGCTGAGGCTATGCCAAAGATTCTGGCAAAGATCTGGCCTAAACTTGAAGATTGGTTCTGCCGTAAGGTATTGGGACTGCCGCCCTTTACCCAAGTGACTCTGATCAGAAGAGAATTGTGCTTGACATCATTGAAAACAATAATCGAGCGAAACTCCTTACTGCTGAATCGAAAGCTCTTACAACCAAAGCCAAAACATTTTGAAATAATTGCCAGTCAATTAAATGAAGGCAAACAAAAGTATGCTAAAAAAATGGGCTGTGGATAACAACGCACTATTGGAGGAAATATCTTCATCGGAAGAGGAGCTTCTGAACAATCCTTGTGAAATGATAAAGAAGTTAATAGAATTAGATTGGAGTAAATCCTTAGACGAGGCGGAAGCCTACACATTAGCTGTGAAGGTTTCTACTGATCTAAAGAAGGTCAACGAAGTAAGAGGTTACTTACAAAAATTCCCAAATAAACAACTGAGTTGAACATTCATGTGAATGTGACTAAACCTCCTGAAAACAAGAGAAATAATGGCCATCAGAGATAAATCTATCTCAAATGACTGTGGTTTTTGCAAAAACACCAACCAAGTAGAATCTATGCGACACCTCTAGCTGACCTATAGGGGTACACAATCAGCCAGAGAGATCTATTTGGGAATAATTATATGAACATCAAAATCTATTGACGAAGAAGCATGGTGGTCCTTTCTGATGAGTACTGAAAAAACACCATAGGTGATTGCAGCAACCTCAATTATGAACAACATCGGTCTGGAAAATGTAGACATATAATTTGGACTATTTTATTGAGAAGATAGTCCGGACAGTGAAGAGAAGAACTTTACTTGAATTTTCATGTGAAAGTCATGATCCTGCAACGTGGATCTGGTGCTGGATGCATTTTCTTTTCTTCTACAATTGACACAAATAAAAAAAATAAAAAAATGCATTTGTGGTGACATTAACTACAGTCAATTCCGCTGCAAACAATTCTGCCATGGCCAAATCACACAGATCCTCTTTCGACGACAACAGTACTCTGTATATACTGCAACACACCACTCTGCAGGGGGAAGCAATTTTGAAGTGCTTTTGAAGCTGTAATCTAAGAGCATGAGAAACACTGCCCTCTAGCTTAGATATAACACAAGAACAACATCTTCCCCTGTCCACCTGCCCCTCCATATTTGTGGTTTGTGTCTCTTGCCTCATTTCCCTCCCCACCTTACTTTCTGACCTCTTCTGCAAAAAAGGAAAAATCAAAAAATAACAAATAAGTTCACAGTTCAAAAATAGAAGAAAAAAAATCCTTTAGACTCCATTTACTTTACATTTTTATCAATAAAGTATATAGACTCAATAAGATGTTATTGCCCTAACTTCAAAGGCCATCCCGGCACTGAGTATGTTTGTCCCCCTAACGCTAACATCACTATATGCTCAGGGTGAGCTCCACATATTTCAATGATGCTAGTGGTCAGCGTAGCCAAACATACCCTGTCATCACCAAAGTCATAATGTTATCTAACAAAGAATGAGGAACTTAAACAAACACATTCACAACCAACGCAAAACATGTGTTTCTTATTACAAAAATGATATAAACATTTTACTTTGAAGTAAACAGCAATAGTCGGGACTATAACAAATACTTTTCACATTCACACAACAATGAAAACATTTATGTCCATGAAAACTTGGTTAATTCTTTTGAACAGACTTCATAGCTACCAATCTTTGCATCATTCTCATTTTTAGTGTAACTGTCAACAGTGATCTTCTAATGCCAAATCTGATCATCGATCGATTGATGCAAGTCTTTGCGTTCTTCACCAAAAAGGATCTTCTATGATCAACGAGTAATCTACGCAGATGACGTTCCATTACAGAGGAGAAGTTAGTGTTTTAAATTTGAAATAAATGAAACACTTGCACATCTGCATGTTTCAAAAACCAATACTCTCCCATGTTACTCCTTGTTTCTGCAACCGCGGAAGGACAGATTGTTGTCTGGCGATCGTCCCAGATGAAGGTTATCCAGATCCGTGTTCCAAATTATTGGCCAAATACTGTTGAAGAAGCCGTCGGGATTATATAACTATGCAAAATCAAGAATTCAAAAACATATTTTAGTAATGACTCTATAGTTAAGTATACACAGTAAATTTTTATTTTGCCTATACATTTAAGTTGCAATTACTTATTCATGCAGCCAAGTTAAATGTCATGAAGTTCTGTGGCAAAATAAGTAATTTAAATCCAAAAATCACTAGTCCGTTTTTTTTTCTTTCTTCACAAGAGTGAGCAAATGGTCACTCCTCTGAAGTTCATTAAGAAGGCTACTCCCGGAGAATGGAACATCCTGCCCCACCTCTGGAGGGATGAGTGTTCAAGCCTGCCATTGTCTTTGCCTGGGCCACAGACGAAAGTCTGATGAGGTCCTTTGTTATGAGTATGCAAGGCCTCCCCATAGCAATTAGTCCTTTCCTGCCAGCAGTGAAGTGTCAATCTTTCCCAGGCTGAGGACTGTCAAAGCAGAATTGTAATAGTTAATTAACTCAAGACTGGGTTTTAACTTTCAGTTACCTACATCTTTCATTAAAACATATAAAATGAAAACAGTTTATAGGGGATTCTTACATTAGCAATCCTTTGACATTTCTTCAAGAATTAGGCCTTTCAACAAAAACATGCTTTCAAGATAGGCTATTTTGCACTTTATTCCTGGAAAACAAATTAAACTGAGTTCTTTTAAATCTGATTTTCCTATGCAGCAGACACATTTTATTCAGCACCGGTTCTTCCCTTGAGTACTTGGATTTGCTTGCAGTCTGTGTACATGTATCCAGCCTTTGTTTAAAGTTTCTGTCTGCACAGCTGCAATTGTTACATGTTGCAATTTTAGCCACATTTTTCTTGTGGAACGGAAAACAAATGTTCCTGGACTGCCTTTTCCTTAGATACATTTCAGAACTGCTGTCAGTCAATGAGGCCCGGTTCCTCTGCCCATACTGGATAATCCTGGATTTTCAGTACCCTTTTAATCTCACTGATTCAATGGAAAATAAATGGATCTAGCACCAAAAACAGCACTTTTGGAGCTTGCAGAGCTACATTTTAAAAGGAATTTTTGGATTTCAGCACAATCCTGCTGCTTTGCTCCATGTTGAATGTAACAGAACCCACTGGCATGCTCCTGCAGTGAGAACTCTGTTTTTCGCCCCCCCCTGACTGTGTGCGGCAGGGTGTGCAGCTTTTTCTTGGTTTTTCATCGCAGTTTTGCAGATTCTGGCACACATAGGAGTCAGCGCATCCATTTTGGGCTGTTTCTTTCACCATTTGTAAAGTGATGCAGTGGGGCACATTCAGCTTGACTTCCAGTCTTGGGGAAGTCAGGCACGTGGGATTTTTCTTTCTTCTCATGAATGACACAGGTTTTTCCGGTGTAAGTTCATCTTCCCTCAGCGAATGATGTGACAAGCTCTCCTCAGTGGCTCTGGTTGGGATAGGAACAATACCCCGTCTTCTCTCATGCTTTCCTTTCCGGTGTGGAGCGACACTCTGGATTTCTTTGGTTTTTCCTCCCGGGTCCCTGAGGAGGTCTTCCTTGGTTATTAGGTATGATTCATGCAACTATAAAACAGAACACAACCCAGTTATGAAAATGTTCCCACTACTGCCTCCAATAAGGATGGCAGCTATGGGATATACACATGCATTCAGTGACAATTTACAATATTCCCAGCATTTAATTAATGACAATCCCAAATGTTCCTAGGTTTCATCATTCTCTCCCTCTGGGTTTTCTGTAGGCTCTTCCATTTGCCGCAAGGTATGCCTGGGGTGGCAACTCTTTAGCTGGTTGATGTGGACCCACTTGTCTTCTCCTGTCAATTTGCCCTTGGGGATGCGGATTATGCAGGCGACTGGTGAGATTTTGTCCACAATTTCAAAAGGTCCCCGCCAGCTGGGCAAGAATTTGCACTCCTTGGCTTGCTTCCTTTGGAAATTGTACAAGTAGACCCTGTCTCCTACTTGACATTCCTTTTTGGTTGTCTTAAGGTTATGATGGGTTTTCATACTGTCTGCAGATCTTTCTAGATTCCGCTGAGCATACGCAAAAGCATGTTGAAGGTGTTTTCTCAAATTATCAACATACTCATGAGTTGTGGAGGCATTTATCAATGTCTGCTCTTGGGTTCTATAGAGCAGATGCTGGGGTAGCACCATCCTTCGTCCAGTCATCAGCTCAAATGGAGACATTTTAGTTGCAGAAGAAGGGTTAGATCTGATGCCCATCAGGACAAGGGGTAATCAAATATCCTGGCTAGGCCCAGAGTCTGCCACAAACCTTTTTAATATGCTCACAATTGTTTTATTGTACATCTCAACTCCACCACTAGAGGACTGCTGGTATGCAATGTGTAGTTTCCTTTTTAACCCCAGTATCTCCCACATCTTTGTCATCACTTCGATGGTGAAGTGACTACCTCGGTCTGACTCAATCCTTTGGGGTAGTTCAAAACACGAGAAGATGTGATTGATCATCATGGCAGCTGCTGTTTCTGCCTTGCAATATGGGGCCGGGCGACATTCCACCTACTTGGTAAACAAGCATGTTACGGTTAACATGTACTTGTTCCCCCTAGAGGAGCGAATCACGGGCCCGATAAAATCTACTTGTAAATCTGACCAAAGCAGTGTCATCCCTCTCTTTTGGAGGGGAGCACGGTGTGTGAGTGATATTGGTTGAAATTGTGCACACACAAGACACCCCTTCAAGTATTGGTCGAGGTCCTGCCCAATGTGTGGCCAGTATGCAACCTCTCGCAAGATTTATAATGTAGTATGAAACCCCCAATGTCCGGCTGTGGCCGCACCATGGGCATGACTTAGCATCAGGCTTCGGAATGAGGTAGAGACTACCCACTGGTCACAGCCAGATATGGATCTCCTCACCAACAAACTGTCTTGGATTCGGAACATTTTTGGACATTTCATCAACACTCTGAGGTCATCTTTCCCAATGCAATCGCTATCCGTCAGGGGAAAGTTTTCAGGGTCCTCAATGTGTTGCTAAAACTTACCAATGATTGGATCCCCTTTTTGAGCCGTGATTAAATCAGCATATGGGGTCTCCTTACTCCACAGGGCAGTTGAGATTTCTGGGACCTAGTGATAGCAGTGACCTGGATTTCCCCCAACAAGGACTCCATCTCAAGGAGATGCCCTTGGATGGCTCCGGTTTTGGCCAGCTGATCAGCTAAGTCATTTCCAGTTTTGTCTGGTCCCTCCACTTTGGAATGACCCTTAATTTTTTCCAGTAGATGGTCATCCCACTAGAGGTGACCAGATCATCAATATTTTGTATTACTTTTCCATTTTTTTGTTAGCACATAGCATGCCTCTGGTTTTCCAATTAACCAGGTGCTCCACAAACCCGTTCTGGACATAATCTGAATCAGTGATTATGACCAGTCCGTGGAGTTGGTGTTGGACAGCAGTGAGGATGGCTTGATGAACTGCCATCACCTCTGCCACTTGACTACTACGGTCACCAATTTTGTACCCAGCGGAGGGTTCCGGGGCATCATTCACTCAGGCATTCCCCACGCCGGCCACTAGTTCCTTTTCCCCGTTGTTGTCAGCATGGTAGGAGCACCCATCCACATAGACAGTGAGCATTCCCTCACACTTGTCTTCTTCATAGACTGTGTGCAGGGAATTCAGGTATGCCTCCATGTTGTCCTGGATTTTTAGACTTTCGTCCTCGAGACAGTTTTCTCTGGCACAATCATGCAAGTCAGCCAGACCTTGCGCGAGGGGACTCTTCTTGTTTTGGCCATATCTGACCTCCACAGGAAAGCCTGGCATTGACAGAATCCATTAAGTAATTCTGGAATTACTCACATTTCCGGCCCGGTTTCTGTCACTTTGAAGATAATGCAGAGGCTGGTGTGTAATCTCCACTATGATGTGTTCCCCCGGATGAACGGGCGGTAATTCTTCAATGCCCAGACCGTTGCCAGGAGTGCCTTCTCACAATCGTTGAATTTTTTCTCCACAGAGGATAAAGTCTTACTTGCATAGGAAATGACGTTAATGACCTTGTCATGCTTTCGGTATAATACTGCGGTCAAGCATGTATTTGAGAACCCTGTCTCCAAGAAGAACTCCTTGTTTTTGACAGGGTGAGCTAGACAAGGCACTTGTGAGAGGCTTCTTTTGAGTTTCTTTACTGCCTCGGCTTGTTCTGGACCCCACTCCCACTTGCCCCCCCTTCAGCAGATGGATCAGGGGTCTTGTGATCTCTGCGTAATCCTCAATGAACTTTCTACTGTAGTTAGTCAGTCCAAGGAGGCTCCTTAGCGCATGCAGAGTGACACGGGTCCTGCACCACACTGCCTTTAGGAAAGATAGTTTTGCTCTGGCAACCCTCAACTGTGTCAGAACATAACAGATTTCCACTATGTGTTCCTCCACAGTTGAGCATTTGATCAGAACATCATCTACATAGGCCAGGTTACCCCTTTCACCCAGGTCGGCATGGCCTTGTGTAAGAAGATATTAAATTCATTGCTGGAGTTGATGTATCGGAAGGGAGTCCGGGTCCATGTGTTTGTATTGGTCCTCCCTACTGACAGGTACGGTCCAATAACCATTAGTCAGGTAAATGGCAGTGTATACCTTTGACCCCTGGATCTGGGCCAGCCCATGGTCAATGTAGGGACGAGGCCATCGGGATGTGTGAACCCCTTTGTTTAGCTCCCTTAGGTCAGCACAGAGTCTCCACTGGCCATTCGGTTTCAAAATCCCCAGCACCGGATTATTAAATGTGCTGTGGACTGGACAAATTATCCCACGGGACACAAAGGTTTTTGATTATTTCTGTGAGGGACTCCATGGATGCGAGAGGCAAGCGATATTGCTTCACAAACACTGGAGTCATACCAGGGTCAGTATGGATTTCAGTGCGACCACAGTGATATGAGCCCACAGCAAAGAGATCCTGAAAATCTAAGAAAACTTGTTTCAACTTTTGCTTTTGCTCCAGAATCTCACAGGCATCAGACAGGTTGACTCTCTCTTCAACCATCTGCCTGAAGCCCGGAAAGACTTCTGGTTTGGATATCTCAGCAGCCTCCTACATCTGGGTGGAGAAGTCCCTGGTTACAGTACTGACCTGGACAGAGGGTTTCAGGCAGGGAAGCAGTCCTGGTGGACTAGGAAGGTCGCCTCATCCCTCCTGAAGTCACAGGTCACCTCTTCCTTACCATAAGGGCAGGAAGAGTACACCAGGAAATTCCCCCCATGCGGGTGAAGATGTTGTCTGGTGTTGTGTCATTGTCGCTATCACTGTCAAACAGTAATTGGGGATCGGTCCTATCAGTTCATTACCTAAACCTATGGAAAAATGTCGGTCATCAACCACCATTCCAATAATGGTGCTTGCGCCCAGTGTGATACTCCTAAGGTGGCTGTTATCCACCAATACTGGAATGGTGTTGTGTTCTATGTTGACTAATGGTGTTGGGTTTAACCCCAACCCCTGCTGTTGGAGATGGGCGTTGAGGTGAACATATGCATCAGGATATTGAAGTTTCAGTCCTCTTTTAATTTTTACTGTGGGGCTAGTTGTGTCCATCCTGGGATGGTGACTTCCTCTCCAATTTGAACTTCAACTGCATACGGCAGCAATTGGGCTGACCAAAATGCTTTTTCTGAATCATCAAAGCCCATGGGATTACCCCCTAACTGGGACCAGGCTTTGAGGTTTATAAGGTCCAAACTAATGGCAAAGCGATTGAGAATGTCACTGCCTAAATAAAATGCAGCAGGGACATCTCACACGACCCAACAGTTATGTACTATGCTTTTGTTGCCCATCGAAATTTATTTTGAGCATGCACCTGATAGGCAGGAGATGTTTGGAACAGATCCATTTCCCATTTGTCTATCAATTTAAATGTGGGAATGGCTGGATCTTTTGGGGGTTTTCAGAATATGGCTTCACTGAGGAAGCTCTTACCGTTGTTCACGCACACTCGAGAGTTCTTCCCCTTATTTAAATGAATAGGGATGTACAACTGTTCTCTAATCTTCTGAATGTCAGCTAAGCTTTGAGCTGGTTTCTCATCATTTTGGACTATGGAGGTGGGGTTTTCTGATTGTGAATCAGTATAGAATTTCAGAGTATTTCGTTCCGGTGTGTAATGCCACTTGAAACTGGAACGAAGGTTGATTTTCTGAAATAGAGAGGAATTCCCATCACCAGTTTGTTATCCTAATGCAATTACTGTCACGTCAGGGATTTGGTTGTTTTGAAAATGGAACTGAATGTGATCCTGTTTTTGTTCAACCATGTGGCATGTGCCATTTAAACTAACATGGTTGACACTATTTTATTGGTCGGTTAGTCAGGGTCCAGAGGACCTTGTTTACACAGTCTATTAGACAACCTGCGCAGGTCTTCATTCCCCAGTAAACATGGTGTGTCCTCTGGAGTCACAACTATGACTGGGTGTTTCACCTTGTGTCGCCCAATTTTAATTTCCAAATCCGCAGTCCGCTTGACAGGAATTTCATTCCAAGGGAGCAAAGATAATGTGCATTTTGGGCCAGTTGGTGGTTAGTTTCTTGATTCTTGATTCCGACACAGTGGTAGTTTGGGCAGGATTCTGTGTGGGAGCTTGGGAATCTGCAAAAAAAATGTGGCAGTTGGATATTGGGGGATTTTTGGGAACCCCTGGTTCTGATTCTGGGCCACCCCCACACCCTTTTTGTAGGCAGTCCCCGGGATGTTTTTGGGCAAGATGGTTCTCTGGATCATCATTCTGGGGTTCAATGGTGGGTGATCCTAACACAGTCTCCACATTCACCCAGTCTTCCTTAGGATCTCTTGGGACCAATTTTTCTTTGGGAGGAGTTACCCCATCCCTGAAGGAGAAGGTCTTTTTCCCAGAGTCCTCTGAGGACCCCTCTCCTTCAAATTGGAGGACACTAACCTCCTCCACAAAATGGGTCTTTTTGGTCCTTTATTGCCCCTATTCGCGCTTTGTTCCTTAGGTTGCAGACTTTTGGGGACAGGAGATTTTGGTTCCGGTTCCTGGCTTTCCAGGGGCTTTTCATGAGTTTGGAAGGAAACTTCCTCTAGGGCTTTACACCCCCCTTCCCACCGTGCCTCCTCCTTTGGAACCAGTGAGTTGTTGGGGTTCTCTCCCAGTCATTGTTCTGGAGTACCAGACCCTTGGTTTGTGGAGTTCTGAGCCGCCATGTTCAACTGAGGGTACTGCTGAGCCCTCAACATGTGACCCAGATCCTGGGACAAGTTCTGGACCTGGCGCTCCAGTTGGGACACCCGCTCTGACTGGTACGGGGGTCTCTGGTCCATCCTAGGTGGATCACGGGAAGGGAAGCTGTCCTTTCTCCCATAATACCCTGGGTTTGGATAGTTTTGGTCACCCTCCCCCCTTGGCCTCCCCTCTCCCCGTTTGGGCTGTCTGGGCTCAGGAAAGTGGGGAAAGAATGGAGGGTTGTTCTGTGGGTTAAAGTTTTGAGGGTATTGGGGAAAGAAACTCAACCCGGCATTTGGGGGACTACTGCCCTCCTGGGGGAAGTTAGGAGCGAAGTTTCCTGGGTTGGTACCTACCTGGTTGGATCCCCCCCTTGGGCTGGGGGAGTCCACACATACCCCAGGATGGGTTTGTTGCCCTTGTATCGGGGGCTAATGTAATCAGGGGAGTTAGGGGTCCCATTTGTGGGATTACCTCCCTGACTACCTGTTTGGGATTGGCCTGGGGGCCTTCTGGTTCCTTGATTGGATGGGTTCTGTGCAGGTATAATTTTTAGGCCCCCCCATCTCCAGATCTAAAATGGGGGCAACCTTCACCTCCGCCACCTTAGCAGCAGCAGGGGTGCTGGCTGGTTTGGGATTTTTATTGGTGTTCCTGTTCTCTATAGGTTTCTGCACTTCATAAATATGGGTTGCCTGTTCTATGACCCAGTCAAGTAATCTCTTCTTGGGAAAGTCACTCACGAGCTGATGTATTTGGGGAGTGCATGGTAAAAGGTGTTAATGAACTCCCTACTGTCTGTGCAAACCCTCCTGGTGGTCTGCGCAAACATTATTATTATTATCCTGCACAAATTCGTTTGGGGCCTGGTCTTCCCCATACTGCAGATTGTAGGCCGCCTTGCGGGCCTCTTGGGAATTTCTATGGACAGAGAAGTGTTTTAAGATGACCGCCCTATAGGTGGACCATCTTGAGTGGTTCTGATCCTCCAGCCCCGCTAATAAGCTGGAGTACTTAGGGGAGAATGTCCATTTCACATATTGGATGCAACTCTGACTATCTTTCAGATAAAAAGTATCCATCATCTGTTCGTATAATTCAAGGTGTTCCCAGACTAAATATTTGGCATTTTTGTGATAGGAAGTGATAACACTCCTAATGGCCTTGATCTGCTTCAGGGGATCTTTTTGTATAGCCTTCTTGATTTTGTTGGCCTTTTTGGTCTTAGTCACCCGCATCCACTCATTCTCTGACTCAGAGGCACTACTACTGGAGGTGGCTATCTGATCCTCTAGGCACTCCCTGATTCTGCGAGCTTGAGAAGGGCTTGCAGAATGTGGGGGCCTAATTTCCCTATTCCTGTGGTGCTCAGAAGAGTCTTCTGACTCTCCAATGCTCCCAGGAGTACCCTCTCCACACCTCCCCTCCCCCCACTGCCCTAGCTGGGAAGAGGTCTTTAGGATACTCTTTTTGGGCTTTATTTCCTGGCGTTCCCCACCAAATTTAACAAACTGATCTTTTGGTAGGAGGTATTTTTGAAGATCCAATTCCTTGACCCTCACCTCAGAGGAGTCTTCCTGATCAGAGATGTTAGCCCAAACATTTGGGGCTCTGTACAGAGACGCCCGTCCATCAATTTCTGGGAGGCGCTGATCTGTCAGTCCCATTTTACCAATTCTGCTAAAGTCTACCATCCCCATGGCCTGTGGTTCATATGAGCCAGCGGACATGAAGCTCTGTCCCTCCCTACCTCTTCTCTTTCAGCACTTATTCCCTGGTGATATGCCAAAATCTGAATCTTTTGTTCCTCTATGAGGGCCTTACTGGTCTCAATAATTCACTCTTGCATTGCTATCTGTTTGTGGAGCACATCCTTCTTTTCACAGGGAGTCTCATTGTCTCTCTCTGCTTCCTGCCTGGTCTGAGTATACTGGGCCAATTTCTGCTGCAGGAGACTCACCTCCTGAGTTTTAGCATCATTGGTCTGGATGTTATTTTCCAGAGCATCTTCCACCTGCCTGGTGTGCTCTAGTAGCTTCTCATATTCTGTTTGTACTTCCTTGAGCTCCTGGAGGGCCAGCTTTCTTTCCTCTAGCTTGGTTTTTAATTGGCTTACTTCCTGGCCTAAGGCGTCCCTCTCCTGACTTAGAGTGCCCCTCTGTTCAGCCAGGTTGTTCCTTTGCTTTTTAAATGTACTGGATTTCTGGCGCTCCTCATCAAATTCCTCTTGAGAGTGAATGGGGGTCATTCCGAGTAGGGCGCAAAGGGATACCGTTCACCGTTAAGGACATAGGCGCCAGTAAACCCTTTGCGCCCTACTACGAGGTCCCTTTGCGGCCCCGTCCTTAACGCCTGCTTTTACCAGGCGTTATGGACGGGATCCGCAAAGGGACTTCAGAGCTAATAACGGTACCGTAATTTATGGTACCGTTATTAGCACCCTCCCCATTCCCATTGAGCCCTATGGGGGCTCAAATGGGAATGGGGATTGACATTTTCAGTGGGGACTTACCAGTCCCGCAAAGGTTGGACTAGTCCCGTAAGTCCCCATTGACCGAGGGCGGACACGGTACCGGTAATGGTGCTAGTCATGGCACTAATAGCGCCATGACTAGCACCAACCTTGGAATGAGGACCAATGTCTTTAATAAGTCCTTGCTGTAGGAGAGCCAGATCTTATTTTAATTGCATGACATACTGTCTGGATTCTGTCTCTAATTCTTGGCTCTTCAGTAGCCTTTACTCTGCAGAGTCTAGGTCAGTCTACATTCTTTCTAGTGTTTCAACTTGATTATTTGCCCGAACTATATTCTCAACATGCTTTTCCTGCATTACTCCTATGTGGAGGTACAGGTAGGCCGCTATTTTGCCATTTTTACTCTGCTCCTCTTTCACTTTTGGGGCCATGTATAGTTAACTAAGAGGTTGGTGTAATGGGCCCTTGTCCTCCCATATATCCAGGTCCATGGCAGTGACCTGTTCTTTTATTTCCTGCATCCAGACCTGTTCTTTCTGTTCTGGCCACTCACCCCTGCCAAACAGTTTGTGCATTAGGTGTTCCCTAGCCATATTGATTTCTACTGGGATCGCCATTTTGGAACTATCCATTTTTTTATGAATAATTTCAGGATTGATTTACTTTTTACTTTTACAAACAGACCTGATTTTGGAGTATTTATTTTGAGAGGTGCTTGCACCGTGTAGCACAGTACACCAACCAAACAAGGTGTGTGTACCCTGCAGGTTAGTCTGCTGTGCTAGACTGCCACAGGTGGTAACTCGAACTCAGAATCACGGCACAAGCCCCAAAATCTGTTAAGGATTTCAATCAGGTGATATACCCGGGTTTCAGCCTAGCATGCAATGCGCAAATGAAATGCTTATTTATTGTGTCTATAGGTTCAATATTCTGAGTGATATACCACTCATATCACACCCTTCTCAAAATACCCAGGTCACAATGGACCAGGAATCAGGCTGGTTGGTAAAGGTACTATTTATTTATTTATTTATTTATTTATTTATTTATTTATTTATTTATTTATTTATTTCAAATGTAAAGCAAACACAAGTTTTACTATATGGGGCAGCAATCACCAATGTGGAGACAACACAAGAAGAAAGTTAATAAGGCAGTTGAATTCACTTTTGAGCAGCACAAAAATATAAAATACAGGGAAAGGAACAGCTTTGGTTTGTAAAAAGATAGCCTTTAAGTTAAGTTTTCCCCCTGCAACTCACAAAGACGCAGTTCTACACAGATGTAAGTAAGCAGTAGGTATTCAGGAATAAAGAATAGTGTACAGGGTTTGAATGCAATCTTCCCTCACCAAACCAGAGGGAAAAACGTTTTTGGAACTTTTACACTTTTAAAATGACAGTTGAAAATGGCTGAGAAAAACAATGAAAAGTGTGCAAAAACCTTTAAATTGATATCAATTCCTATGGGAGCAACACTGAAAAGAACCTAACAAACATATGCTGCAATATGAGCAACAAAACACACTTTGTATCAGAATAGAAGTTTGGAAATACTTTGAAAAGGAAAACACGTGTAAAACTTTTGCAAAATTGTGAATTCCTGCCAAAATTTCACTATGCAAAGTTTAATAGAAACGGGTCAAATATACTATTTCTGGATGCAGTATTTGGTTGTGGATGTAGCTAAAGGTCTTAAGTTTAAGTCAGAGTTTAAATTGAGTCTCTAGCTATAAAATTGAGGAAGTTATGTGAGTTTGAATGAGAGGTGTTTTTGAAAATAAAGACGCGAAAATGAAAACAGAAATCAGTTTTTACAATGACAATTATGCTCTAAACTAGAGTATTCAGGCTGGTTACCAGTTTGAAACACAGTAAGCTCCAGAGTGGTCCACGGAAACCAACCCCAGCACCTCCTTGTCTGCCTTGGAGGACTCAGTCGGATTACCCGTGGGATGATTAAGGATTTGGGATTTCACAAGACAAAAGGATTTTAAAGAAATCATCACTAGCACAAGAAATCAAAGCAAGGTTTCAAGAATGGTGTGACACTATTACAAGTTATTAAGTTAAAGAGAGGATGGGTTGTAGATTGGGACAGGACAAGGCAAATATACTATGGTTACTATGATTCCTATTGATACTTACAGTCTACTGTAATTTAAGATTGGACTGTCAGGTTCTAGTCACCCGGACCGGGTCTACAGACAGTAGGGCACCTCTGGCGGGACTGGATCAGCTGGGCGGTTCTGGTCAATTGGACTGGCACCTCAGACTGGACTGGAATGGATTGGATTGGCCCTTCTGGTTGCTGGACACTGCAGATCAGTGGGATGGCGAGTTTCAGCAGGCAAGCCTTAATGGTAGCAAGCCAGACTGGATCAAAATTGCTTCCCTGAAGTTTAGGATGGTTCATGATTTGGGCCTAGCTGAAAAGAGTTCAGCAAATGCTGAGGCCTTGGCTTTTCAAGAGATCTGGAATCAGTAGCAAGATGCAGAATTCAGGAACAGAGGGCCATGAGGAAATCAGGATGGAGTCAGGAATCAGTGTGTTTGTGTGTTGTGAGGTAACCTTATTCATCCTGCCAAGTGACATCACTCAGTTTATGGTAGGGGCAGACTTACAACCCACACCCATAAGGCTATGGTTGGTCAAAGGCACAGTTTCCGCCTTGCTTTTTGCTGGTAAATTGCCAGAAAGGTTTGTCATGTTTTATGATGTGACTTGGGAACCTCACACAGTTATTTGGACCACAATTTAACTTTCCCACAAATACATATTTCTATAATTATGCCCTCTGATAAAATCGGACACATACATTACATATTTTGTGGGTTACCTGTACATCCAACTCCCATGTTGGTGGGACCTGGCTTTGTGTTTCTGTGGAATTTTGTCAATTTTAATCATAAAGGTTTGGCCTAACAATTCCTAATTCGGTACATATATGTGCAATCACCCCTAGTACATGGGTACACAATATAAGATTTGCAGCATTAATATTTTTGGCGCAATTAGGTGGTCATTCCGAGCTTGGTGCTAAGGGAACAACGATGCCGGTAAAGGAATACCGGCATCGATTACCGCTACGGGCTATTCTGACCAGCCCGACCGCTATTAGTGGTATCGAAAAGTATGATGGCATTAATAGCGGTCTGGGCACGGGCACGCGACCCACCATGCCGGCATTAGCGGCATGCCGTAAACTGGAGTAGATCACAAGTGAAGCGGACATGCAAATAATGGCTTCATGAAGGCAGAAAAAGTGGTTATCAGCATGCCGTAAATACCGGCATTGCTGACCTACCGTAAAATGCAGGTGCACACAATCAGCACAGGTGGAGGCAATGGAGTCTGGCACAGTATAAAAGGAGCACACGCACACTCCACACCCCCTCCCACACCAAGATGATTCCAATAGTAGGAGAATTACTGGAGCAGGAGGACATCCGTTCATTGCCACAACATCAACAACAACAGCTGCCACCACAGAGGAGAAGGAGGGTGAGACAGAGCCAGCATGCCCAACCAGTGCAGCCACCGTTACCATGCCAGCAGCCCCCAATCACTTGCATCAGAGCCAGTCCTTTCAACCTAACCCCAGAGCAGATCCACACCCTGTACCATCTGGACCAGGACACCATCACCACCATAGTGGACCTGATACACGACAACATAGTGAGCCTCATTGAAATACGCACCGCCATCCCCTCTCTACTGAAGTTGGTGTCTGTGCTCCACTTCCTTGGCACAGGCACCTACCAGCACACAGTGGGGCACATGCATGGCATATCACAACCCTTATTTTCCCGGATACTAACCCAAGTGTTGGATGCCCTCCTCAAGCACACAAGGGACTACATATCCCTATCACGGACTCCCCAGGAGATATTTGATACCAAAGTCTCCATGCACTGGCAGGCATGCCAAATTGTGTAGGTGCCCTCGACTGCACCCACGTGGAGTTGGTGGTCCCGCATGCCATGGAGGTGGTGTACCGCAACTGCAAGCAATACCACTCCATCAATGTGCAGATGGTATGGGACGCCAGCAAGATCATCACACATTGTTGTGCCCGAAATCCCAGATCAACTCATGACTCTATGGTCCTGCGTAACTCCACGCTACCATGCTTCATGGAGCGACGTGCTGGACGACGTGCCTGGCTGCTTGGCAAGTTGCATGACTGGCACATGGCATTGTACTGGGGGGAGAGATGCACACACCACCATGCTGACAATGTTGATGTGACTGCACGATGTGCACATCACCAACCACTGGGCCCCAAAGCATCACAAACGGTACATGACACCCAAATCCCATAGGGATGAGGTAAGGTTGACACCTATCACTACATGACTAACAGGAAACCACTCCACATCCCACAACACGTGCACCACTCATCAGCAGCCCTCACCCTCAGTAACACCATCCTGCACCCTGCAGTGCATATGCACTATGTTGCTGTCTCCAGCATATCACCACACAGGAAAAGCATCCCTGTGAGCGTATCAAACTGAATCTACTAGGGAATCCAATGTCTGGCACAGGGCCAGCGCACTCACAGGAGTGCTGCATGTCACCATGGGAATGATCAGCGCTGATTGCCCAATATTGCACAGACTACTGCCAACGCTCCCTCTAAGTAAATCTCACAGAACACAACACCTCACTAATTTGACACAAACACAGCTCTATGCATACACGATGCATGTGCAACAAGACATCAGTGCACACCATGTATCATCTTGAAGAGGCAACCCACACCATCAGTCCATGGCACAGTACACATTGAGGGACTGAAAAAGGCATTAATACATCCAGGGACATGTGCATGTGGCCAATGTACACCTGCAGGCATGTGTGACTAGTACAGCTGTCCATCATGATTAGCCTGACATTTACCTTTAATTGCCTCTCATGCAGGTGATAGTGGCTATCCCTTGAAGCCGTGGCTCCTCACCCCTGTCCAAAATCCACAGAACAGGCACGAGGAGGACTACAATCATTCCCATACCCGTACCCGTGTGGTCATCGAGCAGACCTTTGGCCTGTTGAAGGCACGATTTCGCTGCCTCAGCCGGTCGGGTGGGGTACTCTGCTGCAGGCATGAGAAGGTGGCCAAGATCATCATGGCATGTGTCATGCTGCACAATATGTGCATCGCCGGAACGTGCCCCTGCCCCCTGACATTGAACTGCTACCACCTGGTGATGATGAAGGGGAAGAAGAAGATGTGGCTGGACATCATCGCGGTGCTGATGCACAGGAGGGACGTGCTGTGCGCCAGTCAGTGATTGCACAATATTACTGACACACATGGCAGCAGACGGTGACATGATGGTTGGACAGAGGGCACTGGGTGTAGGGGTACATTTACACTATGCACTGCAAATGAATCAATGACACATGCGCAATGATGAATGTCCACTCAGGTCTTGTTTTTCACACAACCGGTGTACTAAATGTAACAATGTAAACGTAAGTGCAAAATCCCTCCACCACCCTCAACCCCTCCCCCCACAACTGTCCCCCTTCCCCCTCCCCCACAATTCCCACACACACCCTCAACCCCCTCCCCCCGCAACTCCCCCACACACCCTCACCCTCCTCCACCTCCCCCCACAACTCCCTTACACACCCTCATCCAGCTCCCCCTCTCCCCCTCCCCCACAACTCTCCCACACATGTCCCATTGAGTCTCCAAAGCCTACTTGAGGCTGCCCTGACAATTAATTGGCACACCCTGGTCCAGGGGGCGGCATGTCTTGCCGGCGCAGGGTACATGCCGACCTGCGCAACAAGCTTGTTTGTGTAGAACTGGAGGAAGATGGTGTGGCCGCCTGCTGTGATTGTGTAGAGGGATGCCCTGCCTCCATGGCATCCGCTATGCGGCCTAACATCTGCCAGAGGGCTGAGACCTCCTCTCAGAGGCGGCTGGTGTTGTCAGCGAATGATTTGGCCATGGAGGCAGTGTTGTCCGTGCTGGACCTGCCTAGAGCAGCTAAGTCCTGACGCCACTCCTGTCTGGCCAGTCTGTTGTCCTGGATAAACTCCTGCACAAGGGCAGTAAGCAGGTCAGACTGCTGTTGCTTGCGGGTGCACCTGTGGAGGAAGTCGGCCCCTGGCTGTCCTGCCCAGCCTGCTCAGCCTCCCTAGTTGTGAAAATTGGACTTAAGTGTCCCTCCGTCTGCTCCTGACCAGACTGCTCCGGGGTGGTGGCGTGCTCTGTATCGAGGGACGATACTTGGGGGATGCCGGTGGAGTTGGGGTATGGACCACTTCCGAAACATCGTCCTCCATGGGCACCCATATGTCGTCCAGTGTGTCCTCCAAAGCCAGGGGTGCCGTGGCTGCCACCTCCCCAGCCAAACTCGACTCCTCGGATTGTGGTGCCTTGCATGAATCATCAGGACGGCCAATGGGTGGTGGTGGTGCTTCGCCCTCTACGGGCCTTGGTGGCACCGGTGTAATGGGTACCTGGGATGGCTTGCCTGTCGGTACACGGCGCCCCCTGTGTTGTCCCCTCGAGGTCGAAGGGCAGTTGCTGTCATCCCGGGACCTCTTCCGGGGTGTGACCTGTGCAGGGCTTGCATCCTGGCCATTGCTGTCATGGTCAGTGCCTGTGGGGGTCGAAGAGAGGGATGGCATGAGTGATGTTTTGATAGGCATCATACATACATTAGGACAATTGCTCATCCACACAATTGGTGGTAATAGGCATTTGTGTTTGGATGAGCTTGTTCTTTGATACATGGGTGGTTTATGCAGGCATACGTCGGCGTCGCTCATGTTGCCCAAGAGCAGTGCTATCTGATATGCATAGTATTTTGGCCATGCACGCTGTGTGGTATGTGTCATGTACGATATTGCCTTGCACCAGGCATCTGCATGTGTCTGTAATGCGTCAGCCTACTTTGCTGGGAGTGTGTGTGTGTGTGGGACCATGGCTTGACTCTTTGAACTGACATATTGGTTGACTTTCATCAGATTTGCCATTGCAATGTTTACTTTGGACACTCACCTCCATCGCCCGATATTGTGGCACCACACTCCATCTCGCCAACACCTTCGATCCCTTCCATCCGTATCATGCTGGCGCAGATGTCCTCCCATGGGTTGAGCTTGATCAGGGAACTGGGACCTCCTCTTTTTCCCATGGCCTGGCTGCGGTTCACTGAGATCCTTAATCGCAGGTCGTCCCAGCGCTTGCGACAGTCCTTATTCGTGCATGGGGTGTTCCCCACAATACTGACCTTCTGGCCAATAAGTGCCCAGGTCTCTTTCTTCTGAAGTACTGCCTCTCTCATCCTGTTATTTGAGAACACTATGGCAGCCTGCAGTGTGTCTACTAGCATCTGCAGCTCATCCTCATTGAACCTTTCTTTCCGCTGGCGGGCAGCTCCCGTCTTCAGGGCCTTGGGCATAGTGGTGTTAGAGGTGGATCTTTTCAAAGATCAGCAGAGTCCCAGGGGTCCTGTGTGGTGAGGATGGCAATGGATTGTGTTTTTAAAGATGGCCACCGTGCTCCTTTCCGTTCCTGTGCGATGACGCTACTTCTGGTTCCACTTATTAGCGGTGACCATAAATAGTAGTGACCATTATTAGCGGTCACCGCTATTTACAGTCACTGCTAATGCCGCATTGGAAAATGTTGGTAGTGTTATCTGCGCTATGCTTGATGCCGCTAAGGGCATTTTGGGTGCCTTTAACGGCATGGTGCAAATGACCTTACCGGCATGGCGTAAAGCTTGTGCCCGCAAAGTCATAATAGTCCTCTATTAGCGGACTGGTGACAGCCTGGACATGCTATCCATGCCGGTAAGGAACGTTACTTACCTCCAAACTCGGAATGAGGGCCTTTGCATAACTTCAGTTCCTTACACAGTAAGGATTCCTACCAAGTTTTGATTAAAACTGTATATGTATGTACTTTTCACTCATTTACTTACTCTTGCTGCCAAGTTAAATGTCATGATGTTCTGTGGCAAAATAAGTAATTTAAATCCAAAAATCACAAGTCGGTTTTCTTTTCTTCCTTCACAAGAGTCAGCAAAGGGTCAGTCCTTTGAAGTTCAATGAGAAGGCTACCCCTGTAGAATGGAACATCCTGCCCCTCCCCTGTAGGGATCAGTGTTCAAGCCTGTCATTGTCTTTGCCTGGGCTACAGATGAAAGTCTTATGAGGTCCTTTGTTATGTGTATGTGAGGCCTCCCCATAGCAATTAGTCCTTCCTTCCAGCAGTGAAGTGTCAATCTTTCCCAGGCTGAGGACTGTCAAAGCAGAATTGTAATAGTTAATTAACTCAAGACAGGGTTTTAACTTTCAGTTACCTATATCTTTCATTAAAACATATAAAATTAACATAGTTTATAGGGGATTCTTACATTAGCAATCCTTTGACATTTCTTCAAGAATTAGGCCTTTCAAAAAAACATGCTTTCAAGATAGGCTATTTTGCACTTTCTTCCTGGAAAACAAATTAAACTGAGTTCTTTTTCCTATGCAGCACACACATTTTATTCTGCACCGGTTCTTCCCTTGAGTACTTGGATTTGCTTGCAGTCTGTGTACATGTATCCAGCCTTTGTTAAAAGTTTCTGTCTACACAGCTGCAATTGTTACATGTTGCAATTTTAGCCACAATTTCAGCCACATTTTTCCTGTGGAACTGAAAACAAATGTTCCTGGACTGCATTTTCCTTAGATACATTTCAGAACTGCTGTCAGTCAATGAGGCTTAGTTCCTCTGGCCATACTGGATAATCCTGGATTTTCAGTACCCTTTTAATCTCACTGATTCAATGGAAAATAAATGGAACTAGCACCAAAAACAGCACTTTTGAAGCTTGCAGAGCTACATTTTAGAAGGCATTTTCAGTTTTCTGCACAATCCTGCTGCTTTGCTCCACGTTGAATGAAACAGAACCCACTGACATGCTCCTGCAGTCAGAACTCTGTTTTTCACCCCCCTGACTGTGTGCGGCAGGGTGTGCAGCTTTTTCTTGGTTGTGACCCAAAAGGAGTTTTGGCGCACACAGGAGTCACAAAGGAGTCAGCACATCCATTTTGGGCTGTTTCTTTCACCATTTGTAAAGTGATGCAGTGGGGCCACAAGGCCGGAGTGATGAGAGGAAGGCCGGAAACCCGGGGGTCCGCCCAAGCTGCCTGGTGATTCAGGGCAATGCGTCTGAGGCAGCAGCGTTTCAGACAGGTACTCAGGAGATCAGGGATCAGGCGTGCCAGTCCAGTCCAGCACCTCAAGATGGTATCACAGCAGCGGGGGCGGGAGGATAGGGCGTTGTAATGTTGGCAGGGAGGAGCAGGGCGATGCTCCCTGCGGGCTCGCTTATCTGACTGCGTTGTCTCATGGGCCTCCTTGTCTGCGGCTGCCAGATGGTGGGACTGACATATTGCACTGTCCTGGCCGCCAGCAGCCGTGCTTGCAGTGGCAGGCGCCACCCAGAACCAAAGCTGGGCGCACACGGCTCACGGTGGGCTAGCCCGCTCGCACACCCAGCAGGGCAGTTCACGCGGCTCTCCGCCCAAGAGCGCTCAGGAGTCCGTTTCAGGCCGGCCAGCTTCCCAGTCCACAGTGCCTCTGCAAGGTCGGCCTTCTGTCCACAGGGCAGGCATCTCACTTCCACCCACCAGCTCAGCCGGAATAATATCATCAGTACCGCAACAGCATGCACAGCAGGCTGCAGCAATCAGTTCGCGTGGCCGCCGGCCTCAACCCGGTCTCCAGGGCAGGAGAATCACGCCAGTCGTTGCCACTGCACCTCAGCCACCAGTGTGGCCGCGCTCCGTTTGAGGGATAGGGGAGCAGAACTCAGCCCCCGTGTAGCAAATCCACATGATTTTTTGGAGAGGTGGAGTCTGCCCATTCACAAGCAGCTGGCATCAATATTGGGCAAAATCGTGTAGCGGTATAGCCATTGCCCACGGATTTCTAGTCGGCAAGCACGGAGCTGTCTTGCTAGGCAGCCATTTTCTGGGCTGCTCAACAGCGCCCCCCTAGATGTCGGACTTTTATCACCAATCTAGTCTGGTTAGAATATGTAAGAAGTTAGATGCACCCACAAGTAAATCCTCTCCTGTGCAGTCTCCAAAGTTATCCCTTCAGCATCTCACTCCATTTGAAGGGTTATCCCCCTCTGTCCCCTAAAATGTGGCCCTAGTTGCACACCTACATACAGCAAACACTTAAACAGACAATTAAAGAAAATATATAAATAAATGTACCTCTATCTCACTCGACTCGAGACACAAATTAACGTCTAGTCCCTTTCCGCAGTTCTGCACACAATAACGACAGAAACCAGAAAGCTGAACGAGCTTCATGGTTCCCATTTGTCTCACAAGCGAAGCCAGAAAGTGATGCTTCGCGATTACAGAGCCATGGAAATCAGCTACCTGGCAGCGGGACCCGCACCACCCATCCTTCTCCCTGGCACTGGCTGCTTATTTTCAGTCAGACCAGCCAGGGTGAGGGATTGAGTCATGCGCCTGAACATGCTGTTGCGCCGCTTCACGGCCGCCCACTTCAAGTAGTGGGAAAGCGCGAGCCTGGCTGGGGGGACAAACACCCTGTCTCCCCTTTAATTACGCCCATGCTCAACGCAAATTCTCCCTCCAAGCCCACAGACGCACACATTCATATTCACATGCACACAAGCAGTCATGCACCCATATAGCCTCTCTCAATCATTTACACAACACCCACTAGAACACATCACTCAGGCAAGTATACGATTGCATCTGCGTGAGTGAAGTGAGCTGGTGGATATAGTGTGAATGATTGAGAAGGCTGTATGGGGGTGTCACTGCTTGCATTCATGTGTATATAAAAGCGTGTGTGTGTGTGTGTGTACTCGGAGGGTGCATTGGTGCCTGGCCATAGCAAGGTAAGAAAGCATGTTCTTGCTAGCTGTATGAAGTGCCTGCAGACAGCAAGAACATGTTTTCTTTCTTTGGTATTACCCTGCACCAATGCCCCCTCTAAACTGCAACACCACCTTCCCACCACACACACATTCATATACACATGCACCTGCACACAAGCAGTCAGGCACCCATATAGTCTCTCCCAATCATTCACATGATATCCACCGGAACACTTCATTCACACAGATACACACATTCATAAATGCAGGCACATTATTGGACAAGCCCCCTTCTCTCAAGCATTGATTTCGAGAAACTGTATGTGGTGTGACTGCTTGTGTGCATATAAATATGAATATGTGCATCTGTCTCAGTAAGTATTCTGGTGGGTGCCGTGTAAATGATTCACACAGTACCCAGCAGAACACTTCACTCACACAGATAAACACACACTACCAAGCACCCATTCAGCCTTTCTGTAATGTTCATGACACTCACCAGAACACCCAGGCAGGTACACATATGCATGTATATATGAAAATGGTTATCTTCCTCAGTAAGTGGTCTCGTGGGTGTTGTGTGAATGGTTAAATCACACTGCACCAAGCATAGAACGTTTACGCACATACACATACTCATATAGGTACATGCACACAAGCAGTCAGGCACCCATACAGCCTTTTTCAATCAAGCATGACACCCACCAAAACACTTCATTCACACAGATACACCCGTTCATATATACATGCACCCAAGCAGCCACGCCACCATACAGCCTTTCTTTTTTTTCTTATTGTTTGTTACAAACTTTTTTTTAAAAAGAAGAAAAAGAATATACAATCTATAAAAATACACTATCATTACACATTTGGATATTTAACTAGTCCATATCCTTTCATTTTCATTTATGTTTTCTACCCTTTTAATTTTTCCGTTCATTTCTCCTTAGCATTTGTTCCTTTTCATTTGTTATTATGTTCATTAGAGGAAGTTGCATCGGCTCCGAGAAGCTTCTCATTCATTTGTTCAAGGTAAAGCGCTAACACGATTGTTAGGCATTGAGAATCGCTAATGTGCAATCCAATCCAACAGTCTTCATGACTATTAGTTGTTATTTTGTCAAATTCGGCTCCTAGGTAACTTGTTCTTAAGTCTCTCAGTCCTGTGCAGCCGAGTACCAGATGCTTCAGGGAGGATAGCTCAGGGGCAACGTGCTGGCCTTGGAAACAAGACAGTGCAAAGCACCACAGGTTCGATCCCATAACCTGTCATATCATATCATTCAGTGCCTCTTCCGGATTTGTGCAGAATCTGCATTTTAGATTGTCACTTCCAACTTCTTGTCATAGTTTTTTGATCTCCTTTGTTGGGAACAAGTTCAATCTAAATTTCATGTAAAGTTTTCGTAGACGTTGGCATGGAAATATTTCAAGATATTTAGATCCATTGGTCTGTTTTGCATGCATTTGTGTTCTGCTCGCTTCTCGATTGTCTCTATCCAGTTTTGCTGCAATAGCTTTTTTTTACTGCATTGGGATTAGTCATTAGTGTATTTTCATCTGTATTTAGTTGCATTAAGATGTTTTTCCATTTGAGTCTCCACATCTGTTTTAGATCTTCTTTCTTATGGTTTTGGCGGGCGATCATTATGTCAAATTGTGGTAGATCAGCTTCTGGGATGGTCTTGCTGTACAACGCCAATGTATTCCACATAATTCTCACATTCAGAGTTGATAGACTCATTTCATACAAGGTGCGAGCTGTCGGGAATCCCTGTGGCAGTTGTAATATTCTCTTCTAGAATATACCTTCACATCTGGTCCATAACTCGCTCAAGCAGCCGAACAGGCTTTCAGCCCCATACACTAACACCGGTACCGCTTTACTCTTATACAAGTTTAAAACCGGTTTGTATGAGAATGTGCCGTACTTTTTTCTGGATTACTGTCCCTTGAGCTGTTAATTGCTTGCATTGGCTATCAATCTTTTTTGCCATTGGCTCATCATTTATGCTTGCATTGATGTAGGTACCCAGGTATCGGCTACATTTGACTTGTTTTAATTCTTCTGTTCCCAGCATCCATCTGTATTTTTTGTTTTTATTTTGGTTTCCTTTTATATTTTTGAATATCAGGATCTCTGGCTCCATTGATTTGAAGTCCAATCTCATCAATCTAAGTCTTTAGGGCATTCAGTTTTGTCTGTAGGCCTATATGGGCCAAATCGAGGAGCACTATATCGTCCGCATATAATACCCAACCTATGTGTATTCCATTTAGTTTTGGCGGGAAAGATTTGACTCCATTTAGCGCTTCTCCAACCTCTGCAATATAGAAATTGAACAACGTTGCTCCCAATGGACAGCTCTGTTTCACACCTCTAGCTGTTTTTATTGGGCTGGAGAGATGGCAGTCTCGGTCCAATCGGATTTGGACTTCAGCGTCAGAGTACAGTTCTTTTATTGCTAGGATTAGACCATGAGGGCATCCACAAAGTTTTGATTTTGTCCATAGTAATTCAAGATCCACGCCATCACAAGCGTGGGCCAAGTCAATGAACGCTAGATACACTTTTTGCTCACTTTTGATCGCTTCCATCTTTAAGAGATTCAAAATGAGGAGATTCAGTCCGCACCCTACTCCCCTAACAAAGCTGGATTATCTTACATCAAATGTTTTGTATGTTCTGATCCATTGGTTAGCTGTGCTAGTAGAATGGTTGCGAATATCTTGTCAATCACATCCAGGAGCGCTATTGGAGCGATAATTAGCTGGATCTGTGCAACATCCTTTTTTAAAGATTGGCACAATTAACGCCATTTTCCATACAGCCTTTCTCAATCTCTTAATGAGTGAGAGAAGCTGTATAGGGGTGTAACTTTGTGTGTGCTTGTATATATCAATATGTGTATTTGCCTGAGTAAATGTTCTGATGGGTGCCGTGTGAACGCTTTGCTCATGCAGATACACACACATTCATAAAGACACATGTGCACAAGCAAACACGCACACATATATCCTCTCTCAATCATATACACAGCACTCAACAGAACACTTCATTCATGGCAATACACTCTGTCACACATCATGCACACTTTACGAATACAATGGGCCTCATTCCGAGATTGGTGGCAGTCATGGCCCTATTTGCGCCATGACTGCCACCAATAATGGGTCTGGCACCGGTGTAGTTCAATGGGAATTTACCGGTCTAGTCCGACCCTAGCGGTACCGGTAAATCCCCATTGAACATGCCATTCCCCATTCCCATTTGAGCCCCCATAAGGCTCAATGGGAATGGGGAGGGCGCTAATAACGGGCTCGCGACATGCAAGCCCGTTATTAGCGCCCTGGTCCCTTAGCGGGGCCCGTAAGTGACGTGTGGTCTGACCACACGTTCCTTACGGTCCCCGCCAAGGGACCTCGGAATAGGGTGGTAGGGGAAAACCGGCACTGGTCTCCTTACCAATGCCTGGTATCTCTTACCGGTTGTATACGAATTGTTCGTTTTACAACTGTTCGAATTACAATTGACCTTTTCACAATTGACCGAATTGTGAAGGTCAATTGTAACATATATGTGGGGGGAAACCCCCCACAACCCCCCGCCTAACGCCAAACCCCCCAAAACCCCTATATATATAAATAAATATATATTACCAAACAGATATATATATATATATATATATATATATATATATTTATATATATATATATACGGTCAATTGTGAAAAGGTCAATTGTGACCCTTTAAATTCGGTCAATTGTTCATTCGAACAATTGTAAACGAACAATTTGGGTAATACCCTCTTACCGCCCTACTCGTAATGAGGCCCAATATCTCTATCACACACACGCATACAGACACATACAAAACGTACTTGAGCCGGCAGTGGCAGTGATCTTCTCTGTAAGGCCCAGACTTTCTTCCTCTTACTCCAACATCGTTATCACATTGGAGGAAGATGGTCAGGGGTCAGGAGAGGCCCTTCACCCCTCCTCCTTCCTTTGCTTGCATCAGGGAGAGGCCAGTGCCAGCATTCTGGAAGAGGAAAGAGCCTTTCATGATGCCTTTGCATTGGAATTTCTACCACCCCCGAGCCATCTTGAAGGATATGATATCACCCATGTTCTCCCTAATGCCTTTCACATATATTTACATGAGTGAAGGCGTTCATGCATGTAAAGTGCTGCATAGGGCATAAGTGACACCATCAGTCTGTGCATTTGCAAAGAATTAACATGTTTTTAGATTCTTTGAAAATGCATATACTACATTTGCATCATTATGGAGCGGGTTAAAGTCACTTGCTCCATAATGCAAATTGTTTTGGTGCTTCTCTGGGTTTCTTTAGGGGGGGGCGTAGTGTCCAAAAAATTAAGGGAGGGGTGGGTGGCAACCTAGCACCCTCTATGGGCGACCCCCCACTGGAACAACACCAATTACACATGAACACATGCATGTGTATACATGTAAATGAAATAAACATTTGCAAACTGACAAAAATACAGGCCATGGTCACGATCCTGAGCGGGGAAGCAAATAAATAATAGGGAAAAAGTAGTTGGTAGCCCAGAGGCAGATAGATGTTCTATCATTTCCTATAGCACATTTCAGACCATAAACAGACTCTGCATTGTGGAAACCTGGGAAGATGGGGCACTGGTCGTCTTTTCTACCTCAGTAATACAACATAATAAATACCGTAGGCACATAAGTTATTCTAATTGGCCTCCAACTCCAATCATGAGATCGTCATCATCTCCTATGTGGTACAGTGCAACCCTCCCTCCAGACAGAGGATGGAAAAGATTGGCCCATTTTGAAAACATTCAATATGACTTGGAAGTGGGTTAATTTCAGGTAATCTGCCTGCCAGGGAGCTCAAAGTGGGTCCAGGAATACATATAAAAGCAATAGGCTGATGACTTGACAATGTTCAAACTCACTCCAGTAATGGGCGCCATTGTTGGACTGCAAATCAAATCTCCTGAAAAGCTTCCCTTTGCTGGGCTGCCCGCTAAGACCTTTGAGTCAAAGGTTCCTATTAAACACAATCCTAAAGTACTCGCCATTTCCATATCAATAAACTGTGCATGCTGCGCGCATTTCCATTGCTATCACAGAGGCACCTTTCAAAAGAAGTACTTCTAAACGGTAAATTAGGAAATATCTTACTTCATATCAATCAAACAGAAAAATTTAAGGGAAAGGTTTAATGACTTTTCATAGATAAATCGCAGGGGAAAAAAAATGTAATGGTTGAGAGATTTCTGAGTTGTTGTACACTAGCTCTTAATGTCGGAGAATCATAGGCTCTTGGTGGTGCCTCTCTCGCGGTGCTGCCAAGCATCCAACCCTCACTTCGTATTAGCGCAGCAGGAGAGTTCTCTTAATGTGGCTGCCCAACGTGAAAGAGCCAGAGAAACAAAAGAGGAACAAAGGATGGATTGGGCTAATACACTGCAAGTGTAATATTTCATTCACAAACTGAAAGCACAAATTGATTTGACATTACGATATGAATGTATTACCCACAATCCATGCTCCTGTTATGTTAATGCCTGCCGGTATAATTAGCATATGTCTCCAGCAATGTTCTTCGCGTTATGAAAATTGGGGAAGGAACGACTTTCAGTAATGTAATGCTAACGTTTACTGAATGCAAGGCGCAAATGTCATGAATTTTGCAGCTGCGCAAGGGCACTGACCACGGCATTGAGACGTCAAACCTATCCAATTTACTTCAGAGGAGAGTCTGACATGCATAGGAATCAATTTAGAACCCGGTGCACATCTTTAAAGACGTGTGTCTCTTGTGTAATCTAGACCTTTGTTGTTATTTATGAAACGTTCTGTTAGTTCTGCCATATTCATGAGATTGCATTGCCTGTTCCCGTTTCATTTGCAGATTATATTGCCTTCTAAAACAGTGATGACTAGAGTGTAAGCAACATGTTCCTTAAATACTATTGGACAAGGCAGTGGCATGTGGAGTGTCCCTTGGTCAGATCGTCTTGATCCCCACCAAATGGCAGGAGGCGATCACATTTCTGCACCTCAGTCCAGTCTACAGGTCCTGGCCTACCCTATCCGACTGGCATGGTAGGGCCCCACAGTCTTAATGGATTCACTCCTACCGAAATCCTTCTTGAGACACTTCATGATATTAGTGTCCCTTTACCAGAAAGTTCACTAATGCCACAACACAATTTGCGGTGGTGTGATACTGAATGTATTATTGGTATAAATAGTGTCCGTTGGCGACACGTGTTTTGACCGTTGGCCTTCTTCACAGCCAGACATATAGTACTTGATCACGCAATTATCGCTCCTACCAAGTCAGATTGGCGATGACTGTTCATCTTTCTCCTCAATCCTTTAATGGACCAATCAATGGGTACAATCCCCGAACCTCGTCCTTGGAGTTACGCTCTCCCTGTTTCATTTAATCCCTTGCCAGAAAGGACAGAATTTTGTAGGGTCATGGACGTACATGCCCAAACTGAGCTGCAGCCATGTTTTTGAAGGGTACAATGAGCATCTGCCATAATTAGGGAGGTGGCCTGTGATGAGTATTGAATGCTTGGCAGACACACAAGTTTATATCTATTACATCAGGATCGGTCCATGGCTTGATCGGTCCCAGTTACACACCTACACTGCCTTGTTACCAATGTATGTATCACAAATATAGTTTATCTAAAAGGCCAGGAAAATGGAATGGGGAAGCACATAGGCAGAGGGCGGCTGAGTCTGCAATCGTTAACTTATGAGGGAAGATCCACTTGCAGGGTAGTGTGTACCAAATGGGTAGGCATGCAGAATCGCACAGGCCTAGAATGGCGCTGTAAAGCTGTGCCATCCAAGACTAGAGGATGTATCTTAAATGTAACTGACTAAAAGTATCACAACTGACTATTCTCTATGACGCTCATCCTGACCTGTTCCTGAACAGCTGAATCAAAATACATCTGCCTCTACATTTGCTGCCTCACCCTATTTGGGTTATTGGGTGAAGGTTTGTGGGTTCTGTCACCTCCTCCCCAAATAGGTGAGCTGATTCTCTCCCAGAAAAGGCCCAAACCTATGACAGTGAAGAAATTAACTTTCCATTTAAGACAGACCATTTCTCTGCACTGGTTGACAGTAGTAGTGTTTAGATACTGTTAAAGAAATCTTCTCCGGTGAGCTCTAGAGATCGTCATTTACAATGTTGCTAGTTCAGGACTTCTGAAATGCTGAGAAATGAGAGCAAGATAAAAGTTTCACTGGCAGCAAGAAATACCCCAGCTACGCTGAGTGAAGCAAAATGGCCCAAAACCTCATCCAGCGTATTTCCCGAGCTACAACCACAAGCTGTAAATGCATGAAGAGATCAGTACAGCTGAGGCAGCAGTCAGGAGGGTCAGAGTAGAAAACATAAAAATCACTATGGCAGACAGGACCATCATAGTCTTGGCTCATCCCCTGAGCCTACTGCAGCCTTGGGTGTAGATAGGTAGCAACTCGAGAGCACGTGGAAAGAATGAAGGGAAAAAGCACACCAGGGAAAGGGCAGCAGTAGGGGTAGTACCGTGGGAAGAGACAGACTTTGATGAAGCTGAAGGGATAAAACAGCAAAGAGGAGGTGGCAGTGATATTATGGATGGCACAGAGGAGACAGAGGGACAAATATAGGAGGAGAAAAAGCACACTGAAACATGAAGATCATGTATTGAGGGAAGGGAGCTGAGGGAGAACGAGAAGCCAGTTCTAGCTAATAAGAACAGATGGTCTGGGAGATTACTGTGAGTTTAGGGATGTGGAAAGAGAAAACAATGTATTACTCTCACTTGCTATATCTGCTGCCCACTTGCTCACAAGACGGTATCATCGAGTGTGTTGTGGAGTACAGGACACTGGAAAGTCTGAAACTAGAGTAGACTAAGAAAAAGAAGGATTCAGGTTCCCCTAATGTAGCAAAGGCCAAAAGAAGTTAGGCAATCCCTCCTGAACTGTTGACTTTCAATGCTTAAAGTTTGAGGCCAGGAAGGCCAACATATTACTACACACAGAGAACAGGCATTGGGTCAAGGGAGGTTTAATAGAGAAAGGAACTCACATTCTACTAAGGAGAGAACTATTCTGGTCTGTGGAAGATATCATCTTTACTTTAAGTGGCCCAATAGTGTAAGAATCCCCAAATCAAGACAGTAATCCTGACATATGGTCCGTGCATCCTTCTTGATCACAGATGGAATTCTACCACAGTAAAGTCTTAGCTTTCCTTTATTTACTTAATTAATCAAATCAGAATTGGAAAATGCAGGATCTCATTTCACGTTTAGAGGTATTAATGTTGCTAATACTTCCAAACTGAATTACTGCTTCCATCAGTGGTAACAGTACCATCTCATGGCTTCCTTTTAGTGCCCGTTTTGAAGTCCCACTGGACCTCTTTGGGAATTCACTGTATTATCCCCAGTTGTATAGCACTGGTGGTAATGTTGTCATTTCTGTGGAGGTAATATCACCAAGCAAATCCAGGTAGTTTTGCAGCTTAAGTATTTACAAAGCCATAATCAAGTGGACTGAAATAACCGATAGTAACAGTGCTATCCCCTGTTTTCTCTCTTACCTACAAACTTACAATGAGGCCCTTACCCTTAGCCCCCTTGTGCCTGTCAAAGCATCACATCCTATGTGATTGGATGAGTATGTGGCATATACATATGTGAAGGGGGGAGTCCCTCCATCTTCTGGCCCGCTGAAAAATATTATTTAAAATAATGCCAGTGCAGCTAGTTATCCTTACACTTCAGCGCATTTAAAACAAAATAGGAACTTGCCACTTGCAGCCCTTACTCAACTCACCCTCTTTTCATATCACATAAAGATATATGGCCATGTTTCATGTGAAACTGACTGGCATTACCTTGCCCACCTTCAGACACACCTTTTCTGAAGTTTGTACTATTGTTGTCCTGCCCTCTCTTCCAAACCCACAGTGGATTTCAAAGCAGGCATACAGTGTAGTTGAGGAATGTCTCTATTTTACAAGAGGTGTAAAGTGAGCTGACCTTTCCTCACCCCATCTAACTTTTCTGCAATGAGTGTGAAAAGGGGTGGGCCTGTAGACAGCTTGACTTGATAGGAAGGGCAGGACTGAGGGTGCATATCCTGTCCACACCTCCTGTGAAATAGACAATGTTAGTGAGGCAGGTGAACAGTGGAAAAGTGCTCATGGACATTATGAAATGTGGCTGAACAATGTTAATATGCCCTATGCAATTTGCCATTTACTGTGCTATCTGGCTATATTGGAATATGCTCCTACTGAAATAAAGAGGCACAGGCAACTCTACCCTTACTGTGCTAAGCTGGAATAATACAATTTGCTGTATGTAAGCTAGGCCCAATTAAATTACCCCAACTGTGTTATGTAATGGAGCGGTCCTGAAAACAAAATGTCTGCATTTAGATGCCTGTTATTTTTCTAAAACGAATGGCCATAGACAGAGCAGGACCTACATGGTGAAAGGCCAACATCTGTAAATGTCCAATCAGAGCTGTGCAGGCCTTTACCAGTAAGTCACTGCTAGAAGCTGAGTAGCAGCGGCCACTTTCCAGCTTGGCTGTGCATGTCAGGAACCAGGAAGCTCTCCCTGCTCGATGGTTCCTGTCTGGATGGAGCACGGGAAGTGGAGGCCTGGAGAGCAGCTGAGATGGCGACGTTGTGTCAGGAAAAGAAAAAAAGTGTGTGCATGTGTATGTGTATGCGTATGTATGGTTACAAATGTCTGCCATAACGTTGTTCATTCCAGAGTCTCACAACAGATCATGTTATTCTCTGGAATGAACAACGTTATGGCAGACATTTGTTCTGCATTGATTTATTGAGTCCAATAGGGCAATAAAGCATCGAGTATCAGTCTTGCCTGGAGAAAGACCGTTTTCAGGTTGAAACACCTGTCATCAGACTTCTTCGAATCTTTCAAGAACATAAATACAAAGAACTCTTGACAATGGCCTATGCTGTAGTCAGTTGATTTATTTAGATTTAGACTGGTATACATTTGCTGTATTCCTGTAAATTATTTAACCAGCAGTGCATTGAAACAGTGGAACTAAACCCCTTCTTGCTCCTGTTCATTTAAAGTAGGCCTGATGTACCTACTAGTTCCACTACCATGCAGCAGCTTGTGTCTTCTCTTTAACATCATTAATTTTCAGTTCTTTTTGCTCGAGCGCACTGCCAATTGGCACACCTCATGCTTACTGTTCCCACCTATTGGTATAGGTCTGCACTAGACAAGGTGGTAGAGTGACTGAGCAGCCAGACTTACCCCAAGAGGGGTAAATGTGAGCTGTACAGGTGTAACACCAAGATTCACAATTACAGGTATTCAAATAAGACTTGCTCTCAAGGTTTTCTAGTAAAATAATTATTTATTTATTTAATAGTCAGTTTTAAATAAGCCTTCTTTAGAAAGGGCAATATGCATCACCAAAAATACACTTCACAACACTTCCTCATATTTAAGATAAGCAAGTAGATACTCTTTAGAGATGATGACAATACACTTCCTACACCCTGAGGCGACTTCAATTGCTAGGCAGCAAAGACATTTATATGTCACTTTTTGTACTTGATAAAATTCTGAGGTTGTGGAAAAGGAAAATGTTAGTAAAGAAAAAAAGGCTAACAGGTTCTAAAAGAATGTGAGTACTTTTCAATCTCCCAATGAAATCTAAATTAGATCTTTCCCAGCAATACTTGTTTAGTTATGCACCACCTATGAGGGACAGTGAGAATCAAATTCAATTGGTTAGAAGAGTCTGCAGGGAGCCACGACAGCCAAAGTGGATTTGAACAATGTCTATGGAGTTGAGGCACTTCTTTAGATAGCACAAAGTCTTGCACAAAGTTTAGAGCATTTGTAATGAAATCACTGTTGGGACACAAGCTGTTAAACTTGTAAAAGACAGAGCTGAGATCAACTTTGCAAAAGCAGCTACTGCAAGTCTCCAGTAAGATAATGCAAGCTACAGACAAAAGAGGTAAGTACCCCTTAGTTAGCACAGTACCTTAGGTTTGAAGAAGAGGATCCAGCTGGTTTCTGTTCCAGTAGCAGTCTTGCAAATCCTGGGTTACTGGGCCTCAGTCATGGGGACAAGAGGGAGGAATTCTCAGGACTCCTGCACCCTGGTTTGAAGGTCAGTGGCAGCTATAGGCTCTTTTCAGTTCAGTGGCACTTCACGGTTCCAGCTACCGGCAAATAACACCACTGTGGATCTTGGCCACTTGATGGGCTTCCCTCGCTTCTGGAGTCCTGCACTCTGGTGAGGTGACTCAGGCAGGGGTTGTCCTGCTTCACGAGGGTCCTCAGGATCGTTCTGGAGTTCTGGTATGACTTAAAGACGATGCACTCCACTACAGATTCCTCAACCCCTAGCACCATCAGTAGCACGGAAGTACAGCCAGTCGGGGAATGTCCTCTAGCAAAATTTGTCTTGGGGTTAGTTGGTCCCACCAACCCAAGGGAAGAAGTTGTCCTTCGGGGAGCTTCTCTAGTCGATTCGGAGTTTGGAGCATCAGCACTGCAGCAGGGCTTCACCGGGCAGTTCAACAGTCCGGGAGGGTGTAGTAAGCTTCTCTTCCAGTTTCCTCCATCAGATGTTTTTTCCAGTAGTCACCTCTGCCTTCAGTCCAAGAAACCTTGCCTTTTATGCAGGTATCTCCCATTCATGCACAGCCTAGCTGTCACTCACACAGCAGGGTGGCTGTCCTGCAAGGACAGCCAGCCAATCAGCACTGGGTGCATTCAGGTTACCAAGGAGACTAAGGACAAGGAGTTTTGGGCACCTCCCTCGCTTCCTGCCCTGCCATAAACACTGGAGCCAGAGGCGGATTTCAGCACTGAAGCCCGCCAAAGGCAAAATGAATAAAACGATTTAACCTGGTTTGGCGCACAGAATAAAGCCCAAGAAAGATCTCACAAGCAAGAAATGCTGAAAAAAAGTAGACCAGTGCTATTTTGACAAAATGGGCACCTAGGGGTGCTATTCTGCAGTTGAGGGTTCAGTCTGTTGTAAAAACGCACAATGGTAGCAAAATTAAACCACTGCCACCACCCATTAAAACTTGTGAGGGTAACAACAATGTTTAAATGTGTAAGTAGGCAAAGGGACTACTAAGTAACCCCCCAGCACTCCACATAAGATGGTGTGTGCTGGGTCTACAGAGAGAAAAGGTAAGTAAAGTCAATTTCACTTTACTATTCTTGGGAACAGTAGTTCATCCAAGAGAAGGTGTTTAAACTTTAAGAGAAATCCAAGGGACTTCTCTGTGACACTGCACCAAAGGTGCTGTGTGTCACCATACAAATGTAGATGTCTATGGAGTTTGTCAGACCCCAAAAACAAAGAGAATACAGAATCCAAATCAGGTCAAAAATACATGAGAGAGTTAGAAAAAGGTCTCACTACAGGATAAAAACTAAAAGTCCTAAAGTGCAGTAAAAGAGCTGGGGGTCTCTAAGATGGGAGGAATTAAGCACTAACATGAAAATCCTTCCTAACAATGGGCAGGGGATGTTTTACTGCCCTTTTTGGGCAAAACAAAGCCAACTTGATGAATGTTATTACTTGGAGGATGAGTTATGATGACAGGAGGATTACTACAAGGGAACTGACAGCCTGGGTATGTTCATACTTTGGCATGCAACGTTTTACTGATGTTGAGGGCAAAGTCAACATGATGAGTGTTATTACATGGTGAAGGGTAGGAGGGGTGTGCAGCAAGCAAAGAGGTGTTTTCTTACTTTGGCATTTTTATATGGTATTAAAGGCAAAGCCAAAATGATGACAATGTTTGTATGGTGGGCAGAGGGGCATTTCTGCAGCCAGAAAGGAAATGGTGTCTTACTATAGCAGGGAATTTTTATTGGCGTTAGGGAGCAAATGCAACATTATAAGTTTTGGAATCTGTGCAAATGTACGGAAAAAACCAAAAGGTAGAAAACGCTGAAAATGGCATGGAAAAAGAAACAACATTTGAAAATGTTGATCAGGGGGAGGAGGGGTTGCGGGGGTGTCCCCTGCTCCCCTTGATCGATATTCTGGGCCATGTGTTTTGCGGGGGTGTCCCCCACTTCCATAAAATGAAAATCAGGGGACAAGCAAAATTAAAAACAAAAGAAAAGTTAAGGACCATGCAGCGCCGGATCTGTTTCATGTGCATGAAGGGAACTGGCACCGCTGGTGGATTGCAGAGACCACAGCACACTTCACTTTGTGCTACCACAAGTTAAGTGGGGGGGAGAGCGGGTGGTCCGAAATGGCCATGGGAGACAAAACTGAAAGGTATTTTCAAAAAAAATACTTTTATTTTGTTCTCCTTCAGTCATTTCTACTTCAAACATATCTCAGTAATCCTAAGTGTTCTTATATGGGTTTGTTTTGTGCAACCATCAAGAACATGTTTTCTTATAGTATCATATGTCGGAATACTGCATATATAGATGCACCAGCATAGACATGTTGGGCACAATCAGCATGAACATGTTTACACTGGCAGAACAATGGCATATAATGGGCAAAGGTGCCATGAGAATATGTTGGAAAATGCTCCCGTTCATTGTTGGTGACTTGACATCCAATGGATTTTCTTTTCATGGGTTACCCTACAAAACCGATTGTTAAACTGTGCGGATGTTCCTAATTCTTCTCAGAAAATGTGCTGAAAAATTCAATATTTCAAACCATTTTTTAAAACATTGTGCGGCATGGAGAACCCCCATCCGCCCCCGGGCCTCCAACAACATTCGGTTGGTTTGTGCTTCCTTAACATTCCCGGGTAGTCCAGCACATTTCTTCTGCAGGCTCTCCTTGTGGTGGGCCCAACTACATTAGCTTCAGGTCCCACTTGTTAAACAAACCTGGCTACACCTTTGGGGGACACTATTTTATCCATGAGTTTGTAAACCAATAAATCAAGCTTCAAATAGTTAATGGTTCTGCCCCAGGTTTACACGGTCTGCCGTGAAATAGTCTTGCACTTTATACAACATAGTGATGGTATTGTATTAAGGCATGGAGTCATGTGTATTGATATGATGGAGTTGTTGAACATGTGTTTGAGGCCTTGCGTCATGGAACTGTTTGGATGCTGATTTGCCAGCAGCCATTTCGGTGGGCCTCTGAAGGCTCTGTGGTGGACTTGAAGGATGAAGTGTGTCTCACCAATGAACTATGTCCTGAATGATTATGGGGCAATTAGTCTGTGAAAGGATCTTATTTTTAAAACCACGCCCCTGTGCCTTAACACATCCATACTTTACGCCATATACATAGCGACGTTGACAACGTGAAACATATGCATTTATTGTATTTATTGGTTATTTGTAATGCGCACTACAGGGCAAAAGTGCGTGATAGGGATGAGGAAGATGGTATAAAATGAAAACAAAATGTTCTTAAAAGGTCTTGAAACATTCGGAATGTGCAAGTGCTATAAAATGAGAGCAAGGAGAGGGAGAGGAGGGGAAGTGAAGGGGGAGAAGGGAAGAAAACAAACAAAAACGTTCTGAGTCGTGAGACGATTCGGAGCGTGCAAGTGCTAAAACGTGAAGGAAGGGGGGAAGGGCAGGAAAGGAGGTTCAGCAGGGGAAGAAGGTGAGGGGTATGATAAATGCAAAAACAAGTCAAAAAGTTCAGGAACAGGTAGGTAAACTGCATTAAGGAAAAAACATCCACTCCATATTGACCTTGTGTGGAAGGGTGTGTTACGGTGGGAACATCAAGAGATGGGCGAACGTAAGAAACATAATGCTAATAGTTCCGCAGAAATGTACAACACATGATGTATCTCATAACTGGCATGATAAAAACACATGCAATAACACTTCAAAACAACCACTTATTTCCAGACAGGAGCAACGTTGTCCTGTTCTCCTGCTATTACAATGTAGATGTTAATAACTCAAAAATAAATTGGACATTTCCAGAGGCACTGTTCTATTTATGCTGACAAAATGCTACAAATGCTTCCAAATTCACCTAGGCTCCGACTGCCTGCCAGTGATACACCTAGATAACAAACAAAGGGGACCTTCAAGCGGGCAATCATTAAACGTTGCAGCTGTGACCGTTACTTTATAGTGTGAGATCTTGGATTAAGCCACATCATTCTGTATTTTACAGGTAATCCATACTGTTATTTACAGCAGTACATTTGCCGGATATCTATGCAACGTCAGTGACCCCCTGGGGACTTGTAATATAATTACCTTAACCCGAGGACTATCAGACTGATCTTGAGCAAAATCGTTGCTCAAAAACAGAGCTCTAGTTTGTATAATGAGATCGAATACAAGACAGGTATATTCTGCTCACAGAGGTGGCACCAAAAAAGAAAGTGAACCTACGCACACTTTAATACACACACAGGTGTTTATTCACGATCACTTACAAAGTATGTTTTGTGCAAAAAGTGAGGAGTGTCATTGCAGTAATATGGAGTTTATCCCAGCCTACTTGCAATTTTGCAGTGTGCATTTTGAGCAAAACATTTGCGAATCGGGCTTATTTTTTAGGTCAAACCCTGCATCGCATGCCTTGCTAGCATGTTTATGTTGGTTATGCTGTTAATATGAAACATACAGAGGGTTAATAAGGTGCAACATGTTAAACCATAAAACAACATATCTGGTCCCGGTAGTAGGGTGGTGACCGAGGCACAGAGTTACTCCTGGCCCGTTCCTGACGCATATCAATATGGAAATATGACAGTTAGAGGGATGTTTTTTTGGAACTGTCAAGACGTTATCATGTGGAAATGGACATGTTAAAAGGGATAACACGTCTTAGTCCTTTTGTTTTTACTGCCCTAAAACTGGTCAATTTGACAGTTGGCACCATCGCTGACAATCACAATGAAAATACAGAGCGAATGAATAGGGCTCTGAAATCTGAACTGTCCCCTCAACCAGATGGATGGAATGATGTACATTGATGGGGGCGAGTACACCCTCTTGCCATGTGACTGCCATTGAGGTACACAATCGAAATATGTAGATACACATCCCTATATAACCGGGCTTCTCCAAGACACTGTTGCAGGTTTTTTTCAGAAAACGATATGCTGACTATGCATCGTTCACAAGAATATTTAATTAATTAGAATTTGTGTTCAGCTCTGACACTACGTAAATGGTCTCGGATTGTCTTAAACGTTTCAAAGGGTAAAAAGGTGGAAGTTGAAATAGATGTTGCACAATAGTTTCAGGAAAGAAAGATTAGGATAGACTGGTAGAAGGGGAGATGGCGGGCTGGTGTTATGTGTGAGGAAACAGATATGTTTTGAGGCTCTTTCTGAAAGTAGTGCTGGAGGGTGCAGTGTACATTTGAAGAGGCAGTGTGTTCCATGCCAAGGGTTCCCAGTGTGTAAATGCTTGCTTTGGGTGCAAGTTAGTTTCCAGAGTTGAATGTGTAGGAGCTACTGTCTTGTGCATCTGGTGTTTGTGTGGGTGATGGGTTTGAATTTGTCATAAAGATAAGATGGGGTTTCGTGGTGGATGGCTTTGAAATAAATGCCCAGTCCTGTGAAGGCAATTCTTTAGGGTACGGGAAGCCAGTAGAGCTGGGTGAGAGATGGGGTGATGTGTGAATATTTTGGTAGGTGGCAGATGTGTCTGGCTGCTTTGTTTGTAGTGTTTGCAGGGGGGCAAGGTTGCTGAAGTGAGAAGAGCATTGCCATAGTCTATTTTGAGAGAACCAATAATTGGATTGTGGTGTGGAAGTCATCAGGAGGAAGGATGTGTCTGATCTTTTGTAGACAGTGTAGTTTCATATTGCATGTTTTCGTGACTGCAGCTATGTGGTGTGTGAAGGAAAGTTGGGAGTAGATGGTGAAGCCAAGCGATTTGACAGGTGTCAAGAGGGATGTGTGTGCGTTGTCCGTGGTGAGCTCTTTGATCCACGGGGTGAGGTAGAGTTTGTGTCTTGGGGGCGGCAACACGTGAGGAGGTATTCTGTTTTGGAAGGATTGAGCTTGAGGAAGTGGGTGGCCATCCAGATGGTCATGGTGGAGAGACAGCTTTTGTGGATTTGGAGATGTGAGAGGGATGAGATTTGGAAGTACTGTGTCATGAGCTTATTGGTGGACACAAATGTTGTGTTTGCTAAGGATCTGTGCAAGGGATTCAATGTATTGGTTGAATAGGAGTGGAAACAGAGGGGAGCCTTCCTGGACACTGCACTTAACTTGGGTGGTGTCAGATTGCTGAGGGAGCATGGAGACAAAGTGTGTCCTGTCAGTAAGGAATGAGGTGAACAAGTTGAGAATGGTGCCCTAGGGTTCCATTTTGTGGGACAGGATGTTGACTAGAATGGTATGCTAGATGTTGTTGAAGGTTGCACAGAGGTGGAGGAGTATGAGAAGTACTTTGTGCCCTTTGCCAGTGATGTTGTGGAGGCTGTCGAGGATGTGAAGTGTAGCAGTCTCAGTGCTGCGTCCAGGTTGGGCGCCAGATTACAAGGGGTTACTTAGGTTGTTTGTGGTGATGTGTTGTTGCGTTTGGGTAGTGTTCCATGATTCTGGAGAGGTATGGTGGGATAGTGATGGGGCGATAATTTTCAGGGATTTTCAAGAGATGTTTTTTTTTAGGAGTGTGTGATTTTTCAATTTGGATAACAGATCTGATAGTACCATGTGGGAGACACAAGTGGATGATATTGCGCCTGTCGGGAGTGAGGGTGGTGATGCAATTGGATCTGGCTTGAGGTGGGCATGCATCATCCAAGAACAGGCATGCAGGTTTGGTTTTGGTAGTAAGGGTGATGAGGGTGTCTGTATCAATGGGGTGGAAGGTGTCCCATGTTCTCAAACTCTTTCTTCCTTTCCTCACCTGAGGTCTCAGAATTAGTTTCAGATGAGTCTTCGGTCATGGGTGTAACAGGCGTCTTCTTTCTTCCAGAACTCTTACCCTCAAATGGGTAACGTCTTCCCCTGGAGGAAACCACTCTCTCTGTCTAGGTATACAGCTGGACAGAGTGATTCCCTGGGTGGAGTCCTCAAAAGCAGAAAAAGCCAAAACGCACAAAAACGCCCTGGGTCCTTCGGCAGACAAAGAATCCAAAGAATGATCCAATAGGAAAGGTATCTCCAAGCGGAGTCAGGAGAAAGCGATGCCGAATCCAATGAAACAAAGTAGCAAATGTAAATCAGGAGGCAAGAGAACAAGAACACAGATAAACAAGAGAGCCAGGAGAGAAGGAGAAGGAACGAAGCGGAGGGCAGGGCATGAAAGGCAGTGGTCAAGAAGGCAGAGCAAGGAGTATAACTACCGTCTCACCCAAACCAGGAACTGGGTTGCAACGCGAATGCGAGGGAAACTATCAGCTGGATATTATGGAGGTCCACCATGTTGGAAGAATGACTAGACCATTAACTGAAAATCGAGCAGAAAAGGGACAGCACGTTAATGCTTGTGCTTCAAAACATGCCATAGTTTCCAATCGCCCATGTCATGACAGTATGCCCCCTTCTTAACCTCGCCATTCCCAGTTTACCTGGGTCTAACCGATGGAAACGGTGGAGCATAAACCGGGGCCTTGAAGTAAGAAAAGAGTTCCAAGGAATCTTGAGATGAGGGATAACCTCTCCAATGTACACGATACTACAGTGTACCCTTGTGGTACCGAGAATTAACTATCCTGGATACTTCATAGACATCAGAGCAATCAGAAGGTTGTATAGGAGCCGATAGCCTCTTTCTGTAAAACACATCCGGATGGTAAGTTTGCAGCAAAGAAGCGTGAAAGACAGTGTATTCTCCTTAGATGTTTGGGTAGACGTAACTTAAAGGCCACTGGATTGATATTTTTGTCAATACAATAAGGACCAATGTATTTTATGATAACTTGGTAGGCCGAGCCCATATTGGTATCTATTTGGTAGAGCACCAAACCAGAGTGTCCTTGTTCCATGCAGGTACAGGTCTGCAATGTCTATCCACTTGTTCCTTATTCCTTTGTTTACTTTTTTCCAAATTTACGGCAGCTAAAGCATGGGTTTAGCTAAGGTTCTCCAAAAGGGTTTCTATGGATGGTAAACGTGGAAGAAAGGGACCACAAGGAAGATATCTGGGATGATAACTGCATGTGCAAAAAAACAGACTCATCTTTACGGAGGTATGAAGAGTGTTATTGTAGCAGGATTCTGCAATAGGTAAGTGTTCCACCCAATTATCTTGTCTGGCGTCAGTGAAACAGTGTAAATACCTTTCCATGGTCTGGTTCAATCTTTCGGTTTGGGCATTGGTCTGTGGATTATATCCAGACGACAATGATTGTTGAATACCAAGGGGGGCACGTAAGTGTTTCCAAAAGTTCGAAGTATACTGAGAACCTCGGTCAGATTTGATCACAGTGGGACACCAATGCAGATAGAAAATGTCCTGAAAGAAAACCTTAGCCATCTCAGGAGTGGTAGGTAGCCTAGGTAGAGGTGAAAGGTGAGCCAGCTTACTAAATGATTCATTTGTGACCATGATAGCAGTACAACCTTGTGAGGGAGGTCAATTAACCACAAAGTCGGTAGATAAATGACTCCAGGGATGTTTGGGTATGTCCTCTTGTTCCAACAATCCAAGAGGTCTTGAGGTAATGTTCTTTCCCTGTACACAAATGGGACAGCTCTGACATATTATTCCTTGATATTAGCTTTGGCCACCAAACAAACCGGGAAAGCAAATCTCTGGTTGCCAGATATCCCCCATGTCTGGCGATCTTAGAATTGTGAACCCAGGCCATCTGGAGAAAACATGTGGGAACCACTAGTTTGTCCTCCAAAAAAAATAGTCCATCTCTGTTTATCACAGGTGGAAGTTTTCCCTTTTTTAGGCAAACGATAACTGGAAAGAATTCTTTGACTGCCTGCAGAAAAGAAGTAACCACAGAAATTATACATCTTTCTGGGAGTAAATGTTCTCTGATGGAGGTGGCATCTGAGCAGACAGCTGGATTCCTGGATAGACAATCTGCTAGGATGTTTATGCTACTGGGTAGATAAGTGATGTAAAAATCAAACTGCGCAAAGAAATAAGAACATCTCGCTTGTCTGGCATTGGAGCATTCCATCTACTGGAGCACCTCAAGTTTCAGCGGTCTGTGCGTATTTTGAAGGGGAAGGTATCTCCCATCAGCAAATGACGCCATTCCTTACAAGCATATTCCATAGCCAGCAGCTCCTTCTCAATAACGGAATAGTTTATTTCACTTGAGGTCTAGATATTCGATACATAGGCAACAGGGTGTTCGGTCTCCACATTTCACTGTTTAAGAACAGCTCCTTTGGCTTCCAAGGAGGCATCGGTCTCAACAACAAATGATTGTGTTTGATCAGGTTGTACAAGTATGGGTGCAGAGCAAAACCTTGATGCTTCAGAAGCTTCTGAATATCATCTGAACTGGGCATTCTTTTTAAGCAATGCTGTTATGGGAAGAACGATTTCAGAAAAGTTCTTTATACATTTCTGATAGAAATTGGCTAGCCCGATGCTGGATCTCTTTCACTGTAGTGGGAATTGGCCACTGCAGTACTGCTGAGGTCTTTCACAGATCCATCTCGATTGCCCTTGTCAGACAGGATAAAACCCAGGTAGGGAACAGTAGAATCTTCGAACAAACACTTTTCGGGTTTGACCAAAAAATGATTGTAGCACAATCGTTCCAACAACTCTTTCAGATGTACTTGATGTGCCTCCTTATTATTGGAAAAGACAAGTATATCGTCGAGATAGATAATCACGGTGTGAAACAAAAGATCTGAAAACAGACAATCCATGAACCGCTAAAAAATGGAAGGCGCGTTTACCAGGCCAAATGGCATCACCTGGTCTTCGAAGTGTCTGAATGGTGAATGAAACGCTGTCTTCCAGTCATCACCCTCTTTTATTCTAAGCAGGTGGTATGTGCCTCTAAAATCTAGCTTAGTAAAAATCTTAGCTCTTTGAACGGCCTCGGTTATGTCCTTGATCAGAGGCATGGGGTATCAGTCTTGTATGGATACTTTGTTTAATCCCCTAAAATCAATGCAGGGCCTTCATTATTTTGTATCTTTCTTCGGATTAAAGAATAACGAGGCTCCTGCAGGGGATTTGGATTCTCGGATGAGTCCTTTTTGTAAGTTGTTATTCAGATATGCTTTCAAGGCTCTTTTTTCAGGCAAAGTGAGAGAATACATTATTCCGAAATGGAGTACTGCCTCTAAAACAAGTTCTATGGCACAATCTTCAGCCCTATTTGGTGGTAGTTCATTAGGCATTCTGCCTTCAAAGACTTCCAGATAGTCATGTAGAGAATCAGGGATTTGGAAGACTTCTGAAACCGATAGTTGTCTAGATGAAAATTTGACAGGTATAGTCTTATCCTTTCCGGGAGGTTGACAATGTTATGTTATGTTAAATGAATTTATAAAGCGCACATACACCCAAATGCATCATGGCGTTATTCAGAGTCCACTCAACAGCTCATACCCTTAGTTGGCCTTTAGACGAACAAGAACGTCTTCAAAGATCGGCAGAAAACAAAATGATCTGCCATCGCCCAAAGGCCGAGTGGGAGAGAATTCCAACACCTGGCTGCAGCAACAGAAAAAGCATCCGCCCCCCAACTCGAGAGAGATGTACACAAGGAAAAGGGATGGTAGATGACTCAAGTGAACGGAGCAGCCGATTTGGGATGTAATGATGAAACTTACTCTGCAAATATTCTGCCCCCTGGCCATAAAAGTCTTGGTGCACAGTACACATGGATTTAAATTGAACTCTCTAAGCCACAGCAAGCCAATGGAGCTGCCGTACAGCCGGATAGATGGGCATGTGATGGGAAATACCTAGCACCAGTCTGGCTGCCGCATTCTGCAATACTTGCAGACGGTGGATAAGATATAAAGGCTAAGCTAGATATAGCGAGCTACAATAATCCAAGATACTCAGCACCAGTGCAGCCACCACTGGAGCATGAAACTGTAAAGGGAGAAGTCACAACACCCTACGCAACAGTCTCAATTTGTAGTGACCCGACTCGCAGAGAGAGACCACATGAGCCTCCAAGGAGCACAAAGCAGAGATTTTCACCCCAGATCCTTCACCACAGAGACCGGAGTGGCACAGGGTCCCCGAGAAAAAGACCAAAAAGCAGAGGTCCACACAGAGGGTTTAGATATGGAGCCCACCACCAGGATCTCAGTCTGGTCCCCATTCAATTTATGCCAATTGCAGGTCATCCACCTCCCTAAGTCCTCCAGGTGACCCTGTAGCTGAGATGCCGGATCAGGATGGGAATGGTCAAGCCACAGAATAATCTGGGTGTCATCAGCATAGGAGTAACACTGGGAGTGGATGAGCCTAACCAACTGCTGGATGTAAACATTGAATAACATAGGATCAGAGCCAAACATTGGGGGACCACAAAGGTTAAAAGAACAGACACTGAACAAACAGGTGGAAGAGAAAGAGTTTGTGTGTGATCAGCAAGATAACCAGTGTACCTGGAGAGTACTTGTCCAGATATCCCCACCTTGGTCAGGTGTGCAAGCAGGATAGGATGGTCAACAGTATCAAACACTGCTGTGAAATCTAATAAGACCAATACTCCCACTCCCCCTTGATCAGAGAGACGTGCAAGGTCATCATCTACTGAAACAAATACACTCTCTGTATCCTGACCGGGACGGAAACCGGATAGAAAATAATAAAAAAAAAACAGAGGATTCCAAGAAAGAGCTAAGAAGAGGGGCAATTAAAGACTCCAGGAGCTTCATAAAGAAGGGGAGCAAAGAAATAGGGCAGAAATTAGAAGGACAGGAAGGATCTAGTGAAGGGTTTTTCAGAAGTGGGGTCACCAGTGCAAGTTTCAGTTGTGGGGGAATAGTGCCAGACTGACAAGAGTGATTAATGGCTTGGGCTACCCACGGGGCAATGGCCAGCATTATATCCTTAAACACCGCTAATGGAATAGCATCCAAGGCTGACAAAGATTTAAGTCGGGATGTAGCCATTAAGATGTCCTCCACTGAGAACACAGGAAAGGTGGACCAAGTCCCCAGAGAGGGGCAGCCAAGTGGCGCAAATAGAGTCTCCCTTAGTCCCCAGATGGGATAATGTGATAGAGTCGCAAATTCTTACAGTTTCTCTGAGAAGAAACTTGACAGGGAGTGACACAACTCCTGTGAAACAACAGTGCCAGCAAGAGCTGCAACAGGGGAGGAAAAGGAACGTACAAGTTCAAATAGCTCTCTAGGTTGATTAAGAGCAGCCTCAACTTTGCCTGAATAGAACCAGCTCTTGGCGGTCTTGACAGCATTATGAAATGCAGCTGCGGCCTAGCGCACGGCACCTGGTTCAATTGTGAATAGTAGCATCTCCATCTCCACTCAGCCTGCTGCTGCTTAAGGTGCAGCGATTTTAGGACATCATCAAACCATGATTTGGATTGCCAAGAACGCTGAATAGTCAGCCTGGCAGGATAAAAAGAGTCGGCTGTCTCCGAGGAAATCTTTCCCAGAGGCTCCAGGTCCACAACTGGCAAGGCTCGACAGCCAGATACAACAGCCTGGAATACATCATTCAAATTAACAGACTTCCAGCTGCGCTTCCAGTTTGCAAAATACTGTAGTTGGAAGAAAGTGCCAGCACAATAGTGGGACCTGAGTGGTCGCGCAGCCATGTCTCAGTAAGACAGGCAATATCTGGGCCATAGTCCTCCAATAGACCATGGCATGGCAGTGCATGCACCACTAGTGGCTGTGTGTTCAACAGAAGGCATGACAATTTGCATGGATACTAACCCTGACTATCGACAATGCACTGTACAATAGTCAGAAGTGAAGTGAAGAGTGTTTCTTGTCCAGTCAACGTCAGGATTATGAAGGTACAACCAAGGTATACCCAATATGACTGGGAAATGGGCTGCTCTTATTAAATCAAAGCTTATGATCTCTTGATGCTCAAAAATAGAAACAGACCAGAACAAAGCGGTGTACCATCAACTCCTTCCATGGTTTGATTAACTTATTTTGCACAACGTGGCAATTGCTCCTTGTCTGCCCAGACGATGTGTACAAAATTGCCAGCTGCTCCACTGTCTAACATTGCTGAAGTAAGAATCGGTCTTCCATCCGGAAGTATCAAGCATAACGGACATCAGACGAGTATCATGAGTTCCAGTGTATTTATGTGTAGAAAGAGTGGGAAATTCAAAACACCTCGGTAGGTCGTCCCTTCTAAGACCAGGGCCTGTTGTTTCCCTGATGTCTGGGAGGCACTTCTGGACAGTCAAAATTAGATGAACAGTAGACCCACAGTACAACCATAACTACAATTCCCTTCTTCTTTTCCTTTCTGCTGGAGTGAGTGGACCACACGCAGAACCGATCTGCATGAGTCCATCTCAAGCGGTCGTTTCCAAGGGAGTTGGGTTTACCCCTGTTGGAGTAGTACCAGCAGAACTCTTGTTCTTCTTCCGTTTGGCTCTTATTTCGACCATGCAATAATCTATCTGAAGTGCCATGGAGATCAACTCTGATAGAGAATCTGGGTGATGTGTGTGGGCAAATTCATATTTAATGTCCTCATTGAGGCATCTTCTGAATACAGTGTATTGAACTGCTTCTGGCCATCCAGCTTCTGTGGTGGTACGTTTGAGCAAGGTAACATGTGACATCCAGGAGTGAATCGCAGTCCGAAAAAAAGCACCTCAGGCTGTTCAAAAGCTTGTCTTAAGGAGGCAAGTAAGGCGGGATAATCCTGCAGTACAGGACTAGCTGAAGTCACTAGTGGGGTGGCCCAAGCCAAGGCATTTCCCGTCATGTTAGAGACCATAAATCCCACTAAGGCCCTGTCCGCAGCTTAATTACTGGGACGAAATGTGAAGTACACAACACATGCGTCAATGAATTCACAAAGTTTCTTAGGTGAACCATCAAATTTGCCACAAGCAAATCCCAATTATAGTAAATCCGATGAATCGCCTTCACGGCTTGTCATGTACTGTTTGAGCACAGCATTCTCCGCTTTTAGTGATTGCACTTCCAAAGTGAGTCCTTGGACCGCTGAGACCAGTTCTTGAAACTGTTTTTCTGTTGCCATCTTTTCCTGGTGTTGCAATCTGTCAAACTCTTCATTCCTTTCCTCACCTTAGGTCTCAGAATCAGTTTCAGCTGAGTTGTGGGTGTGACAGGTGTCATCTTTCTTCCAGAACGCTGATCCTTGAAGAGGCAAGGTCTGCCCCTGGATGATGCCACTCTGTCCTTCTAGGTATACAGCTGGACAGAGTTATTCCCTGGGTGCAGCCCTCAAAAGGGAAAAAGCCAACAGGCACAAAAAACCCCTGGGTCCTTCAGCAGAGAAAGTATCCAAACAATGATCCAATAGGAAAGGTCTCTCCAAGCGGAGTTGGCAGGAAGCGATGCTGAATTGCAATGAAACAAAGTAGCAAATGGAAATCGGGAGGCAAGAGAACAAGAAAAAGGATAAACAAGAGAGCCAGGAGAGAATGAAGGAAGCAGTGGGCAGGGCATGAAAGGCAGTGGCCAAGAAGGCAGAGCGAGGAGTAGCACTAGCATCTTACGCAAAGTAGGAACCTGGTTGCAACGCAAATGCGAGGGACACTGTCAGCTGGATATTACAGAAGTCTGCCATGTTGGAAGAATGACTAGACCGTTAACTGAAAAACAGGTAGAAACGTGTTGGCACGTTAATGGCAGTGTTTCTAAACATGCCATAGTTTCCAATTGCTGTGTGTCGTGGCACATGTGTTGCATTGATAGGAGTGGGGATGAGGGTGGGGGAGCAGAGTGAATGGCTTGATTGGTGTGTTTTTTGGAGTTGAAGCAATCCATCAGTGAACTGCATACTGCAGTGGATGGGGGTGTGAGAGCTGTTGATGGTGGTTTAGAGAGGGATTTGTCAATGTTGAACAGTTTCTGTGTATGATTGGTGGCCGATAGTCATTTGTGGAGGTAATGGTTAGCTTTGGCATTGGGTATAGCTGTTTTGTAATTGTTATAGAAGAGTTTGATTGGTCGACTGGTGGCAGGGAATGGGTTACTTTTCCAGGCTCTTTCTATGTATCTGGCTTCCTGCTTGAGGACTGTAACTAAAGCAAGTTATATACATTTCAAACATTGTATTTTGTATAATTAAAAACTACGCTAAACACATTCAATGATTAAAACACACATCATCTATGAAACTGTGTTGCAAAATTAATCTTCTATCCATTGCTTATGTACATATATATATTGGGCCATTCGATTATTTGTTTGTCATTGCTAAATTGTGTCCTATTTCCTATTGATTTACACACAATGGTCATTAACTTCATCTCAAGTGGAGGGAGTATCCAGGGAGAAACAATTCCTGGAATTCTCTGCTTCTAAGATTGTGTAGACGCTTGGTTAGCCTTTCCCACAGGCTAAGGTTAACTCTCTAAAATTATTGTTTTGAACCTCTCAGCATATTCTTCCTCACAATTATCAAACACAATTAGCATAACTACTTCAGCACCAGTCATGGGCACACTCTCTGAAAAGGTAGACAAGGATCCTTTTAACTTCCTTTAATGAAGTTTGAGGTCGTGTGAGGGGTTAGATTACAATTATGACTTTCCTCAAATCTCCCAACAACCTTCTGACTTGTAAGGAGTTCAAAGCAGCTGGAAATATTTAAGGTAATTCAAAGAATAGAATGAGAAGTTTGAGGTAATTCGCAAGTCCGGATAGACCAATAAGATATCTCAGTGGGTTAAAAGACCTACGACAAGCATCTTTGTGCAACCCATAGGTCACCGCTTTCAATGTGGGGAGGTAGAATTCAGCCTTTAACCTTTCTGAAGTCACTGAAAACAGTACCATTGAATTGAGCCAGTTTGAGTCCTGTATGGTTTGACCCAAACCCGATCATAAAAAATCTATCTAAGGAAGCAATAATGGAGTGCATGATCTGCCAAGAAAAACAGTTTTAATACATGCAAATTAAGACGCGGGGGTCAGTCAGGTCCTTAGAACTGCAAACTGAAAACACTCTCGACCCTCCCATTTTGAGTTACAATATTTAAAGACAAAAACCACAAAATCTAAATACATTACAAGTATCAAGTACATCTTAATCCCATGATCCCCACTGGTTCCCACCTTTATAGAGATGTAAACACAATATACATTAGTGTGCCTATTTGTTAGTTCAGTCCCCATGACCATCCTAAGTGCAACCCCCTACGAATTACCTCATTGTTCAGTCAGTAGAAAATACTTCATCCTAATTGTCAAAAGTAATACATGTAACATTTTCAAAAAATGGCATTACCTTATTGGTCAAAGCAAATTCATGTACCTTCTGATGTGCAGTCCGCCAGAACGACCCAATAATGTGAGTGTGAACAGTGAAGTCATCAAATTAGAATCAGTAATATCCTCTCCCATGAGTTTAGCTAATTTGGCAATCCAAACAGTTCTTCTGCAGTTTATTCTTCAACACCTTTTGCAACTTCCATTCTGAAAAATGTTGCTATACCCAACACAGATCCATCTGGCTATCTCTTGGGAAGCAGATGGCTTCATGAAATCGTAACTGAGGCTCCACTCTTTGGTAATTAATTTCTCATATTTATTCGTGCTACCAAGCCATTCTATTGCAGACTCAGTTGTCCCAACACTCCCTAGGGGGCAGTATGACCACAATCTAGTTTGATGCTTTGGCAATATCTCCACTTAAAGCTTCGTTCACATCAAAATGTGTCCACAGCTATTGTACTTATCTATCGTTTGGAGCACAGATCGTTATTCTAGATTTAACTCCAAGCTCCTGAGAACCGCCAGGCCATGCAACAATAACTAATATGTTTGCTGCACCTCACCTTTCCTCCAAGGACCTTGGCATGCTGAACACTCGATGGGGGAATCAGGAATAAAGTTGCATTAAATGTAAAGACTAAATGACAGAATTCTACACACTATGGCAAGACCTTGTACAAGATGGCAGTACTCTGGCTAATGTGACAAGAAGCCCCTATGCTAATGGAAACCAGTGATAATATATGTTGCTGTCCATCATTCCACCACCTGCTAGGTAGCCTAGTGCTTTCTGAAATGTGATAATACTACATCCAATTCGGAAATGGCCTGAAATACTGTGGCAATTGACAGAAACATTGACATTAAAAATGACCATACCGCCATGCTAATAGAATTTCTACAGCTTGTACTTTCCTTCATGTTTGGGGTGTTGCACCTAAATTCCATCAGCCCTCCCTGCCTGCATTCAGACCTGTGATCAACAGGTACCTAACAGATGTCTGCATCAGGTTCAGTAAAAGCACTGAGTTGTCCTACCAAAGAGTAACTGGAAGGAAGACTCTAATGATATAGAAAATATAAGAGTGTGAGGATAAGGCATGGAAATTAAAATGAAAAGTATCTAAATATAACCATTCTTGAGTATGACACCCACATAGCTGGTTATTCTCAAGCTTCGCTCTACCTATTTAAGGTCAGATTTCAAGAACGGTTGACGCAGAGAGATTCCAAGTCTCCAGAAAATGGCCCAAGGATCTTGTTGCTGGCATTTGGCTGAAGACAGAGTAATTGAATGTGAATGAGAACTCCACTCTCAAAGTTCATTTTGGCTTCTCTTATTGTAGAATTGGTAGTCCCCTTCACAGTACAAACACCATTCTTTCTCTGATTTCTACAAAATAGTAAGGCAATCCCTTGTTTTAAATCTAAAACCATATTACATAATTCTTACTAACACAACAGTTGTAAAGGACATCTGCCTTGCAGATGATTAATTGCAGCTGAACTCTCCCTAGCACTTCCTACACTGGGCACTTACATCTGCTGCTCACTCATGAGCATGGGCACACCGGGCACTTACTCCCCACTCCCTCTTCTCCTCTCCCTGCACTTGCACGCTCTGAATGCTCACAGGGCCTAGTAGGTTTGTCTTTATCCTCCAGTGTATTAATTGTTTTTTTTTTCAATGCCATGTTTCCTCCCTGTTGACCTGCGGGCGCTTTGAAACACAATTTACTTGTTGTATAAGCGCCTAACAAATGCACAATAAATAAATAAATGCCCTCTTTCTCCATAGACATAAGCTGTGACATTGGTCTCTCAGAAACATGTTACATATGATTCCCTGTAGAACAGCATTGTTGTCCCCTCAAAATAGTAGTAATGGTGCATACTTTTGGTACCCTTGGAGAGCACAGGGACCCCTATGTAAATATCAGACCTTTTTCCACATTTTAGTCAAAGCCAAATGTCAACTTTAAGGAACTCACACTTTTCCCGGTGTCACACCAATGACTGCACTGCAGATCACAGAGACTGTTATATAAATTAGTGGAAGGTGGTGGCACAGAAAGCAGCAGGAGACATGACTGATTTGGATGAGGAACACCAAACTAATGGGATGTGTGATATGCACTGACATATTAAAAGACTATAGGACATTGGAGTAAAATATATTGCTATACACTAGATCAGCTCATTCCTAATCAGGAGGACTAAAACGATGCATGTGGCCTCTATTGAATCACATCCTTGCAAGCTGTCCAGCTGAATACCTCAGGATTTAGACGGTCTACTCTACTGTTTAACATCTATATGACCCCAATTCAGGACAAATCATGTAGCACATGTTACAACTACACAGATGCAACAAATTGTCGACAAGCTCACAAACAAATGTACAATTAACCCACCAGACCAGTGGGCGTGCCTTACACATGTGGACCTTTGGATGACCTCAAATAGACTGCAGCTCAAACCAACCAAGACAGACCTGACCCTAGAACTGGAGGTTATATCCATCCTAATAAGCTGTTTTGCCCACTGTGTACATACTGAGGCATTCTGTTCAATCTGAGCTTCACACATACGTTATCACACTTGTACCCTCAAGACCAGACTACTCTAACAATTTCTTCCTCATAGCCCCATAGTACATCCTCATAAGAATACAAAGTCAAAAACACAGTAGTAAAACTGCTCATCACACTGGAAAGATATGAACACATCCCCAGCACTCAACTCATTTCAATAGCTCCCGATTAAATGAAGGAGCAACTTCAAACCACTTTGCAAGCCCACTGTCCCTTTTCACAGCAAGAGCACTGAATCCATCACTGGGAAATCCTCTCACTGCTAACCTTCAAGTGTACTTTGTGCAATAGCCAGGCTTTATTTTATTTACTTATCTGTATTTGTTTTCAGTTCAAATTAACTATAACAAAATAAATATGTATAGTTTATATTATCATCATCATCATCTTCAACTCATTTGCATTGATAATACCCATAATAATAGCCTTTTGTACAAATACAGATGAGAAAGCGCAATGCAGAAACACATAATTATGTTAATAACACTGAACACTAAAAATGCTAAAAGACAGTACAAATAAACTAAAAACTAATTTAAAAAAGTTTAAATGTTTGAAACTCATCATTCACAATTTCATCAATAACACATACACCAACAGAGCAGTTATCTAAAATAATGTTAAATCCTAAAATGTACAAAATGTCATACATTTCTAAATCGAGATCTTCCCGAGCATTCCTTATGCCTGCACCTGACGCTCACCCTCATTAACTTCGTACAGTCACAAATTCAAAAATTTCCAAAGATTCTCCAAGTGGTTCCATACCCAATTAAGTGCCATGTGCAATTTGTCTGATTCCGAGTTAAGACAGCCTCATTACAAAGTAGGCAGTAGGGGGTTAACGGTGCTGGTAGAGCTGCCGGCCCCGTTAACCCCTACCGCCTCATTACGAGGTCTGCTCACGGAACCCGCTAAGGACGAAAACAAGGCGTCCTTAGCGGGTCCCGCGAGCAGACCAGGATGTTAACAACGGGCCCATCATTAACGGGCCCGTGGTTAACATCCTTCCATTCCCATTGAGCCCTATGGGGGCTCAAATGGGAATGGGGATGTACCGGGTCCAGGTTCCTTGAATGGGGAAATACTGGTCCCTCCAAGGTCAGAATGGCCTGGTATTTCCCCATTCAGGGAACCCAGACCGGGTACCCGGTATGGGGGTATTCATGCCGCTAAAAGCGGCATGGCTACCTCCATACTTGTAATGAGGCCCAATTATATCCAAAAAGACTCAGATTTGACCATATCATAATTGAACACATACTTTTCCAATAAATACATATATACCGGGCCCAATTCCCTACACTCAGTTAAGACTTGCTTTGCAGTTTCAAAATGTTTAGGTGATTTACACACTCGGAAAAACCTTATCTCAAAAGGAATTCCCAGCTGCAACCCTCTAAGTGTTGACAATGGGAGCTGATTCATTCCCACAGATTTGCTTTACTATATAGGGAGGCACTTATTAAAGAAATATTGACTCAGGATTTAGGTGCAGTGACAAATGAATGGTTCAGAAGAAGTCTAGGTTTAGGTCTTTGAAATATTTCCCACGCGCACCCATTTCAGATAAAAAAAAATCCCCAACTCTTTCAGTAGCCGGCACTCTGGGGTCATTATGGATTTCACATAAAGTGCCCCCCTCTTCTTAAGTAATTGGGTACTTAATGAGACAATGCCCAACGCAAGTCTTATATACTCCAGGGGGATTATGGCTGGTAAATTTAGAGCCTTATGCCAAAATAGGCCCTCCATGCAATTCAACCAACCGCGATTAACAATGCCTCGAGGCAGGGACGTCATTTCACCAAAATGCCAGGGGTAGCGGAAGTGAAATCACATGACCCTTGACCTCTGATGACATCACCGGAATTGATATCATTGCACCCCACCCTGAAGTGACATCACGGAAAGCATTGTTCTTAAGTACACTATGAAAAATACAGTTACAATATCACTGTAACGTGATAAACATTTCATACAAGAATGGATCACCATATGTATAGGCAGAAAAAAACATGCTATAACTGCAACTTGCGAAAAGCTAAATACATAGTCCAAAATGGATGCTTATTCTACTCTAAATTCTAAATCAGTGACTCACCCGCTGAAGTGTGCCTGAAATAAACCTTTATTGAGTCTAGCAATTATTGTATGGAATTCCAGAAAGATGAATTATTTGCAATTCCTATTCTTTCTTATTTAGGGTCACTGCTTGAAGTTTTATACTTGTGTAACCCACTGTCTTTTTTAAGCAGCCTGAACAAGAAAGCCATCCACTCTAGAAACAAATAGCCACATGGCGCTGGCCACAGCCCAGGAGGTTCAATTTGTAAAAAAGAAAAACAAGAAAAAACGTTTTTTTTTCGTTTTCTTTTTTTAGTGGTACCAAGGGAGACCATAAGGGTAGCAATGGAGAACTCAGGGGTCGCCTGTGCGAACCCTGGCGACCCCTAAATGACATCCCTGCCTTGAGGCCATACAAGACCATAAGCATTGCTGGTAGAGTGTTAAAATACCCTCAATCATATAGCCCGCTATTCTCATTACAAAGTTGTGGAGGAGGTGTGTGAGTTGCCGGGCCTTCCTTATTTTGTCCTCCATTATACATGAGTAATAGTTGTCATTACTAATTTCTAGCCACAATTAAATTTAACTGTCAACATAGTCAACACTGCCCATTTTAGTGATAATTTCCTGGTTATGGACCTTTATTCCCGTTAGCAGCATTCTTTTAGTCTTAGTTATGTTTATTATGAGTTTATTTTCGTTTGGGTAATCACAAAACTCGTTTAGCGTATCTCTCATTCCTCTATACGTGTGATCAAACTTCACTAAATCGTCTACATACAGCATGCTGCTAATATGTTCACTGCCCATTTTGGGTGGGCAGTTCGACTTAACTAACAGTTGGGCGGGTAGATCGGTCAAGTAAAGGTTAAACAGCAGGGGAGCCATCACACAACCTTGCGTGACTCCCCTACTGATACCTATCAACCCTGACATACCACCTTCATTATCCAAGCGCACCCTAGCTAGAGTATTCCTATGCAGCAGCTGAATGACATATACCAACCAATCAGGGCATCACATCTTTTGTAACTTTTGCCATAGTATTGCATGATCCACCCGATCAAAAACAGCTTTAAAGTCAACATAGGCCACGTACAGAGAAGATGTATTTTTGCCAAATATCCCCCTCATAAGCCTGTCTAGCATCTTTATATTGTGTGTCATAGCTGAGCCGGGTCGAAAGCCAGTCTGGTATTTGTAAAGAACTCCTGATGACTTTACCCAGCTTTGTAATTCCCTTAATAGTAAAGTTCCAAATAGCTTCCTTGTAACGTCCAACATGGACAGTATGTAGTTGTCTTATACATTTCTTTCCTCTTTCTTACAAATCGGAATCAACAGTGCTGCCATGAGAATGGTACATAATGCTCAACATAAATTCTTTAAAACAATAGTAATAGGATTTTCACCCAGGCCTCAGAGATTTTTCTTTCTCCCTTGACTTGAGATAACATTTGCCATACGGAGCGAGTATTCCTGGGTCGAAGGGCCCCCAACAATCTCTGCCATAGAGTATTCTTAATTGAAAATCTACAGTGTCTGAGCCTTTTTCGGTAATGGTTATTTTCCTTTCTCACCTTGATTTCTCCTGCCAGGTTTGCTTAGATTGTCTAATACTTATTAATGTCCTTCAAAACTTGCGTTTAGCGTCCGGTTCACAACATTGAATGTCTTTGAATGCCTTTTCTCTGAGACCGAAATGTAGCTACCCTTAATGGCTCCACTACTGTGTGCTACCCATTTCAACCAATCTTCAAATTCGTCCGGGGTGAAGTTGACCAGGGTTTCTATTTCATAGCGTGACACATGTAATGCTACCTTCATTACTTTCTGGAGGTTTGCTACGGACCAACAAATGTGATTTCCTGCACTATTTTGGTCAGGTCCCCCATTAATCTTAATATTTATTTCCCATGAATAGGTTTTTATAGACAGGAAAAGCACTGCATGGTCACTATTGTCCAGAAATTGACACCAAGTCCAAGAACCCTCTCCGAAACTGCATTGTTACCAAAGAAGTAATCTACCGTGGCCTGGGTCTTGCCATTTCTCCATCTATTCTTCCCCGCAACAATCCGGTTAGCTCTGCCATATATTAAAAAAAGTTCACTTTCTCTCATTATGGCCATCCATTGGTTACCATTTCGATAATTCTTATCCTGCAACATTGTATTTCTGCTCAAAATATTATTATAGACAGTATATTTCGTGGTCTACGCATCAGGCATTTAGTTTGCCACCCACCAGGATGGCTCCTTGCTTTTGACCTCCATCCTATTTCAAGCAGATATCCTCAATACATTCATGGATTACCTCTATATCTTCAAGGCCAGTTGGTGCATATACATTAACAATGAGCAGCTTTCCAAACGTATTCCCCTTTTCCAGTTGTACCTCCGCTGAAATCACAATGTCATTAATAATAGATTGAGGTAGAATATCAGATTTAAGTTAATTTGTGACAGCAATAATGAGGCCACCATATGGTCAGCCCTCAGTTCCTTTTTTTGCAAGCATTTCATATATTAGGAGCTCCTCGACTGCTACTGGGAAAATCAACGAGGTCTCTTGTAAGATGTCCTGTTTCATAAGGATTTCAGGGGAACCTTACTCTGGAAGTAGATGTGTGTGGACCCTGGTGCTGCAACATGTAATCTCTGTACTTCACTCAGTTTCTACCCCCTGTGTCTGGAGAAAACCTTTCAACCATGCACATCCTTTTTCGTTTTCATCTTGCGGTATCCCAGAGGCTGCTCTGTCACAGTTTTTTGCAATTCTTTCATTACTTGCATGATCTTGGCATTTCCCACATCACCCCTTAAAATCTTTCCTTTGACTATTTCTTTGTCTAGTACGTATCCTAAACTTAAAAGTGTTGTAAGCTGATAGAAGCAAATTAGTTGGGCTATCTCTGGTAAAGCTCAGTGAATTGGTGAAATATCACCACTGTTACCAACTTACCAACAAGGGATTCCACAAACTCAAAATCAGCAGAGTTTAATACCCTCAAAAAGGGAATTTTGTGAAGAATACAAAGTAACTCAGTATGGTTTATCCTCTTTTTTGTCTAGTCATATGGTTCTAGGCCTATCGTAAATAAAATTGGGTCTACGGGTCATTTGAGCTCTATAACAATAATTGTATTTTCCTTTCGACTAGTAGTAGGTTGTATCCGGGTTCGTTGCTCTCTGACCTCCAACTGTGCCACTACGCCACCAGATGGATTACTCGTGTTGCCAAGTGTTGACTCAAAAGAAGTGCAAGTCTCATTGGTTACTATTTCCAAAATAAATTCTACTTCCTTGTCTTTCATGAACCAGCTAGTTAATGTCCCTGGGAACCTTTGTGTCGTCTTCTTACATCTAGACTCTCTCCTCCTCATTCTCCATGACTTTATGCGGGTCTCAGAGTTTATAGTTGAATTCAAAGGGCCATTTAGCCTAGGACTGGGGGATTGCGGTAGGAGAAGCATTCCTTCCTTCCACTTGCTTCTTCAGTCCATTTAAACAGCGTTTTGCCATTCTTCTTTGTTTACACATCTGGAAGATGGTCGATTCTCCACTGTTTCCTACCCATCTATTGCACTATTTGTTCCACAACTGGTTTATTGGTCGGCATGTTAAAAACTCTACTTACATCCTTTTGGGGGCAAATTTCTCCTGTAGTCTTATTTTTAAGTTGCTCTGCTAGAGATTGAATTACTACACTCTGTGTGGCCGATTCATGGAATTTTGTGCAAAAATCACACATGGGCAGCTTACCGAGAAGGACACTGCACGAGCCTGCATGCAGAAAGAAAAATGGGTGCAATGTGTATTCATGGAATTGTTCACGCAAAGTAACCGTATTTGCAAGTCACAGTTGGAATGCCCCCAACCGGCCCACACGCAAAGCAGGAAACTGCCAGATCAGCTACCTTTGCGCGCTGCCCCATCCGCGAATACATGCACCCTTCAAACAGTGCATGGCGTTCCCCGTAAGCAGGCCTGCAACTGGTGGAGACTGCGCAGGGTCCCCCATAACTGAATCCGGCACCTCGACAACATGCGTATGAAAATACATAACTCGGCAATAACTCGGGAAATGTGCTTGTGTACCCACATAATACATTCCTGTACCCTGCTACACAGCTAACCTGCATCCCTAAGTTACATCGGAAAGCTGATTGAGCACACAGAGCCTGAAATTCAACATGCAATCCCACCCATGTGCTGAACATCCTATGCGCAAGTGTGCTTGCGCCAGCCTTTGGATGTCAGATCCTATGAAGGACTTGCATGGGCATTTCTCAGCCGAGACGTTGCGCAATCGATTCCATGAATACGTCTCTTGCTGCGCAATAGTAGGCGTGCGAGGGACTGACTGCAGGCTGTCCCCGGAAAGCCCACTTGTCTGCAAGTTAGTCCCCATTTCTGGTGTTCCGCCCCTTCCTAGCCCTCTGCGCATTCCGTGCCCACCCTCGGCTCGGAGTCTGGCACAAGGCCCTGGACAGCTTGCACATGCGTGCCAGGACACCACAAAATTCATGCAAGTCCAGGAAAGGTGCTGCGCATTCGATTCCATGAATCGACAGAGTTAGGCATGCAGATAGGGCACAGATTGGGCGCAAATAGCCTATTTTCTGTGCAATAAACTGCAATAATCAGACCCTGTAGGTTTACTTCTTGCCGTATTGTGCCACACAATTTTAAAAGTATCTTAACGGCAAACTGTAATGTAGCGTTTGTGTCTGTATTGTTATTGATACTATGGGCTGTGAGGTTTGAGTTTCTTGATGCTCCCATACTCCCTGTGCCTTCTGATGCCAGGTACAACACAGAGGTTGTCGATATTCTTTGGGATTGCACAGGAGCCATAGGAGGAGGGAGGGCTGGTATTGGCGATCCCAGAGGCTGGAGATGAGTCAGTTCACTGCAGCGTATCATGCAGATTGTAGCTCAGGTCATGCAGGCAGCTATTATCTATGCTACCAACATCCATGCAGGAATGCTCTAAGTGTGTATTCTGAGCATGATCTTCCCAAGCCAGCTGTACCGGGTGCTTGCTAACCAGGCTTACTTCGGCCTCTGTGGAAAAAAGCAGTAATTCTTCCTCAGGTATCACCATCATCCGTCATTTCCCGGTCCTGCTCTTTTCCCCCCTCCAGTTCTGTTAGTTCTTGAAGCTCAGTCACTGTTGCCCGAGACCAAGTCATTGGCATTTTGACATATGGTTTGATTTGCCGCCGCCTTGCAGATTTGCACTTCTTTAAGGCTTTCCCAAGCATCGTCTTGCAATTTTATAGTAACTGGTAATATTGTTTTATATAGGATGAAAAAATAAATAGGGCACAAGTGTCTGTACATTTTGATCACGAGTAACGTACTACGACTGGCTTTGTTTCAGTGTCCCCCAAAATGTCCTTGGAGAAATACTGGCGTGCTCATAAAATTACCTTTCAGTCCTCTCTTGGTATAAGGCTCGTGGAGTCCTAAAACACCAAAGCACTTTGACGGTAGACTTTGTGCATGCACTTTACTCACAGGATCTCCTTATAAGGTTTCAGTCCTTAAGGTGACAGGAGCACAAAAGCACGGAAAGCTTTTCAAAACAGAAATAATGCCGCTCGCAGCCTCCAACTCTGCTGCACCAAAACACTTTGCCGGTCAACTTCGGACCAGGCTTTAGCAACGCCATCAAAATTCAGCAGGAAATGGCATAGAGCATTGAAGTAGCGTGGTTCTAATGTTACACACCACGCCGGAGCGAGCAGGTCATGGGTAAGTTTATTCCAAGTATATTACTTGGTACAGAGATACTGGCACATCCCATCCAGCCAGCTGCCAGATCTTAACTGAAAAACCTGGAGCACTAAGAGCCTCTCACACATCAACACTCCAATCTGACATAGGTAGACTCCACACACCTTGCTGTTCATGACATCATGACCCATGGCCCAAACCAGCAAATAGACTATAAGCCACCCGGCCTTGTTATAGCTTGCTCTGCAGTCCTGCTACCAGTGCCACCCGGCCAGCGGTACACAGTCCACCAGTCAGGCCCAGATTCTTGAGACGTCCCGGACTGCCTGGGAATGTATTCCAGTCTCCCCCTGACAGTGTCGCATGGCACTGCAGCCCCCTGCTCTCCACGGGCTTCGCCTCCCAACGGCAGTTCTTGGTGACCTTGAGGAATAAAGTCTTCTTCAGCGCCACCCAGCCTGCTGGATATGAGGGAGGGTATCTTCTCTAGCACCACCCGGCCTGCTGGTGTGCCCTGGACCACTTCTTCCTGTGTCCAGGGGAAACTGGCACCTGTTGGATGGGATGTTGCACTTGGAGGGCAGTGTCCTGACTTCTTGCCACCCCCTCCGCAGCAGCTACAGCATCCTTCTCGCCAGTGAAGTAGCAGCGTTCTTATATTACAGACCACGCCAGAGCCAGCAGGTAAGTTTCATAGGTAAGTTTGGTACAGAGACACTGACACATCCCATTCAGTCAGCTTCCAGATCTTAACTGACACACCTGGAACACTAAGAGCCACTCACACATCAACGCTCCAATCTGACATAGGTACATTCCACACATCTTGCTGTTCATGACATCACGACCCATAACTCACATTACCACAAGTATCTTCCTTCTCCTTCCTCTTAAACAAACTCAGGAATTGGATGCAGAAAGAAATGAACAGAGACAACCACATGAACCTCAGGAAACAACTCAAAACCTGGTTATTCACCTATCAAGTGATTATTACCAAAACATTGCCTTGATATAAGAAACCAATGTTAATGTTCTACTCCACATACACAGCACCCTCCTCACATGGCAACATCAGGCTTACCACCTACCTCCTCTGCATAAAATGGGCAGTGATGCAACTCTACTCTGTGCTCTATAACTCCACACATATCGGCCGCTAACCCAGATCCAGAGTCCTGTAGCTTCAAATCAGATATTGGACCCTCCCCTGCAGAGAAATACTGGCCATCACCCAATCCATAAAAACAGAGGAAAAGCCAGGATTCGGGTACCTCCAGGCTCTACACATGAACCCCAAAGGTTTTGCATCTGCCTTTGCCTCTATCCTGCTCACCCACTCCCCACAACCAGCAACACTTATCTTGCAGAACCATGCTAAGCAAGGTCAAAATGATGGCACAGGTGTTACTCTATGGCCAACATTCACTTTCTATTTTGTAATTGGTCCCTAGAATTTCATTGAAGGTGGAACAGAAATGAATATACATAGTTACTGCCTCCTTTATCGTATAAGCAATTCATATTTAAACCTATAAAAAACCTCTGAAATGTATCAGACGACCTCTATTGTCATGACAGGCGTGGTCTTGATTGGATTGATTGGATGTGGTGATCACATGCTTCTTCACCTTATAGTTTCTTTCCATCGACATCTCCAAGTAGCGGGTCCCAGTTAAGAGTTGCACAGATCAAGGCTACTCCTGGTTGGCCCTGTTAGGGACCGCCAGGGCCTAACCCCCTCTCCACGTTCATGCTACTTGACATCCAAATGTTTGCTTTCTTTGATCATCACTTAAGTTGCTCCATGCTCATGCTCTGTAGGTTGTTGTGGGCCAAATAGTGCAATTTATAAATCCTGTATGTTCCTTGCACCCTCTTGCACTGTCCCTGGCATGTCTGTGCTCCTTTAAAGGTAATTGTGGTTTCCTGCCTTTACAAAGCCAATCGACCCTGCCCTCGTGTGCACTCATGACAGATAACATGTGATTTGCAAGTCAATCCGACCAACCCCGTGTATTCCAAATGTTCCTATGTGTTCCAAAAACCTAATTTGACATGAACCACGTGTTCATGAAATGCTGGCTGTGTATTTCGAAATTCAAATCTTACCTGTTCTCCTAGTCTCCATGTGAGCGAACATAACGTGTGGCTGTGCGGTGTGTACATTCAATCTAACTCGCCCTAGGTGTCCAAAAAACAATTTGTTTGAAATTCACATCTGACCTGTTTCCCCAACCTAAGTGTACTCAAATATCTTCTGCGTGCGAATTTTCAAATATTCCATTCGTGCTGTTGTCTATCATAAAAACCTAATCTGGCCTGCCCCATTGGAATTGTGTGTTTCGCAGTTCAATATGACCAGCCCATCTGTACTTCAAACATTTAATTAAATTCTGGTTGTGTGCCATTCAAACCTAATCTGACGTGCCGCACGTGCAATTAAGATAACATTTGGCTGTGTGCTATGAACATGAAATCTGAAAAGCAAATCCAAAGTGCTCCATGGGTACTTAGATAACAGTTTGCCTCTACATTTTGTGAACTCAATCTACCCTGCCCTGTGAGTACATTAAACCTTTCTTGCCCCCGGTGTTTTGACGAACAAACATTTGAGATGTCCCTGTAGTCACCAAACTGTAATTCCGACTGTGAAGTGTGTCAGTAGCTTCCTTGACTGCTCTGCCCAGTTTACTGAGTACATTCACAGCCCCCAGCTATGGAAATCGCTACACATCAAACAGCTCTTCCAACACTTACAATGCAATAGTGCTATGGCAATTGTAGAAGCTAACCTCAATATTAAATCAATGGAAAATATCACTGGCATCCTATATATTTGTGTTTTCCTTATAACCCTAATACGTGTTTCTCTATTCTCGAGTGCAAACTCACTGTTATTCAATGCTGAACTCTACATGGTGACCCCTACGGGCATGTTGGTCCTACAGGGTGCCCATCCACTATACTCACAAGAGACATATATAACAATGACAGAATTGCGGTCAAGGCAGCCACAAAAAGATGCTGTTATTTGATGTCATTATCCCATCACCACTGGCGATGGCCCACAGCCTAGATGTTGTTTGCCATCAAAGACTCATGTATCCCTCTCCTGGGCCATGTGCTTCATTTCAGGCCAACAGAGAAACTAAAACAGAAAGAGCTGGGACAATTGCAGGCTGTATTGCCAGGATTTCCCAGTTTTTTTCAGAACCTTTTTCCACTGCTGCTTATTTTGCACTTACAAAATTGATCAAACCAAAAAGGCTCTTAAATGGAGGTGCACTGACACCAGCTCTGCCTCGAAACATGTATCAAACATACAATTCTCGTATGACAGTTTAGTATTCGTGGGTAGTCTTTCTTCATGGCTTCTGGCAAAAATAAATCAAAACAAGTGTCTCAACTTCCATAGGCATTGCCCTGATCCACTGCTGATCTCTTAATATTGTGAAGATTTCAACCAACCCCACCTCCTCCTTAGATGGGGTAGCATGCAAATGCTCTCGCAACTCAAACTCCAATTTACCTGGGTCATCGTCTGCAGGCAATCTAATGATAACCCCAGTCTACCAGAATGAATAGGCAAACTACCAACAGCAAAGTACAGTCTAGGGCAACATAGATCCGTCTAATGGATGATGTGCTTTCCGAGCTCAATGTTCAACTTCAATAAGGTCACCTCAGCCTTTGCAGCCTACTTAGAAGGTTTACCATCACTCGTCTGCCAACATTACGGGCACATGATGTGAAGATATCATGGATGCAATCAACTCCACAAATTTGTCCTTGTCAAACCACAATATCATATGTCTCCTCTTTTAAGACCATCACCTCTTGGTAGCCAGTCTCTACTGGAATGTACCCAGAATCTTGCAATCAGCTAAACCATGCGATTCATTTATCACAGTCCCTCCTACTATATGGTTCACTGCTGAAAATGTCAATCAAGACTTTATCAAAACTTGCAAATCCTTGGATCTGTCCCTTTCCCCAAAAAAAAGATAAATGCTGGTTAAAAACAATAACAAATGCTGTGATGGCAAACTGGTAGAACTACAGAGAAAACTCAGGCTGTTTGAATTCAAATGGCACAAAACCGGGGACAAAGAAGTCAGGACAATCTGCTCCAGGCAACAAAAGGATATCACTATGCAATAATGAGATACAAAAAGTCCTTCGTCCATCAACACGCCATGCTAGTCCACAGCAAATTCTCAGTTTTCAAAATCTGATGAAAACTCAGAAACCCTTCAGAATGCAGTACGGCCATGTACATTAAACATAACGTAATCAAAAGCTTAGATGGCATTCATGCCCATGTGAGGTTGAATCTGCTACTGCTGCTTCCCACCTCGCCCGTGCCAATTCCTTCAGAAAACTTGATTAAAAATGTTGTCAAAATGAATGTCTCTTATATGCAAGACACCTTTGTCACTATCAACAAGACAATAAACACATTGGAACACGCCTTGACCAACCTGGTCAATTGCTCCTTTACTCAAGGGTAACAAAAGATCTCAAGAAAACTGTTTCTTGTGAAAAAACACAGCCAATCTATGTTGCAGACCAATTTTGAAACAATCACAAGAACATATGTCAACTGTGCCCTTTACCCATTTTTTTATTTTTTATTTTAAAACTTATTTTCATTGTTTTCACAATAGATACTGATTACAAAATACCAACAAACCCCCCGAACATCCCACCACCCCCCTCCCCTGTCCACCCCCTTTCCGGAAGAAGTATCAGTGATTCATTGTCCTCGGGCTAATTTAAAAGGTGAATATGTCAGTTATTGCAATATTATGTGGGCACCATTGCGCCATGTAGTCCGATTGCAGGTATTCTAGCACTCCGCCCCATTTTCTCACGAAGGAGTCCCGTGTTCCCTGAAGGTTATGCGTAATTCTTTCCATGGTCATTTGCAACCAGACCTTATGAAGCCAAGTGTACATCATTGGTGGGTCTTGCTTCTTCCAACTCTGTGCTATTGTAGCCCATGCCGCAGCGACCAGGCCCATGAAACTTCTTCGTTGCGCCTTGTACTTCCTGGTTTGTTGATCCTGCATTCCGCACAGCCACACCTTCTCCCCAACCAGGTCCGCCTCTGGGAATATCTTCTTCATTTCTGCAATCAGTTCTGTCCAGAAGCCCTTGACCCTATGACAGTCCCACCAGATGTGTCTCCATGTGCCTGGCTCAGCGCAGACTCTCCAGCATCGTTTTGGCGAGTTCGGATACATGCTGTTGAGCCTCTCCGGCGTGTAGTGCCATTGCGTGACTATTTTTATCCACATTTCTCTGGTCTGGACAGCTCTTGTTAGTTTAGGGATGTCCGCCCAGAGCGTCTGCCATTGGTGGGTCGTAAATTCTTCCCCCAGAGTTCTTTCCCATTTTTTCATGTAGGCCCATTTCACACCTTCTTCCTGTCTGTTTATGAAGTTGTATAGAATGGAGACCAGTTTCTTATCCCCTGAGTTGGTAAGGAGGAACTTTTCAAAAGTAGTCAGATCCCTGGTCGCCGCCTGGTACATCTCCGGCGTCGTCAACCAGTGTTTGAGCTGTTTACATTTATACCTGTCCGCGCTCGTTAGGTTCCACACGTTCTTATTTCCTTGTCCTGGAACATTTCCCCGATTTTCCTGCACCCTGCCTCTTCCCAGTTTTCGAAAGCCCTGTGTTCTAGTCCCGGTGGGAACTGTGGGTTCCTGCAGATCGGTGTGAAAGGGGCGGTTGTCGTGGTGAGGCTTCCTTTCCTCATTTGCTCATCCCAGGTATTCATTGTGGCCTTCATGATTTCGCTAATTCGAAGGTTTGGATGTCTGTGTTTCTTGGGTTTCCATAAGAGTTCTTCTAGTGGGGTTCTTGCGACTGCCCTATCCTGCGTCACCCAGGTCGTTTTTTGGTTGTCCCCCAGCCATTCCTTCAGTACCCAGAGTTGCGCTGCATGATAATAATTTCTGAAGTGTGGGAGTGCCAGACCCCCTCCCTGACGTGAGTCGAGAGGACTGCTCTAGCAATTCTTGGGGGTTTCCTGTTCCTGATGAACCTTGAGACCACCTTTGCCAACTCTTTAAAGAACGAGTTCGGGATTGTGATCGGTAGGGCCTGGAAATGATATAACAGTTTAGGAAGTGTGTTCATTTTTACCGATTGTATTCTCCCCCACCACAATACATTTAGCGGGCACCAGCGCTCCAAGTCTTTTTTTACTTTGAGAAGAAGGGGGGGTAATTTCGTTTGTAGAGCGCCTCTACTTCATGTGCAAGTCTTATGCCCAAGTATTTTATGCCTTCCCCCGCAATGTTCAAACCTAATGATCCCGCCCCCCTATCCAGTGGGTCTCTATCACATGCTAAGTGTAAAATCTCTGATTTATTCTTATTTATTTTCAGGCCCGAGATGTCCCAGAATGTCTCCAGAACCTGTACCGCACAGGGGAGTGTGACCGTTGGCTCCTCTAGCGCTAAAAGCATATCGTCTGCATATGCTTTCACCTTATGTTGTCTGCCCGCCATCTCTATTCCCTTAATTTGGGTAGATTCCCTATTTTTGATTAAGAGCGGTTCCAGAAATATTGCATACAAGAGGGGGGAAAGCGGACAGCCCTGTTTCATCCCCCTAGTAATCATTACCCTCTCCGTGACTATCCCATTAACTGCTATTCTTATCGAGGGGGAAGCGTAGTTGGCTTTGACCATTTGTATAAAGTTGTTCCCAAATCCCATGCGTTCCAGGGTTTTAAAGAGTATGGACCTTTCTACCCTATCAAATGCCTTTTCGGCGTCGAGTGATAAGAGAATCGCGGGGGTATGGGTGATGTTTATTTTCTCTATCAGATGTATTAGTCTTCTGAGGTTATCATGAGTTTGCCTCCCCGGGATAAATCCTGATTGATCCGGGTTTATCAAAGAGGGCAGCAACGGGGGAAGCCTTTCAGCTAGAATTCTCATGTAGATTTTAGAGTCCAGATTTATTAGTGCGATTGGGCGGTATGAAGCGAGGAGGGAGGGGTCTTTCCCTTCTTTGTGGAATACCAGGACCTTTGCTTCGTTCATGGATGGGGTTACATTTCCATTGTCTTTTGAATGGGGTCAGGATGTCCGTGATTTTTTTATAGAAGGAGGCCGTGAAACCATCCGGGGCTGGTGCCTTATTGAGTCGGAGATCATTTATTGCCTTTTTTACTTCACTTTCAGTCATCTGGGTATCCAATGCAATTTTAGCTTCTTCTGATATTTTTGGGATGGGGAGTGGCCGCAGGAAGCTGCTTTGGTCCTCCTCATCTGGGTTTTCTGTTGCGTACAAGTCCTGATAGAATGCCCTAAACGTTTCCCCAATATCTTTGGTACGCGTTAGCATCTCTCCTTGTGGGTTTTTGATGTTGAGAATGGTCATGGACTTTTGTTTTGCGGAGAGTTGCCTTGCAAGGAGTCGATCTGCTTTGTTGGCTTTTATGTAGAATATTTGCTTGAGGTAGAGGAGCGATCTCTCTGCCTTTTTGTTATGGAGGAGTTCCAGCTGCCCCTGTGTGTGTTGTAGTGTCCAATTCAATTTTCTGGTGGGATGGGTCAATAGTTCTTCTCAGATCTCAGTTAGTTTCGTTTCTTGCTCTCGCTCCCATCCATACCTTTGTTTGTCCCTCGAGGCTTTTAGTGCTATAAAGTGTCCCCTAGTTACCCCCTTGAATGCCCCATATCATTGTGTTTGAAGAATTCTAAGATTTTATCTCTAATTGCCTCTCCCATCACCGGGTCTGAGAGCAGATCTTGCGGTAGTTTTCAACGCCATAGGCCTCCCTCGTTCCCAGGGGTCAATAGATCTAGCCCCAGTGGAGCGTGATCATACAGAGCTATGTAGCCCAGTTCCATTTCCTGAACGTTGGCCAGAATCCTTAACGAGACCAAGAAATAATCTATTCTCGACATCGTGTTGTGGACGTGCGAGTAATATGTATACCCCTTGTTGAGACTCTTTAGTTCCCGCCACATGTCGCAGAGAGCCATGCCATCCATTTTTTGTCTAAGTTTGACTGATGGGGTGCACTGGGTGTAGGGGCCCCCCGCACTCCTGTCTAGTTGTGGTTGCCATGCCATATTAAAATCCCCCCCGATAATTAGCTCTCCTTTCGCGAACCCCTCTAGTCTCCCCATTACATCCCGCAAGAAGCCATCCTGGCCCGTATTTTGAGCATAAATGGATTCCAGGGTAAACATAGGAGTTGTGCTTCTTAATGTTTGCAAATGCGTATCTCCCTTCTTTGTCTGTCTGCTTGTCTATCAGTGTTGCTTCCAAACCCCCCTTAACTGCTATCAACACCCCTGCCCTTTTCCCTGGTGCATTAGATTGTGTTAGTATGTCAAATCCTCGAAGGCGTACGTTCCCCATATCCACAAGTCTTATGTGCATTTCCTGCAGTAGGAGCACTTCCACCCTTTCCCTCCTGAGCATATTCTCTACCTTTCTCCTTTTCACTGGGGAGTTTAGGCCCCTAACATTTAGCGTAAGTAGTCTAATCTTCCCCATTTCTGCCTGCCCTTCTCGATTTTCCCCTTAGCCTGTGAGTGCTAGTCCTCAAATTCTTCCGGATGATCCCCCCTCCCCACCCTCCACAACGTCCCAACAGTGCCCCAACTAGTAACCAAATAACAACTTTGCTCCCGAGGAGGGCCCGGGTTCCTATGGTAGCTCTGGCGTTCCGCCTATCGCTCCCTGCCCTCAGTAAGCTCGAGTTTACTTTTGCGGGGAGTCCTAAACCCGCATCTTCCTCAGGCCTACATGCGAGCCATTCCTGATCTGCTCCGGGCCTGTAAATTCCCAAGTGATTTGATTCCCTTCATCAGATACCTCACTGCGTACTGAGTATAAATTAGTCCCATTCATGCCCCTACGGCGTTAATGGATTTATTCTGTTGAGGCCGGCATGATCTTTCCCTTTCCGATCCGTTTCTTTTTTTGCCGAACTGTATCCCAACCTCTCGGCCTCTTTTGTTGGTCCCCCTTTGCCCTTTCGCGCCTGGTAGGAGCCTCCTCTATCGGAATGTTCATTATATTTAGTCCCTCTTCCCAGGTAGTCACCCTTCTCTGGTTTCTTTCCCACTCAAACAAAAGGCCAAAGGGGAAAGTCCACTTGTATTTTATCTCTCTTGAGACCAGTTCCCTTATTAGTGGGGCCATTTCTCTTCTCCTAATCTGCCTCGCCCTCCTTAGAATGAGTTCTTTTTGCGGGTATGATGAGAGGGCAGGCAGCACATCTCTCAGTCTTTCCCCTGGATCCCCTGTGCGTTTAGGGCCCACCCTGTGGATACGGTCAATCCCAATGTTATCCGGTTCTTGTACATCAATAATATCCCCGAACACTTCCTGCACTGCTGTTTTTCAAGTCTTTGTCCAGTACTGATTCTGGTAAATTTTTAATGCGGATGTTCGATCTGCGGGACCTGTTTTCTAGTTCTTCGCACTGAATCTCAAGATTGTGGGTTAGGCGCACCAGTTGCTCTTGTGTTTCACTGTGCTGGGTTGCCTCATCCTCAACGTTTTGCACAATTGTTTCTAGGGTGTCTGTCCTTTCTTCGAGGTTGGCAATGTCCCGTTTACAGTCCTGGACTGCCTGTTTCAATTCATTTTTTATTGAGGCAAATTGATCTTGCACGGTCGTCATGAGCTTATCTGGTAGCTCAACGAACCAGGCGTGCATATCGTCCTTTGTCGGGGGCTGACTGCCGCCTGTGGTGTGGGTGGAATCTGGTGCTGGCACCGTTGACTCTTCGTGTGTTCTACCCCTAGTCGTCACCGGGGTATCTGTTGCCCACATCTGAAGGATGCTCGAGTCTTGTTTGGGGGGTTGAGAGGTCTGTTGCGACCCCCCCTTCTCTTTCACTTTAGACATGGCCCCTGCTTGATATTGTTATGCCTTCACTATGCACAGGGCCTCTGTCTCTTTTTTGGTTTGCCTCGCTCTTATGGCCCCTGCTCGATATTGTTATGCCTTTGCTATGTGTAGGGCTTCCGTCTCTTTTCTGGTTCACCTCGCTATTATTGGAGGTGCCTCTGATTACCAGGGTGCGGGGTGTGAGGCTCTGCCTGTCCCATTCCTCCCCTCTGCTCTCCTTGCCCCCTCTCTTGTTTGAAGTAAATTATACCGGGTGTTGGTGGAGGAGGGAACCTTCCCCCTCCTTGTCTCTGCCGTTCCCAGACCCTCTTTGGCAGGCCAGCAGGGTATATGGGCATCCCTCCCCTGCGAGATGCTCGATGAGTCCCGATTAATGCAGCGCGGTGGCTGGAGAGTGGGTGCGGGGGAGCTGCTCACCTGGTTAACTGCCGCTCCGGTAGCTGCTGCCGTTGTCTCCACCTCAGGGCCTGCGATGCATCCGTCGTCAGCACCGCCTCTCCACCCCCCATCCCAGGCTTCCTCGTTATGAGAGGGAGCAGGGGCCGAGTCACCCAGTCCCCGTGCACCAGGCTGTCCCCTGGGGATTCCCGGCTCCTCGGCGTTCCGCTCCTCCCGTTCCGTCCTCGGTGTGAGCTGCTGTGGACACCGTGGGGGAGCGAGGGGGGAGGGGGCGACTCGGCCGCCGGCCTCCCACTGTGCTCCTCGGCGTAGGAGCAGATCCCTGTCGCTTCCCCCGCCGCGTCTCCATGACGCCGAGGGAGTGTGTCCGCTCGAGTTCCCAGCTTCCTGGCCTCGGGTTCCTTCATTTTTCAGGCCGCGCTGGGAGTACTGTTAGGGGGAGGGGGACTCCGCTCCTCCGCGCCTCCTGGATCTATTACGGGGATTTCGCTTCCCGGTTCTGCCTGCGGTCTCTGGGCGTGTGACACCACTCGTTACTGGTGGAGGTACCCTCGGGATCGTTGCTTATGTGGTTTTAGAGTCAGGCTTGGCCGGAGCGAGACTCACATGCGTCTCCCCACGCCGGCGGCCATCTTGGAATCCCCTTTAACCATTTTTTACTACACCTTTACTTAAAACAATGTCACTTCTAACCTTTATACCTGTTACTTCTCAAACTTTACCCAACCAATACTCAAAACAAACATATAATACACATAAATAACCCTGGTGATCACTGTCCCCTTACTTATTATCCTTTTAAAGATGTATATACATCTCATGCCTTCACTTATTTTACCCTATACAGGGTTTAAGACGTCACCTTTCACGGTCCGTGCAATTTCTCTCTAAAATACCCCTGCTGGAGTGTGAGACGTCTACTTGCTGATCCCTGGAAGTGCGATTACTTTTAGGCGTTACTTTTATCTATTCACTACTTTCCGTTACTTAAAACATTACAATCCTACCTTTTTATTTTGCCATTTCCCTCAATCTACTTACATTTGTTAATGAATTCGAGGCCTTTGGTATCGACTCCTCCTTCAATCCGACCACTTTGCCTTCTGTTCACAGAGCACCTGTCGAAACCGAGCAGCGATTTCTTCAAAGAGGGACCTGCCCACCATCTCGATTATTCTTGCAAGTTTATTTCTATTGGCCGCACTCCACAGGAAACTCTGTGATCTACCAGCTAATGGTAGAGAATGCCTGACCGTCCAAAACCCTGGAGCAAAACTCATTTGGATATTGAAACCATTTGCACCGCTGCCAAGTGAATTTATGGCCCTTGTAGAACGTGCTTATGGAATGGATGGGATTACACCAGAATAATTCTGAGTCCAAATAACCAAACCAACTCAGGAAGATGGCAAAGTACTGTTTTATTAACAATTATCTAAAACGGACATTAACAGACGTACACTCAGACTCTCAATGATCTTTACACAAACTATAGATTGTATACCAATAACTGCATCATAGTAACGTCATACTACGTGGCAAATAATATAAAACCTATCAGGGGTCGGAATTGGTTAAGGGAGACTTCTAAGTATACAATTCTATAAGAGCTGTTATTGGCTGCTTGTTATCATGTGGACAACTTGTGCCTACCTCTAGAAAACATTTAATTTCAGAAATATTAGATACATAGTTTCTCATTCGTCTTCAAACTATAAGGTCCTTCGTTATACGGAGTACTATAATTGGTTGGCAGACTTGTGCCATGTCTGGAACATTCGGCTAATTTAGCAGCAGGTAAACCCAGACCCAGGTGCAAGGCGATAGGACATGGAACTACCTCACCACCCAATTAGCCTTGCATCGCTCATAACTAGGGCTGTACCGAACAGCATATTTAGTATTAGGCCGAATACTGAATAGTTTGTCAACTATTCGGCCAAAGCCGAATATAAAGCGGAATTGTTGCTTTATTTAATAAGTCATGTTCCAAACTTCAAGAAACCACATATTAAAAAAAACAAATAAAGCACCATTTTGAATGCATTCTATGCTTTTATTTCTCTTCATTGTAATTAATGTACCATCTTTATTTAAAGTATAAAAGTCAGAAATAAAGCATATTCGACCAAAATGAAGGGACCAAATTTACAGAACATTGTTGCATATTCAGTGCCAGTTAAAGTAGGAGGCTTCACAAATGCAAAATGACTGCCTTTGTGAATCAGATGCATTGCATTCTCTATCCAGTTGCAAAGTCGATGCGGTCGAGTTTCAAAACTTCTTTGCAGCTCACATAGAAATGTATAAAATGGTTAATGTCGGCTCATGCAGGACACAAGTCTGGAGGAAATCTGAAATGTGTGAACTCCATCTCACAACTATTCACCCCACCCAAACAAATGCTGCTCACTTTTCACTTATCCTAGCCACTCTTTCTCACCAATACACAAACATATGCAACTTATAATTTCCTGATAAAATATCAGATGATGTTAAACTCAGGACTCAAGTCCTTAAAAAAGGGGGGGACTATGACATATGCAATGGGAAGTGACATAACAGGAACTAAAAGTATCTATGTAGATTTCTTTCAGTTTGTTATTTCCAACTGAAAAAAGTGAACACTGCATATAAACATTCGCCAAAAGAAAAAATGTTCCTGTATTGTTGCAGGCTAAGTATAAAAGATGAGCACCTTTTTTGTCTAAGAATCTGTAACACAACATGCTCTAAAGAGCAGATTAAAATATAAAATATTTTTCAGCTGTGTGATGGCAATTTGTCTGGTAATTCTATTCAATTTTGCAAACTGAAGTCTATATTTACCTTTCTGAGTTCATGTTGCATTGTATTCAAATGAGAATGTCAAAGTATTTGGCAAGAGCCGAATTGCAAAAAACTATTCAGCAGGAGCCGAATAGCTTTTTTTCCGCCGGAATTCGGCCGAATACTTACTTGAAGCAGAAGTTCGGTACAGCCCTACTCATAACCCATGCCTTCTAACATGAAATTGACTTTTTACTTGGCCTTGCAATGTATTCTTGTCTTTGAGAATGCATGGCAGTGAAGGAACTCACTTATCATATCACGCACACTTGTTCTTCTCCATTGTAGATAGCTGACCTTGCCTTCTAGAATCTTTATTTCAGGCCAGGCAGCCTCGCCATGCTGCTTCATGATCCTGCTTCTTCTTGCTGCAATACAGTTTCCATTCCCGCTTCATGGTTCTAGCTTACTAAATTCATGCTACCAATGTCCAGTTTATGTGCAATGGCGCCTTCGCCTGCACTCTACATACCACTTATAGGTAGCTTCTATCATGACTTAATCTACCTTGCGTTTCAGCATCTGTAATGTTTTGAACAATTGTTTTCTGCAGCAGCTTGTGCACATGTAATCTTCTTATTTTACACTTAAGAGTTTACTTGATCCTTTTCTTCATCATTATTATTCTTAGGAACCATACATTATCTTTAGCTAATGTCGCAAGACATTGAGCACACCTTCTCATGATGTCACTGGCTCATCTTCTTCAATCTTTTTCATATTCGTTCAGGGAGTTCCTCATGCAGGATACCTTTACTTTGGGGGTACATTCTGTAGGGCTCTCTCAATGGGTAACTTCCTCGAAATACTCACTGCGATATTGGCACAATGGCTGGTGTCAAACACAGCATGGTCTCATGTCTCCAGCATATGGGAGGCAGTGGGGCGGGATATCCTGCAGATGTATACAGCTGCTCCTCTACGAAAAGCTTAGATGGCATTCATGCCCATGTGAGGTCTAATCTGCTGCTGCTTCCCCTCTCACCGCGTGCCAGTTCCTTCAGAAGACATGATTAAAACTTGTCAAAATGAATGTCTCCACTCTGCAAGACACCGTTGTCTGGCTTTCACTATCAACAAGACAATAAACACCTTGGAACATGCCTTGACCAACCTCGTCAATTGCTCCTTTTCTCAAGGGTGCGTAACAAACGTTACAAAGGAGAACTGCTTCTTGTGAAAAAACACAGCCAATCTATTTTGCTGACCAATTTTTGAACAATCACAAGAAACTACTTCATGGGAAGGATTCTGAAAAAATTGCAAGTAACAGCTCTGGGAATACTGCAAACAAGAAAATCTCTATCAGAATGTCCAATCAGTTTTCCACCGATCTCACAGCACATAATCAGCTCTGCTGTGTATGAAACAGCCAAAACGGTATATGGCTGACACAAATACCCCTACAAATGTGTCTTACTGTTCTACAGCTTTGTCAAAAGCTTGTACAGCTTTTGACACCACCAACCACACTATCCTCATTGACTTGAACATGCTCTATGCATCCAGTGGCCTGATGTCGAATGACTAGTATCCTTCCTGCAAAACAGAGCTCCATGCACCAAATTAGGCGTTCTGTACTAAAATTGTTATCCCTACAACCGTGTCCTCAAAGTACTGTTGGTGCACCACTGCTCTTTAATTGCTACATAAATCTTCTCTCGGACATGCATCAGACCTTCAGTACTCCTTTCCTCGTGACACACAGATCGTCTTTCAGGCTGCAGACATTTGCTAGCAAACCACATGACACCACCAAGTATCTGGTCTCCATCCAATACTGGACAATCAATAACTAACTGTGCCTAAATGCAGCAAAAACAGAGGTAATATCCTTAGGCATGAGCACCCCAATCTCTCTCCGTTCACATGACCTCCTTTCTGGGTCTCACCACCAAACCCTTTGCTGAAAAATGAAACGTAGGTACTCTTTTTTCCACAAACTGTTTCAGCGGGCAGATTTGGGAACTCTCTAAATCCTGTCATTTCTACCTGCACATGCTGAAGTGGCTCCTGCAAGACCAAAAGTGCCCCACAGGGTGGTTACCAGTCATATTAGCTGGGCAAGAGTACAGTTATAATGTACACATGCGCCTCATCAAACTCCTTATCGACATCCTTCAGTTGATACAAAGGGAAACTGCTAGGCTCATTCTTAAAATGAAAATATGTGACCACGTAAAATCTGCCTGAAAGTGTTGCACTGCCTTCCACTGGATAGGAGAATTGATTTTAAGTTATTGTAATCCATCCAAAAGGCTCTACTTGGCAGTGAGTCACAGTTCCTCTCTGCTTGCATCTAAATATATCCTTCCACCGAAACCCTGAAATATACAACTGCTAAAAAAAAAAAAACACCAGCCACCTCTTATAATCTTGCAAATGAACCCTTAGTCAGCCGTTATGTAGATGCACATGTACATTTTATCTAATTTGTTCAATCTTGGCAAAAAATGAAATTGAACATTGGCCTTCAGTTACCTATAATTTTGTTTTAGAACACCCCTTAGTCACGTTCTACAGCCTTGCACATGAAGCTTTTATCACCTGTCATGATCGCACAAATAAAGTGTTGGTCACATGTTACATAGTTGCAATTGGAGCCGAAGTCACCTTTTATGACTGTGCATTATTATTTATTATTATTTATTAATTTTGCATGTATAGCCACCCACAAGGTCCTGTGGCATCTAGGCGCTAGTTACAGTTACATTACGGAAACATGATCCACAAGTAACGCACGTTTGAAAGTTACATAAATATTGGACTGTTGGTGAAGTCCATGCCAGTGATACAAGAGTATGAGGAAGTGTCTTTAGGTTCTCATTAAGGCATGGCAAGTGTGCGAGATCACAACAGCAAACATATGGGGAAGAGTGGCACAGTGGGTCATAAGCACACTCAGGGAAAGCCACATCCAGTAGGCTGGTAGCTATGTCAGACGTGGGAGGCAAGAGCATATATGGAACAGTGGGTCATAAGCACACTCCAGGTTAAATAAGGAATGGTGATCATACTAGCTGGATTCACAATAAGGCATGGTAAGCGTGTGAGATCACAACAGCATACATATGGGGAATAATGGGCCATGAGCACACTCTCGGAAAAGTCACACCCAGTAGGATGGGGGCTATGTCGGACATGAAAGGCAAAGGCAAAAGTCGTGGTTAGTAGTAGGCTCTTGGAGCAGTACCTTTTGTCACAGACTACTAGGAGTGAAGGTCATATAATGAAGCATGCATGTCAGTGACCTCAGCGATCATCTTCCATGAGGGTTTGGGGACTGGAGATAGTACTAAAGAGCATGGTTGGTAGAAGATTGCCACCACGTTGGCCATGTCTGAACAGGGACAGACAGGGGTGTTTGCACTTAGATGGTGTCCTTACGTGGGGGCAGGCTTTGCCTGTTGGCTCCCTTCCTCCCCAGCTTTAGGAAGCTTGCATGAGCAATCCGCAATGTGCGGAGGCCGGACCCAGGATTGACAAGGCCCCCTGAAAAGCGGTGGCCATTTTGCAATGGAGCTGATGCTCTGTGATTCGTATCATAGGGCCAACAGGGCTTACCTGGCAGTGATGGAGCATCTCAGTATTGCACAATGGATATACAAGTGACCTCGATATGGACCAGACAGGTGAGTCAGGGGTCGCCTCGAAAAGCTCACCAAAATATTACAAAAGTAGTCAAAAAGGAGTGTACACAAGAAGTAACAAAGTTTTATTCAGGGCATAGATTCAGCTAGGACAGCACATTCAAACAGATTGTGGAACAGAACTGTGTGAAAAGGTGCTGTCAAAGAAATGCCCCTAATGTTAGAACTTTTATACAATGTATAAGGTGTTTCTCCCTATATCTGGCTCATATATGATCAAGCAGCGACCTGTAGGAGTCCTGAGTAGGGGATACTTACACTTTACCGTGCCCATGCGCGAATGCAAAACCCAGGGGACGGAATGCTAGACCCTCCTGAGAGGGCATAGGTCAGGCCTCTGAAGGCCCTGGCGGCCATGTGAGGTGAATGGGACCTCTCCCAATGGATGTTCAGCCCTGGTGGCTGCCCTTTAACTCTTGTGCCCTGGTGGAAATAACCAGTCAGAGCCTTATTTCATTTGGCATAGGTCATCAGCCTTCTTTATGTAAACAAAAAATGTAAAACAAGGTCCTTGGTATGCCGGAGCAATAGTACACCAAGGGACCCCTATATGAGGCACTATCATTTAGTTATTGAGCTGAATGGGTACATAATGGTCTGTCTTCCTTTTCCACCAGTACTGAAACATAAAATAACCTCAATGGAACAAGTTGAATCACATTTAATAGATATGGGTAACCTAGGCGCAAGTGGAATCACATTCAATAGATAAATACATAAATAACCTTCAATGGGTCACCTGGGCGCAAGTTGAATCACATTTGATAGATACATACATAAATAACTTTCAATGGGTCACCTGGGCGCATGTTGAATCACATTTGAGAGATAAATACATAAATAACCTTCAATGGGTCACCTGGGCGCAAGTTGAATCACGTTTGATAGATAAATACATAAATAAATAACCTTCAATGGGTAACTGGGAGCAAGTTGAATCACATTTGCTAGATAAATACATAAATAACCTTCAATGGGTCACCTGAGTGCAAGTTGAATCACATTTGATAGATACATTCATAAATATATAACCTTCAATGGGTAACTGGGAGCAAGTTGAATCACATTTGATAGATAAATACATAAATAACCTTCAATGGGTCACCTGGGAGCAGGTTGAACCACATTTGATAGATACATTCATAAATAAATAACCTTCAATGGGTAACTGGGAGCAAGTTGAATCACATTTGATAGATACATACATAAATAACCTTCAGTGGTTCACCTGGGCTCAAATTGAATCACATTTGATAGATAAATACATAAATAACCTTTAATAGGTCACCTGGGCTCAAGTTGAATCACATTTGATAGATAAATAAATAGTTCTTAACCATGCCAGTCTCCCTACATTCTGTTAGCTGCAGACTACCACACAGTTTCCCTCAGATTCGGTCACAGACATACTAACACTGTTGTCGTAATCCTGGAGATACCCGATCCACTACTCCATCTCTTATACGGAGATAGGGATCCGTACCCAACTGAGCAACCCTTATGCTACACACACCACCTAATATTTGATGCGGAAAGGTGGGCGGATCAAACTGGCACTAGGCCTGTCCATACCTGCAAACCCAGCGGGTTTAAAATTCGCACTGCCACCAGACAATCCCCTCTAGTCACTTTGGCCTTCCTCCTATACCACTCCTTTTCCCTTCTCTAAGGTTGCACTATCCCCGCGCAGGGATGGGGACACATCCCAATGAGGTGAATGCGTAATGCGTGGTCCTGCGCTATGGAGGGGACCACCAAAACACTCAGGTCACAAAAGAAAACAAATAGGAGTCTCGGGAGGGGCACACACTGTCTGACTGTTTGAAGTATGAAGTTTGAAGTTTGAAGTTTAGGTTATTTGTAAAGCGCAAACCAGGCCCAGGGGCAACCAGGCTCATCATCTTGAAAAGAGGTTAAAGTAACAGTAAATACATAATACATTTACTCAAATATACACAATATACAGCAAAAATACCATTTACAGATAATAATACAAGTACATTATGGGGTGTATATACACATAACTTATATAACACGTGGAAGGCAGGACAGAGTGAGGGGCCTCATAAGTCATGAGAGAACAGCCAAGATTTGGCATTGTTCTTAAAAGTTAGGAACAATGGTTCGGTTCTGATGGAGGTAGGCAAAGTGTTCCAAAGTTTGGAGGCTAGGACAGGGAAGCTCATACCACACGCTTTTTGGAGTTTGAATCTAGGCAGGATGAGGCTGTGGATTTGGGCTGATCTAGTAGTTTGAGAGGAGGTGTGGAGTGTAAGGTGAGAGGAGAGGTAGGGTGGGGCATTGTTATTCAGGCATTTGTGGGTCAAGGCTAGAGTTTTCAGGTGAATTCTATGTTTTACCGGGAGCCATCGTAGGTCAGATCTGACGGTGGGGATATGGGATCGTCTCGGGATGTTTAAGGCTGCCCTTATGGCATTGTTTTGTACAGTTTGCAATTTATTGAGGTTGGACTGACTGGTCCCTACATAGAGAGCATTACAGTAATACATTTTGGCCATAATGAGTGTTCTGGCGAGGGTGATGCAGTTAAGAGAGTTTAGAAAGGGTCTGCAGGCGGTGATAAGTTTGCAGGTATAGGCTGAAGCTGACCTTACTACGTTTGTTTGTCTGTTCAGGGAGAGCGTGGAGTCCAGATAGACGCCTAAAGTTTTAGTGTCTTTGGAGACCTTGATACCATTGCCGTCGATGGTGAAGGACTTGTAAGTTTGATCTAATTTGTTAAGACGATGGCTTGATCCTAGTAATAAAAGCTCAGTCTTTTCGTCATTAAGGCAAACTTTGTGATGTGCCATCCAGGCCTGAATGACCAGGTAGACAAAATTCAAGGCTTTAGTGTCTGCTGTGTAATCACCAGTGATGGGAATGAGTATCTGGGTGTCGTCCGCGTAGTTGGTGTAAGAGACACCCAGATAGTCAAGCACATCAAAGAGGGGCTTGGTGAATACGTTGTACAACGTAGGGGACACACAAGAGCCTTGAGGAACACCACAATTAATAGGGGAGGGGTCTGCCGATGCTGTAGATGAAAAGACCCTGATAGATCTGTTGCTCAGGAATGAATGGATCCAGGCATTGGCAGAGGTCAAGGAGTAGGAGTAGTGCTAACTTCCCATTGTCCTTTAGTGTCTCCATCTGGGTTTTCAAATCAATCAGGGCTGATTCAATGCCATGTTTAGGACGGAATCCTGATTGTCTTAACCCCAGAAGATTTTTAGATTCGAGGTAGTCTTGAATCTGCAAGTAGGCTGCACGATCCAGGATCTTGAGCAGAAACGGGACCGTAGTGATTGGTCTAAAGTTGGTTGGAATGTTAGGGTCAAGGGAAGGTTTTTTGAGAAGTGGGATTACCCACACATCCTTAAGGTTGTCTGGGACTATACCGGTCTTGAAGGAGGCGTTTATGAATGCTGTGATGAAAGGGGCTAAGTCGTGAGATGCTTCCTTGATGATAGGTGCCGGGCAAGAGCCACCTTGGCAGTTGGATGGTTTGAGGTTGTTTATGATTCCTTCTACTTCAAGGGTGGTGAGCGGGGAGAAAGAGAATGGTTTATGAGAGGGATTGGCTTGGTGAGTATTAGGTATGGGTGTGGTCAGTGGTTGATCAGACTGTATGGATTTTTGTTTATCTCTAATTTTAGTTTGGAGGGTGGCAATTTTACCCAGGAGTGCTGTCTGAATATTTGTGCACCAAGTACTATCTTTGGTGCATGAGCCAGGGGGGGCTGCAGGTGTCTCAAGTTCCTTAAGAATTTTGAATAGTTCCTTGGTATTCGACTGGGCTGACACAATACGGTTGTTGTTGGAGTCTTTTTTAGCCTGTAGTAAGGCTTCTTTATAGTTAAAGATGGCTAACAGAAGACCGTCCTTATGGGTGTCAGAAGGGTGGCTTTTCCAACGTGACTCTGCAATACGTTTCTCTTTGCGTAACACTCTGAGCTGGGGAGTGAACCATGAGTTGAGGTGAGCACATTGTTTCGGTCTCCTAAGTTTGAGCGGGGCAATAGAGTTGATGGCTGCAAGCACTGACTGGTTGTAGATGTCGGCTAAAATAGTAGGGTCCGAACAAGTGTCAGGAGCATTATTAAGGGTGGGAAGGATGAGGGGGAGTAGTTTTTCCGTGGTTATGTTCTTTTTATTTCGAGTGAGGGTGGCTGGGGCGACAGGAGGCATGGGTAAAGAGGCTGCTTCAATACTAAAGGTGATGATGTGGTGATCAGATCAGATGCATGGGGCGTTCGAGAGTACGCAGATCTTGCAGTTGGTGTCACTAAGCCAGTCAAGGGACCGCCCTTTGATGTGGGTGGGTTCCTGTATATGGTGTGAAAATCCTAGATCTGTTAGGTTGTTGGCGAGGTCGAGGGCCACGGAATCATTAGGGTCTTGGTAGCCTAGATTAAAGTCACCAAGGATGATGGTTTGAGAGTTAGGTTTCGCTTTATCAAGTACTAAGGCAGAGATGTCATCCACAAAGGATGTAGGAGGACCAGGGGGTCTGTATATTAGGTGGATGGCGACCGTTTGGTTGGCTGAAAGTTGGAGTTTGACAGAGAGTAACTCTGCAGATTCCACATTGATGCTTGGAGTGGTTCTAAGACTTAGTGAGTTTCTGTAGATAAATGCAACTCCTCCACCTCTAGAAGTGCGGTCACATCTGATGATGGAGTAATCTGTGGGGATGGCCAGAGAGAGTGCTGGGCCTGATGCAGCATGTAGCCAAGTCTCAGAGATGGCGATGAGGTCAAGTTCCTGAGTCTTGATAAGATCAGCAATGTCCAGAGCGTGAGCAGCTAAGGACCTTGCGTTGATCAGAGCGGCCTTTATTAAGATGAAGTTGCTTGTTGAAGCAAGGTTGGTCTGAAGGCATTGGGGCGTAGATGAAGTGGATGTATGGGGGGGCGGGCTAAGTGTCTGGGTTTTCAAATATAGGCTCGGGTACATAGGGTGACCCTCTTTGCCCATAAGTCTAGAGCCTAGTCTTAAGTTTCTTAGGGCGGTGGAGCAAGGTTGGTTAGGTGTGGGATTTTTGGCAAAATGGTCAAGCCATAATGCAGGAGCATTAAGATAGATGTTGGGGTTCTGAGGTACAGTACTTAAAAAGGTATCAGCACGACTGTAGGTGGAGGCCATGGATGTAGTGTGCAAGGTGCTGAATACAGCTAAGTTATTTGATGAAAGGTAAAACGTCCAGGTAGATACCCACACTAAAAGCGATGCTCGTAATAAGGAGAGCAGAGACCTTAGGGTTGACAGGCGTGGTAACATGTTACCAGAGTTGGAAAGGTAGTGGGGCACGAGGACTGTGTAGGAATTGCTGGCTGAGGTTTCAAGAGCTGCTGGGCTAAGCAATGCAAGCTCACAGGTTAAATTACTTGTTAGTGATCGGCACAACAGGCAGACAGGTTGAGACTGGGATTCAGTTGTATCAGTATGGCAGGCTAGGCAGTAGGGGCACATCCAAATCAGAAGTCCAGAAGGCAAAGCAGATACCAGGGCTTGCAGTAGTTGTGGGCATATCAGGCAGAGAGCAATACAGCATACATGGGGCACAAATCAATTGTGTGGCGCAACAAGTTGGGCAATGCAAATACACGAAGGCTGGCAACAAGTGTGGGCATATCAGGCGAAAAGCAATGCAACATACATGAGGCACAAATCAAGCTGCAATGTATCATGCGATTCGCAGGCGTGAGGTGGGGCAAAGTTTAAGATGACCAGATATGCTTGTAAAGCAGCGGGTGGCCTGGGCACAGTGTTGGGGAGGAGGCACACAAGTACAATTTAGAGTGAATATCAGGCGTACATGCAGCAGGAGACCGCCAGTATATTATAATGGCCAATCAGAAACAGTGCAACAGAGACAACATAACAAATGTGGGCAGAGGCACGATCATTAGGTATGCGTACAGCAGGTTAGAAATGGTGCGTTGTAATTGCAAGTCCGACAGCATTACAGCAAGGGTGAGGGCGGGAGGCAACGATTAAGGGAGACAGGGAGGACAGATTGGACATGAGAGCGACCCTATACGTGACGTAGCTGCGCGTGTATGCAAAGGTGGGGCAGCAAACAGTATGCATGGAGAGAGATAAGGCAGTTGTACAAACTGGTGCAGAGGACGGGTCGATGCTCACAGGAGGAGATTTACACAGTTATACTCAATAGGCAGGCAGCAGCTTAGCTAGGTGCGTACGTAATACACAGAAGCATAATGCATATGGTGTAGCTGCAAGCAAGTAAAGTTAATGGCGCAGGACAGTCTTACTGTGTCAGGATTGGGTAGCAGACCATAGAGAGTCCAAGTTTGTAGTCAGCACCATACCCAGTAGGTCAAATGATGACAGGGGTAGCACGGGTAAATTGGGCATGGAGTCCAGGCGAACGGCGAGGAAGGCTGTGGACAGGCTAGGGACAGGGAGCCTTTGTGGGTCGTGCCTTCGTAGGAAGGGCCGGCTCACGCCTCCTGGTTTCTATTGGTCCTCAAAAAACGGAATGGCAGCCAATCAGTGGCCACATGGAGGTCAGCACAGGGAAACAAGGTGCTGGCTTTCATCAAATTCGGCGGGCGGCCATCTTGGAATAGTGAAACCTCGTGGATGGCAATGGAGGTTCACTATCGGCAGATGTTGCAGAAGGCAGGAAAGCTGATGGCCACATATAATGGATTCTCGTAGGTAAATTGTGGAATTGCGGCATCAAAATTCCGCAAAATTTAGCATCAGGTGGCAGGATTCGATTTTTAAGAAGTTGGGCACAGATTAAACCGTTAGGCTTACCTTGCAGTAGGATGTTACTGCCAAGCTTCTCCATTAGCTACGACTGCTCCAGCAGTGTCTGAAGGGGAGCTCCAGCTCCTTCAGGGAGGAAGGTGAGAGTCAGGCTGAGACTGTGTGGTAATCACCTCAGCCACATATCTCCAGCGAGACCCAGTTGACGCAGGCCTCAGAGTGTCTCTTTGGCCAGTAAATGCCTCCACCTATGTCAAGGCTGAATGTGGCAGAGAGAGACACCAAACAAAACATGTGGGCTCAGTAAACAGCATGTACCCCTTTGTGGGCTCCTTCCCTGTTTTTGGTTTATTTCCCACTACTACCTCGGCGGCCACTCCGTCGAGGGGGGAATAGAGGCCTGGACTGGTCCCTCATAGCCACGCCAGCTAAGTGGGACACAACACCAGCTAAATGTTCTCCTTATGGTCCCCAGCACAGGCACGGCTCAAGCACTCGACCCAGTGAAGGGGAGAGCGAGCTTCAGGCCTGGAGAAAGGACTGCTGATGAGGACGTCCTTGTTCTGATTTCTTCTGGGAAAGTGCTGCTGCCTTCCCAATTCCCTCATCTCTCCCTCTCGTGTTCTCTCGGTGCTCTCCTTCCTCCTCACTTCCCTCAGGGCTCTTATGCTCCCCGGGGACCTTTCACTAAAGTTCGCCAGAAGGGGAGCTCCCGCTGCTGCTGAGGTAAAATCTCCTCACGGCTCGGCCCACTCCCCCTGCTGGTGGATCATCCCATGTCAGCCATGAACATATGCCTGGCACTGAGAGCAGGAAACAAATGACAGGAAGAAATATTACAGGGCAACGGAAAACACATTTCTGACAACAGTGACACCGTGCTCATTCATACACACAAACCCACAATAAATGCGGGTTTACAAATGCAAAGTAATTAGTTATCGTGATAGTGCGACATTAAAAAAATCTCCCACCACAAAGCTGATTGGGGTTCGCACTTTGAACCCTTATAGAGGAGCATACATTACATTCAATAATTGGGTCCACGAACCTTCCCACACTGCCCTCAACTACAACATGTGATGTCACAATCCAGCCCCAATTTAAACAACACAAAGTTAATTCATTGAAACTTTTGAGATGATCAGCAGAACTTTAATCAACTGCCCAGGTCGCCTCATCCTGGTTCACAAGAAAAGCACTACCCACCATGTCACCTGCAGATCCTTGAACCACGGATGCACTGTTACACAAATGTTGCATTCCGGAGACACTCTAACCCTTTCCCCAGAAAAACTGTACTATGGAGCAATTTGAAACTGTTGTGCTTCTTTTCAGCTCCATTAGAAAATTGTAAATTACAAGTGATTTCTGAATTACAAAATGGTTGTGCATTCATTAGTCATTGGTTGGACCTATGAACTCTAATCTATGACCTCGAAAAATAACAACCCCTGTGTACTTCCTTCAGCACTGGCCTGGGCTTGCAGACTCAGCACTAAATCACCAGCCACAGCAGCTTCCTCCGCACATAAAAGGCCAACACACGCTTTCTGCAAAAGCAAGCTTTTAAGGCATATTTACCACGTTTCATCCTAACACTAAGTTTTATTATAGTTACCTATGCCTCTGTATTTATGGATTACTTTTATTATGGGTTTTATTACAGAAGCATCAGAATGAGCCCCCGCCCATTTACAGTGCTATTCTCGCAGCTTATAAGTGTGACTCCCTACATGACTTTGGGGACCACAGGATCTAGTACTGTTCCGATTGATATTGCATCTCTGTATAAATTATTTGAAACGTTAATTGTAACCTTGCCTAAGTATAACTACTCGTCTAACTTTGTGACATTCCTGTAATTTCGATTGTATGTGTAACTTACTGTTTACGATATGCGCCCGGTTGCCTTCGGGCCTGGCTGCGCTATACAAATAATACAAATACAAATACCGCGTTGAACTTGCATCTTTATTACATAGGGGTGTTTTCCCTTAGATGGTGTCCTTTGGTGGGGGACGACTTTACCTGCTTGTTCCCTTTGTTCCCAGCTATGGGAAGCTTGTGGGACCAATCCGCAATGTGCAGAGGCAGGACCCAGGAAGGACAAGGCCCCTGAATAGAGTAGGGGGAGTGGTGGTATTTTATAATGGAGCTGATGCTCTCTGATTTGTGTGATAGTCCCAACAGGGTTTACCTTGCAAACACCAGCGCCTAAGTCCTGGCAGTCATAGAGCATCTCAGCAGTGCACGAGGGAAGTGCAAGTGTCCTCGATATCGGCCATAGAGGGGTGTTTGCCCTTAGATGGTGTCCTTTGGTGTGCAGCAAGAATCGCCAATTTTTCAGCAAACCACTTATTCCATCGTTGTCAGTAGGTCAAGCACATATCAGTTTGTGAGGTTCATCAATCTTAGGGCATGCATCTCCACTTTGATTGCATTGAAGGCTTGTTCCATTTCATTTACCAGCTGTATGACCTTATATTCTCACTATCTGGAGCCATTTGGAATTTCCCGCTGTCTGGGTGCCAAGCAGTAGGAGAGATGAGAAAAAAGTTTCTTCTTTACTGAACAGTCTATATTCATCAGGTATTCCTTTGAGTAGTTCATAGGAGTCTTGCGGCAGGTAATTTGACCTTCTTCGCCAGCGCAGATTTTGGTTCTTTTCTTTTTCAGGTAAGATTCAGAAGATGTGGGGCAGTGCCAGGCTTTGGTTGTCCGCCCTATTGTTGTACTTGGCGTTGAAGCAAGCAAGTCTTTGCCCCACTGTGAGGTGATCCTCAAGGATCACGAGAAGCGCTGATTGTAACGTGGCCAGTGTGCAAGAGCGCCTCCATGATGGCGGTAGGTACAAGAATGGCTTTTGTCCAGACACCCAGTAATAGTCCATTACCTTTCTTGAGATCTGGGATGAACAATGTCTTATTACACCTTTGGTCGGCCCCTACGATAACAGTTCCTTCATTGTAAAACCATAGTTCATCATTCTCTTCCTTTTGCACTTACACTGGCTTTTCCATTGCTTCAATCCATGTCAGTTTTGCAACATGTTCATTCCAGAACAGTGCACATGCATCATTCACCTGGGCAATACTTCATCTCCGAACTCCAATAGTCCTTCTGCTGCACAGCTTATTGACATTTCTTGCCACTTGCTCACCACTTATTTTACTCCTTGCATTTTTAGGTATGGCCTCTGCAAGCACTGGATGCTTTTGAGATTTTGAGTGCATTGCACCTGATCAGGGTCCATCACTTCTAGTCGTACATCTCGTGCCTTGAAAGTTCCTTGGAACCTACACAGTGCCAGATGAACTAGGCCTTGCACATCTAAAATTGGTAATTCTTGCAGCATTAATACCTAAGGTGCCCCCCGACGCAAGTGGCATCAGTGAACCTGCATAGCAACTTCCATTCACCCTTGTTTTCTCCACAGCGCTCATATCTGCATACCAGCTATTCGACAGTTGTGCACATCTTCTATTGTATCTAAACCCAGTCCACCATATGCATCATCCTTAGAGCTCTTAAATTGCCTCTTTCTATGTGTTAGAACTATATTATATACATTTTAAAAGGAACTGATATATTTGTATTCATTGGTACAATTTACAGTATTGTTACCTTTTGACCTGGTCATTGACATGGTAATACATGGCCACATTGTTGTGTGTTTAAAAAACTGGGGACACATGCAATTCTAAACACTTGTTAGTATTCACATACCTAATAGACCTGTTACCAATTATATTTGCTCTTGTTGTTACATTCAACCTTTTTATATGTCCACCCCATATAAAAACACAACCCAGTAGATCCCTAATCCCTAATTCAAACATGAACATTACAAATAATCCAGCAATGCAATGCATAGAACATACATACAAGTAGGAGAAGCTCAACATAGCATCATACAAAGTACTTTTCCTATTGTAAATAGAATTGTTGGAGCTCTTTGAATCCATCGCCGAAACCACCTACAATGGAATATTATTAAAAAAGTGGAGAAACAGAGAGAGAGATAGAGAGAGAAAGAAAAGATTGGACAAGGAAAGTGACAGAAAGGAGTATGGGGAACTCCAAGAATGCAGTTCCTGTGCAAATGTAATTTGTAGCAGCGTTTCATAAAGTGCGTGTGGGGATCATTAAGAGGGGGTGCTAGGCACAGTTCTTTTATAGTTTTAGAAGAAGCATGTGGGTCATGTAGGAAGAGGTAGTCTGGGTGCTGTGGAGACGGGCAGTTGTTTAATAATTTGTATTAAGCTCAGGCCAGGGTGCTTTGTGAACATCAGAAAGGTGCACCCAGTAACGTAATTCCTTTACTTTCACTGCAAGGGGAGTGGCATAGATCACATAGAAGGGGCCGTTATATTTGGGTCCTGACTACCGGCAGACAAAGTTTTTGATAAATATCCAGTCACCGTGGAACAGCTGCAGAGGGGGTGTCCTTGCTGGCGTGTCTGTCTCAGCGCTGCTTGCTTCCTCTGTCCTGGGTGGTGATCTTTTGGGAGACAAAGTGTATGGCCTTTGTTAGGGAGGAAATATAGATGCTAAACTCCTCCCCTAAGATCAATGCTGCCCTGTGAGGATCTGACACTTGCCTAACAGGAGATAGTGGTGTATGCATAGGGTGGCCAGTTACCACCTCGTGGGGTGATAAGTGGTGGTCTTTGCAGAGCTCTGTGTGCAAACTGAATAATACAAGTGGCAAACAGTGCACGCCATTGGCCTGAGGGTGGTAAATAGTGTACAATTGATGCCAGATGCCGACTAATGCCATAATCTCTTTAAAGAGGTAACTGAAGAAGTGTGTTTTGTTATCTGACCTTAATACATCGCACACGCCCCATCAAGGGAAAATGTCTTGCACAAAAAATGTAGCGGTACACTTAGCGTCTAGAGGTGCACAATGTCCCACCTCCACCGACCGTGAGAAGAGACACACGACCACAATGAGTGTACGAGGTCCATTTCACCTTTCCCCCATGTTCACATAATCAATATGTCGTTCGCGGAATGGCCCAGTGGAGCGGGCCAAATGCCTCTGATGGTTCTTAAAGTAAGCCCCGTACTGTAACTTTGACAAGTAGTGCAATGTATGGCCATGTTAGTTATCTTCTCCTCTAGGTTGGTGACAAACCAGTCTTCCTGTATGGCTGCTGCAATGTGCTGTTTAGAAACGTGAGAGGGATGGTGCAACTGGTTGAATGCGACCAGAATTAACTCATGTGGCATGACCGCTTTGCCAGAGATCTTTGCCTCCATAACAAACCAGTTGAGGACTGCTTAGATCTTCGTTTAATCCAAAATTCTTCCTCCTGTTGTGGTACTCGGCCCTGTAACTCAATCAGCTGTGCAATAGGTAAGACCCTGTAATATAATGGTAACTGATCGGTGCTAGGTGTTAACATAGGATACTCAGATACTTGGGGCAAGGGAAGTTATGCCGCCGTGTTCGCCGCTGAGGATTGGCAAGTAGGTTTGGCCGGGTGGCACTAACATGGAAAAAAGGAAATGCTGGACGTAAAGAAGGGAAGAGTACATGTACCCAGATGCCATCATTACATAGAGGTCTGGCCAGGATGCACTTTATGCTGTGGGCACAAATGGATAAGAACAACATGATTAAAATGCTCCCGCCCCTTACTTCTGTGCTATAAAATGGATTTACACCACTGCGAAGCAGACAGTGGAAATTCCCTTGGACGTGGGGCACATGAAAGCGTACTTGTTACAATTGTGGGGGATCAGGCTGGGGATTTGTGGGTTAAAGCAGGATATCCAGAAGTAAAACTGGATGATGATGCGCTCAATGACGCGCCCTTTAACAATATCAGGGTGCAGGTGTGGGACGCACTGTGGCCAACGTACCCAGACCTACATTCTATTATGCAGTAGACTCTGGGGGATGATGAGAAATCTGGTCATGCATGCTGCAAGATGGCTGAGGCCCCTAGCATTGTGTTCTGGAACTTCTCTGGCAATACAAATGTGCACTGTATTCATGGCATAGGGTATGAGAGAGCAAAAGTAGCAACTCTCCTTAAATATTCTTTCTCCCACCTTTCTCATGTGCTGATACCACATGTTATTCCCCAAAAGCGTTGCATTATCTAAATAGGTAATTATCCACTCACTATCTTCCTCTGCATTCCTCCTGTCTCTCCCAAAAGTTGTGTAATACTCATGTAGAAAATCAAAGGTATATCTCATAGTGGGGAGAGCCATAGGGACCTCTCCCTCAGCAGAATTACTAACAAGATAGAGAGCGTGAAAGCTGAGGAAGAGAAAGACAAAGAGAACAATCATGCAAGCATATTTTATGCATAAGAACATTTGCATCCTTCTTTTGCACCATCCTACTACTTGTTACTCTTGTTCTTCGCCTTGAACCGTGCCACTTTCCTCTTTAATCATTTTTAATACAATTCATCAAATTCTTTTACACTTGTAACTGCAAAATCTGCTCGATAATGGCAATAAGGAGCCTCCTTATCACTGGGCCTTTTTAAGGATCTTGTAAGAAAGTGCCAACATCAACGTTTCTTCTTACAAGAGCAGGGCAAGTTTAGATTATAAACACAAAGACAGCAAGCAAAAGTCGATGAATGTCACTTTCGGTAAGCACCATATGATTAACTGCTTAGAACAAGTATTCTTCATGAAATGAATCTGGATACTGATCTTGTTTCCAATTTCTAATCAAGAACTGATGTTTAGGCATGACACTGACACTTCAATGTGTATTTCTAAGGTTCATTTTCAGCCTACTGAAATTCGCTGCAAGTCTGTTTACTCACTGCTAAAATATCTATAAGGAGTGTCCATTTGAATTTCAGTTCAAAATAAATCTGTATTATCCACTGGTAGTTGCTTTATCGTTCTTCATCATTGATCAAGTCTGCACACACTGAAATTCATCTTCTTGTCTTGCTTCTGGAACAGCAATGCTGGGAGGGGATCTCACCTTTGTAGGCCTTTATATCCCATAAGTGAAGCCGAGCTCATCTCACTTGGACTTTCATAGCTGAAGGAGTTATATTCTCATTGCAAAAGGGACCATTAAAATGTTGCTCATGCCACTTTCTAGTAAAATTCTTGATTAGGACTAGGTCTCCAACAAATAACTTAAATGCTAATAGTAATTGACTTGGGTTGATTGTTGGATTGTCATCTTCTGTGTTCTGAGACCAACCCCTGTTGCGCTTGACTTAACCTGAAATGAGAGAGATGCTAGTGGTCATCCGTGTCAAATAATCATGCATTTCATCACCTAATGTTTTAGCTACACTCTGGGCATCACTTCTACTTCTAGATGGAGGTGTAAGGGGCATTCTCATAAGCCACCCTGTCACTAGTTCATGAGGGGTGATCCAGGCAGATTTCGAAGGGCATTCAAGGCTAAAGGAAGGCAATATAGCCATCCATTCTTCAAAGTCATTTTAATCTTGACAATCCTTTCTTTAAGGAGGCGGTTAAGTCTCTAACAAATTCCATTTGCTTGCGGGTGATAAGCAGAAAGAAATTCATTTTTAATGTTCAATAGAAGCCCTATCTGTTCAAATAGCTCATTAACAAAATGTGGCTCATTGTCGGACCTCAGCACTTCAAACACAGCCCATCTAGGGAAGACTTTGCACACTAAAAACCTTCATGTGCAAGTGGCATCAGGGTGTGTACACGGACCTGCCTCGATCCACCTGGAAAAGGGAAACACTACCACTAATAGATACCTATATTCATTAGACACCTGCAGTATATCAACATAATTGATATGTAGATGCTGAAACGGACCATTTGGCTGAGGTATCACCCCTCTAATCGTCCTCACTGTAAGCCCAGTAGTAAACATTTGACACATGATGCAGTTCACCATAAATAATGCAACGTGTTCCAACAAATTTGGAATGAACCAGTCCTCTGCAATCGTAGCAGAAAGACTCCCTTTTGTTACATGCGCAGGGTAATGCAACTGTTCAAGCGTGACATTCAATAACGCTACTGGCCTCACCGAATTTCCAGTGCTATCTTGACACCATAATGCTTCTGTAGGGAATAAAGAACACCCCCTTTGTTTCAACTATTCCTGCTCTTCCTGCAGTGCACTGCCTTGAATCTCAATTAGTTGGATCATCGATAATTTATTAAACCCCTAGTGCACTAACATGGTTATGACTACTTTTTCTTTAACATTCTCGGTGTCAAAACTCTAAGTATCTGGGGAATATGCAATCCTTTTGGCTTCTTCGTCTGTGGTTTAATTCCTGCAAGAGATAAAGTCTGTTTGCTTAGTGTGTGCTGCGCATTTAACAACCGCTATGGCTACTGGGAGTGGTAGTGCCTTAATAAGCCTATCCAATAAGGATGCATGCTGCACTGGAGTGCCTTCTGCGCTGAGGTAGTCCCTCCTTTTCCAATGTGCTAACCCTGCGTGTACGGTTGACGTCACGTAGGCGAAGTCAATGTACACCGTCACTTCCTGCCCTTCATTTTTCTTGAGCTTAACAATGAGCGCTACAAATTCTGCCGTTTGCGCTGAAAAGTGAGACGGTAGCCTTGAACTTGCTACAACTTCAAATTCTCCATTTAATCTATGTCTCACTACTGCTGAGCCTGAATGCCTTTCCCCACTAGTCTGATCAATTTCGAAGAACCATCAATAAAGATAATTTTCCCTCCTGCTAAAGCATTCTCCTTCAAGTGGGGCATATCATCATAAAATTCAACATAATTAGCCCAGTCATGCACATGACCACCTTCTTCGATTGGCTCAGCTATAAACGTGGCAGGATTCACTATTTTGCATCTTACCATTTTAATTGCTGGGTTCGAAATCATTACTTTGTATGGTGAAGCTCGTTGGGATGTCAACGCGTCCTTGGGTTTCTCTAAAATGGAAAACAGAGCATGCTCCATGAAGAGAGTCATAGAGTAGCCCATAAAAATACTGGAAGAGTTCTTAATCACAAACATGGCAGCTGCCAATGACTGTTTGCAAGGAATGTGTCCTTTCATAACTGGGTCTAAAATGCCACTGTAATAGGCTAAAGGCTTCTACCTCAATGTAGTTCTCTGTGGAAGCACTGCTGTTATGACTGTCCCACTTGTGTGTGAAAACAAATAAAATTCCTTAGCATATTTGGGAATGCCCAAAACAGGAGCTGTACAAATTGCTTTTTTCAGTTCCTCAAGCCCTTCCTCCATTTCTTCAGTCCATTCTATTTTTATTTTGTTCACCTGTGCTTTCTTTAAAGCTTTTAGAAGTGGTCTTGTATACATACTATAATCAAACACCCAGGATCTGACATAGTTGCATAACCCCAAGAACCTTTGCATATGGTTTGCTGTGTTTGGTTTTGGCGTTTTCATAATTGCCTTTGCTCTTTCAGGCGTTACTTTCTTTCCATCATGTAAAATCAATTGACCTATGTATAACACCTCTTCTTGACAATATTGCAATTTCTCCTTCTCTACCTTATATCCCTTGTCTGCTAAAATGGTCATCAACTGAACAGAATCTTGTATGCACTCATCTTCTGTGGTGCTACAAATTAAAATGTCATCTATGTATTGGATCACTGTACTCTTAAATCCATCTGTAGGACTCTATTAAAGATCGATGGGGACTCACAGTACACCTTGGGCAAACAAGTACATTTCAGTCAGGTTTGGCGAAACATAAATTACGTCAAGTCTGGTGAGTCCTTGTGCAACGGGATCGAAAAAAACACATTTTTCAAATCGATCACTGTGAAATATCGAGCTTCCACCGGGATACTACATAGTATCGGATTAGGAACTAAAGATCACTCTGCATATACAATCTGGTTAATCGGTCTCATATCTTGTATAATTCTTCACAACCTTCCTTTAGATTTTTTGATCAGATACACTGCGGTATTGCACGATAATTCTGATGGGACCAGAATTCCCTGTTTTATCAGTGCTGACAAAGTCTGGAATATACCCTCACCAGCTTCTCGAGACATGGGCTACTGCTTTTCTCAAGGTAAAATTGCTCCTGGCTTAAGCTTTATTTTAACCTCCCCTATTCCCTTCAATAAACCTACATCATAGGGTCTGTTGTCCAAAGGACAATCTGCACCTTCTCCAAGTCTTCCTGAAAAAATGGCCACATTATCACCATTCACTGTGGGACTTCCCTTTTCTCTAGTCTTATCCAGTGTGTAATGCTCATAAAGAACACCACTTCATCGTCTGTTTGGTCTTCTCTGAACATTTCATCATTAGTTATGTCAGGCAATCTGTACCCTTCCTCAAGAGCTATTACTGTCCTCCATGGTCTGCCCTCACAATCTACTCCCTCAAGCATTGCCATTTCCTTTCGTACTATGGCTGCTACCAATTCTATAGGGATAGTCTGTACCCCCTCTTTGTCCATAGGTATTCACTGTCTAAACAAGAACTCATCAGGTATCCTCACAATCTTTCCCACTAAGCCAGGTAGCCATGTCAGTAGAATAATCTCTGGATCTACTGGAATGCCTCACAGAGCCACGTACCCTGTAAATGCTAGTATAAATTCCCCCATGTTTAAATCGTGTATTCCTGGAACGGAGGACACTATGACTTGATCAGTGAATTAAATCATAATGTTAAGTTTTATCATTAAATCTCTTCCCAAAATATTAACCAGTGTCTGTCATGAATATAACAAAGGAACAGAGTGAAGTAATGTTCGTGTAGAAAGACTGCACAAAAGACTCAGTTCTTCAGTAGTTGAATCCTTCATTGTTTAGATCTGAGTTCAGTTACACGAAATTTCAAAGTCCAAAGGTGTGCAAAAATAGTTTATTCGGTCACAGCCGACACAAGTTTCGACCTACAAGGTCGTCCTCAAGGCAAATGATAAATTGGGATTATCCCATTGGTCATCAATCCTCAAGTTGGGGTTATATGAGTGGATCACAAATTGCCAAAAAAGGGTCAATTTTGTGTGGAAACAAGAAATGGCCGTATAGGAGCAAAGCAGTAACTGGCATATGAGCAGATAGGAGTCACTGATCCTGTTAAGTCTGGTACAGATACCCTTTCAAATTAGAGGGATGGATACCTTGTTGTGAATCTGGGATATAACCTCTGAGATGGAGCAAAGGGACAGACATGTCACACTCTCCTGTAGAGACTGGTAATTCATTAGTAAAAGGAACTCGACTCGTAGCTTCAGAGAACCCTCATCGCAATTCCCAACATTGGATATTTTCCCTCTCATATACATGAACGAGTAGCTCCAGTGTCTACTAGAAAAGAAAAAGATGTGCCTCCTATTGTCACATCGACCCTTGGTTCCTCTTGGGGGTCTGGTGTCACAGATAATACTGAACACATCAAGTGACCCTGTGAGCTGTCCTATTGTGGGTGCAGGCTCATCCCCGTCCCTCTGAAAGGATTCCCTACTATCCCAGTGACACCTCCTATTCTGGGTGTCAGTACGTGTTCTGTGTTTGCATACTGCCGTGTCTGCATGGTGGCTTGTTGCGACTGCCCTTGCAGTGGATTTATTTGCACCTCTTCTTGCTGTTGCACCTGCGCCACTCGCTGTGTTAGTGTCTGATACAATGGGGCTCATTCTGAGCCTGTCGGTCCGTAAATAAGGGTGCCGGTAAGCTTACCAGCACCGGCTTTACTGGACCGGCATATTACAGGTCTGCATGCTGGAGCCGCTGTGCCCGACAGGTCAGACACTGCTGGGCACAGCGGCAATGGTATGCAGACCATCACGGAAGCACTGACACCGTCAACAACGGCGCCGGTGCTTCCGTGTTCCCCATTCCGACATAGGGATTCTATGGGAATGAGGAATTACAATTTACCTGCGCCAGGGTTGTAATCCCCCACTGTTACCGGGGGATTACCGGCAAGTCAGGTACCAGCAAATATTAACGGGTCCGGCAGCAACCCTCCGGTTTGACCGGCACAGTTACTGCTGGCCCCATTATGAGGCCCATTGTCTGATCTTGGGCAAACCCCTCTAGTCTGTGTACTATATGGTGGAGGATAAGCTGTCCCCCTTCTTGAAAATTGGGCATTCTGCGAATGTGCCCTGTCATCCCACAACTCCAACATACTGGGGGTACCCATCTGACAAGCACTCCTTGAGTACTCTGATTCCCATTCTGTGTACCTTGAAACCCACCTTGATTATTTTGAAATCCTCCTCTTCTTCTATAGCCTATACCTCTATCTCATGGCACACACCCATAGCCACCTTGGTCCATCGGGCGCAAATTACTTGTCTGCTATGTACCCACTTCTTCCTGCATTCCCAATCCTTCTCTGCTTTTCAATACGGCCCCTTCTATGGCAAATTGTGAAGAAAATGTCTGAACTAACTTGGCTTCCTCAATTTTCCTATTCTCATCTTTCTTCTTCGTTTTTTTGTCCTGCAATAGCCGACAATGGTGTGCTATTGTCAATTGTATCTCAGCCCAAGGCTTCGCTTCCATCCCCACTTGTTTCTTCATCTGTCTCTGCACTGGTTCAGGCAATCCCTGACATAAAATGTGGTAAATTAATGCTGCTGTCTTTTCCTACGGCTCGCAAGTTTCAGGTTGCCATTTCTCCTGAATATCCTGAATGTAAACAATAGGGTCTTCATCTTCCTTCATCTTGCATGTCATAATTGCACCCAATAGCTGATGTGTCAGGATACTGTACCCTCTCTCCAAACATCTGCTCTACAATTGTTAAACGGTGCCCCATCATGCGCTATGTTCTGTACGGTCACACTTGAAGACTTTGCTCTTCTCCATATGTCATTGGCTCTTTCACCAAGAATAGCTGCCAGGAGACCTTTTATTTCCCCTATGGCCAACGTATTTCCTCCTGTCATTTTTTCTAATTCGTATATCCATTTCCCAGCACATGAAGTCAAACTCAGGAGCTTGCACCTCAAATGATCTTTGTCCATCTGTTGCATGAAATATACTGTGGTCTTACTCCCCCTTTTTCCAATAAGGGAATCTCCATAAACCCTACCCCACAGTTGGATCCTATTATTAGTCTATCCCTGGCAGGGACAATTGTCCCTGTCTGCCTTGTTGTGGGTAATTACCTTAACCTGCTCACATACAGTGGTGACTCTCCCTTCTCACTGTACGATCGTCCTCGGGGACACTAAGGATACGCTATGGGATCTGGCATCCTATCTTTAGGTTGTTCCAGATCAGACCATCTCACTTCCTTGTCCATTTGCAAGCGTCCTTCAGGGGCACACATGCTCCCTCCTCCTACTTCGAGGGTAGATTTGCTTTCCCCATAAAACATGTCTTGTCCCCAGCTAGTGTGACTATCATCCCCTGCACCCTTATCCAATTTCAATCTACTTAAAGACAATGCTCGAGGTTCATCACTGAACATGCTTCCCTCCTCTCTTTTTGATCGAGCATTAGGGATCGATCATCATTCCCTCAAGTTTCATACTCGCTATTTCATCTCAACTGTTGATAGACCTTATCGATCCTTTCTCTGATGCTTTCCGCATCAAATCTTTCTTCATCTAACGCAATTTTAGATGCTCCTGGCATTGCTTCTGTTATCGGAAGGAACTCTTCCATTCTATCCCGTCGTATTTCTGAGCTTGGCCCTACTGGTTCTTTACAAGTGAGACTGGTGTCAAGACCTCATTGCCTCCTCTTCCGTTCCATTTCTTTGTATATCTCTCATCGCTTTCTCTCATCCCTTCTAATTCTTTCTTTCTCTTGCCTTTGTTCTTCCCTTCTCCTTATTCATTCCCTTCTTTCTTCTTCTTCTTTCCTTCATCTCTGTAATCTTTTGTCCCTTAGTCTTGCGCTTCCTCCTCGTCTTTCTTCCTTTCCTATCTATCTCTTTCTTCTATCACTCTCTGTCTATTGTCATACTTCCTTTGTTCTTCTGCCTGTTCTTCTTTTCTCTCTTGCTCCTCCTGGTATATCTGTTCTCTTTGCTGTCTGCTTTTACTTTTTTGCTCATCTTCTTTCAATCTCTTCTCTTGTTCTGTATCCTTTCTTTCTTGTTCATCCTTGTTTTCTCTTTGCCTAACCTCCTCAATGCTCTTCCCATCTATTTAAATAATATCTGTCCTCCCATACATTTGTTCTGCATGAGCGCTATCTCGACAGCTTTATCCTTCTCTCCTTTCTATCTCTTAATTCCCCCGTATATTTCTGTTGACAATTTTGACTGCTCACTCCTTTCTTCTTTGTCTTGTATAATCTTATAGATCTCTTCTTTTCTTTTATTCTCATCTGGACTAACATCACTACTGTAAACTGGTGGTTCGTATAGCGGATTAATATAAGCCATCACCGCTTTCAACTCCTTTAAAGGGTACAACCCCATTTCTTCCATGCTAGCACCTTTTACTTCGGGTGAGGTAAGGGGAGCTGAAGGCTCAACACCTTCCTCCTTTCGCTGGCTAAGCATCCACTCCTCAGGTGGAGGGTCCTCCCTTTCTACCTTGTACATTTTCCAGAGCTTTAAAATTGCTAATATCTTCTCTAATTTCTTCCCCGTGTATGCAGCGTACAAGTATGTGGTCATGTGTTGCAATACCGCTTTTGACAATCATCCCCCTGTGGCCATGGCATGAACATTTTATCTGCTGTGCCTTTCACCCTTTCCGCACTAGACTGTTTGAGCTTGGGCATATGCTTTGGTAATGTTTTACATAAGTGCATCAGAGGAGTATCTCCCATAATGACAAGTCTCAATTAACTGTCAATACTTACCAGACCTATGGAATAGCCTTTGTACTTTTGCTAAAATCACCATTTTTTTCAACACCTTTAAAACAACAAATATGAGCATGCTCCATCAATCACTGCTCAAGCCTCTAATTTCTCTAATTAGCTACCTCTATCTTTTGATTGGTGCCAATCACTTGCCTATGCTTAATCACTATTGCGCCACAACTTTTTCAATTCTTTCACAACTTTTATCGCTCTTCGATATTTATTATTTTCAAATTCAGTCTTATTGGTGTATTTGCAAATACAATTCAGCGCAGAGTTCCTGCAGACATAAGACATCAAACAAGTTTTCAGAATGTCCCCCCCCCCAACAAACTGTTTAAACCTCCCATCCCCTCCCTAACCCCAACTGTTCTCTGATGGGTCCAGGGCGGTCCCATTCTCGATCCCTCCGGGTCATGAGTTCATGTCTTGTTGGATGCAACCTGTGGTCCTCGGGTCTCAGTTGTAGCACAATAGTCATTTGTGGCATCCCCTCCCCCTGATACACACTGGTCTCTCCTTCGAAACACTGGGCCTCATTACGACCCTGGCAGACAGAGGTGTCTGTAATACAGGCATGGCTGCCGCCGGAGTTGGTTTTTTTCGGGCACCCTGGAATGGGCAATTACCGGGGTATTACAACCCCAGTGGACCTGGTAATTGCCAATTCCAGGGCGCCAGAAAAAATTCTTCCCCATTTCCATATGAGCCCCATAGCGCTAATTGGGAATGGGGAAGCCGCATGCACCAGCACCATTCGTGAATGGTGCCAGTGCATGCGGCATGCTTTGCTTGCGTGCCGCTCAGCAGAAAGTCACCCGCGAGCACAACTCGTAGTTTGCCGGTCCGGGAACTACGGTACCGGCAAGCTTACAGGTACCATAGTTCCTGGACCGGAAATCTTATAATGAGGCGTATTGTCTCTTTAATCTATGGGGGAAGTAGGCCAGTCGCTCCCTCCTCCTCTTAGCCTCCTACCTCTCTTGTCTCTTCCCTCAGTTCGTCCTCCTGTGGGTTTTCCGGGTCATATTTTGCCAAGAAAGCTGCCCATTCTTCGGCTCTTGTCAGAGCTTGGTTGTGAGTTCACCTGGTGAGTTCCTCCATCCCATACAGGTCCACCGCTTTAATTGCCTTTTCAGTCTCACTTGGGAGTCTCTCCCTTTTCCATCCCCCTGCCAGGCATGCCCTAGCTGCCAGTAGAAGATAGTATGGTATGTGCGGGAGACTCACCCATTCCTCTTCAGATGTTTCAATTCCAAATAAAACCAGTAAGGGGTCCATACTTCTTTCTCATTCCTCAAGGCTCTTTACCCACCCCAGAACCTCCTTCCAGAAATGCTGCACCTTATCGCAACTCCACCACATGTGCCAGTAGTCGGCTATTTGCCCGCATTTCCTCCAACAATGGGGGTCTTCCCCGGAAACATTTTCCCTAATATTGCTCGGTCCCACTGCCATCTATACAGGAGTTGGAGCCCATGCAGTTTATATTGGCAAGCCACTGATGTATGGTGGGCGTTTAGGCATAGCTTCCTCCAGTGTTCTGTATCCATCTCCCTCCCCAGGTCCCTGTCTCATTGTGGGGTTACATCCTGCCCTTAGCCTCAAGCAACGCTTGCGACATTCTTGAAATAAGCCCCCTAGTGCCCCTCTCAGTATCCAACAACCTTTCTGTACGTGTCAGTTCCCTCTGAAGTTCCATCTTCCACACTTCTGACATTAATACTCCCTTTAGTTGCAAGACTTAAAAAACAAAAAGATGTTCCCTATCCCGAGGGCTACTTCAAGGTCTGCCATCTCTATGAATTTGTCCTTCTTTAAGACCTGTCCCACTCTCTCCAACCCCGCCTCAAACCAGTCCTGGAACCTCTCATGGTCTTGTATGTTATCCCATATAGTGGGAGCCCATATATAGCTCAGTGGCGACGACCATGTTGTAACCCTTTCCATCTCTCTTCTGATCCTCCACAACCTCCATAACTGGCCCAGAATCCTCTGTGAGTGGACCCTGCCTGGTATTTCATCTCCACCCACTGCTTGCCCCTGTCCATGCACACATGGGGAACCAGAGCTCTAAATTGAGCAGCCCTACAGTATGTTTGCATCTCTGGCAGTCCCACCCCTCCTTTCTCTTTGGGTTGGACCAGTAACTTGTAGGCTACCCTTTGTTGTTTTTTCCCCTGCCACAGGAATTTTAGCATTTTCTTTTTAAATTCTGTGAAGTATATCTCTGGGAGTTGTGTCGGAAGTGCCTGGTATAGATATAACATTCTGGGGAGAAGCATCATTTTTAGTGTGTTTAACCGCCCCAGCAAGGAGATTGTCAATTTCGACTATATCTCCAGATCTCCAGTAAGCGTGTGCAGCAGCAGGGGGAAATTGCGCTCATCTAGTTTACTTAGTTCCCTCGGTATCTACACCCCTATGTACCGTATGCTGTCCCCTTCCACCAGTATCCCCAGGTCAGTCCATCTCCTAAGCTGTTCTTTGGTGCCTTCTCGTAGAGGGAGGAGTGTCGATTTATCAATATTTACCTTGAAACCTGACACTTCCCCGTATTTCCCTACAACTCTAAGCACACTCTGCACTGGCTACATTGTGTCCGAGAGGTTGTGTCTCTGCTCCCCCACCTCAATCCCCTTTATCAAGTCATCTTTCCTTATCCTTTCCCCAAACAGTAGGGGCAAGAGGAGACATCCCTGCCTGGTCCCTGTTTTCAGATAGAATTCACGCATCTAGTCCTGTTGACCACAACTCTGGCTGTTGGCTCCCAGTAGATCACCCTAATCACTTTGCACATTCTATCCCCTACCCGTATTTTGTGTAATATTGCAAAGAGGAAGCCCCATTCCACCCTATCAAAGGCATTTTCGGGGTCTAAGCTCAGCACCATTTTTTCTCCGGGTTGCCCCTTGATATGTTCCATTAGGTCCAATGTCTTCCTAATTGCGTCTGGGCCTTGTCTGCCTGCTATGAATCACATTTGATCCTGGTGTATTGAATGGGGCAGTTTCTTCTCAAACCTCGTTGCCAGGATTCTCGTGAATATTTTCTCATCTACGTTTAGGAGTGAGATTGGGCAGTACGAGGAACATTGAGTCGAGTCCCTTCCCTCTTTAGGAATTACAGATATCAGGGCCTTGCTAAATGATGCAGGGGCTTTCCCTGTGTCTAGGATATGGTTGAATAGCTTTACCATGTGTTGTGTCATGACTCGTACGTGTTTCTTGTAGAACCCTATAGTATAGCCGTCCTTCCCTGGGGCCTTCCCATTCGGGAGGCGTGATATCATATTTTGGATCTCTTCGGCTGTGATTGGGCTGTCTAGGTGTGCTATTTCCGGGCGTGTGAACTTAGTCATGTTCACCATCCTAAAATATTCCCCAACCACCTCTTCTTTGCCCAGTGCCTCAGAGGTGTATAGTTTCATAATATTGGGCGAACCTCTCAGCAAAGTCTTTCGCTGTGTACTGGTCGCCCTCCCCCTCCTCAGGGCCCTTCAGTTTGGTCAGGCATCTTTCTGCTCTCTGGGCCTGGATTCTGCTGCAAGAAGTGTATCTGCCTTGTCCCCTCTGCCCTTTTAGCCATCACTTGCTCTCTTGACTCCTCTAGGTCCTCTTTTGCAGCATGCATCCTCTCCTCCCTTTCCTCTATTTCCTTTCTGAGTCTTTCTTGCACCAGGCCCCTCTCCCTCTTCCTCCTCGCCCCCTCTCTAAAAAACCTCTCCAGGTGGCTTTCCCCGCATCCCAGACCACTTCCCTACCCACTTCCCCTGGTCATTTAGTTCAAAATATTCAGATATATCTCTCGCCAGCTGGTCGGAAAAGATGGGATCGCTCCAGAGCGAGTCGTTACACCGCCATTTACCCCTGGTTCTATAGATACCTGTAATGTCAAGGGCCATGGTTACCATGTCGTGGTCAGACCACCCTACAGGTCTGATGTTGCTACCCGTGACCCTCGAGCCCTGGTCCTTGTTTATGAGTAGGTAGTCGATCCATGTGTATGTTTTATGTGGTGTCGAAAAGAATGTTTAGCCCTCCTCTATCGGGTGCCGTAGCCTCTATACATCCAGTAGGCTTTGCCGATCTACTGCCAGGCCCAGGTGCCCCCATTTATCTGCCCCTTGTCCATGTTTCCCTCCATGGCCTTCCTGTCCAAGGTGTTGTTTGCCCATGAGTTGAGATCCCCTCCGATGATGTACAAATCCACCTCACGCTCCTGTACTCTATCCAGTGCTTCCCTTAAGAACCTCTCTTGTCCCTGATTTGGAGCATATATGGCTGACAATAATATCCTAGCTCCTTCCAAACTACCCTGTAATATTAGCAGTCTTCTCTCTAACAGGTTTGTGACCTCACAATCCTGCAACCGACAATGTTTGTAGAGTACTATGCCCACTCTTCCTCTTTTAGTGCTCCCCGATGCCCAGTGTACCTGCCCTTTTCCTCCACCTCGTAGTGCCTGCTCCTACCCCTGTATAAAGCATGTTTCCTCCAAAAATAGAATGTCGAAGGAGGCTTTCCAAAATTCCCTTGCAACTAGTGACTTCTTAGTAGGGGAATATAGTCCTTTCACATTAAGCTTGCCCACCTTCAGACCCTTAGTAGCTTCACCTTTCCCCATAACAGGTGCCTCCCTTTGCCCTTAACTCATTTTGACCTAGGGTTGTCGACCCTTTTAGTTCTGTGTTCCCTTCCATCAACGGATCGTTCTCAGAAAACCTGGTATTTGCCGTTCTGGAGCCAGTTTCCCTATCCAACTTAATACTTAACTTTATAACTAACAAGAACCCCAACTTGGTGTTTTGAACATCAATTTGGGAGATGCCCCACTTTGGAGGGATTGGTACTGTCCCCCTCCAGCAATTTGCCCGAGTCTTTCCGAGCATCTGCCCGAATTCCATAGTCTGATTTACAGCCGCTCACCTACCCATCACTGCTGTCTCACTTCGTCTGCTGCTCTTGCGTTGTAGTCACTTTGCATGGAGAGGGTCCATTAAGCCTCATGAACATCCACCCGTCTGTCCTCTCCTCCTTCTTTGTGAGCCCGGTGCAGCCCTAGTTCATGCCCCATATGTGGGTGGGCCCTGCAGGCCCTGCAGGCCTCTTGGCTGGGTCTCTGTGTCTGACGTGAGGTGTCTCAGGGCCTGCTGTGCCTCCTCCGCCGACGTCAGCCTGTACTCCATTCCTTCAGCTTCGAATTGCAGCTAGAAGGGGTAGCCCTATGTGTATCAAATTCCTTCCTCCCACCGTCATGTTGTGAGTGGTCTGCAGCTTCTTCTCTGTGCTAGCGTGAGGTTTGAAAGGTCTTGATAAATGGACACTCTGGAGCCTACGAATCCTATCTCTTGTTGATGCTTTGTTCTATTCAAGACCTCCAGTCTGTCCTTATAGCTCAGGAATTTGGCCACTATGAAGCGGGGGCCGTTCCCATACGGTCTTCCCCCTCTGTGCGCCCTTTTGAGTTGCACCGTCTTGCCCCCTTCTGTTTCAAAGAGTTGATGTATTAACGCATGGACTTTCTCCTCAACATGTCGTGGGGTCTCCCTTTCGGATTCCTTCAGGCCTAAAATTCTTATGTTGTTACGTCTCTCCCTATTTTCGAGATCATCAATTTTAAGCAACACCTCCTCTTCTCTGAGTTCCAGTTCCGTCATTCTTGCATCCAGCCGCATTTCAACCATATCAACGTTAAGCTGGTTGTGTTCTAGTTCTTCAATTTTGCCTTCCACTGTAGTCACTCTACCTGTCAGGTCTGCCAGTGATGCCTGTATGTCCTCTCTAAGGGCCTTTATCTCCGCCAGGATATACCCTGTGTCTTCTTTGGTGGAAAACTTGTAGAGGTCTATTCCTGTTGCCATTTGTGCTTTTGGGCCTTTCTCCGACTGTTTGCCTTTTCCCTCTGAGTGTCGTCCCCTGCTCTCTTCCATTTCAGTGTCTCTCGATGTGTGTGCTGATCCGTTCTTACTGAATTTTGCATGGTTTTGTGTCTTCCCTATTTTGCCTTTGGTTTTCTTTCTCTTTTTCACCTTCAGTGATCGGCCACCTGTGGGGCCACTGACTCAGTTGTTCTCAACTGCTACGTGTGTTTCTCTGTAGCGTGTTATTGTTGGTTTTTGATTCGGTATCTGGGACCCTCTGTCAGTGGGCTCTGTTTATGATCATCCCCCATGCATTATCCGGTTGCCAGTGTTGGATTAGCTCCCTTGTTTCTCGAGTGTCCCGTGGGGCTATTGTTCCGATGTTTCCTTTGAGCTGACCATCTCCGTATGCTGGGAGCCCTTCCCACTTCTCCCGCACTCGTGTCACTGGCCTGCAGGCATTGAGCTCTGCCCTGGGATCATCTCAGTTACTCTGCTTCTGCCTCACTTGTTTGATGTCACTCAATTGGGAGGGAGGGGGCCGGGGCAAGTGCTGCACTCCCCCCTGTTACTCGTGCTTCACTTTCCCCCTTGAATGCTTCCGCCCCCTCAATGGGCTCCTTACCCAGGTGTATCGACAATGGATTAGTCCCTTTGCCTTTTTTCAGGCCCTCAACACGTTATGCTGCTAAATCACTTGAGATTGCCATGGGTCAGGTGGGTTGTGCCCTGCGTGTACTTCCCCTCCAGTTCTGGCAGGGTTTCTATTTTTTTTCCTGGCCTATTTTGCCTGGTGTCTCCGTGTTCACTGATCCCCGGTATGCAGTGGTTCCTCCGTCGGAGGTGTCCGCTTTATGTCACTGTGCTCATTGGGTCGTGGAGTGTGCTTATTGTCCTGTACTCCCCTCTCCTCCTCACTTCATGCCCTCCTTGCCGAGGCGGTCCTCGATCCTTCACATTTTCTTGGCTCTCCTCTGTGGGCACTTCACACCTCCCTCCGGCCTCCTGACAATGGGAGCTCAAATGGCCTCGGTGTCACAGCATTATTAAAGATCTAGATGTACCTGGCGTTCCGGATGGCATGTTTCACTTCTGCTCCAACTGCCGTTCACAGTCCTCCTGCCTCTCCTTCAACTGCGGGGGTTCCTCTGAGACAGGGCAAACTGCCTGCTCGCCTTCGACCGGCCTCCAGCTCCTCTGCTCACTCCTGTTTGGCAGATCCTGCTTTTGGCGCACTATGTGTCAGCCAGGTTCTGCCGAGCTGGATCCCGGCACTCAGCTCTTCAATGGAGGCACTCCTCCAGTGTCTCTTGCGGGTGTCAATGCTGTGGGCGCAGTGTAGCTCTAATGGGGTGTCCTCACCAGCGTTCTCCACTCGCCCTGAGGCCACGCTGCCTTCCCTTCGCCTCTTTCATTGGACGGTGGTTCTTCCTTATTCCAGCAGCAGATGGCGGCCTCCACGCTGCGTTTCCTGTTGGGAGACAACACCGCCGTTTTGTCCCCTTTCTCGTGGACCTCCGGTGCTGTCTTTGGGTGCACTAGTGCATAAGGCAGCCCGCTTCTCATGGCTGTAATTAGTTGCACTTTTCGATGGGCGTAGATGCTCTAAATCTTCTCTGTATTGCTGGAGTGAGCAGGAGCTGCAAACTTAAGCAGCCATATTGTCCCGGGCCCCCTAGTGCTCTACACAGGAAACCCTGCGATCTTCCGGATAATGGCAGAGGATACTAGATCGTCCGAAAGACTGGGGACAAACTGATTTAGATCTTTTCCAACCATCCACACTGCTACCACGTGAACTTATGGTTCTTTAGTATCGTGCATTTAATGGATGAGGTTCGCAGAATAACTCTGAGTCCAAATAATTGAACCAACTCATGAAGATGGCAAAAGTTTCTGTTTTATTAACAATTAAATAAAACAGGGTGTTTACATGGACATCAATGGACATTTGTTCAGTTCTCAACAAATTTCACATAAAACATTCTTATATGCAAAACGTATGTTAGCAGTGACGTCAAATAAGGAATCGCCCCAGAATGTATTACCCAAAATCCACGGCCAAGTCTGAAATTTGGTGAAAAAACTGCAATTTTCAGACATTTCCCTCTTGCCAACCACCGAAACACACCGCCAACACCACATGTCCTACCTTCCCGCATTCCCACCGGTGTCCCGGTGTAAACGGTACCTCACATGTGTGGATGCACCTACCTGGGCGCAAAGGGAAAAGGCTGGGAACGCAGGAATGTAGGCCATTTGTTGTTGGCTGCGTGTTTCGGTGGGTGACCACAGTGAAATGTGCGGAAAGTGTAGGTTTTTTTCTGTCATTTTCCAGATTTCCCCCCAAATTAGGGAATCTTTCCCTACATAGTTGTTGCCTGACCTGTGCAAATCACCCCTTCCTAAACTTGGAATATTTTCTTCTTTTCAGAAATCTATGCCTTTCTGGGTTTCCATTCAGCTTTCCTACCCTTTTCTTCCATTCCGTCCATGCATGTCCTATTGGACAAAAAATGCCAAAATCGCCTACCTCTCACAAAACGGCTGATTAGCATATCAAAATATGTTATTTTGGTTTCCACTCAATCTGTTCTTGAAAGTCTGGAAAATGGCCAATCCAGTACAATAAACATTTGTTCCTAGCTCTTACAAGGAAAACACCACAGGCTTCTTTGTACATTTTATTGGCATTTTCTGAAAAAACCCAAATGTTCTCCTTTTTGGTTATTTTCTCTCACCCCCCTACAGCATACTAGGAATCCTGGGTGGCGTTACGACCGCCTACATGTGGGAAAAAAGGGCCAACTTTGGTTGAGATATCTCATGTAACAAAGAAGTTACAAGGGATTGAATGGAGACAAACGAAATCACCAAAAAAGGCCTTGCCACTGGGGGAAATACCCATGGTAGTTCAGGGGTTAAGACGGTAAAGCCCCAGAGGAGATATCATTTGTAAGGTAGCTAAGTTAGTTACTTCTCCAAATACAGATTGTGCACAGGAATATGTAACACCTGTGTACAGCACCTGGCTTAATCTTCCGGTCGGATAATAGGCAGAGTGAATGCATTCAGCTTCCGATGCAACACAGCATTTTCCAGATCAATCGGTTCAGAAAAAGTGGTGGAAAATACTATTACTGTCGCTTTTTCTAATTGGCCAGATTTTCATGCATTTTCTGGGTGGAGTTCGGGAGCCGAGTGGACACACCAGAACCCCCTGTATTTCCCGCTCCACCAGACAAATGCGGCCTTACTGCCAGCATGGATTCTCATGCTGGAAATAAGGAAAGGAATTCCTCTGGGATCTGCTTGGAAATGAAACCTGGTAAAAGCGGGCAGAGTCCAGAGGAAGCCATTGTCAATTCCGCCAGCAATCGCTAATTGCGTGAGGTATTTACACTCTTCCAAAGTGGAAAAGCAATGTGATTTCACCTGCCTTTTATGCAAAAATCTTCCATTTTGTGGCGGAAAAGTAAAAATGCGCGCCAATGGAAGAGGTCCACTCCATGCAGTTTACTTTGCGCCTTGATGTTTGGGAGTTTTGTGTGATGCTACACATGTAATAAATAAATAAATACATATATTTAACATGACCCCAGATAAATGCCAAATCGTCATCAGAATGAGTGAGAATGGCATGTCGCTGGTAAGAGGGTGTTCTGTGCTTCTTGAGTGCGTTGGCAAATGCCCTTAATTGCCATCTCGCATTAAGCAGGTGCTGAAACCCATCAGTGTGGATTGCGCAATAATACGTCGACAGAGGTATTTCAAATGGCCAATTTCGCTCTTTGGGTGACATTGTCAAAGTGGGAGAATGTTGCCCAGCATGTGCCACTTTCTCTGAGGAGTGAATTGTGCCTGAGGAAGAAGTGTGAAAAATCCACAAGGGCACTGTGCTCTGCTCTTTCTGTGTGTTTCTTCCCCACAGGGCGACAGATGCTGACTCAGACATGAGTACGTCTCAGATGGCAAGCCTGTACCGTAGTTGATGTGGCAAAGGATTCCAGACTTCTGAGACTGATAACATTAGTAGCATTGAGGTATATGCCACCTGACAGGTATGTGTGATAAAGCAGAGCTGTTAGTGGGCTAAAGCAGGAGGCCATGCCTGCCCACCCACAAAGGGTAAGTACAACCAAAAGTAATAGGCCCCTCCCCCCACCATGGCTGTAGGGGCCAGGCTCCAAAACAGGGCAAAAATGCCCTCCAATCATCCATGCCCACGAGCAGGGTACCCCTCGTGCTCCAGGAAGCCTGTTGAGCAATCTCTGTGCTTTCCAGGTGATACTAACGTTAAAGCCAGAAGTCTAAAACGTAATTGCTTAATTGCAGCTGGAAATTAGCTCCTGGCGTGATCAAAATGTATTAACCAAGTGTGACATCATCCCCTTCCTTTATAAGCAATATGTGTGCTCTTGCGTTTCTTCATCCACTGAATTACTGTTAGAAACAAAGGCAAGAGTTGTGTCTCTTGTGTAGGCATTAGGAAGGCAGTTGCCAGCCTCTGGCATAATATGTCCATGTTCTTCCAATATTGGCTAGCTGTTGCCCTCTTATGGCCAGGTAGAACCATCATGGCAGTGACTGGCAAATGCCTTTCCCCTGAAGACAGAAAAGCGGAAATAAGAGGCCAATACAAGACACAGAACAAATAGAAGTTAAGACAGACTGCAGATGCCTTTGCTCTGTTATGGAGAATATGTTGAGTGTTCAAGCAAGGAGCTATGCATTAAGCAAGCAGTGAGACAGGGGAGAGTCAAAGAAAGGCCAGAGGGGCTCTTTGAATAATGTAACAGGGCAGAGGACCCAGCTCTGCCATCCTAGTAACATATGAGAGAATCAAATAGATCAGGCTTTGATAGGAACAGCTCCGCATTCAGAATAACAAAGGCAAAGAAAGGGTAGGCTTTGAAGCCAGCATGAGATGGAATAAGAGGGACCAGACTCATCATGAGAGGCTAGCCCGGCCCTCGCAGGGGCGCTAGAGGGGCAGCCCACATAGCGGGCTGCCCCTCTGGCCACCCCCCGGGTCCACATACACACCACCTACTAGGCATCCCCCGGCACATCCGGCTCCGGGTCTGGGGAGTGCTTATAAGGGGGTGGGCTTGCGATCGCTAATCCTCCTTGGTTACCCCCCCCGGAGGACAGTCAAAGCAGCAACATCACACACCTGGTCCCTCTACTCCCATAACAGGGCTTACTCAGAGGTACAAACAAGATTTCCTCTTTCTTTGAAATCCCATCTTTTCATTCCAAGAGACACACATGTCTCCTTGCCCCACACAAAAAAGTAACAGCTTGCAGTTGATAGACTCCTTTATTTGGCAGGAGTCCACCTACAGGTGATCTGCATCTTAACAAGCTGGCGCCCAGCTGTGGCCCACTGGAAGTAATTGTTATTTCCTCTCTTACCATGAGCTCATAGTCAGATGAAAAATCCAGAAATGCAAAATACAAAGACATGTTTTCTTTTCTTCTTTTCTCTTGTTTTATACAGTGATATTTGTAACTTAATACGTACTGCTATTTTAATTCAAATTTTGTGAAAAGTCGAGTTCTTTGACTAGAACACAATAAATAAATAAATTAAACAAAGTCCCCAAAATGTCCCCTGTCCCCCCCAGACTTTATGTGTCTCCTACGCCCCTGACTCCAAGCTCAGCTCTATTTCCATCGTCAGCTCACGTGACAGAAAACAGTGATTCTGGTCTATTCTGCAGCATTTAAATGTCTGAAATGAATAAAACTTGGCACTCTTGGTGTTCTTTCTTTGCCCCTCAAAAAGGGATGATTCATCCTCCTAACACGTATTGCTTTCAAGAATAGATACCTGACCTTGGCTACTTCTGTTTTGATGCCAGGCCAGACAGCCCTGCCAGGCTCTTCCATGATCTCGGTTTATTCTTACTGTGACACAATTCTCTGCCTTTCCTCTCCATGGGTTTCAGCTTACTAAAATTCATTACACTGATGTCCAGTTTCTATACAATGGCGGCTATGCCTGCAGTGTATTCACTATGTATATCCAGCTTCTATGATCACTTAGTCTACTTGTGTTTCAGCGACTGTACAGTCATTGAACAGATGCATTTCGATAGCACTTCACATTGGTGCAATCTCCTTTTCTGCATATGAAAGTTTTCTCGATTAACTTCGTCATCAGTTTCCGCAAGATCCATACATTCTCTTCAGCCAGTATTCTCAGGGCGCCACGCTCGTCTCTTGTGACTTCACTAGCTTCTCTTTCTCTCTTTTTCATATTCCTTCATGGAGTTCCTCCCTCAGATTGCCGTCTCTTCGGGAATACATTCAATACTGTTTTCTCTGAGGATACCTTTTCTCAAACACTTGCTGCAGAATTGACACAACTGCTGGTGTCAAACATGGCGCTGTCTCTGACTTCCAATATATATAAGGCAGGGGGCGGGATATCCTGCAGAGGCATGCAGCTGCTCCTCTGCAGAACTGTCTAGCTCTGGCCTTTCTCATCAGTGCCTGGGATGCAATAAGTTCCTTTGCTCGTGTTCGCGGCCTAGGCCGCTGAATGTCGCGCTACATTTAAGCTTTTTGCCACAATACGGCCACTAATATCTATGATGTCTACTATTGTTGTATATGTGCTGTCCCTTTAAAGCATGCAATAATCTAATCATACAGAAGCCTTAAGGGCACCCTACAACCCCCTGGTCACTTCCAGTGCCTGCAGCAGCCTCTATGTTATTGTAAAGCGCTTGGGGGTGCAGGAAGATCGTGTCCCCCTTCCCAACATAGCCTGTTGTCATCCCCTATATATAATCTTGGTCACCTGCTTTGAGCTTATTCATGGATCCATAGTTACATGCTGATCCATATATTTTTGGAGGCAGCTGGGGTGCTTCAACATTTCAGCTGTATAATATCACACAGTAGACTGGTGAGAGCTGCTTTAGGGTTTCATTCTGTAAACTCATGACAGCTACTTAAGATTCTGCACCGCACTGAGCATTGCTGCAGTTTCTCAGTGCATGAATCGCCCTTTTAGAAATCATCTTAATAGATCCTGCAAAGCACAACTTGAAGGTGAATGTGGCTCTGAAAAAATCAATTTCCAGCCCCAAGAAGAAACGCCACCTGTGAGTTTGATGATGTATTTACTATTTCATATCTCAAGGCAACACTGAGATATTTTTTGGAGATTACTATTTGCAATTTAAATGCGAGTTTCTTTCCTTGAAAGAAGATTTCATAATGTCTGGAATCGTACATTTTAGTGTTAGTCTTTACATGTTTGATGGAAATATGAAGACAGGATCTCATTAGTTCACCAGATAAAGAATGAAAACAAATAGTACAGTATGAAGAAAAGGTAATCTGCGCACGTGAACATTATTGAATGGGTTTTAAAAATGATTTGTCTTTGATGGTGAATCGGAGAGGCGCACGATGGCCTCTGGTGGATGGAGGAGGGCACAGGGAGGCTGTGAGTTGCCATTCCACCTTGTTTTTCTCGAAAGAAAAACGAAGTTGTCACAAAAGCATTGTTCTGTGCGATGTGGTTTTCCAGCTTCTGAAAAGCACCCCATCATCTTCAGAAGGGACTGCTTTATTTAGCGTATGATGAATAATGATTGCTAATATCTCTCTTTGTTTGCACATTGTTATGGGCTACAGCAGCGCTGGGGCCCGGAGTTAATCATAGGAGCACACACATGACACACGGACCCTGTGGTGGTGAATAACTGGCGAGTAGGAAGACGCTCACCACTTTAATTAGGGCATCACGCAATGTATGTCACGTGTGCCTGTGATGTGACCCAGCACGAGCCCAGGGGTGACTTAACTCACAACATCCCATGCCAGGGGTATAGAACAAAACAATGACAAACAAAACGGTGCATACATTGATATTTTACACACTTCACATTTATACAGGTCTTCGAGTTCATCGCTCCTCGGGTGGAGAGCACACCTCTGCACACATGCAGGCAAAGCCGCACCTGTTGATGCCTGGGGCCACATCTGCTTCGTCCCGGCAGTGTCCTTGGGGACCCAGTCTCCTGTTGGTGGTCTGGCAGCAGGGTGTCCGACTGGACCGAACTTCGCCCTTCTCATTGAGGCAGGTGGCGGCTCACAGACCACGCCACTTCTCAGATCCACCATGCTGAATTGTCTCCCCAGCAGGAGGTTGTAGCAGGCAGCAGTTTACAACCTATGCCACATCTAGGCTCGCCTAGGCAGGAGTGTTTCCTCGAGGCGGCATGCTTTTTCCCCAAACAGGAGATCTTGTGATCATCTTCCTGACCTGACTGCACAGGCACTCTCGGGGTGAGAGCTGCAGAAAGGTACATGACTTGAGGGAGAGAGGAGCTGGGGCCACCTGCCTGCTGGCTGGGCAGTTGCTCTTCTAACAGCAGCAGGAGGCCACTGTTACATATCGCCGCAAGTGGTCTTTATGGGCACGGACCCGCTTGTGCGGCGCTCTGATTCCTAACATTTCTAAGATGGAAGCTGGTGATTCTCCCTGACCGGCTGGCAGCGGTCTAGTAGTTGCACGCTCCCTTGATGTGCGGACGACCGATCACGTGATCCTTTATCCGGAAACGAAGCGGCCAGTGCTTCGCGTCGCTTCTGCCTTTGACGCTCCGTGAGTTCGCTTCTGAATCCTCTCTCTCCATGCTCTCATTTCCCTCTGTGTTTGCGGTTCCTACTTACCCTGTGTTACTTTCTCTCTTCAGATCCTTCCCTCAGCTTTCGCTGGTTTCGTTCTCAGTCGGCTTCGCGAATCAATCTTATTTGTCTCCCATTCCGGCCAGTTCCCCATCTGAGTAAGTTCCCTTTCTCTAGGATTCCCTTGAGCATTTTTACCTGGTCCTCATCTCCTGTTATCCTTCCAGACACTCCCGACTCTCCCGAAGCTTTCCTACTCAGCCAGGTTCCAGATCCGAACTCTCGTCTCTTTCCCTCAGTCCTTTTCGGGTGAGAGGATTTCCATTGATCTCTCCTTTCCTTTCCCTTCTTTGGGCCCTCCTCTAACCTGCTCCCTATTTCTTCCCTTCTCATTCCTGCAGACAAGGTGACTTGTGTGATTCCTGGGGGTTCCTGTCGGGGACATCCAACCTTCCACCATTAGCCTGATCTGCACGAGCTGGGATTTCGTCCAGGGTTTTCTTCCCATTGAGGGTTTCCCTGGGAGTCCTGCTCGCTCTCCTGGGTCACATTACCCTGGGCTGAGTGGCCAGGGCTGTCACTGGGAAATCTTCACAGCTGCTTTAATTCTCCCAGTTGGAGTCATCGATTGCCAAGGTGAGCTGTTTTTGCATTATTACTTAAATTAGTACTACACCAGCTTATATTACTCATAATTATACAGTGCATTAACAGTAAGCGACGCCCGAAGGAATATTGGCAATCGGAATTCCAAATGGAACAACAAATGCAGCAGCTAATGGCGGCGATGCAGGCCATGTCATTAGAGGTACAATCCTTGAAACAGGATAATGCTCAACTACGACATCAAGTAGCTAGAGCCTTTTCAGACACTCCCCCGTCGTCCTTACATTCCGTTATGTACGACGGTGACCCCTACAGACTAAAATAATTCCTTGACAGTTGTACCATCCAATTCACTTTCAAACCTCGCTTTTTCCCTACCGATAAAGATAAGGTAGGCTATGTTATTTCACACCTTTCTGGTCGAGCGTTAGCTTGGGCGACCCCTTTAGTTACCTCCAGCAATGTTATTCTTGATTCTTACACCGCCTTCACTAACAGCCTCAAAACCATGTTTGGAAGAAAGGAGATTTTGGTTGCCACACAAGAGAGACTTCTCGATTTAAAACAAGGAAACAAAGAATTACTTTGGTATATCACTCAGTTTAAACAACTATCCTCTGAACTAGGCTGGCCAGATGAAGGTCTCCTCACTCTTTTTCGGAGAGGTCTCACAGATGAACTAAAAGACGAGGTCTCTAAAGTCCCTCGTCCCGCTAATCTAGCTGATATGATCACGTTAACCATGCAAATTGATTACCGAATGCATGAAAGGACATGCAAAAAGAAAAAGGGAAAAGGAACACAACCACAGTTGGATTATTCCTCAACCATTCAGAAATCTCTGTCTCCTACTGAAGAACACATGCAAGTTGGGACCATTTGAGGACCGATTTCAGCTACTGAAAGGGAGAGGAGAAGATCTTTGAAACTATGTATGTACTGTGGGTCCTCTACTCATGTTTTGAAAGACTGTCACTTAGTTCCTCCTCGTCGCTCTCCTATTCCTAAGTCGGGAAACTTCAAAGCCTTACCGATAGGGGAAGACCGGTAAGTGCCCAGCAACATTCTACCCCGTATCAGACCAGTATGTCACTTGATAACTCTCTCAGCAATCAGTCCATGGTGGTAGTTTCTCTTTCCATCCTGCTTCCAGAAAATGTCATCCCAGGTATTCCGGCCTTAATAGACGGTGGAGCGGCTGGTAATTTTGTGGATGTGGAGTGGGCAAAATTAGACGGTATCTCTCAGGTACCAAAGACTTTGGTTACTCCTATTCAGGGAGTAGATGGTACCCCTCTGAGTTCGGGTCCCATTAAAGAGCAAACCATTCCGCTCACTTGTAAAATATCGAGTCATAAAGAAACCCTGGTTTTTGATGTTATCAGAACTGCCCATTACCCAATTATTCTAGGACTCCCGTGGCTGAGACTACATAACCCATTCATAAACTGGGCTGCTGGAACCCTTTTTCTAGGATCAGAATATTGTGTCCATCATTGTCTTTCTCAAGAATCAGTGGGGATCCGTATACCTTCAGATGAGACTCTCAAACCAGCTGTATCTTCCATCAGTCAACTTGAGATTCCTGACTGTCATGAGCCTTACCGATCAGTGTTTGAAAACCCTGAATTTCCTAATCTCCCTCCTCATCGAAGAGATGATTGTCACATAGACCTGCTTCCCGATCAGCCCATTCCCTTTGGCCGCATGTACGTTCTTTCTCAAAGAGAAAAGTCGGCATTAAAAGAATACCTTCAAACCCATTTACGGAATGGTCTCATTTCTGAGTCGGTGTCTCCTGCAGGGGCATCATTATTCTTTATCCCCAAAAAGGACTCAGATGAGCTCCGTCCCTGTATTGATTATCGTGGTCTCAACAAAATAACCACTACTGACAAATATCCCATGCCTCTCATCACGGACATTGTTGAAGCTGTTTGAGGGGCTTCTTGGTATACCAAGTTGGATCTTCGTGGTGCATACCATTTTATTCGTATTGCACCCGGAGACGAATGGAAGACCGCATTCCGTACTCCCTTTGGACATTATGAATATCACATAATGCCGTTTGGCTTAGTGAATGCTCCTGCGATATTTCAGAGATTCATGGACCATCTATTTGCCGACATATTGTTCCGGTTCATAATCATCTATCTCGACGATATCCTTGTTTACTCCAACAACCAAGAGGAACATATTCATCATGTTAACACCGTGCTAGAACGCCTGCAATCCAACCATCTCTACTGCAAAGCATCCAATTGTGAATTCCATCAGAGACAAGTTACCTATCTAGGATTTGTCCTATCTTCCCAGGGTATTTCCATGGACCCCAAAAAGATATCCGCAGTTGTGGATTGGCCTATTCCAACAGGGATAAAGGACATACAGAGGTTTTTGGGGTTCGCAAATTTTTATCGTAAATTTATTCCTTCCTTCTCAGAAATCATACTTCCCTTGACTCGACTTCTCAAGAAAGGGGTATCATTTGTTTGGAATGAATCAGCTCAGAAGGCATTCGATATTTTGAAGGAAATGTTTACTTCCTCAACCATTTTGATCAACCCTGACCAATCCCAACAATTCATTGTCGAGACAGACGCTTCTCAAAATGCGTTAGGAGCTGTGTTGTTACAGTCATCAGAACAAGGTGAAGAAAGACCGGTGGCATACTTATCCAAGACATTTAATTCTGCTGAGATAAATTATTCGGTACTTGAGAAGGAACTGATGGCTATCAAACGCGCCTTCGAGGAATGGAGATATTTGCTTTTGGGTTCACCCTTTCCTGTCTTGGTGCGTACAGAACACCAAAATCTCAAGGTTCTTCAAAATGCTTACACCACAAACAGCAGACAAGCACGTTGGGCTTACTTCTTCTTACCTTTTCGGATAGAATTTATTTACTGGCCTGGCAGACAGAATTTAAGAACAGATGCTTTATCCCGTAAGGGTTCTCCAACTTCTTCTTTTTGCCCAGAAAAGATGTTTCCCAATGCTCGGTTCATTGCAGTACTTACTGATATCCTGCAAGACGTACGAACAACCACCACTCTTAATAAAACATTCTGTGAAGACCTGGCATCTACTTATCATCTCTCCAAGGAAACAGAATACTACTTTCATGGTACTCAAGTTTTGATTCCCGTTCCTTCTTTACAACTGGAGGTGTTAAAAATCTGCCATGACTCACGAGCTGCAGGACATAGGGGTGTACTTCCCACATTGGAACTCATCCAACGACATTTCTGGTGGCCTTCCATGAGATCTGATGTCCGGGACTATATTGCTGCCTGTAAGATCTGCGCTCTTGCCAAGTCTCCTCGCTCACCACCGTTAGGGTTATTAGCAAGAATGCCCATACCAGACCGTCCTTGGCAGATCATTTCCACTGATTTCATATCTGACCTACCGCCATCAGCGAATATGACTACTATCATGGTAACGATTGATTAATTCACCAAGTTAGCACACTTTACTCCTTTGCGAAGATTACCAAATGCTCCTTCCATGGCAACATTTTTCTCTCTGAGGTGTTTTCTCGCCATGGTCTACCAGACACTATTGTGTCGGACAGAGGTCCCCAGTACACCTCTCTCTTTTGGCAACAGGTTTGTCGCATTCTGGGTATTAAACGTGCCCTCTCTTCTGGATACCATCCCCAGACGAACGGTCAAACTGAGCGATTGAACCAACCCCTCGAGGGATACTTACGGTGCTTTATTTCTGCGGCTCAAGACAATTGGGTGGAACTGCTCCCACTTGCAGAGTTTGCATACAACAATTCTTTACATTCTGCTCTCCAGTCTACTCCCTTCTTTTGTACCTATGGTTATCACCCTTCCTTTGCTCCGAATGTGTCTCCCTCCGATTCTGGCTGTGCGGGTGTGGATTCTCTGATTGCAGATATCCATGAGGGACAGAGACTGGCTAAGCAATCGTTACAGAAAGCTCAGGATCGAGCGAAAAAGTATGCTGATCTTCGTCGTCGAGACTTTAAGGAACTGACCATCGGGGATTCGGTCTGGTTGGCTTCCAGATTTCTTCCTCGTCATTTGGTCCCATCTAAGCTATCTCCCAGGTACTTTGGTCCCTTTCTAGTCCTCTCCAAGATTGGGACGGCCGCTGTCCGACTTGCCTTACCTGCTTCCTGGTCTCGGATTCACCCGGTTTTCCACCTGTCTCAGATTAAGCCAGTGGTGTGGGATCGTTTTCATCGCGATGGAGATTCTCTACCGCCTCTGATTCTCACTGACAGTGGTCCTGAATTTGAGGTAGCTGCTATCTGTGACTCACGATTCCATTGTGGTCGATTGCAGTTTCTGATTGACTGGAAGGGTTACTCTCCTGCTGAAAGAACTTGGGAGCCAGCTTCTGGGGTTCACGCACCCTGTCTTGTGCAGCGTTTTTTCCTGCTTCATCCGGGTAAACCAGGGGCGCCCTCCCGGAGGAGGGGGCATACTGTTACACATCGCCGCAAGTGGTATTTATGGGCACGGACCCGCTTGTGCGGCGCTCTGATTCCTAACATTTCTAAGATGGAAGCTGGTGATTCTCCCCGACCGGCTGGCAGCGGTCTAGTAGTTGCACTGTGGGATGTATTTACCCATGCATCCGAGCCCTACCTCAAAACTGCGCAGTACTGACATGAAAACATCATGATGGCCAGAGTTTCCCAGAAAATGCAGGAAGAATAGGCTGCCACCCATTTTTGCCGATGTTATGGGCACAGAAGGACACTGCCTAAAACCACCATTGGACTACCCGCACAGTAGTCTGAAACCATTGGGAATGGCAATGCTGATTGCCAAATGCAACCTAGAATTGTGGGGAATTCATTCTTCAATCCCAAAAATGGGTGCAGTACCAGTACTCACCCCTATCCAAAAGCCGGCGTTTTAAAACCACCCTGTGTTCCTCTGAAGGCAAGCCAAAGTGTCTATTTTAAACATTGCAACATGTGCAAAATATTCACTGAACACCAGCAGACATTTGGCAGAATGAGGTTTTGTGTGCTTACAAAATCTGGGAAATGAAGAGCCCAAAACAGTGCTTATAACAAAACTGCTATGGAGTCAGCAGTTTAAGTTGCGCTGGATTTAAAGACACTAAAATCGAAAATGTTTAGATTAAATGAGTGACCTATGTTTGGTGTCACATGCCTTTGTAACTGTTGAAATGTCATAGTTTTGCACTTAGAATCAGCATTCTAGCTGCATATGTAAAAATGTTTAGTTTTATTTGAATGCAGGAACTGGGGAACAAAAAGTGACATTTTATCTGAAACCTGGCTTAAGGAACTGAATTCTGCCTGGCAACTACCCCCATCAGGAGTGAAACTTGAGTCACAGCTGTGTTCCCAGGCCTAGCTGCCCTTTTGCTGCTCACACTAAGGATATGCCATCTATCTGATAATTGAATTACCTGTGCTCTGCAGGAAAGTGAACAAAGCCCTGTCCTGGCTCAGGCAAAGGTTTTATTGGCAGGAGTCGTAAATGGTCGTAAAAAGTGGCTTCCTCCTGAGGAAAGGGGAGGAGCACTGCCTGTGAGAGCAAGCTGGCTTGGCAGAACTGGATAAACCAGTATTTCTACCTTGTGCTGAGAGGAAACCACACCCCTTTGGAGCCAGAACATAACTTTAAAAAGATGGATCATTCATAGAGCGGACATGTGAAAATTTTATAAATGATACCATAATTCTTGTGATTTTTCTGCCCACAGTTTAAGAGGTTTTTAGAACCGGTGGTATGTTCAGGGGGGTGTCAGCGGAAAAGTGGATATAATTCTAAATGTATGCATGTTAAAAGTCTGAAACTTCATCAGTTAATGTCCATACTCCCTGCGCACATGTATGTAAAGTCGGGTCAATGTCAGAAATTGAAAAATCAGTTAAAAAGTCAATTATGTGCCATTTCTGAATGCAAGCTCTTAGAAACAGCAGATTTGGACAGAGACATGGCTAAATTCAGCCACACCATGTATATGTAATTTCAAGCAACTGTGTAACTGTGAAATATGTCTTTTATTATCAAATATAGAATGTGTGCAATCTGACAGAGGAGTGTCCTATCTGCAAGCCATAAAATGACATCACGCTGACACACACTTCTTTCCCCAATCAAATGATAAATGGAAGTTTGACCAATTAGAAGCTGAGAGAGAGGTAGGGTCAGTGATGCTAGAACACACCCACATTCTAAACACATAAAAGCAGACAGACAGGACAGATAGTGACCTTCAATTCCATCTGCAGCGGGACGCTCTGCCGGAAAAATCCATACTTACCTCCATCAATCTTCAAAGAGCCAACACTTAGACTCCAAGATAAACAGAGACTTCAGAACCTTAACCAGAAAGGCCACTGCCAGCAAGAGTATTTGTCAGCAGGCCTCAAAATATTTTTGCAACTGAACTCTTCAGACAGCCGGGCGAGCCGTCTGAATTTTGCCAAGAACTTTTGCAAGAACCCGGTGACAGAAATATCCAAAGAGAAGGCAGGACCCGACCCAGAGAACCGGTGCCTAGCAGAGAAAAGGCCATTGTATCCAGAGTGCTGACCCCGATGCTGTGAGCAGTTCCAGAGACCAGACGCTGTGCCCAGAGACCGTCCGAAGTCCAGACCTGTTGACCAGATCGTGACAAAGCCGCCTTCCTGTTTAAAATCTCTTGTGAGTACCGCCAAACGGTACCAAACCAATCTCTTAGTTAAAATAATATAATTCAATCCTATTTTAATCTAAGTAGAACTGTCTCATAACTGTCACCTGTCATTTGCATAGCTGTCACTTGTCATTTTCTAGTTGCAGCTGCACTTGTCTTTTTGAACTTTAAAATTTCAAATCTGAAAAACGACCTTTATTTAATCGCTCATATCTCAGCAACCGTTTGTGCTAGAGACTTGCAGTAACTTTCATTTGGAAGATGAGATCCTAGGCTTTACTAGGACCCCAAAACGATAGAGATAGTCCTTGTGGTTCCTCTGTAATAGCGCTCGGCGCATCCGCGAATTTTGCCGCGATTTGCAAATTTCTCAACGTGTAAAAAGACAGCAGTTTTGCCTTCCATTTGCCAGAAATTCGTTTGCCTCATAAAAACTATCCCTGCATCATTGCTAGTGTGAGCCTGGACTAATATTAACTAGATACCACTCACCCTGAACCTCTGAAAGGGAATTAAAAGTATTTTAGCATATTTTTCAATTCATTGCCAGCACATATCAAAGCAATTTGGGCCTGTGTTTTCAAACTTATGTAGTCTAAGCTTGCTGGATTGAACTGAATTACCGTTGATTGCATTTCTGAGAACTGTGTGCTTCCTTCCATTTCCTTGCCTTGCATCAAGGGGGGAAGGGGATTGCCAGAGAAAAGTGATTACATTGTTTGGTTGAAATCAGATTTAGTATTTTCTGTACTGCATTCATTGAATATTGCATCCACCTGAGCTTACATAAAGCATCCTCTACCACATTATACTTTTGTTCCTATTTACCAGTGTGCTACCTTATCCATTTCATGTCAACTCATTAGTGATTATAAGAAGTGTGCTAGTGCCAGATTCTCCGTTGTTGATCTTTATCATATCAGATTAAGTGTGCTATTCAATTATTAATTTATTATAAAGTGTGATATATATATATTTTAAATTATCAAATAAACCTTTTAAACTTGCAAAACAGAACTACTTCTTGGCTCAGTGGGGTCAGGGGGATTCCAAGAGAGGGGTGTTATATAGGGGTAGTCATCCAGAACGCATGAACTGGACATAAAGATATATCAATAAGGGTTTTCATTCAGTATTATAGACTAGGCGTTGACTTAGCTGTAGTGTTGAATTGAATCCTCTTACAAATTGGGGGCTCGAGCCGGACGTTTGGGTTAGAATACCACTTGTGCAGCTTAATACAGTGTGCTAACTGACGGGATACATACATCCAGTCGGATCACCACGCTGCATTACGCTGTAAAGCATTCCTCAAAAGGGACACTCCAAGAAAAGTTCTGTTCTGCAAAAATAAAATACTAACTTCTGTAAGTCAGGACAGAGACCAATCTCTAGAATGACGACCTTAGTAGACATGAAAATAGCCAGAGAGCACCTCTTGCATAAGCTATTTGTGAGAGGTGAATGGACCGAACAGGGCCAGGATGCGTGGTTGCAGGCCATCACACAACAGGTCACTGAAACAGGGTCAGATATATATAGAGATCAGGGTCCCTTACATGTGGCCCTGAGTGAGCTATATATGGCTCCTAAAGCCAAAGAGGAACACAATAAGATTGCCAGGATAGCAGCATACCTGTACCTATATATGGGAGACATGCAGGATAGATGTGCTGAAAGCCAAAATCTGGCAAATAGGCAACAGATGGTGTTAGAGAAGGCCCAATCTGACCTGGTCTCTTCTGAGCAGAGGCTGCAGAGGAGCCAGGAGTCAGAAGATGATAGTAGGCAGCACATCATTAAAATAAAGAAGGATATGGATGTGCTGCAACAGGAAAAGGTAGAACAGGATACTAGATTTCTGGCCCTGCAGAAGGAGCACCAAGACAGTTTGGACTCCTTACTGCAGAGCCAGAAAAAGCTGGAGCAACAATTAGACTTTAACAGGGCATGCACGGAGCAGGTAGCCACCCTGCAAAGTCATCTAGATAGAGTGAAGGTTGAGAGCAACAAGCTGATCTTGAAAGACCTGGATACCCAGGCAGAGTTTGATGAGGAGCGCCAAAAAGCTGGTGCCCTTCAACGGCAAAGGGACGACCTGGCGGCACAAATGCAGGCTCTTAGTCAGGAAAGAGACGCCATAGGCCAGGAAGTCTGCCACTTAAAAAAGGAAATTGAAGAAAATCACCTGGCCCTCCAGGGGCTGGGTGATCTCCAAAAAGAAAACCAGAACTTGGTAGAGCACACCAGAAGGGTGGAAGATGCTCTAGCAAGAAAGGAGCAGGCCAATAGGGACATTGCCCAGGAGGTAAACCTCCTGCAGCAAAGACTGGCCCAGTTCTCCAGGACCAACCAGGAAGCACAGAGGGAGAATGAGGCCCTCTGTCAACACAATGATAGGCTCCAGCAACAGGTAGCGATGCAGGAGAAACTGATAGAGTCGAGTAAGGCCTTAACAGAGGAACTGAAGGCACAAATGCAGGCTCTTGCATTGCAACAGGGAGCAGGGGCGGATAGAGATGAGGTTCGCTGGGAAATGGAAACTCCGGAGCATAACCTCAGGAGCCCTAGTACCAGAGGCCCTCATACCTCTCAGTCCCTGGACTCTGCCACCCCCATGTCCCCTGGTGCACATGAGCACAGGGCCACAGGGATGGCAGATTACTATCCAGCTAAAAGTATGGGGCTCATAGGCCAGTACCACTCAGGAATGGAGGGGTGGGCATCCGGGTATGGGCACCCAAGTACAGTACAGTTCGATGGGGAACCCCAGGAGAGTAGGCCCATTAAGGGCATCCTGAAAACCTCTGCCCAGTTAGGTCAGTGGAGGGGGTACCCATCAAATCCTGGCAGCAAGGAGGAATCTGAAGACTCCTCTGAACTGCGCAGGACACAGGAGACCAGGTCCCCACATTCTGCCAGCCATTCCCAGGCTCGCAGAATCCGGGAAAACCTGGAAGAACAGACGGGAACCTCTGGGAGCAGTGCCTCCGAGTCCGAGGATGAATGGACAAGGGTTACCCGAACCAAAAAGGCCAATAAGGCAAAAAGGGCCTTGCTTAAGGACCCCTTAAAGCAGATTAAGGCGATCAGGAGCGTCATCACGCCTTACCATAAGAACGCTAAGTATTCTGTTTGGGAGCACTTAGAGTTGTTTGAACAAATGATGGAGACTTTCCATTTGAAGGACAGCCAAAGCTGTATTCAATATGTAAAGTGGACATTCTCCCCGGAATACTCCAGTTTCTTTGCGGGGCTGGAGGATCAAAATCATTTAAGATGGTCCACATATAAGGCGGCCATCCTGAAACATTTTTCTGTTCACAGAAATCCTCAAGAGGCTCGCAAGGCAGCCTACAATTTGCAATGTGGGGAGGATCAGGCCCCACAAGAATTTGTGCAGGAGTTAAAGCGTGCTTTTGCACAGACCACAAGAAGGGTGCGCACAGATAGTAGAGAGTTCATAAATACGTTTTTCCATGCCTTGCCCAAATACATCATGACCCAGCTCGTGAGGGATTTTCACGAGAAAAGATCTTTAGACTGGATCATTTAACAGGCTACCCGGATCTATGAGGTGCAGAAACCGGTAGATAGCAAAAGTAATGCCCAGAAAAACCCCAAAGCCAACAGCACCCCTGCTGCTGCCAAGGTGGCAGAGGTAAAGGTCACCCCCGTTTTGGATTTGGAGATGAGGGGGCCTAAAAACCTACCTGCACCTAATAATGCTAGGCCCAGAAGGTCCTCGGGCCAGTCACAGACAGGGAGCCAGGGAGGCAGCCCCACAAATGGGGTCCCTCGCTCTCCTGATTATGTAAGTCCCCGTTACAAGGGAAACAGACCCATCCTGGGTTATGTGTGGACTCCTCCAGCCCAAGGGGGGGGATCCAGCCAAGCACCTAACCCAGGGAACTTCCCTCCTAACTTCCCACCGGAGGGCAGAAACTCTCCAAATCCTGGGCAGAACTTTTTCCCCAGGTATCCACCCAACTTTCAGCCCCAAAACCATCCATCCTTCTTTCCCCAATTCCCTGAGCCCAGACCACTGAATCTGGGAGAGGGGAGGCCAAGGGTGGAGGGGTACCCAAATCTTCCCAACCCGGGGTATTACCAGAGGAGGGATAGCTACCCTTCCCGGGATCAGCCCAGGGGAGAAAACAGGGCCCCGTATCAGCCTGAGCGGGTTTCCCAGTTAGAGCGCCAGGTTCAAAACATGGCGCGGGATCTGGGTCACATACTGAGGGCTCAGCAGAACCCTCAGATGGGCGTGCCGGCGCAGAACGCACCCAACTCTGGACCTGGTGCTCCAGAACAATGACGGGGGCAGCACCCCGATAACTCACCGGTTCCCAGGGAGGAGGCACAAAGGGAAGGGGGGTGTAAAGCCTTGGAGGAAGCTTCCTTCCTCACTTGTAAACAGCCCCTGGAAACCCAGGAACCGGAAACAAAATCTCTTGCCCCTGAAAGTCTGCCTCCTAAGGAGCAGAGGGGGGGTAGGAGAAACAAAAGACCCAAACAGACTCAGTTTGAGGAGGAGGTACAGATCTTCCAATTTGAGGGAGAGGGATCCTCAGAGGATCCTGGGAAAAGGATCTTCTCCTTCAGAGAGGGGGGAACTCCCCCCAAAGAAAAATGGGTCCCTAGGGATGCAAATCCAGACTGGGGAGATGTGGAGACTGAGCTACCGCCGCCCACCATCTCATCCCAGAACCAACAGCAAGAAAATCCCCTGGTTCAAACCCATCCTGGGGACTGCCTCCAAAAAGGGGGGGCAGCCCAGAACCGGAACCAGGGGAACCCACAATGGCTCTGATCTCCAGTTGCCAACTTTTTCTTTCAGATTCCCAAGACTCTCCACAGAATTCTGCCCAAATCTCTTCGCTATCGATGTCCAAAACCAGAAAGTTAGCCCACCAGTTGTCCAAAAATGTACATTATCTGTGCCCCCTTGAGGAGAAGGAGGGAAGATATTATGCCCCGGTACAAGTACAGGGGCAGGGTACAATCTCGGCACTGGTGGACAGGGGATCTCAAGCTACCCTTCTGTCCAGAAGGGCCTTTGACGCACTGAATGCAGGAAGGGGAGAGAATTACCAAATTCCTCTCACCTCTCTTCCTGGACAACTACAGAACTTTGACGGGAAGGAAATTCCTGTCGAGGGGACGGCAGACTTGGACATTAAGATCGGGCGACACAAGTTGAAACACCCGGTCATAGTAGTGACTCCAGAGGGCACCCCTTGTTTACTGGGGAATGACCTCCTGAGAAGGTTGTCACCCCTAATAGATTGTGTAAACAAGGTCCTCTGGACCCAGGCTAGCCGACCAATAAAATTAAAACAGAGTGTCAACCATGTTAGTTTAAACGGCACATGCCACATGGTTGAACAGAAATCTGACCAAGTAGAATTTCACTTCCAGAACAACCAAATTCCAGACGTGACAGTCATAGCAGTAGGACAACAGACTGGTGATGGGGGGATCCTCTCTGTTTCTGAAAATCAACCTTCCTTCCAGTCTAAAGTGGTATTCCACGCTGGAAGGAAACACTCTGAAATTCTATACCAATCGACAACCTGAAACTCCCACTCCTATAGTCCAGAAAGATGTGAAATCAGCTCAGAGCCTGGCTGATATTCAGCAAATTGGAGAGCAGTTGTTCATCCCTGTTCAGTTAAATGATGGGAAGGACTCTGTTCTCGCTCGAGTGTGTGTGAACAACGGTAAGAGCTTCATCAGCGAAGCCATGTTTCGCCAACTCCCAAAAGATCCAGCCATTCCCACCTTCAAACTGATAGACAAATGGGAAATGGACCTGGAAGCACCCAATTCAAAACATCTCCTGCCAAGCAGGTGTATGCTCAAAATCTCCATTGGCAACAAGAGCATAGTCCATAATTGTTGGGTCGTGCGAGACGTCACTGCCGCCTTTTACTTAGGCTGTGACATTCTCAATCGCTTTGCCATTAGTTTGGACCTAATAAACTTCAAAGCTTGGTCCCGATTAGCGGATAATCCCATGGGCTTTGATGATCCAGAAAAAACATTTAGGTCAGCTCAATTGCTACTTTATGCAGTTGAAATTCAGATTAAAGAGGAAGTCACCATCCCAGAAAGGACCCGACAATTCTCCCTGGAAGTGAAAGTTAAAAGGGGACAAGAGTTGAAAAACCCTGATGCTTACATACATCTAAATGCTTCTTTCCAACAGCAAGGGTTGGGGGTAAACCCAACTCCATTAGTCAACATAGAACATGACACCATTCTAATAGAGGTGGATAACAGCGACTTAAAGAGTATTACTCTAGCCGCAGGCACCATTATTGGAATGGCGGTTGATGACCGACATTTTTCCATCGACTTAGTAAATGAACTGTTAGGACCAATCCCCAAGGACTGTTTTGACAGTGACAGTGATGACAATACAACACCAGACAGGATTTTTACCCGGCATGGGGGGAATTTCCTGGTGTACACTTCCTGCCCCTATGGTAAGGAAGATGTGACTTGTGACTTCAGGATGGATGAGGTGATTTTCCAGGTCCATGAGGGCTGCCTTTCCCACCTGAAGCCTCCGGTCCAAATCAGCACTCTGACCAGGGACTTCTCCACCCAGCTGGAGGAGGCCGCGGAGATAGCCAAACCAGAAGTCTTTCCAGGCTTCAGGCAGATGGTGGAAGAGAGAGTCAACCTAGCTGATGCCTGTGTGACTCTGGAACAAAAGCAAAAGTTGAAACAAGTTTTCTTGGATTTCCAAGATCTCTTTGCGGTAGACTCATATGACTGTGGTCGCACTGACATCCACACAACAACAATCCCCACGGACCCTGGCATGACTCCTGTGTTTGTGAAGCAATATTGCTTGCCTCTCGCATCAATGGAGTCCCTTACTGAAATAATTAAGAACCTTGAGTCCCGGGGAATAATCCGTCCAGTCCACAGCACCTTCAATAATCCGGTGCTGGGAATATTGAAGCCAAACGGCCAGTGGAGACTCTGCGCCGACCTTAGGGAGCTCAACAAACGGGTCCATACTTCCCGATGGCCTCTGCCCTACATTGACCAAGGTCTGGCCCAGATTCAGGGGTCATAGGTATTCACTGCAATAGACCTGACCAATGGATACTGGACCGTGCCTGTCAGTAGGGAGGACCAATACAAGCTGGCTTTTACCTTTGGGGGCCAGCAGTACACCTGGACCCGGACTCCCTTCGGATACCTCAACTCCGGCAATGAATTCAACATTTTTCTACACAAGGCCATGCCTGACTTGGGTGCATAGGGTAACCTGGCTTATGTAGATGATGTCCTCATCAAAAGTTCATCTGTGGAGGAACACATAGCGGAGATCCGTTATGTTCTGACACAGTTGAGGGCCGCCGGAGCAAAACTTTCCTTTCAGAAAGCACAGTGGTGTAGAACCCGTGTTAATTTCTTGGGGCATGAGATTACTCCTCAGGGTCTCTGTCCCCAGGAAAAGAAAGTGGAAGCACTTCAGAAACTGAAAGACCCCACAGGCAGATGGTGGAAGAGAGAGTCAACCTAGCTGATGCCTGTGTGACTCTGGAACAAAAGCAAAAGTTGAAACAAGTTTTCTTGGATTTCCAAGATCTCTTTGCGGTAGACTCATATGACTGTGGTCGCACTGACATCCACACAACAACAATCCCCACGGACCCTGGCATGACTCCTGTGTTTGTGAAGCAATATCGCTTGCCTCTCGCATCAATGGAGTCCCTTACTGAAATAATTAAGAACCTTGAGTCCCGGGGAATAATCCGTCCAGTCCACAGCACCTTCAATAATCCGGTGCTGGGAATATTGAAGCCAAACGGCCAGTGGAGACTCTGCGCCGACCTTAGGGAGCTCAACAAACGGGTCCATACTTCCCGATGGCCTCTGCCCTACATTGACCAAGGTCTGGCCCAGATTCAGGGGTCATAGGTATTCACTGCAATAGACCTGACCAATGGATACTGGACCGTGCCTGTCAGTAGGGAGGACCAATACAAGCTGGCTTTTACCTTTGGGGGCCAGCAGTACACCTGGACCCGGACTCCCTTCGGATACCTCAACTCCGGCAATTAATTCAACATTTTTCTACACAAGGCCATGCCTGACTTGGGTGCATAGGGTAACCTGGCTTATGTAGATGATGTCCTCATCAAAAGTTCATCTGTGGAGGAACACATAGCGGAGATCCGTTATGTTCTGACACAGTTGAGGGCCGCCGGAGCAAAACTTTCCTTTCAGAAAGCACAGTGGTGTAGAACCCGTGTTAATTTCTTGGGGCATGAGATTACTCCTCAGGGTCTCTGTCCCCAGGAAAAGAAAGTGGAAGCACTTCAGAAACTGAAAGACCCCACAACTCTGCGAGAACTAAGGAGCCTCCTTGGACTGACTAATTACAGCAGAAAGTTCATTGAGGGCTACGCAGAGATCACCAGACCCCTGATTCATCTCCTGAAGGGGGGGTCAAGTGGGAATGGGGTCCAGAACAAGCCGAGGCGGTAAAACAACTCAAAAGAAGCCTCTCACAAGCGCCTTGCCTAGCTTACCCTGTCAGAAACAAGGAGTTCTTCCTGGAGACGGGGTTCTCTGATACGTGCTTGACGGCAGTATTATACCAAAAGCATGACAAGGTCAATAAAGTAATCTCCTATGCGAGCAAAACTTTATCCTCTGTGGAGAAAAAATTCAACGATTGTGAGAAGGCACTCCTGGCAACGGTGTGGGCATTGAAGAATTACCGCCCGTTTATCCAGGGGGAACACATCATAGTGGAGACTCCACACCAGCCTCTGCAATATCTCCAAAGTGACAGAATCCGGGCCGGAAATGTGAGTAATTCCCGAATTACTTCCTGGATTCTGTCAATGTAAGGCTTTCCTGTGGAGGTCAGATATGGCCAAAACAAGAAGAGTCCCCTCGCGCAAGGTCTGGCTGACTTGCATGATTGTGCCAGAGAAAACTGTCTCGAGGACGAAAGTCTGAAAATCAAGGACAACATGGAGGCATACCTTAATTCCCCACACAAAGTCTTTGAAGAAGACAAGTGTGAGGGAATGCCCACTGTATATGTGGATGGATGCTCTTACCATGTTGACAACAACGGGGAGAAAGAACTGGTGGCCGGCGTAGGGAATGCATGGGTGAATGAGTCCCCAGAACCCTCCGCTGGATACAAAATTGGTCCCCGAAGTAGTCAGGTGGCAGAATTGATGGCTGTGCATCAGGCCATCCTCACTGCTGTCCAGCATCAACTCCGCGAACTGGTCATAATCACAGATTCGGATTATGTACGGAACGGGTTTGTGGAGCACCTGGTTAATTGGAAAACCAGAGGCATGTTGTGTGCTAACAACAAACCCTTGAAACATGGGAAGTTGATCCAAAATATTGATGATCTGGTCACATCGAATGGGATGACCATCTACTGGAAAAAGATCAAGGGTCATTCCAAAGTAGAGGGACCAGACAAAACTGGAAATGACTTAGCTGATCAGCTGGCCAAAACCGGGGCCATCCAAGGGGATCTAATTGAGATTGAGTCCCTGTTGGGGGAAATCCAGGTCACTGCCATCACTAGGTCCCAGACAAATGCTCACAACGACCTTTCAATTGCACAATGGAGTAAGGAGACCCCTGATGCTGATTTGATTACCGCTCAGAAGGGGGATCCAATTATTGGTAAATTTTACCAGCACCTTGAGGACCCTGAGAACTTTCCCCTGACGGATACCGATTACATTGGGAAAGAGGACCTAAGAGTGTTGATGAAATGTCCAAAAATGTTCCGGATTCAAGACGGTTTGCTGGTAAGGAAATCCAAAACTGGCCACGATCAGTGGGTGGTTCCTACCACATTCCGAAGCCTGATGTTAAGTCACGCCCATGATGCGGCCACCGCCGGTCATAGGGGGTTTCACACAACATTGGAAATCTTAAGAGAGGTTGCATACTGGCCACACATGGGGCAGGACCTCGATCAATACTTGAAGGGGTGTCTTGTGTGTGCACAATTTCAGCCATCATCCCTCACGCACCGTGCGCCTCTCCAAAAGAGGGGGATGACACTGCCATGGTCAGATTTACAAATCGACTTTGTAGGCCGTGTGATTCGCTCGGCTAGGGGGAATAAGTACATGTTGACTGTGACATGCTTGTTTACCAAGTGGGTGGAATGTCTCCCAGCCCCAAATTGCAAGGCAGAAACTGCAGCTGCCTTGATGATTAACCACATCTTTTCCCGTTTTGGTCTACCTCAAAGGATTGAGTCAGACAGAGGTAGCCACTTCACCAGTGAAGTAATGACAAAGATGTGGGAGATACTGGGGGTCAAGAGAAAGCTGCATATTGCTTATAGACCAGCTTCTTCTGGGGCAGTAGAGAGATATAACCGGACAATTGTGAGCATATTAAAGAAGTTTGTGGCAGATTCTGGGCCAAGTTGGGATATCCGATTACCTCTGGTCCTAATGGCCATCAGATCTACCCCTTCATCTACAACCAAAATGTCACCATTTGAGTTGATGACTGGGCGCAAGATGGTGCTTCCTCAGCATTTGCTCTACAGGACCCAAGAGCAGACACTGATAAATGCCTCCACTACTCATGAGTATGTAGAGAATTTAAGGAAACACCTCCAACATGCTTTTGCTTATGCTCAGCGGAATCTAGAAAGATCAGCTGATAGCATGAAGACCCATTATGACCTGAAAACTTCCAGGAAGGAATATCAGGTGGGAGACCGGGTCTATCTATACAACTTCCAAAGGAACCAGGCCAAGCAGCGCAAATTTTTGCCTACATGGAAGGGACCCTTTGAGATCATCGACAAGATCTCCCCTGTGGCCTACAAGATCCGCATCCCCAAAGGCGGTTCGGCAGAGGGGGAAGACAAGTGGGTCCACATAAACCAGTTGAAATGTTGCCATCCCAGGCACACTCTGCAACAACTGGAGGAATCCTCTGGAATCCTAGCGGGTACTATATCAGACTAATTCAGTTCCAATCATAAAACATACCACATCTAGTCTCTAAAATATTGTGATTTGCATGAAACTGTCTCTTAGTTATACTGTTTTTTTTTTCAAAATAAGAATGAAATGTTTCGTGATGATGAAATGCATATGCTGCCCCACTATCTCAACGGTGGTGGAAAAACGTCTATGAATAGGTATTGCCGCTCTTCCTTTGTCGTCCTAGGAGAAAGAAAACCTTGAGACGGGCCAAGGAGGACGATCCGGAGACCGGGAGCTGAGACGCAACGGGCTCGGGGTACCGCCCAATATTCCCATCAGGACCGGCGAGGAGAACCGATCGATCCGACCGGATGGAGGAAAAGATGCTGAACTGTGCCATCTATTGGAAGAAGATGAGGAAACATCCCAGATCTTGCGAGTCCCATCAGTGAAACCGAATGGCCATCGCAAGAGGGGGGCTTGTGGGATGTATTTACCCATGCATCCGAGCCCTACCTCAAAACTGTGCAGTACTGACATGAAAACATCATGATGGCCAGAGCTTCCCAGAAAATGCACAGGGAAATGCAGGAAGAATAGGCTGCCACCCATTTTTGCCCATGTTATGGGCACAGAAGGACACTGCCTAAAACCACCATTGGACTACCCGCACAGTAGTCTGAAACCATTGGGAATGGCAATGCTGATTGCCAAATGCAACCTAGAATTGTGGGGAATTCATTCTTCAATCCCAAAAATGGGTGCAGTACCAGTACTCACCCCTATCCAAAAGCCGGCGTTTTAAAACCACCCTGTGTTCCTCTGAAGGCAAGCCAAAGTGTCTATTTTAAACATTGCAACATGTGCAAAATATTCACTGAACACCAGCAGACATTTGGCAGAATGAGGTTTTGTGTGCTTACAAAATCTGGGAAATGAAGAGCCCAAAACAGTGCTTATAACAAAACTGCTATGGAGTCAGCAGTTTAAGTTGCACTGGATTTAAAGACACTAAAATCGAAAATGTTTAGATTAAATGAGTGACCTATGTTTGGTGTCACATGCCTTTGTAACTGTTGAAATGTCATAGTTTTGCACTTAGAATCAGCATTCTAGCTGCATATGTAAAAATGTTTAGTTTTATTTGAATGCAGGAACTGGGGAACAAAAAGTGACATTTTATCTGAAACCTGGCTTAAGGAACTGAATTCTGCCTGGCAACTACCCCCATCAGGAGTGAAACTTGAGTCACAGCTGTGTTCCCAGGCCTAGCTGCCCTTTTGCTGCTCACACTAAGGATATGCCATCTATCTGATAATTGAATTACCTGTGCTCTGCAGGAAAGTGAACAAAGCCCTGTCCTGGCTCAGGCAAAGGTTTTATTGGCAGGAGTCGTAAATGGTCGTAAAAAGTGGCTTCCTCCTGAGGAAAGGGGAGGAGCACTGCCTGTGAGAGCAAGCTGGCTTGGCAGAACTGGATAAACCAGTATTTCTACCTTGTGCTGAGAGGAAACCACACCCCTTTGGAGCCAGAACATAACTTTAAAAAGATGGATCATTCATAGAGCGGACATGTGAAAATTTTATAAATGATACCATAATTCTTGTGATTTTTCTGCCCACAGTTTAAGAGGTTTTTAGAACCGGTGGTATGTTCAGGGGGGTGTCAGCGGAAAAGTGGATATAATTCTAAATGTATGCATGTTAAAAGTCTGAAACTTCATCAGTTAATGTCCATACTCCCTGCGCACATGTATGTAAAGTCGGGTCAATGTCAGAAATTGAAAAATCAGTTAAAAAGTCAATTATGTGCCATTTCTGAATGCAAGCTCTTAGAAACAGCAGATTTGGACAGAGACATGGCTAAATTCAGCCACACCATGTATATGTAATTTCAAGCAACTGTGTAACTGTGAAATATGTCTTTTATTATCAAATATAGAATGTGTGCAATCTGACAGAGGAGTGTCCTATCTGCAAGCCATAAAATGACATCACGCTGACACACACTTCTTTCCCCAATCAAATGATAAATGGAAGTTTGACCAATTAGAAGCTGAGAGAGAGGTAGGGTCAGTGATGCTAGAACACACCCACATTCTAAACACATAAAAGCAGACAGACAGGACAGATAGTGACCTTCAATTCCATCTGCAGCGGGACGCTCTGCCAGAAAAATCCATACTTACCTCCATCAATCTTCAAAGAGCCAACACTTAGACTCCAAGATAAACAGAGACTTCAGAACCTTAACCAGAAAGGCCACTGCCAGCAAGAGTATTTGTCAGCAGGCCTCAAAATATTTTTGCAACTGAACTCTTCAGACAGCCGGGCGAGCCGTCTGAATTTTGCCAAGAACTTTTGCAAGAACCCGGTGACAGAAATATCCAAAGAGAAGGCAGGACCCGACCCAGAGAACCGGTGCCTAGCAGAGAAAAGGCCATTGTATCCAGAGTGCTGACCCCGATGCTGTGAGCAGTTCCAGAGACCAGACGCTGTGCCCAGAGACCGTCCGAAGTCCAGACCTGTTGACCAGATCGTGACAAAGCCGCCTTCCTGTTTAAAATCTCTTGTGAGTACCGCCAAACGGTACCAAACCAATCTCTTAGTTAAAATAATATAATTCAATCCTATTTTAATCTAAGTAGAACTGTCTCATAACTGTCACCTGTCATTTGCATAGCTGTCACTTGTCATTTTCTAGTTGCAGCTGCACTTGTCTTTTTGAACTTTAAAATTTCAAATCTGAAAAACGACCTTTATTTAATCGCTCATATCTCAGCAACCGTTTGTGCTAGAGACTTGCAGTAACTTTCATTTGGAAGATGAGATCCTAGGCTTTACTAGGACCCCAAAACGATAGAGATAGTCCTTGTGGTTCCTCTGTAATAGCGCTCGGCGCATCCGCGAATTTTGCCGCGATTTGCAAATTTCTCAACGTGTAAAAAGACAGCAGTTTTGCCTTCCATTTGCCAGAAATTCGTTTGCCTCATAAAAACTATCCCTGCATCATTGCTAGTGTGAGCCTGGACTAATATTAACTAGATACCACTCACCCTGAACCTCTGAAAGGGAATTAAAAGTATTTTAGCATATTTTTCAATTCATTGCCAGCACATATCAAAGCAATTTGGGCCTGTGTTTTCAAACTTATGTAGTCTAAGCTTGCTGGATTGAACTGAATTACCGTTGATTGCATTTCTGAGAACTGTGTGCTTCCTTCCATTTCCTTGCCTTGCATCAAGGGGGGAAGGGGATTGCCAGAGAAAAGTGATTACATTGTTTGGTTGAAATCAGATTGAGTATTTTCTGTACTGCATTCATTGAATATTGCATCCACCTGAGCTTACATAAAGCATCCTCTACCACATTATACTTTTGTTCCTATTTACCAGTGTGCTACCTTATCCATTTCATGTCAACTCATTAGTGATTATAAGAAGTGTGCTAGTGCCAGATTCTCCGTTGTTGATCTTTATCATATCAGATTAAGTGTGCTATTCAATTATTAATTTATTATAAAGTGTGATATATATATATTTTAAATTATCAAATAAACCTTTTAAACTTGCAAAACAGAACTACTTCTTGGCTCAGTGGGGTCAGGGGGATTCCAAGAGAGGGGTGTTATATAGGGGTAGTCATCCAGAACGCATGAACTGGACATAAAGATATATCAATAAGGGTTTTCATTCAGTATTATAGACTAGGCGTTGACTTAGCTGTAGTGTTGAATTGAATCCTCTTACAGCACGCTCCCTTGACGTGCGGACGACTGATCACGTGATCCTGTATCCGGAAACGAAGCGGCCAGTGCTTCGCGTCACTTCTGCCTTTGATGCTCCGTGAGTTCGCTTCTGAATCCTCTCTCTCCATGCTCTCATTTCCCTCTGTGTTTGCGGTTCCTACTTACCCTGTGTTACTTTCTCTCTTCAGATCCTTCCCTCAGCTTTCGCTGGTTTCGTTCTCAGTCGGCTTCGCGAATCAATCTTATTTGTCTCCCATTCTGGCCAGTTCCCCATCTGAGTAAGTCCCCTTTCTCTAGGATTCCCTTGAGTATTTTTACCAGGTCCTCATCTCCTGTTATCCTTCCAGACACTCCCGACTCTCCCGAAGCTTTCCTACTCAGCCAGGTTCCAGATCCGAACTCTCGTCTCTTTCCCTCAGTCCTTTTCGGGTGAGAGGATTTCCATTGATCTCTCCTTTCCTTTCCCTTCTTTGGGCCCTCCTCTAACCTGCTCCCTATTTCTTCCATTCTGATTCCTGCAGACAAGGTGTCTTGTGTGATTCCCGGGGGTTCCTGTCGGAGACGTCCAACCTTCCACCATTAGCCTGATCTGCACGAGCTGGGATTTCGTCCAGGGTTTTCTTCCCATTGAGGGTTTCCCTGCGAGTCCTGCCCGCTCTCCTGGGTCACATTACCCTGGGCTGAGTGGCCAGGGCTGTCACTGGGAAATCTTCACAGCTGCTTTAATTCTCCCAGTTGGAGTCATCGATTGCCAAGGTGAGCTGTTTGTGCGTTATTACTTAAATTAGTACTACAACAGCTTATATTACTCATAATTATTTAAAGGTTTGTATAAACCGTATAAAAATAAAAAAAAATAAAAAAAAAATTATACAGTGCATTAACAGCCACACTTTTAATCTCCCCCAGGCAGGAGTTATTTTCAGAGTGGTTGGAGGCTGCAGTCAGCGGCTCACGGGTTGCGTCACTTCAGTCTCCCCAATCAAAATGGTGGTGTGGGCAGTGTGCCCAGCCACAGCATACTGAGGCTCCACCCTCCAGGCCAGAGTTATTCTCTTCAATGTGGCAGCAAAAGATGTTTTTATTTATTCCGGCGGCAGCCCGCCATGCCAGGTTTCCTCTTCCCCCGGCAGGAGTTCCCAACAAAACACTGCAGGATTGGCAGCATGGTCCGCACTGCGTCGTCATCAAACTCCCCCAGGTAGGAGGGACTCCACTCTCTGTGGCGACAGATGTATTTGTTTATTTACTTGGGCAGCCGTCCACGCAGTACCCAACTCCCCTATGCGGAAGGCAGCAGTTATGGCCACGCCAGTGCCATGCACCTTATCTCTCTGGTGGCAGATAACTGCATCCATGCAGCAGCGATGGAGGCTGCTCCGCCTCTGTCTATGACACTGATGAGCCCCAACAAGGGTGAAACATGTTTGGGGATGCTTGTGGTCTCGTGCAGAAGGGATGTGACCTAGCAGTTCGGGCTGGACTTCCCCTTTTGGGGTGGGGCCAAGCCTGATTTGCATATGGTCTTTCCCCTTCTGTAATGGCTTGGCAGGCGAAGAACGATGGTCTGGAGGGTTGCCGCGAGCAATGCCAGTGGTTACGATTCAGTCTAAACCTTCCAGCCATCACCTCTTTGTTTTTGCTTTGTCACCCCGAGTGGGATGGTTATGCCCAGACGTGGGTCCCGTGCCTGCTGGGCCTAGAGACCCAAGCTACTCCTCACTGATGAGCCCCAACAAGGGTGAAACATGTTTGGGGATGCTTGTGGTCTCGTGCAGAAGGGATGTGATCTAGCAGTTCAGGCTGGACTTCCCCTTTTGGGGTGGGGCCAAGCCTGATTTGCATATGGTCTTTCCCCTTCTGTAATGGCTTGGCAGGCGAAGAACGATGGTCTGGAGGGTTGCCCCGAGCAATGCCAGTGGTTAAGATTCAGTCTAAACCTTCCAGCCATCACCTCTTTGTTTTTGCTTTGTCACCCCGAGTGGGACGGGTATGCCCAGACGTGGGTCCCGTGCCTGCTGGGCCTAGAGACCCAAGCTACTCCTCACTGATGAGCCCCAACAAGGGTGAAACATGTTTGGGGATGCTTGTGGTCTCGTGCAGAAGCGATGTGACCTAGCAGTTCGGGCTGGACTTCCCCTTTTGGGGTGGGGCCAAGCCTGATTTGCATATGGTCTTTCCCCTTCTGTAATGGCTTGGCAGGCGAAGAACAATGGTCTGGAGGGTTGCCCCGAGCAATACCAGTGGTTAAGATTCAGTCTAAACCTTCCAGCCGTCACCTCTTTGTTTCTGCTCTGTCTATGACCCAGGCAGCAGTGACCCACAGCAGAAATCCGAGTTGTGCCGAGTTCAGACTTCCCCAGGTAGAAGTTGGTTATGAGCAGCAGTCCGGGTCATCCGCTCTCCCCCTTGAGGGTGGTGATTCCTGTGAAGTGGGTGGGGCAGCAGAAGCTGCACCTTCTCTCCCCCTGTCTGGTGCATTTCAGCAAGGTTGCGGACAACCAAGGATACCCCCAGGCAGGAGTTATATTTATATTTAACTGAATGCGGAGCCGACAGTAGCCACTTCCTCTCTCCTTGCGTAGAAGTCCTTTAATAGATAATGTGGCAGAGGCCACACCAAATCAGCGATCTTCCCCCAGGCAGGATTATAGTGAGGCAGCAGTCGTGGCTGTGCCAAGTCCTTGCTCGCCTCGTCTGGAGTTGTTCACATGTAATGAGGTAGCAGCGGTTGCTGAACCGCTTCCTCATTTCCCTAATCTGGGAGCGTTGAAGGCTGCACCCTCTCTATCGGGCTCCCCCACGCAGAGCTTCTTTATGTTACCATGTCGCTGTGTCGCCGTGGACATGGAGACTACCAGGCTCCTCCATCTGGGAGCTCACCATGGCTGCAAAGTCCCCCGTGTGGGAGCAATCTTTGCTGCACCACTGTGGCGTGGCAGGAGCATGCGGTGCCCCTGTAACTGAGATCATCAGGGGCTGCATTCCATCCTCGTTGGCAGTTGTTACTGGCTCCGGCAGGGCTGGAGCCCGGAGTTAATCATAGGAGCACACACACGACATACGGGCTCCGTGGTGATGAATAACTGGCGAGCAGCACTTGTTCTTCTTCTTGCTGGTAGATTTTTATCCATCAGCAGTGATTTTTTGGATACCGAGGCTTGAGCCTCATTACTCCATCTTCTCGGGTTGAGTGTGTAGTCGTGGGTTTGTATTCTTCTTGGTCTGTGTGGTCTTGTCACAGTAGTGAACTGGCGAGCAGGAAGACGCTTGCCCCTTTTATTAGAGGCATCACGTGTTGTATATCACATGTGCCTGACACGTGACCCAGCACGAGACCAGGCGGTGCTTAAGTCACAACAGACATTTGTGAAACAGTAGTAAAACACTTTGGCGTTTTAGAAATCTCTGCCGCCTATCTAGAGCTTGTGAAGAGGACACGACATGCGTTATGTCTCCTTTTTAAACCATATCTTTCTCATAGACTTCCAACGGTCTGTTTTCTTCTTAATTGCATTATATGTGCTTGGCTCTGAGGTCATACAAGCGTATAGGAAGTGAAAGTAGGGACACGCACAGCTGATTTACTCATCAACTAAATTGTTCGCGCTGCCTACTGAATCGGAACCTCCTCAACATGGCCCACATTACAGACATTTTTACACCAGTGGAGTGTAATTATGCACGGATTTTTCAACGGAAAAAATGCCCTAGCACACAAATGAATTGAAACAATACATTTTTGCAGCTGGGCAGTAGTTACCCTGGGGCATGAGGTGTGCTGTCTGTTTGTAAGGGAACCCCATGTTTCGGGTCACGATGTAAGGGACGGGAGTCATTGAGCTGTGACGCAGCTTTTTACATATTTACAGTCACTGCCAGGTCATAAGCAGTGGCCAGCATCTGATCTCACGGTACCACACATACATAAACATGCATTTGGCTGACGTGTAAACTATGACAGATGATGACATGCTGTCAGGCAGTTAGGATACATGAGGTCAGAGTAAGAAGCAACGACAATTAATGTGCAGGCAATCGAACGTCCTTGACCTGCAGAATGTCAGAATATGTCGAGAAAAACAAAGGGCTTTGCATGAAAGATAGCGATAGTTTGCCATGTTCTGTCATAAAGCCGATCACCTGCAGAAGGCCGGGGTTGCTAGTGTCAAACCTAAACCCTGTTTAATTTCTGCAAGAATATTTTCAGTCAAAACCAATTAAGCCCTCTACTGCTGCCATCGTTAAGGATGTCAATCTGCCGAGGTCGAGTTTTATGACACACAACCCTCAATTCCCTAATATTCTCTCTCTCAAGTGCCCCTAACACCTCCTTTTAAATCAACAGAGTCTCCTGGCACCTACTCTCCTGTCATAACGGACGAGCATATCCGCTGGAATTTAGAATATGGTGTGCAGCAATGTATCTACCGTGTTCGTGTAAACAGAGCAGGAGGGAAAACGGATTGCAAGTATCGTTCTAAGTGCATTATATAGCCAGTAAGGTAGATCGGAGAGTTACCTGCTTGCCCAGCAATCGGCGATCAGCCTACAAGTCACAGGCTTGAAGCCAGGGCGGGTCAACGCATCTCATAATCCTTCCGTGGTCTATAGCGAGTCTGTCATTACAACGGGTTAGAATAATGCCTGCCATTATAGCGCTTAGACGCAGGGGGAAAGCTGTAGGTTATAGTGTTGATCAAGGAGCAGCCGGTGGTCCATTGAATCAAATGCGGCTGACACATCAATGGCACTGCATTCCGCGATTTCGATATTGCTCCAGTGTAAATTTGCACAATTCAGATCAATTAAAATCACCCATTCCTATACATCCCAGCGAACAACAGGAGATTGTACTTGAACCTAGAACATAGTGTCACCTGCTGGCCTTCTGAACAAGTCACCTTGTGCAACCTGCCTCCCATCATGGGGGATTATTCTGTTATGGGCATAACATGTCCTGCAGAGTGAACAAGTGGAGAGAAGCTTACTGGGTGTTTTTAGTCTGTAGTCCATGTTTGTTTGATTCTATGCATGCAGCTGGCGCACAGAGCATAAAGCCAGCACTACTTCTTGTGCGGCTCACATCGTAAATTTCGTTCAATTCAATTCAAGTCTTGACTCCAAACTTCCGTCAACAAAGAGACACATATAAAACCATAATGCAATGACCTGGTATGTAAACAAAACCAATGAAATAACAGTGAATACAAAGCATTCATTAAAATAGCACAAAGACCTAAACAAAATGACACACAGTAAATAATCCAATTAGGCAATTCACTTATCAATTTGTGATAATGTATATGTGTTAGGGAGAATTCTCAGCATTGTGCTAATTCCCTCCACCTTAGAGGCCCCCAGCAACTTTGCTGGATTTTGAGGACTTAATTGTTTTACCCTGGAGAGAGTGGGACGTATTTTAATGTGGTTTTGAACTGTGTGTTTCTTTTGGTTGTGGAGTCTGACAAACTCCATAGGCATCATTGTTTACATTGTGTCACACAGCACATTCAGTGCAGTGGCACAGGGAAGTCTTTCAGATTTCACAGAGGTTTAAATACCTTCTCTTGGATAAACTACTGTTTCCAAGAGCAGTAAAGTGAAATTGACTTAACTTACATTTGTAACTTTCTAGACCAAGCACACGCTATCTTACAACAGGGTGATGGAGGGGTTACCTAGTACCCCCTTTGTCTAGCTTCTCATGTAACATTTTTATGATAACCTTTTCTCAATGAATGGCTGGTGGTAGTGGTTTTGTTTTAACTATCGCGGTGTGCATTTACCGCGGGCTGCGTTCGCAGCTGCAGTAAAGAACCCAAGGATGCAATTTTTGTCAAAATGGCCCGGTCTTTGTTTTTCGACATTTATTTGTGGAAGTTCCTTCTTGAAATTTATTCTGCGTGCCAAACCAGGTGTGGTTCCATTCTTCGCTTTGCCTTTGGCGGGATTCACGAGTCTGGGGTGGGCAGGAAGTGAGGAAGAAACTCCCTGTGCTTATGCTCCTACGAGACCCAAATGCACTCTGTAGTGATTGGCTGGCTGACTGTCCGGCTGACTGTCTGGCAAGGACAGCCACCCTGCTGTGTGACTGACAGCTAGGCTGCAATGAATGGGAGAGAACTGAATAAAAGACAAGGTTTTTGGCTTAGAAGGCAGAGTCGACCACTGGACCAAGGAACCGAATAAAAACTTGAAGCAGACTCCTGCTGCAGCTCCTGGACCATTGGTTTCCCTGGTGAAGCCATGTTGCTGCGCTGAAACTCCAAATTTGTGTCGACAGAGAAGCCCCTGCAAGGACAACTTCTCCCCTTGAGATGGTGGGACCATTAAAATCCAAAGTAAACCAACTGGACATTCTTTCGGAGATGGTTGCATTTCCACAGAATTGCTGTTGGAAACCGAAACGCCAGCGAGAGGAACACCAGATTGTGTGCGTTGCTATTAAGTTGGCCAAGAAACCACAGTGTTGCTATTTGCGATAGTCCAGAGGAGCTGAAACACTGAAGTGCCACTTGTTTGAAAGATTGCCGGTTGCTAGCAATGACCGTCCCATTGCAGAGCAGTAGTCCCCAGAAGTCCTCCCTCTTGTCCCTGTTAGGGGGAGTTCTCCAGAATGGTTAATTTCCCTTACCTACTGAGTCCCTCAGCAGCTTTGCTGGATTGGATTTCTAGGATTTTTTCTTTCACCTGGTAAGAGTGTGAGCCTTTTTTCCCACTCTTATATGTGTTTTGCTGTGTGTGTTTAACATTTTTGTGTTCATAGACTGTGGAGCTTCACCTACTCCATAGGCGTCATCTTTTTACGGTGTGTTACACAGCACCTTTAGTGCAGTGACACAGGGCTGTCTTTTTCAGACTTCCCACACTAAACTCCATTTTCTAGGACTGACTACTGTCTCCAAGAACATGTAAAGTTGCCATTGACTTTATTTGTCTTTTTAAATCTCAGACCCAGTACAAACTATCTTACATAGAGTTCTGAAAGGGTCAATAGTTATCCATTTTTGTCTGTTTCTCATGGAATGTTATTTCGTTTCCTTTTCATTAAGATTTGTCTGGTGACAGTGACACTGGTATCTACCCTATTTTCCCACTGCACTTATTTTAAATAGCCTTGGTGTTGTTTTAGGCTATCTTTGTAGCCTCAAACTTAAACCCGCTGGACCACAATTACTTTTATTTTGTTCCGGCTGGGTTTATTCGCCATTTCTCTTTGTAATAGTCTTTCTCGTGTTTTACTCTGTGCGCCAAACCAGGTTTGGTTCCTTTGTTCGCCGACGTTTGGCGGGCTTCTGCACAGAAGCCCTCCTTAGGCGCCTGAATGTCTGAGGGGGACAGGATGTGAGGAAGGGGTTTGAGACTCCCGGCACAGGGTCTCCTTGGAGACCCATGTCGCACTCTGTGTGATTGGCTGTGGTGACTGTCCGCCGGGACAGCCACCCTGCTGTGTGAGTGATAGCCAGGCAGTGTGAATGGGGGAAAACAGCATAAAAAGCAGGTCTCTGGTACTGAGAAGGCAAAGTCACCACTGGATCGAGAGAACCGAAGAGAAGCTGACAGAAGAGAATCTCTGCCACGACTGAACCTCCCGGTGAAGCCCTGCTGCGGGTCCGAATCTCCAAACTTCGACGACAGGGAAGATCTGCAAGGAATCTTCTCCCCTTGAGCTGGTGAGAACAACCAGTTTCCCAAAATGCAAGCCAGGCCTCCCTCCTCTGGTCGAATTGGCTGTGCACACCTACAGTGAACTGGATAGCCAGGAGGACCAGACCCTGCTTGGGTTTTAAGGAGCGCACCATTTATTTGTTGCTTTTCTCTGCTGCTGGTTTCTTCCCTGGGCAGTGCAGGACCCTCAAGTCTTCCTACTTCGTGTCAGTCCGACAGTCGCTTCAGGAACCGTGAGCCTGCAGGACCTGCCAGGAACGTCCGCCTCAGCTACAGTCTTCTTCTCCATTTAACATACTGCTGAAATCCGGTCGTTCGTTCCGTCCGACTGCGGTAAAAGTGCTTGAAATCTTTTGACAATCAGAGGGCTTGTCCTTCTTTATTCTTTAAAGTAACTTTTCGCCTGACCAACTTCGTTCTGAACTCTTGGCAAAGACTTAACCGCAAACTACTCTGAACTGTGTGATCCTCTGCAAAGACTTTGGTCCATTGACTTTGGACCAGGCCTCTTGATTTGATTTCCTCACTGTAGTAACTTTTTCTAGATAACCCTGCTTACTTACTTGTTGGTGCTGCTCAACTTTTGACTAACTTTGTCTTTCCCTCCCTTTTAAATTATTGGAGTGCCATTTTGCTCACACTTCATTTTGAGCTTAACTTGTCCAGAATCTACTGGGTGTGGTGCAGTGTATTAAGATTGTGATTTTTCGACTGCTTGATAATAGTAAAATGTTTTATAACTGATGTGTAAATAAATGTATATTCTTTTACTCAGAAACCTTAAGTCAGTGTTTGTTTGAACCATAGTAATTGCTGTCCTTTGTGTAACTGTTGATACTGCTCACTTTACTCTTGAGATAAGTCTGGCTGCTCAACCATCGCTACCACTTTACTGTGTAGTACAGGCTTGTACCAAAGGTGAATTTGTACTGTCATTTGTAGTCTTAATTGTGTGTGGTGTTCCCAAACGGTACTGCATATGATTCTGCCGAACACTGGTGTACAGTGGTGAGGATCAAGTATAGTGATTACACTTAGAGTGCTGCTATTACCTTGGATCAACTAACCACAAGGCTAAACATCACTAAAAAGCAATATTAATCATGTCTCATATGGAAAGCTACAGTCAGGAGACCCTGCTTAGTTACACCGTGGATTATCTGAAAAATCTGTGTCGAGAAAGGAATCTCTCTGTTAAAGGCAAAAAGTCTGAATTGACTGAATGGTTGTTAGAGAATCAAAGTCTGGAGGGTGGGTCTGAAATACCTGACCCTTCAGCAAATGTGAAAAGTGATGAGGATGATAATGTGTCTATTATTGATGAGTTAGATGAGGTGTATCCCACAATGTAGGCCCCATTGCTCCTCTGCCTGCTCAGCAACCTCAACCTTTGTCCACTAGAACCCCTACAGGTCCTACACTCAGTCCTGAATTCATTGCTCTAGAAAAGATGAGGCTTGAATTGGAATTTAAACGTTTAAATGCTCAAACTGAACAAAAGCATCAAGGACTTAAGCTCAGAGAAATGGAGATGAACCATGCCTTAGAAATGTAAAAGTTGTCTATTGAAAATGCTTCTCTCCCAGAGTCTTCTAGGTCTTCCAGTCCTAAGAGACCCTGTACGCCTAAAGAAATAGGGGGTATGTATGTGGCTGAGCTTGATATTTTGGATTGGTTGGCAATGTTTTAATATAACCATGGGATTCAAGACATTACAGGGAATCAGTTGCTTCCTTGGCTCTTTTCTAGGCTAACCACTATTGCATCTGATGTTGTGATGGAGTTGGGGAAGGTGGATAGGATGGATTATGAGTGTGTGAAGCTAGCTTTAATTCCTTTAGGACCGTTAAAAAGCATGATGGTACCCCTTGGGCTACATGGGTGTGTAAATGTTTGAAAAACTTAGATGGTTGGGTTAAGGGTTACAGAGTAAACTCTTATGAAGGTATGAGAACTCTTGTTATGTTGGAGTCAATTTATAATACCTGCTCTCCTGAGCTCAGACAGCACTTGGCTGAGTTTAAGGAGATAGATCCAAAGAAGTTACCTAAGGCTGCTGACTTGTGGGTTGCGTAAATGTAATACAATAAAGAGCAAGATGATACGTGTTGTTTACTTGCCTCCAACCCCCTCACCCAAAAACTCTATAAGGTTTTCCAGCATCACTAGTCCTGAAAAAATGGACCGTCTGCTATAACTGATTTACACAAATGTATAACAAGTTTATTATTCAAATAATTTAAACTGAATTTAAACAAAAAACACTACCCTCACCTAACACAGTGTACTAAACATTAAAAAACAAATATAAAACAAATGTAAAACATCAAATACCGTATTTATACGACACAAAAGATATCACATAACACACAAAAAAATCTCAATGTGTCACTAAAACAACAAGCATCCCAACATGTTTCTGTTCTTAACTGCCCAGTTCAGGCGAACATTCTTCAGGGGATACATTTAAAAGCATCCACTAATCTCTTCCACAACGTGTTGAAAGGGTAGATTCAGGCACCCAAGAGGGTAAAAGGAAAACAAACTCCAAGCCTGTAAAAATAAAGGAAAGGAGAAACCTAATGAGTTCCAAAAAGGGAAGGAAGTACTACAAAATGTAAATGGTGGCATGGCACAGGGATTATGCCACACTCACAAGGGTCCCAAAGGGTACCCGCAGATTTACCTTTAAATGGTGAAACTTCAAAGCACGTCACAGAATGACAAATTTGCTGGTTTCCCTCCAAATGAGAAATCAATACTTCAACAAAGCGTCACAGTCCGCTAGAGTATCACCACATCTAAGTAAGACAAAACCAATAAACATAGACCACATGCTCTGTTATATCCAGAAATCACACTGGCTTCAATACCATTGCACATAAAATCAAGGCTCCAAATAACAAAGTAAATTACCTCCACAAATGTAGGGATCAAGACTGCAATTCACAATTCAGTAATGAACAAGTTGAAATGGAAACATCCATACGATCAAGCAATAAAGTACAGAGTCAATCTGGAAAGCAATGGAAACATAACAGTAAACACCATTTATCTGGCATTACCAAAACCTCAGCTAACAACATGCCGTCAACATGCACTAGAGGGCAAACAGAAGGGGGTGCTTATATTTCACACACGTGAGGAGACCATGCATTATCTAATGTGTAAAGACAACTACTCAGCGTCCATGCTGTCCAACCTCCACAACGTCAAAGAAACGCGGAAAATGAATAGCCACACAACATGTGTAAAATAAGTGTAAAATAAAATGCCCCAACCACCAAATAATGCAAAAGGTGTCCCGACATGGAGACAATATCATGCACAGAGTCACATCCAAAGGCGAAAAGCTGGTAGCGTGCTCACCTATACACCCAGAGGGGTTTATTTACTCCACTTGCAGCATTCAAACATACTCGGCCAGCACTCGATTCAGAGGAGCCATGGCTGCTGCACAATCTCAAAGCATCTATGGTTGCGCAGCAACACAAAGAAAGGACTCTGTTAAAGCGTCTATGGTTGTGCAGCAACACAAAAAAAGGACTCAACTTCTCGAGGTTAATCAGGAGTACAACAACCAAGGGGGCCATATTGGAACAGACCCAGGATCAACTGGTGTAGAGGAGTTTAGTGGACACTCAGCGCATCAAAAAGATGTAAATTGCACTAGCTTCATCAATTGAACTAAAAACCAAATTGTTTACCAAAATTGGGTGCCCACATGGTATATGCATCACACAATGTCCAAAATTATATTTGGCTAACCAAATGCCAATCAATGCTTTCATTGAGCCCTAGCACATTGCTTTGTAATTTGAAAATTATTTTTTGCTCTAAATACAATAATTTTCGATATGTTTCAATTTTAGTATTTCCATGCACCTTTTTCAAAATCAGCCATGTGAAGTCATTGAAACCATGTTTCTTTTCAATAAAATGTTTCACAAGAGGGGCAGTTATCACTTGATTCTTGATACAGCTGCGATGTTCCACCATTCGAACTTTACATTGCCTATTTGTTTTTCCCACATAATGTAGGCCACATGGACAGGTGATCAAATATACAACATTAGCTGTGTTACAATTCGTCATTTCAGTGAAGACCCACTTAACATCAGGTAGAATTTGCAATAATCTAGTTTCTTTTGTTTGTCCACACATGCTGCAATTCCCACATGGAAAATGTCCTTTTACTTCAGGCAAACCCCACAGTCTAGTTTGCCTAACTTGTGGTATCTGCATTTCTGTCACATCATTTCTGATCAAAATATTTCGTAAATTCTGGCTTTTTCTAAAAGCCACTAGGGGAGGCAACACTTCTTTACCGCGATATATTTTCTTCCAAGTTTTCATCACAATATTTTTGATTTTGTAGGACAAATTTGAGAAAGTATTAACAAATACAGTGCCAATCTTTTTAATTGGCCTACTACTTTTCTCCAAAAGTGCCTCACGATTGTTATTGTAAGCTCTTTTTGAGGCATTTCTTATAACTCTAGGCGGATAGCCTTTGGCCAACAACTTGTTGGTCAATACATCCGCACTTCGGGCAAAATCATCTTTAAGACTACTATTGCGCTTCAGCCTCAAAAATTGTCCAAATGGCAAATTGTTCTTTAAATGTTTAGCATGGTGGCTATTGAAGTGCAATAAAGAGTTCTTATCAGTAGTCTTGTTATAAGGCTTCACTTTTAAAGAACCATTGTGATGGAAAATGGTGATGTCTAGAAAATGAGTCTCACAATCACATATAGACCCAGTGAATTTCAGAAACCGATTTTGTTGGTTAAGCCATGTCACAAAACAATCTGCCTCTTCTCTTGAGCCATCCCATATGATCAGTATATCATCTATATACCTCAGCCACTTCCTCAAATGATTGCTGAAAGGGTTGGTGGCTGGGTATATTACTGCCTTTTCAAAATACTCGACATAAAGATTGGCTAAATTCGGGGCCATGGCAGCACCCATGGCTGTACCCTCAATCTGTTGAAGGAAAGAACCCTGGAATTGAAACAAATTTTTAGTCAGGGCAAACTCCGTGCACCACAGAATGAAAGCATTACTCACAGGATGGCCATCCTCTCTATTCATCAACACTTCTTCAACCACCTCAAGTGTGGCTCTTTGGGGTATCAGAGTGTACAAATATTGAATGTCCAAGCCTATCAGCAAGGACTGGCCCGGAATAAACTCAATGTTTTCCAATTTATTAATAGCGTCAGTGGTGTCTCGTAAATAGCTTTTCATTTTCAAAACAAACGGTCTCAAATAGAAGTCTGCAAATTTGGACAAAGGTTCCAAAATCGAATTCACACCAGACACTATAGGTCTACCAGGGGGATCAACAAGTCTCTTGTGTACTTTGGGCAAGATGTAAAAAACAGGTACTCTTCCTTGATCCCTAATCAGACTTGTGGGTTGCCAACAGGGCTACTCACAAGGATTCTGGGGTAACTCAGAAGAAGGATGAGGGAATGCTGCCAAAGAAAGATAACAAGGAGAATTCTAATACCTCCCATCCAGAAGAGGCCCCCAAACATAACCAGGGTGAGCCACATGGGAAACCAAATAAGGCTAGTGAATCCCTGGTGCTCAACCAGAGGGTGGTCAGCAGAAGCCGTCATTCCAGAGAGCATTTGGTAAATGCTATGTTTGTGGGTCAACTGACCATGTCAAAGGAGATCCCAGGTGCAAGAGTAAACCTGCAGGGATCAGCACTGCCTCCTTAGCCTTTTCCACAGAGGAAGAAGTACATCTGGCTAGTGCCCATGTCAAAAGGGAAATTATATCGTACCTCCTATTGCAACGAATATATGTATATTGGCCTACGCCAAGCTGCTTGTAAGTCACTTGCGAAGAAATCCATGCTGCAAGGTCCTGACCCAAAATCAATGTAAGCCGCCATTTTAGGTCAATCCGCCATTTGAGGTTCGCTCTGTAAAGTCACCCTGTGAGTTAAAATGGTGGACGATGTCATTCCGAAATACAGCATGGCCGTCTTGATCTCTGTGTGTAATTAATATGTAACTTGCCTGCAGGCCACTTGTTGAGGTTGTGAACTGATATCTTGTCCTTCGTTGACCTGTGTGTAAAGGATTACTCACGTCAGTGAAACTAATCCGCGAGCATATGTTAGGAACAATGTATTCAAATCCTGAACTGAGAACACTTGTTTAACTACATTGTATTAATGTTTGAGAAGACCTGTATGAGAAATCCCAGAATACACAGTTGCCGTGTAGGCTTGTTGACGTATGTATTAAAGGCAAACTAGTTGCATGTGGATATGCGAACTCGGCATGAACCCTAGATCAGTAATGTATTAGAGGAATATTAACCCCAAGTACGGTTGGACATCATGTTCACACGGGTATAAAAGAGCGACAAATTCTAATGTACAGCGTCTCTCACTGAACACACTGAACCACGCTGGAGTTCGTTGTGTTGTACTGAGGGCCGATAGCTATCTGTTACTTTTCTTGGAAAACTGTTCAGTATAAAATAAAGTTCTTTGTATGTTCCTTTGTTACCCGAGTTCGGTGTATTTCCTTTTGGGGTACTCAGCCTCGATATTTTGATTTTGTTTTCACACCCACTTTGAACTATTTGCTGAAGCACCCTTGGGTCTTCAGGCAACTGTATCCTTAGAGTCCATGGGTCTGGGTAAGAAACATAATATGGATGTGTACAATTCCATTCCAGAAAACTCTAGAGGGTATTATATCAACAGTGTTCTTGTCAATGGCCTGGATACTCCTGCCAGGAGAGACATGGGGGCCAGCAGAACAGTAGTGGATTAAAGCTTTTTTAAGCCTGAGGATGTTGCTAAGGCACCCAAGGTTCACGCTAAATTCTCTGGAGGCCCTGTCCAGTTGGTTCTAATTCTGCCAGCTCTCATTTAGTGTAATAATATGACAGTGAGGATTTCTGTCAGTGTCCAGAATGAGGTGCCGGGGAGAGTCCTGTTGGGGAATGATTTAAAAGCTCTAGGAGTAGTATCCAGTACCCCTAAGCCTCCCAGTTTGAGAAAACAGAACCAAACCAAATTGGCTAGAGAGGAAAACTTAAGAGACCACTCTGAGCCTGTGGGAACCTCTACAGAGAACCCCACTACAAGCCCTGGAGTTAGTAAGTGGACCTCTAACCCAGGCAAGTCTGAAGATAGTATAATAGGGAAATGGGAGCCCCAACCAAGCTCCATCATTGCCCATCAATGCTAAAGTCTCTGACTCCCCCTACTTCTGAGGAAGAGGTGGATAGACAAATTGGACCCCCCTCTATAGGTGTGTGAGAACTGGTAATTCTCAAAGCTGGTGGAAAGCCAGGAAAAATAGGCCTAAAGCTAAACACCTTAAGGATGTTGGAGCTTCTACTGAGGACTCCAAGGTAAATCCTAGTATTAGTAAGGAAACTTCTAAAATAGGTAAGGTCAGATCTCAGAGGAACTGGCAGCATGTACCTTGCTTGACCACAGCCCTTCCAACCAAGATACCTGAGACTCAACCTGCTCTTGTAAGAGAGGTGGTGAGGAACCATAGAAGCCCCTCTAGATCTAAGGGATCCCTTTCCAAGGAGCCCTTGAAAAAGCCTATTGTAGGTTCACAGGTTGTTACAACTTCTGAGGAACTGTTATAACAGACCCCCTATACATTAAAACAGAGAGATGTACCACAACAGGTTTGTAGGTCATATAGTCTACAAAAGAAATCCACTGGTGCAAAAAGGCCTAGCAAGGGTTACAAAAGGTTGCTGGTGTACTCAGTAGCCATTTAACCGACCTGCATCAGGAGTTCCATCCTGGTGGGGATTAGATCCTCCTGTCCCTTAGTCACTTAGTCTGGGGGGGTGGGGTGTTAGGGAGAATTCTCCAGAATGGCTTATTTACCTTACCTACTAGTTGCTCAACAGCTTTGCTGGATTGGATTTCTAGGATTTATTTTTTTACTTGGTAAGAGTGTGAGCCTTTTTTTCCCACTCTTACATTTGTTTTGCTGTGTGTGTTTAACATTTTTTGTGTTCATAGACTGTGGAGCCTCACCTACTCCATAGGCGTAATCTTTTTACGGTGTGTTACACAGCACCTTTAGTGCAGGGACACAGGGTTGTCTTTTTCAGACTTCCCACACTAAACTCCATTTTCTGGGACTGACTACTGTCTACAAGAACATGTAAAGTTGCCATTGACTTTATTAGTCTTTTTAAATCCACAGACCCAGTACAAACTATCTTACATAGAGTTCTGAAAGGGTCCATAGTTATCTTTTTTTGTCTCTTTCTCATGGAACATTATTTCGTTCCCTTTTCATTAAGATTTGGCTGGTGACAGTGGTATCTACCCTATTTTCCAACCGCAGTTATTTTAAATAGCCTTGGTATTGTTTTAGGCTATCTTAGTAGCCTCAAACTTAAACCCGCTGGACCACAATTACTTTTATTTTGTTCTGGCTGGGTTTATTCTCCATTTCTTTTGTAAAAGTCTTTCTTGTGTTTTACTCTGCGTGCCAAACCAGGTTTGGTTCCTTTGTTCGCTGACCTTTGGCGGGCTTCTGCACAGAAGACTCCCAGCACAGGGTCTCCTTGGAGACCCATGTCACACTCTGTGTGATTGGCTGTGGTGACTGTCCCGCCGGGACAACCACCCTGCTGTGTGAGTGACAGCCATAGCTGTGTTAATGGGGGAAAACAGCATAAAAAGCAGGTCTCTGGGACTGAGAAGGCAGAGTCACCACTGGATCGAGAGAACCAAAGAGAAGCTGACAGAAGAGGACCTCTACCATGACTGAACCTCCAGGTGAAGCCCTGCTGCGGGTCCGAATTTCCAAACTTCGACGACAGGGAAGATCTACAAGGAATCTTCTCCCCTTGAGCTGGTGGGAACAACCAGTTTGCCAAACTGCAGGCTAGGCCTCCCTCCTCTGGTCGAATTTGCTGTGCACAGCTAGAGTGAACCGGATAGAAAGGAGGACCGGACCCTGCTTGGGTTTTAAGGAGCGCACCATTTATTTGTTGCTTTGCTCTGCTGCTGGTTTCTTAAATTACTGGAGTGCCCTTTTTTATCACACTTCATTTTGAGCTTAACTTGTCCAGAATCTACTGGGTGAGGTGTAGTTTATTAAGATTGTGATTTTTCGACTGCTTGATAATAGTCAAATGTTTTATAACTGATGTGTAAATAAATGTATGTTCTTTTACTCAGAATCCTTGAGTCAGTGTTTGTTTGAACCATAGTAATTGCTGTCCTTTGATTAACTGTTGATACTGGTCACTTTACTCTTGAGATAAGTCTGGCTGCTCAGCCATCGCTACCACTTTACTGTGTAGTACAGGCTTATACGAAAGGTCACTTGTAGTCTTAATTGTGTGTGGTGTTTCCAAAGGGTACTGCATATGATTCTGCCTAACAGTCCCCACGACTGAGGCTCAGGAACAGTGAGATCTGCAGAGCTGCACAAGAACAGAAGTCATCTGCTGCAGTTTTTCTACAATACAAAGGTACTGTAAAGTCTGAGAGAACGTACCTCTCATTGTAGAGTTGCTTGCATCTTCTACGACTCACATGTCTAATCAGCTTGTGGACCTACATTTGATTCTTATTTTCTTTAAAACCCTCTAACACATTGTGCAAAGACTTTCCTACTTACCTACCAGAAGTGCTTCATCCTATAGAAGACTTTTGCCCATTGACTTGGGCCTAGCCTGTTATACAGAATGACTCTGATTTGGGGATCCACAAGTATTTGCCTGCTTAAGAATATTTGTGGTCTCTTTTTTGTTCTAATAATATTTTCCTTTTACCAATTTCTAACAGTATTCTAAATGCAAACAGCAAGATATTAATATCCCCAGCACCCTAACTATTGACGTCACCTTAGGGTGTAGGGTGTGGGCCATCCCAAAAGGGTCTTTACTGATTTAAAACTAAGAGTGTACAGTATTTAAGTGTATTTGTGTGTTACTGTTAAATTACTCCCTTCTTAAGAAGGCTTATTCTAACTGACTGATAAAATGAATGCTTGTTTATTCAAGAAACCTTGTGTGTAAGAGTTTATTTGAATACTTGTCACTGTGATTCTCTGTGTAACTCCCCTACAGCTCCCATTGACCGCTCTTGAGGTAAGCCTGGCTGCTCAACACGCTACCAAACAGTGTAGTACAAGCTTATACCAAAGGTTGGGTTTTGTAAGTGATTTCAATCCAGCACTTCAACTAAGTCAATGCCTAGCGTGGGATACACAACTGAAATCCTTAATTATTTATTAGTGTCTATAAGTTCTTTTATTCTGAACGATGTACCACCTATATCACGCCCCTCTCTTTTAACCCCCCCAGTCACACTGAACCAGGAAGCAGGCTGGTTTGCAAAGTTAAAAATATTTATTTATGTATTTAACAATATATATCACACTATTTTTATGGATATACAATGATCCCCAATGGGGTGATGTCACACTAAACAATCTCTTTAATCACACGGAGCAATGATGGGAAAAATAATGCTGCACAGAAATAATACTTTTGTGTGTGTTCAATCAAATGGAAATGTGATTACTGTTTCCCCTGCACACCCCTCAATCCCCCCAATATGCAATATAAAGAGATAGAAAGAGAGAGAACAGGTTTCAGGAATGCAGAATTCAAGCAAAGGTTCAATCCCAATTTCCCCCCATTAAACACCAGAGAAAAACAGAATTGATTGGCAAACTGTCAAAAATGGTTTCAAGTTGGCTCAGAATGGAAGAGGTAAAACACTGAAACTGGGCTAAATCACAGAAATTGTTGAAATACTAATGGGAGCCACTTTTTCAGGTTGTGGACAAACACTAACAATGATTTGAGATTAATAAGCAAGTAGAAAACTTAATTTTGAGGTCGGGTGCAATGTACAGCTATTTTACATGTTATAGATTTTAGCCAAATGAAAAATGTCGGGCAAACTTTTCTGCGCACGGTAAACACGATTGCAGAACAACTCTGAGGATTTGAGATGCGGATTTGGGTTCTTAAGAAAGTTTAGGAAGTTAGCTTCAAGTAGACACTTAAATTTAGTTTCTAGCATGAAATGTGAAGAAGTTATGGACGTATTTGTGGAGGTCGTTTTTTTAGATACAGGAAAAATGTAAAACAAGGATGCGGTTTCAATACAAACAAGGTTTCTTTACACTAGGGATGGACTATAAAGATGCAAACTACACGACAGCACAGCCACCAGACTAGGACGTCTCCGATCAGGTTTTTGCCCGCCAACGCTTGCCTTCTTCAGATGAATATATCAGCGCAAAGATGATTTTAACAATATTATTATAAAGGACTATAGGATAAGAGAAAGAGTTCAGGCAAGACAAAAAGGATTTCTAACAATACAGTTCTGGATATAAGGTAGATTTGATTTGGATAGGGATGACTATGGACAGTACATAGGCTAGTGACAATCCTATACTATCGATACTCACTACCAATGTTTTGAATGGAACCGTCTGGGATTCTGTTTCTGGTCAGCGATACTTTATAGGACAGTCTGCTGAGCACACCGGACTGGTCTGGTTCAGCGATCAGCAAGGCGCTCTGGACACCTCATGGCAGGACTGGACAGCAAGGCGCTCTGGTCTACACTGCACAGCACGACTGGACTGGATCTGCAATGGCTCTCTGGTCTGCACAGCACGGCACCAGATTGGGATTTAATCTGCCCTTCTGGTTAAGAAGATAATTCTTTGGCAGGCAAGCAGTTACAGCACAGCCTGGCTGCTTCTTTGGTTCAGGATGCTGGGTGGACCATTGTGTTTTTTTAGGTCCTCAGCTGTCTCTATTTATGTGTTTGATCAAGGGGTGGGTATGCTGAATTATCCTAAGTGCACCCCCTATGTAGTCTATTGGCTAAAGTCTGCTCTCTCCCTTGATTGGAGGAGAAAACAGAGTGTCATCATGATGATGTGGTTTATGAGGCAAAACATCCTACCCTTTGCCTTTTGCACAAAAAATCTATTTTTGATATAATACGTCTTTACATGTGTACAATCTTGATACCAATAACATACATAGATCACATATTTTGTGGAGCAACCTCTCTTCCAATCCTCGTTGCGGTGCGATCTTGGGTCTGTATTTGACAAATTATTGCACTCTTCGTCCGGGACACACATCTGATTTGTCCAGAATTTTGTACATATGTGCGCATGTTATCTGGGCATAATCGTATGAAGTTTCATACTTCTGACATAACTACAATTGCTGCAAAACCAGAATTTTCACTGTGTCTTCCCTGAACATCGCACAGATTTCTGGCACATCTTAAAATGTGCACAAACAAATCATATTAACACTGCTACTAATTCTACAATTTTTACAAATTCGCACAGTCCTTTATCAGTCTTTTTAGAAATATGCTTTCTTGTGCATTGTGAATCAACAAAAATGCCTGTCTCCGCCTCCATCTCCATCTTGTAGCTCAAAAGCAATCTCCGCCTTCTTCCTCTGGCAGAGGCCACTGTTGACACTTTACAATCTGCATATCCTTTCAGCCAAGAAAGGTCCATTTTCTCTCCCAGTAGCAGTCCCAGTGCATCTCCCCTCTTAATCAACACCTGAATGTGAGTTCCTGGTGCAGAGAGCAGAAGGGAGGTGCCTTGCCCAGTGGGCACAGTTGCTTTGTAGTTTTGGCTTGCATCAGGTTTACTTTAAAAGTCACTTTGTTAATTTTTTCTTTGTTGAAAATAAACTTGCAATTTTAAAACAGGCAACTAGAACTCTAATTCCAGTACCTAAACCATGGAGATTAAATAGTTGCAACCTATATAACTTTTGATAACAGGTCACTTAATTTATAGATATTTGATTTCAATTGCACAATTTTAAGCTTCTGATGCAACTAATGACAGCTGTCATATAGGCGGCCACTGGTAACTGCACCCATATTTTGACGGATTTTCACAGGCAAGCACACTTTTTACTGTGGATATTTTGATGATAGATACTGCTTTTCCTGACATTGTGTGTTCATAATGATTCCTAAAATGAAGTGGCGGGTAACACCTAGCAAAGATATTGGATGTTTTGTGGTGTTTTGGTCCAGTATTTTGTATTTTCAGCAACCAAGAAAAAGGCATTTAAGAGCAATTTCTGGGTTTCTTGCAATAAAGCACTGCCTTTCCTGCAGTGTTAATTTTTACTTGGTGGGCAACCCAGTAACATGTTTCAGCAGTGAGGTCTCCATTTCACCACTGACAACAGGCAAAGTAGATCTGGCAGCCATCTTTTCTAGTTTCAAAGTGCAATTTTCAAAGGTTTTTGGCGCGGATAGGGCTTTTGCTGCCATTTATTTATGATTCTTGCACCATCAGCACGTAGGGATGTCACAGGGCAGAGCCTAGTGGGTTAAAACATCCCACAGTTTCTATTACCTGCAGTCAGAGTTGTTTGTAGTGCACTCAAAGGGTACTGCATACAAACTTTGCCTAACACTGGTGGCAGGCGGTGAGGATAGATTGTAGAGTTGTTACACTAAGAATTTACTTTGCTTTTGTTCAACTAAAAACCTTCACAAGGCTAAGCTCCACTAGAAAAGCAATGATAGCATCCCAGATGTGGATAACTTCAGGCAGGAAGCCCTGATCATTTTAACAGTAGAGCAACTGAAAGAAATGCGTAAAGTCAGGAATCTCTCTCTTAAAGGAAAGGAAAAATGAACTGATTGCAAGAATGTTGAATAATCAAAATCTGGGTAGTAGGCCTGTCACACCTACTAACCCAGACATGTGAAAAATGATAATGAGGATGATAATTCAGAGTTCAACTCTAATATTGTTGAAGAGTCAGAAGATTCAGAGGAGTCTCAGGAAGAGAGCCCCTCTTTATCTCAACAGGCCCTTATGCCTTAACCTTTTTGCCACAGGCACCCCACAACGTCCTTCACTGAGTCCAGAATTGGTGTCTTTTGAGAAAATGAGACTTGAGTTAGAGTTCAAAAGATTACAAATCCAAGCTGAAACCAAACATCAGGACATCAAATTAAGGGAGAAATGGAAATGCAACATGCTCTTGAAATGAAGAAATTGCCTCTTGAAAATGTTTCTATCACAGAGTCTTCTAGGTCTTCCAGTCCAAAGAGGCCTTGCATGCCTAAAGAAGCAGTGAGTATGTATGATGTGAAATTTGATATGTTGGATTGGTTGGGTGCTTTTGAATATAACTATGAGATTCAGGGCTTCAAAGGGAATCAGCTGATTCCTTGGCTTTTGTCTAGGCTCCCCAGGTTGCAACTGATGCTGTAAAGGAGGTGGGGGGACTTGAAAGATTGGAGTATGTGAAGCTAGCTTTGATAGCTAGATTTGGGAAAACTCCTTCCCAGTACCTTAAGAGGTTTAGGACCCTCAAAAAGACTGATGATACCCGTTGGGCTACCTGGGCGTGTGATTGTTTGAAAACCTTAAATGGTTGGAATAAGGGTTACAGATTAACCACTTTTGAAGGAATGAGAAATCTGTTTTTGTTGGAATCTATTTTGTATACCTGCTCTCCTGAGCTGAGACAGCACTTGGCTGACTCAAAAGAGATTGATCCCAAGAAGCTAGTAAAAGCTGCTGACTTCTGGGTTGCCAACAGGGTTACTCACAAGAATTCTGGGGCCACTCATAAAGAGAATGAAGGGAAGCAGCACAATAAAGATGACAAAGAGAATTCTAAAACCTCCCATCCAAAAGAGGGCCACAAACATAAGAAGGGTAAGTCAGTTGGACAACCAGGTCAGTCTAGTGAAACCTCTGGTGCCAGACCAGAGGGAGGTCAGCAGAAGCCCCAATTTGTCAAAACATTTGGAAAATGTTATGCTTGTGGGTCAACTGACCATGTGAAAGGGGATCCCAGATGCAACGGTAAACCTTCAGGGGTCCACACTGTCTCCTTAGCCTTCATCCCTGAGGGAAAAGTACATATGGCAAGTGGAAACTTTCAACTACTGGCTGAATACCCCATTGAAGTCTCTGCCAGTGTTTCTTTAGTGTCCCTGGGTCTGTGGGAACAACAGAATGTAGATGTGTATAACCATCAGGTATGGAGTCCCTCAGGGTTCATGTACAGCTCCCACTCTCTATAATCTTTTCACCAAACCTCTCTTTGACAAATTGGACGCACTTGGGATCACATACACCAACTACGCTGACGATACCCAAGTACTCCTCCCGCTCACAGGACACTACCTCCAGGACGCAACCACCCTCCAGAATATATACGCCACCATCCAAGCATGGATGGCCACGAATGGCCTATGTCTTAACGGTGACAAGACCGAAATTCTCATCCTTGGCCAAAAATCCACTCTCAAGAATCTCGACCCTCTCTACACAAACTTCTGCATAGACAATTGTGTCATCCCAGTTCTACCTTCTGTAAAAACACTAGGAGTCCACATTGACGCATCACTATCCATGGACAAGCAAGTCAACTCCATTGTCTCTGCCTCCGCTCTGAGCACTAAGCTCATTAATGCCATTAAACCATTCCTAACCAAAGATAATTGCTTATCTATTGCAAGAGCCACCATAGGAGCCAAGATAGATTATTGTAATGCAGTACTGGCTGGTACTTCCATCACTAATCTCAATAAACTCCAAACAACACAAAATAATGCACTAAGAGCAGCCCTCAATATACCTAAACGGGACCACATCGCGCAAGCCAGAAAGGCAGCACACTGGCTACCTGTCAAAGAGCGCATCACATTCAAAATACTTACCACTGCACATAAATGTATTCACCTATCTGCACCTTCCTACCTGTCTGACACTCTAGTCAGATCGCACTCCACTTGACCAACCAGACAATGCCACACCAACCAGCTTAGGGTCCCACGCATCAAACGAGCCAGAGCAGGTGGAATAAGCTTCCCTTACATTGCACCGAAGCTATGGAACGCACTACCTAGCACACTCAGAGCAGAAACATCTCTCATTGCCTTCCGAAAAAAACTGAAAACCACCTTGTTCAACTAGCTCGTCGTACAACATCATCTCCTCTTCCTTTCCTATCTTCTCCTTACTACTCTCTTGTAACTAAGTAATGACTTCTTTGTATGTATAACAAGTCATCCCTGTAACTAGCGCCACGATGCCCTATGGGCTGTATGTGCGCTTAACAAATGCGAATAAATAAATAAATAAATAAATCTATACAAGATAACACAAAAGAATACTACAATAACAGTGTACTTGTAAATGGTCAGGAGACCCCTGCCATTAGAGATATTGGGGCCAACTTCACAGTGGTGGATGAAACCTTTTTCAAACCTGAGCATGTTGCTAAGGCACCCAAAGGTCCCACTAAGCTTGCTGGAGGCCCTATCTAGAAGGTTCTAAAACTACCAGCTCTCATATTATGCAAGGATATGACTGTAAGAATACCTGCCAGTGTACAAAGTGAGGTGCCTGGGAGAGTCCTGCTGGGGAATGACTTAAAAGCTCTTGGTGTTGTATCAAGCACCCCCAGGTCTCCCAGTAAAAAGAAAGCAGAAGCAGACTAGGAAGGCCAGACAACTCACTTTAAATCACTCTCAGTGGGTTGTTACAGAAGAACATATGACACCCAGTGCACAGGAAGAGCAAACCTCTATTTCCAGGGAGAAAGAGCCAAAGGGGAAACCCAAGGTCTCAGGGAACAAGAAAGATAGCACTCCTGTGCATCAAACCAGGACATCCCCGAAAGGACAGTCCAAAGTCACACCTGTGACTACTCCACCATCTGAAGCTGAGTGTGAGTTCAAACCAGAAGAGGTTGAATCAGCTACTGATGACACAGAGCTGGAAGAAGACCTTCCCCCTATTGGAGATCTGGATCCTAAAGACCATCCTGAGCTGCAGTCCTTACTGGCAGAAAGTGGCCCCTGTAGGGCAGACTTCAGCAGAAGTCAGAGAGAATGTCCTGCTCTTGAAGGACTTCGTCAACAGACAGCTTCCCCGCTGGAAGGGCAAGAGCCAGGGAAGCACAAGTTATAATGGGAGGATGGCCTCCTCTACAGTGAACCTATTGCGTCTACCCCAGGAGACTACAGAAGACTAGAAGACTTGTAGTGCCCCAGGAGGTGAGACCTCAGTTTCTACAGTTAGCCCACGAGATTCCTTTAGCTGGTAACTTAAGCTTTAAGAAGGCCAAGGAAAGGATTTCTCTTTATTTCTACTAGCCCAAGATAGGGGTCTGATGTAGACAAATTCTGTAGAAGCTGTCACACTTGTCAGACTTCTGGCCAGAGTGGAGCCAAGAATGTGGCACCTTTGATGCCTCTCCCATTGGCGGGAGTCCCTTTTGAGAGGGTAGGAATTGACACAGTTGGTCCCTTAGACCCTCCAACATCTTCAGGCAACCGATTTATATTGGTTTTGGTAGACCATGCAACCAGGTAGCCTGAAGCAATATCTATGAGGACTGTTACTGCTCAGGCAGTGGCTAAGTCCCTACTTGGTATTTTTACCAGAGTAGGTTTTCCTAAGGAGGTTATCTCTGACAGGGGATCCAACTTTATGACCCACTACATGTAAGCCATGTGGAAAAACTGTGGAGTGACCTACACGTTCTCAAAAGCCTACCATCACCAAACCGATGTGTTGGTGGAGAGGTTTAACAGAACTATGAAGAGCATGATAGGTGATTTAGAAGAACCCCTTAGAAGAAAGTGGGACCTTCTAGTGCCATGGCTTCTCTTGCTTATAGAGAAGTCCCTCAGGAAGGGGTTGGATTCAGTCCCTTTGAATTTCTCTGTGGTTATCTGGTTAGAGGTTCATTGGCCCTAATCAAGGAAGGGTTGGAGAGTGCTGACTATGTGCTAGGTCGCTGAAGGAGAAAGACACACATGATGACTGAAGCTCTAGATAACCTGAAGGCAGAAGCTCTAGATAACCTGAAAGCAGGTCAGGCTCTGGTGAAGCATTGGCATGAACAGAAGGCCAACATGGTTGAGTTTACTCAGTTATGGTACCTACAAGACAGAGGGCCTTACAGGATAAATGGATTGGACCCTTCAAGGTTGTGGGAAAACTTGGAGAGGTCAATTATTTGTTGGATTTAGGCAATCCTAAGGAGGCCCCCAGGGTTTTTCACACCAACCGCCTAAAGGCCTATGTCTCTAGACCAGAACTGGGAGCTTTGCTTCTAGCCTCTGCTCAAGAGGAGGAGGAGAGTGAATCTTTACCTGACCTCCTCAGGGGACAACCTTTAGATGGAAAGATGGAAGGAGTTAATCTCTCTTCTGATCTGACACTGGAACAACAGGAGGAGTGCAATGCTTTGTTAAATCAGTTTGCCCCTCTGTTTTCACTATCACCAGGCTTGACCCCCTGGGGCCAGCATGAGATTCTCACTGGTGAATGTTTACCTGTTAAAAGAAGAGGTTACAGGATGTCAGACCATGTAAGAACCCACATAAAGGAAGAGGTCAACAAGATGCTTGATCTCGGGGTAATAGAGCCTTCTACAAGTCCATGGTCTAGACCAGTTGTGCTAGTACCAATGGCAATATCCAAGGAGTTGAGATTCTGTGTGGACTATAGAGCCCTTAATGCAGTCACCACGACTGATGTCCATCCTTTGCGTAGGACAGATGAGCTGGTGGACAAATATGGCTCAGCCAAGTACCTCAGTATTTTTTACCTAACCCCAGGCTACTGGCAAATAGCTCTGACAGACCATGCCAGGAGAAAACTGCATTTACAACCACAGGAGGCCACTACCAGTTTAAGGTTATGCCTTTTGGACTAAAGAATGCACCTGCTACATTCCAAAGGATGGTGAATCATGTTCTGAATGGGATGGAGGACTTCTGCATGGCATACTTGGATGACATTGCAGTGTTCAGCCCTACTTACAAGGAATATATTGACCACTTAGGATATGTATTGCAGGCTCTTGAGCAGGCCAATCTGACCATAAAGGCAAGTAAATGTGAAATTGGTCAGAGTAAAGTGGTCTACCTTGGACATGAGGTAGGAGGAGGTGGAATAAGGCCATTGCCTAGAAAAGTACAAGCTCTACAAGACTGGGCCAACCCCACTACTCAAACCCAGGTGAGAGCCTTGCTAGGTCTCACAGGTTACTATAGAAACTTCACTGAGAACTATGGGACCATAGCTACTCCCTTGAATGTGATCTCCTCACTCAAATTCCCCAAGAAGGTCAGGTGGAATGAGGAGTGCACTAAGGCATTTGAAGCTCTTAAGCAAGCCCCTTGTCAAGCTTCAGTCTTAAGAGCTCCTGACTACAACCAATCCTTTATTGTACAGACAGATGCTTCTAATACAGGTATAGGTGCAGTTCTGAGTCAGCTGGATGAGAAAGGCAGGGAACACCCGATCTGCTTCATCAGTAGGAAACTGAAGGAACCTGAGACAAGGTGGGCAACCATAGAACATGAATGTTTTGCCGTTGTGTGGTCTTTGAAGAAGTTTAGGACAGACTTGTATGGATCTACTTTTGTGAACCAAACAGACCACCAACTCTTGAGATGGTTAATGCAGATGAAGGGGGAAAATCCTAAATTGTTAAGATGGTTAATCAGCCTACAGGGGTTTGATTTTACCATTGAACCAGGTCAGGATGTAATCACCAAAATGCTGATGGTCTCTCCAGAAAGTATGACCGACGGGAGTAAGGAGATTCATCCAGGGGTGGATTAAATCCTCCAGTCCCTTAGTCTGGGAGGGACGAGTGTTAGGGAGAATTCTCAGAAATGTGCTAATTCCATCCACCTTAGAGACCCCCAGCAACTTTGCTGGATTTTGAGGATTTTTTTTATCCTGGAGAAAGTGAGACCCTTTTTCCCACTCTCTCAAGTATTTTAATGTGATGTTGAACATGGTTTTTCTTTTGGTTGTGGAGTCTGAAAAACTCCATAGACATCATCTTTTACATTGTGTCACACAGCACCTCCAGTGCAGTGGCACAGGGACGTCTTTCAGATTTCCCAAAGGTTCAAATACCTTCTCTTGGATAAACTACTGTTTCCAATAGCAGTTAAGTGAAATTGACTTTACATACATTTGTACATTTCTAGACCCAGCACATGCTATGTTACAATAGGGTGCTGGAGGGGTTACCTAGTATCCCCTTTGTCCAGCTTCTCATGTAGCATTTTTATGTTACCCTTTTCTCACTGAATAGCTGGTGGCAATGGTTTTATTTTAACTACCGTGGTGTGCATTTACCGCGAGCTGCGTTTGCAGCTCCAGTAAAGCACCCATGGTTGCAATTTTTGTCAAAATGGCCCTAGTCTTAGTTTTTCGCCATTTCTTTGTGGAAAGGTCCTTCTTGAGATTTACTCTGCGTGCCAAACCAGGTTTGGTCCCATTGTTCACTTTGCATTTGGCAGGATTCATTAGTGAAGCGCGCCTCTGGCTCCAGGGTGTCTGTGGTGGACAGGACGTGAGGGAGGTGCCCGAAACTCCCTGTGCTTAGTCTCCTAGGAGACCCAATGGAACTCTATAGTGATTGGCCGGCTGACTGTCCGGCAAGGACAGGCACCCTGCTGGTTGACTGACAGCTAGGCTGGAATGAATGGCAGAGAACTGAATAAAAGGCAAGGCTTTTGGCTTGGAAGGCCGAGTTGACCACTGGACGAAGGAACCAAAGAAGAACTTGAAAAGGACGCCTGCTGCAACCCCTGGACTGTTGGTTTGCCCAGTGAAGCCCTGCTGCTGTGCTGAAACTCCAAATTCGTATCAACAGAGAAGCCCCTGCAAAGACGACTTGTCCCCTTGAGTTGGTGGGACCAATCAACTCCAAAGTAATCCACCTGGACATTCTCTCGGAGCTGGTTACCGCTGGAAACAGACATGCCAGGGAGAGGAATACCAGATTGGTGCATTGCTTTTAAGTTGGCCAAGAGCTGCAAAAAGATCCTCCGGACTCCCAGGAAGCAGGACTGACCAAGCCTGAGCCCCCTCAACAGAGAGTGGGACCCCAGAAACAAGGAAAGTCCATCTCGACAGCCAGAAACTGCAGTGTTGCTATTTGCGGTAGTCCCGAGGAGCTGAAACACTGAAGTGCCACTTGTTTGAAAGATTGCAGAGCAGGGGTCCCTGGAAGTCCTCCCTCTTGTCCCTATGACTGAGGCTCAGGAATAGTGAGATCTGCAGAGCTGCACAGGAACAGAAGTCATCTGCTGCACTTTTTCTTCAATACAAAGGTACTGTAAAGGGAACTTACCTCTCATTGTAGAGTTGCTTGCAACTTCTACGGCTCACAGGTCTAATCAGCCTGTGGCCCTACATTTGATTCTTCTTTTCTTCAAATACCTCTAAAACATTGTGGAAAGATTTTTCTACTTACACACCAGAAGTACTTCATCCTATATAAGACTTTTGCCCATTGACTTGGGCCTAGCCTGTTATACTGAATGACTCTGAATTGGGGATCCAAAAGTATTTGCCTGCTTAAGAAAATCCGTGGTCTCTTCTTTGTTCTAATAACCTTTTCCTTTTACCAACTTCTAACAGTATTCTAAATGCAAACGGTAAGATATTAATGTCCCCAGCAGCCTAACTATTGAAGTCACCTGAGGGTGTAGGTTGTGTCTGTGGGCCATCCCAAAGGGTCTTTACTGATTTAGAACTAAGAGTGTACAGTATTAAAGTTTATTTTTGTGTTACTGTTATATTGCTCCCTTCTGAATACGGCTTATTCTAACTGAATGATAAATACATTAATACTTGTTTATTCAAGAAACCTTGTGTGTAAGAGTTTATTTGAATACTCATCACTGTGAATCTCTGTGTAACTCTCTACAGCTCACATTGACCCCTCTTGAGATAAGCCAGGCTTCTGAACACGCTACCAAACTGTGTAGTACAATCTTATAACAAAGGTTTGGTTTCCTATTACCTGTAGTCAGATGTACTGCACCCAATGGGTACTGCATACAAACTTTGCCTAACAATGTGCACATCACGTGATAGACCTTTAACCACAGATTAGCACGTACACACATCAGGCACAGATAAAATATATAAAATAACAGGCCTACATAGCCTTCCCCAAATGAGAGGCCTACAGTGAACATATCTCATTTGACTATATAATTGACAACAAATAGAAAGGATGTGCATTAGCGTCTCCAGTGCCACAAGGGCAGTACATTTCCAATGAATCTAGCCCATCTGCAAATAACATATAAAATGGGTAGAGACTGTAACCTTTATTGGCTCAATAAAACATGTCTACCTCTTATTGTGGGTGGTGATAAATAATTAGATCCCAGAATACGCCATGCTCATTTTAATGGGGCGCAAATTGCACAAAGAAAACCATGGCTACCATTTTGTGTACATCTCGTTTATCTCCATGCAGTGTATGCCACATTTTAAATGATTGTGTGCTTAGTAACAATGGGGAAGGGCTTTAGAGTTGTCTGGAACAGTGGCATTACATTTCATTGGGCGTTGGGGCATGTGTTAGTCGGCAAGGCAATCATCTCATGTGTGCCCTTTGGCCAAAAACTAATGGTGTTGTCCACCATGTGAAGAATTCCTCTTTCGGTCCTTTGGAGTAGAAGGTGGGCTGATTAAGAGGGCTAGGTACCACTGACCACCATGCGATCTTGAGCTCCAGGGGGGTTTGGGGAGGATCTTTTAAGGACAGACTTATCACCTGGCCTCCATGTATGACCTGCACCTCTTTGCTAGTACTGCCTACCTAAATAAGCTCGCCAATCCATCTAAAAACTGTTAGCCCTATTACTCTCACAATCTGCCCCTAGGAGTTGTTAAGGGACTGACACCTTCTGGGAGACATTATGGCAGAGGAATGCATGATATAGAGAGTACAGCCTTAGGGAGTAGTGTTTAGTCCTTCGAAGGTCTATCAAAAGTGTTTCCATCTGAATTTTAGAGCTGCATTGATGAATAAGCTTTCTGCACGTTAGTGCAGACAGCCGTGATTGCTTATCACTGTATTTACACTCCATTTCTCCACTGGACATGGACAAATGCAGAGCTGTACTGCAGAACCCTGAGAAAGAAATACAGCTGCAGATTCGGAACACATGCTGATCCAACAAGGGAGCCGACCGGAAAATAATATAGGAGGAGGGAGAGAGTGGGTGCGTGATTTTGAATGGAGGCAGAGTACTTGAGGTAGTTGCTAGAAAACAGAGGTGTTACAGGCTCGTCCTGCTCCCCACGATACCAGTGCTTATCCAGCTCCCTCACGCCACCTCAGGCATTGCAGGCACTCGGCGCTCAGACACACATAATACACAAGAGACCAGAAGTAGAGAGGAAAGTGCTGTAATGCTAAAACATGGCAGTGCATAGGAGGGCTGCATTCTGCTCTGCCCCCTCCCAGCCCTGGCTCATCATTATGTACAATCGAGTAGCTAAATCTATTCTCCAACCATACAGCGCGTATGATAACAAACAAGTAATTTCGCCGAACAAGGGGAAGAAAGTACAATTTGCAACTACAGGCAGCCTTGGGATTTGAGCCAGCAGCATCATCATTGTGTACCTCTCAGCAGGGGCTGTACATGCCTGCAGTATGAGACCTCACAGCATTCCACAGCTCTGCTGTGCTGTGCTCTGTGACATCGCTTGGCACGGGTGTTCAGCTGTTAGGCCAGTCTGTAAGGCAAGTCTTTAGGCCAGTGCATTTGCATCAGATGTACCTCAAAGAATCCAAAAGAAAGTGCGGAATCAGAAATCTGACAAGAGGGACATAAGGATGTGGAGCAGGAAAGCTTTGCCTGAAGAGAGGGGGCCAAGTAGAAGAGAGCAAAGGAATGAAGTGAAGGATTAGGAAGGAGAAGGAGGGAAACCAGTACTGAAGTGGTAAAAAAGGAGGAAGTGGTAGAAGGTAACATCAGTTGGAGAATGATGGAAGACAATGAGGAGGCACTAAACAGAAACAGTATTTGTAGTTGTCAATTCTTATCAAGAACGACTTAAAGTAACACATTTACGGGTAGCAGAGGCATTCCCCCAAATGGGGCCTGTACATTAGCACAAAGATGTGAACAAGTGGTGAAACAGTTTGTGAGAGTATAAACACAAGTTGACATAGACCAGGGACAATATAAAACCAACAGAAACACATATATTTGTAGAAAACAGGTGACATACAAAGGTAACAATAACCTATGTGGGCAAGTTCCCCAAACTAAAGAGGGGTACTTTATAAACAAACAAAATGACATTACTAAGCATCGCTGGAGGGAGTGGTGGGGTCAGGCAGGGACGTTATTTCACCAAAATGCTAGGGGTAGCGGAAGTGACATCGCATAACCCTTGACCTCTGATGACATCCCAGGAACTGATGTAATTTGACCCCACCCCGAAGTGACATCACGGGAAGCAATGAACACAACTTTTTACCCCTTGACAAAACAGGAAGTGGCATCACATAGCATTGTTCCTAAATACACTATGAAAAATATGGTTACAATATCACTATAATGTGATATACATTTCAAGAAAGGATCACCATATGTATCGGCAGAAAAAAAATGCTATAACTGCAACTTGCGAAAAGCAAAGTACATAGTCTAAAATGCATGCTCATTCTACTCTAAATGCTTTTTGGAGTATTTTGTCTGCATTGAGAATTTGAGGTGTTTAAGAACAGACTAAATCAGTGACTCACCCTCAAGTGTGCCTGAAATAAACCGTTAATGACTCTAGCAATTATTGTATAGAATTCCAGAAAGAAAAATGATTTGCTATTCCTATTCTTTCTTATTTAGGGTCAATGCTACACTTGTGGAACCCCGTGTTTTTTTAAGAAGCCTGAACAAGAAATCCAGGCACTCTAGAAACAAAGAACCACATGGTATTGGCCACAGCCCAGGAGCTTCAATTTGTAAAAAGAAAAAAATACAAACACTTTTTTAAAATGTCTTCTTTTTGAGGTATCAAGGGAGACTACAGGGGTAGCAAGAGAAACCTCAGTGGTCGCAATTGCGACTCTTGGTGACCCCTAAATGACATCCCGGGGGTCAGGTGGGATGATGGGAAGAGGGCGGGGTATCTCCTTCTTTAGCAGGAGAAGTTAAAATTGAGCTTTGAAGAGATCCACAGGTGTGCTGGCTTTGAGTGGGATGGGCTGTGGGTTGCAGTGCAAGGTGAGGGGGAGAAAGAGCAGATGCTGAGGAGGCATGGGGTCCATGGGCCTGTGAGAATGAGTGCACAGGAGGAGCAAAGGGAACAAGATGGTGGCTAAACAGATATACAATCAGAGAGGTACTAAGGAGCAAGACCATTGATAGCATTGTAAACTAGGAGAAGGAACTTGAAAAGGATGTGGTTGTGCATGGAGAGTCAACCAGCACGTTGTCAGTGGGTATACGTGGGGGAGGATCTTGGTAGGTTGAAGAGAGTTCAGGTAGTAACATTGAGGATTTCAGGGAGGAAGGAGTAGAAAGGAAGGCCAAGGAGAAATAAGAAGGCTTGAATAGTAGTCACGTTTTCTGACCATGAGGGTGGAGATGAGAGTTTTCTTAGGGTGGTGAGTGAGAAATTGAAGCATTTTCAGGATGTTAAGAAGGTTAATAGGAGCAGCAGAAGCAGTAGTAATGATGAATTGTTGCCATTGGAAGTTGCTTTCAAAGAGGACCTCAAGGCTGTGTGCCTTGGGAGAGGGGGTGAGAAGGTCAGGCATAGGAAGCAAGAGAAGGAGCTAGGGGAGGAGAAGAGTATAATCATATAGGAGGATTGGAGCTGGTTGGAAGTAACATCAGGTGGAGGTTGGTGAAGAGTACTGAAAGGGAGGATATCCAGCTGATAGCTGATGAGAGAGCAGGGGGAGAAGAAGGAAACAAGGAAAGAAGAGAAAGAGTAAAAAGGAGATTGGAGGAGATGAACATGAGCTTGCATGGTATGAGCCAGTGGGACTGGGGTTGAAAGGGGGAGAAGGGGTGGTAGTATGAATATGTGGTTAAATGTTCAAGAAGTACGAGAGGTGAAGGAGAGAGAAAGGAAAGAGGAGAGAACAGGAGGTGCAAGAAAGATTATATTAGGCATTAGATAATTACTACTCATCAGGAAGGTAGACAAGAATGGGGTGCTGAGAACTATAGCCAGATACCTGAGTCAGAGAGGAGGAGACACCCAGCTTGTGAAAGCATATCTGTTGTGGCTAAGAGTGGTAGATTTGGGGACTGCCACCATGCCACCAAGCCCTCATCCTTCCAGGGCTCGGTCTGGTGGTGTTCCATGATCTCTACTGCAGTGATTATGTTCTGACATGCAGTGCACTTAGTGCCAGGAGACCTACGTGAGACAGGTCTCGCAAGGAGTTCAAGAAGAGAGATAGAGGACCTGAGTCCATGAAAAGAAGGGGTAAGAATGAAATATGTGACACTTTAACCCTGAGACAGTGAGTTCATGAGAGACCTACCGGATAAGTGGTTTTTCCCTTTATTGTGGATTGGGTATTGTAACCCCAGGGAATTTGTTGAATCCAGAAACTATATTGAAATCAGAGTCTTTTATTTTTAACATAAACATTTTAAGTATTGTTAGACCCAAGACGTAAATAACCCGTAAAAAAATGTTTTCTAACGCTGACTCACCCCCAGGCAAAATAAAACATGGGAAGCCTGCAATTAATTGCCCAAGAGTAGAATTCCATCAATAAAAACATTTGTTTCCCTTTCTTTACCGACTATATATTTGGCCATGGTACTGCACTGTTTGCAGGGATGGCTCATCTATAAAGGGTGAGGCAGCACCGACCCACACATTGGGCGGAGCTGCACCAGCCCAGGAGCACTCTAACATCTGCTTGTTGCAGCTGAGGGAGCGGTCCAGGACTGGCTTGATTTGTCAAAGGGAAACAATGTTTCCCTTTGACATTTGTGTTCCCCAGCTGTGCATGCACAATGGGCCATGCAAGGCAGGGCGTTTTGCTTCCCCAGATTTGCATGGCCCATTGGGGATGCTGACTGGGGAACTGCATGTTTCTATGTGTGAGGGGGAGCTCCTGTGCCTCCCTACACATACAAACAGAGATGGCACCACACGATCAGCACTCCAGCTCCTGCACACATGAGCAGGAACCAGAAAACACTCTATGCTTCCTGGTTTCTGTTCTTGTGCGTAGAAGCCAGAGGAATTTCTCAAGGCCATAGCAGAGTTGAATCCGGATCAGAGCTGCTTGCAGGCATGCTTTCTTATTTTTTAATAATGTATTAAATATAATGTGTGCTTGAATGAGTGAGCGTATGGTGTATGGACGGACATGTGAATGAGTGAATGCAGTGTGTGAATGTGTTGTGTGAATGTGTAGGTGTGTGTGTGTTCATGCTGGGCCGTGGAGCGTCTGGGTGGGGTTGTGCAACTACGCATTTTTTACTGGGCATCTATAACAAATGCCCAGTAGAAAATCATCATAATTTCTTTTATCCCCCAGCTGCTGATAAAAAAGGATCATGTGTTACTACTTGGCTGGACTGGCATTTTAGGGCAGTCAGTCTAGCCCTTTCTTACTGTGGCATGCCTTTTCTTCTGGGCATCTGTGATAAAGCAAGCTTGGTATGTGTTTTTACATGGCTAGACTGGCATTCTAGGACAGCCTCTCTAGCCCATTCTTACTGTGATATGAAGTTTCTTTTTTACTGGCATATATGATAAACCAAGCAGGATAAATATTACTTGGTTAGACTGGAATTGGAATTGGCTAGACTTGGCATTACTGCCAGCATGGAGATGCATGAGCACATGACATGTTAACGATAACAAACCTCTGGAGCTTGAAAAAACCCTAAAAAGCCACCAGATAACAATGCACAACTCTGAACCGACGCATATAAAAGCACACATCCTTGACTGGGTAGGAAGTGGAAACATTCTTCTTGATAATGTTATCACCACACCCTGTGTTCGGTCAGAGCATTTCTTTGCTTCATTTCAGTTGACACTTCCGTCCCCTTCATTAAAAATGCATGAACCTGTACGTAAAGTGCTGAATAGGAACCTGAAGGCTGTTACAGCACCTATTCTTTCAAAATGTCTAGAGACTATAATGACTAAAACCGACGATTCGGATAGCCCGGAAGCCCTTATCAGTACTTGTTAAAGGAAATTTTAAGTATGTCAGAGCAGGTGACTCCCTTGAAAACTAGGACAGTTTGAGATACTCCTAATCACCCCAAATTGTTTACCCCAGCTTTGGTGGAATTAAAAACCACAACATGGTAGACGGAATACGCCTGGTTGAGAGATAATACTCCTGAAAACTCGATAGCTTGTAAGCACAAGGAAAAGGAATATAAGGCGAAAATCCTGGAAGCTAAGTGTAATTTTTACAACAAACAAATTACCCAGGCTGGAAATCAAACTAAGGAATTTTTCAGACTCCTTAGGTCCTGGAAGAAACCCATGAGTACCAACCCCACCATTAAACCAACTAATGAAGACTGTAAAAGAGTTCAGAAAGCCTTTTCTGACAAACTGAAAATTGCCCCAAAAAAAATCTTGGAAGAATTAACCAGGAAAATTTCACATACCATAGTTGCTTCAGAAAGGTGTAGCAAAGATGTGAAGGGGGAAGGTACCATTAATTTAAAAACGGGTTCCCAACATTCAGAAGATAGAGATCAAAACCAGCAGAAATCCCACACCGGGTTTAGGTTTAAGGAGCATAATACGGTGGAAATCCACAATGTCCTGAAGACCATGCACCCCACAAGTTGTCCGGGTGTACTCCTTTCATCCAAGACAATATTAGAACACAGGGATATTTTTGCTCCATTCCTTTGTAGGTGCGTAAACTCCTTTTTTTGAACTGGTAGCATTCCACTCTCCATAAAAAATGTAGCAATCACGGCATTACTAAAAGAGGCAGGTGTAGATCCTAATGATGCGGCCAATCTCAGGTCAATCACCAACACACTCTTTTTCTTGAAACTAATTGATAAAGTAGCTACGCTACAACTACAGACCCACATCTGAAGAATGGGTATTCTACATAAGAAGCAATCAGGCTTCAGTAGTTTCCATGGCACTGAGAGTGCATTATTGGACCTACAGAAACACATGCTCTGTGGGCTGGAGTCGAGCAAGTTGGGGCTGCTGATGCTGTAAAATCTATTGGCAGCCTTCGACTTGCTAGACCATGGGATCCAACTGGATCGCATGGCCACCATTGGGGGTCTCTCGGTGAAGGCAATACACTGGCTTAAGTGCTTCCTCGAAGAACGCTGCTCACAAGTTCACTGGGGTGAAAATGCGTCAGCTGCTGAGATCACCAACTGCAGAGTGCCCCAGAGGGCATGCCTCTATCCCCTGCTTTTTAACATTTATATCATTCCGTTGTGTATGGATTTGGAGCGTCTGGGTCTTTTCTTCTGCAAATATGCAGACGACTTTCACCTGGCACTGGAGATCAGTGGGGACTATGAAAAAGACCCTCAGAAGCTGAACCTGGTCTATCAGTCCATAAAGGGCTGAATGTCCACAAATTGGTTATGCCTCAATGCCACCAAGACCAAGTTTATGCTATACGGCCCCCAGCAAGCCAGAGATAAGTTGAGTAATTCCTATGCCAGTTTCTCGATTGACGGCAGCCAGCTTTAAGTGGTGCATGAGGTGAAGACCTTGGGCACTTATCTAGAAACCAGTTTAGATAGTGGTGCGCATGTAGAAGCAATTGTGAAAGGTACCAACTACCATCTCAAAGTACTATGGCAAGTTGCCCCGCTGATTTCTGAGGAAAGACTATTGTAATGCCCTCCTGCCGAGAACTAACAATACAGACATCCAAAAATTGCAAAAGATCCCGAATGCGGCAGTGCGCATTGTCTATCAGATGAGCTGTACTGATCCTACATCTGCCGGAAGAAACTAGACTGGCTGCCGGTCACTGCAAGGATTCAGTTCAAGGTGTTGACCACCTGCCACAAATGTGTTTTTGGTGAAGCCCCAGCTTACCTCAAGAATAGGCTGAGCTTTTATCAACCTAAAAGAAACCTTCGATATGCAAAGGCATGTCTCTTAGAAGTAGACCGCGTTAAGAGAGTTTGCGGAAATGGTTGTGCCTTTCATGTGCAGGCGGCACAGGCCTGGAATGCTCTACCTTAACACCTCCGCAATGAGAATAACCACCTGGCCTTCAGAAAACAGTTGAAGACTATCCCGTTCGTATAGTAAGATAAGACAGTCACCCACCTTTATCCTTTCAGGGTGCCTGGATGCCCTCGGGGTTTGGCGCGTTAGAAGCGAGTTAACATAACATAACAGTGTGAAAATATTTATATACTGGCATATACTGTGAGCAAAGGCATCGTAAAAATGTGCTGGGAAATGTTCCTGTGCACTGTTGGTGACTTGCAGCAATTGCATGTTTGGATTGGAGTTACCGTACAAAAACAATTGCAAATTGCAAATTGCTTTTTACGCAGTCTTTCACAGTAACTGTGCTGTTTAATGCACCATTTTAACCCAATACAAAAAAGATATTCTCATGGGAAAAGACTCCCTTTCTGTATTTTGGGCTCTCTCTCTTCGCTTGATCAATCTGGCATATTTGTGTATTTGTGGGTCCAAGAAACTGCAATATCTGTAACGTCATGCATATCTCTGTCATACCACTAGATTATGTCCAAATTCGATGAGCATCAGTTGTCCTTTAAATCTTGGCAAGATTCGGCCACAAACCTGGCAGCAAAGGAATACTCATCCACATTGTGTCGACAAAACAATGCATGGGTGTTTCAATGTTTACAGTATGCGTGCAGATTCCCAGATGATTTAACACTGGTTCTCTATGCCGTGCTCGAAAGTTACAATACGGCGGCATGCTAGCACTCAACGTACATATTTTCATATATTCAGGCCAAACTACACTATTGAGATGTCACAGAGTTTTCTTCGAAGTGCAGAAGAGGGATGAAAAGAGGAATTCGAGCCCTCAGTGCTGCACAAATACCCCTTTCCCGTCACCTCCTCCTGTACCACCACCTCACAGACCCACAGATTATTTGATGTTTTACTTGGCCTCCCACAATGCCAATTAGAATAAATGACACGTTAAGAATGTTCGGCTAGGACTTAATACAAGGAATGAAGAGCTATGGAAACCACCTGGACATAAATTAGGAACAGGTTTATTGGTAATGCCAACAAGGTACGAGGAGTTAAAGTGCTGCTTAGACTGCAGAGTAATAATTAACAGTGGCAAAAAAAGCAGTTAATCCTCCACAATTTCAAGCTATTAAAGCAGTAGCCTGTGAAATATGGGTTCGGGACTGAACATGTTTTAAACCAATCGAAACCTGCAGGCAACTGCACTACAGATAAAATTGCATATTTCAGAGTTGTTAAAAGGTTTTATGATTTTCTAAAATGGAAAAATATTTCTGAAATCTATAAAACCGAATATTCCATTTCTTCTCAATATTATTTAGGCAAGGCATACTTAAGACATGGGGTGCTTTCTATCAACCTGATATTCACAAAGGATGCAGTTATAGTTCCATGCAGCAAATGTATTTGTGTGCAATGTGGGGGAACCCATTTCATTTCTGAAACCAAATGTGCTTTCCTGCATTGCCAAGCGAGTATATTTGCTTATGAGCATGCTCACCTGATGTGCTAAAAGCTTAAAATCGCAACTCCAAAAGAAAGGTATACATCTCCTTGCCGTAACGAATGAACTAGGCAAGCACACAAACCCTGCATTCACTAATATTAAAATGACATGCCTGAAAAACATACTTTGACGATCAACTGTAATTACAAAATGAAAGGAAATTCCTCGTCCTGGAAGTAATGAAAGAAGCATTTACAGCAGTAAACAACATTACAGCAGGGAGGTCGATTCACCCAAATGCCAGGGGTACTGGCAGTGACATAACACACCTAATGACATCACAGGGCTTGATGTCAAATGGCCTTAGACCAGGATGGCATCAGTTCCTTTTTAACTGTGGTGACATCAATGGGAGTGGCTTGCAGGTGTAAAAAAGTATATAAACGTAATTTTTAAAAAATACAAAATAGGTACTGAAGCAGACAAGAATATTTTGGATATCAACCAGATTTTAACAAGGGTGCTGCCTTCATTTGCCATGGATGGGGTCATGATATGACAAGGTTGGACCCAATAGACTCAACATAGGCTGAGACACTGCAATAGATATCCCATTTCAGCATTGTACGGCCAGTTACTTGCATATTATGCATGTCAGGTATTGTCATTGTATGATAAGTAGAGCCGCTAAATTGCGAGTTGATGCAATGTTACAGTATAAAAAAATCCTATAGATGCAAGTCAACAACAGTGCAAAGGAGCAGTAATGCTTTAATTCATGGTATTTTGTTATGCATATAGAACGTTCACCAAAGCACTATACATAGCACATATGTACATACAATTATCATGCCAACCAAAGTTGGTACTCATTTATCATCTTTGGGCTAATTAATGGCTGAGTTGACCTTGCTGGGATTTAAAACTGCAACCTGGAGATGGCAGTAACAAGCACTCAACCTGCTGAGCTATTTTACGGAAATGGACGAAAAGATTGCATCTAAAATGCTGAATGCACGCTTAGTGTGAATTCGGCATAGTAGATTAGATCTAAGCCCATAATACCGAACAGGGGAGCAGGGGCTGCAGGGGTTTCTCCCGCTCCCTCATTTCCATATTATGAACTGCGGGGGTCGCAGGGGTGTCCTGTCACGGTTTATTATGCGGTCACACTCAACCCAGGGAGTTCCTTTTTCCCCCAAGCAAGGAGGCACAGAATAAAGCACGGTTTATCAAGTTCACTTTGGTGTGGCCTCCCACCCGTCTCTCAAGCAACCCCAACGAATAACCTGTGTCACAAATGGACTAGGAACCAGGTTGATGTGTAGTAAGAATATATATTTATGAATTTATCTAATATTTGACACAATGCTAACATCAGCCCCCAATGCTATGGCAACACCCAAGATCACAACAATAACTTGGTTATATAAAACAACACAGGTGAAATTCTGAAACATGCAATAATAGTTTACACATTCCACAGATTTAATTTCAATTTAACCAATAGAAAATGTTCCCAATACCATACATAATCCACAAAAATGACTTAATTTGAAGCAATACTTTTCTCCCAGCAACCCCCACCATCCAGGCCTCAGTTTAATAGGACCCCCTTGATTGAAAGGCAAGATACCAGGAGGGAGGCCACAATGTAAAATTCGTTTTGCTGCTGATTGAAAAAAAAAACTATTTGGGAAAGGAATTTAATGGGAAACATCGTTTTGGGCTTATTATTTAAAGGGCAAAGTTGGGGAAAAAGGAATTTAAATGAAAATAATTTTTCAACACTTGGAAATAAAAGTCAGGACTTTATGGTCTGATGCCAGAGAAGAATGAAGACAAAGGAAAACATTTGTTTTGCACCACACATGCAGATGTGATACAATCCTTCGCAATTCTGGTTTAAAAGGAATGGGGAATTTCATTTTATGCCTTCCACACTGACTCCAAAGGTGGTGCTTTATGGATTACCTCATTTCGGGATGATGGACACTCCCCTCCCTTTCTATGAGCAAGTCAAGGATTTCAGAGACAGTCAACCAGGTCTTTATGGGCTATACCAGCTCTAACACACTGGGCATGAGCTATTTTTAGTTTCTAATTCTAACAACCCTCATCCTGTGATTTTCTATGTGGGAATTAATTGATTTACTGTAATCAAATGTGCTAAGTATCTACACAGTTTCCCCTTCCCCACACTTTAATGGAAAGTTTTAAGGCTAGCTTCTCCTAGCACAATGCATTTTCAACAAAGGGGTGATTTTCAAATGGGGAAATAAGTATGAGTAACATTTAATAAATTGTCCGAAGGGCCTACACGGTTTCACCCCCACCCTACCCACTAATGGAAAGGGATAACGGCAGGTGGCTCCCCACACAATTGATGGCTTTGGGATATCTACTTACATGGGAGGCTTTGGTCAGGGAAAACAGCAGGGCTCCTCTGAGGACAGCACAGTTCTGGTCAAGGGCTTTCAGTCAGGGATTTTCTCCTGCACCCAGACTCCTTATGCTCCTCTGGTTGGGTCCCAGCTAGCTTCTGTATGTCCCAGCCACTGTCTCCAATGCAAGGTATGAGGCCTCTCTGCAAGTTTATTCAGTTCTTGGCTTGCCTTAAGATTTGCTGTTGCCTGGCCTATCATCTGCGCCATTCTCCTTCGGATGCCTAACACATAGTCCCCCACTTGGTGGCAGGACCTAGAGGGGTGGCTTCCAAACCTTCTCATACTAAGGCTTGGGCCCCCCCTCATTGGATGTCCAAAGAGGAGCTCAAAGGGGCTGAAACCAACACCCTCTTTAGGCACCTCCCAGTGGACAAACAGCAGGCATGGTATGAGGAGACCCCATGTCCTCCTTTGAGGCTCTTCCAAAGCACCCAACATACCTTTGAGAGTCTAGTTAAAACTCTCAATCAGACCATTGGTCTGAGGATGGTAGGAGGTGGAGAATGTATAGGGTACACCACATTCCTCCACATAGCTTGCATGTAACTATACATGAGGTTGGTACCTCTGTCAGAGATCACCACTTTAGGAAATATAACTCTGGTAGAGATGCCCAGGAGAGCCATAACAACCACCTTGGCTGTTATGCTCCAAAGGGGTATAGCCTCGGGGTACCTGGTGGCATGATCTACCAGTATTACGATGAACCTGTGTCCAAATGATATTTGAGGTTCAACGGAGACCAACAACGTTGATGCACACCCTCTCAAATGGTGTGCCAACAATTGACAAAGTATACAGTGGGGCAACAACACTGCCTTCAGTCTTGCCAGACAAATGACAAGTGGGACAGGTCTTGCAGTGAAGTTTAACTTCTTCTCCCATTCTGGGTCAATAAAAGTGGGCTGAGAACCTTTGCTTGGTCTTCTTTTTCCCAAGATGACCAGCTAAGGGTAACTCATGTGCCAAATGAAAAAAGAAGGGCATGTATACAACCAACCTCCTCACTGCACCAGGTTCAAGCTAAGTGGACTCACTGTAAAGGAGCTCACCCTCCCAACACATCTTAAATTACCTAGGCACTTCACCTTGTACCTGGGCCTGTTTTCCTAGACCCTCTAGCGAGTGGCACTCTCTTTTACCCTTGTATAAATGCACCCTAGAGGGACCGCCTCAGCCAACAAGCACTCGTGGTTTGGGTGATCCTCTGGGATGAGTACCTCTCCCTGAGGAGGGTTCTATGTCTCTTCTCCCTCAAGAGTTGAGTCAAGGGTCAGCAACGGGCCTAGTGCCTCAAGAGCTGGGACCACAGTGTGTGCTGATGAAACAGCTTGAGGAGAAGGAGCCCCCTTCAGAGAAGTTGTCTTCTTACTCTTCCTCTTAGCCTTTTGTTTCCCCTTTGGCTTTGATAACTGATTTTCAGTCAGACCCTGTTTGACCTGTGACCTAATGACTGCAGCAGCAGTCAGGGGTAATCCATCAGAAATTAATCCCATCTCTACCAAGTCATTCCCCAACTAAAGGTTGGCAGGTACATTGTCCTGATCCAGGGCAGGTAGCTTTGCTGTCTTGTCATCAATCTGAATGGTGACTAGAGCAACGGGACAATGTTTGGGAGGCCCACCAACTAACCTGGTGGGTCTCCGAGGAGCACCTACATAGTCCTCTGGCCTGAGCAGGGTCCTATACACCACTGTCATGCTAGCCCCAGTGCCTCTCAAACCAGTGGAAGGCAGGTCATGTATGAGGACACTTATCAAAAATCTTCTAATATTCTGTGGGATAGTAGCCAGTACTTCTGAGTACTGGGCCAAGGTTCCAAGGGACACTAAGGAATTCTCTACAGGAGCACCAAAGGTATTCCTGGAGAGGAAGACAGTTACCTCCACCTCAGGCCTAGAGCAAGGGTAGGTCAGGCCGACAGTCAGGATACACAGTGCCTTACTATTACACTTTGGGTCACCCTTTCTATGATCCAAGACTGCACAGTCTCAACAGGTGCCAGGAATGTTGGACACTAAATTGGATCCACTGGGATCCTGCTTTGCAGCAGGAACACCACTACTCTTACTCCCACGCTATGAGACTAATCCCCACAAGATCTTTGGACCTTAGAGGGAGAATGTTTAGGTTTATTTGGATGTGGCTGCTTCTTGGATTCCTCAGCCTTCTGAGGGGCCTATTTGTATTTGTCCTTTCCTTCCCACTGGGATCCTTAGGGGAAACCCTGTGGGAGACCCACTTATTAGCCAACTTAGCCAACATAAAGGGGTCAAAGATATTCTGGTCAGCAATGTACTGACACAGCTCTGGTGAACACGCCTCAGAAAAAAGTTGCCACAACAGGAGGTGAGACAATTCAACAAAACACTTGACTTTGTAACCATCAACCCATCTCATCATATCCATATGTGCAGCACTCACCCAATCAACCCAAGGCATATTCTCTCGCTTCTTAAAATCCCTGAACCTCTTAAGTTAATGGACAGTTGTCTTGCCAAACCTGGCAACCAAAGCAGCTTTCATGCACTCATATTGGCTTCTTTCTTCCACACTCAGTTTCAGAATACAGTCATAACCTGTCTGAGGTACTCTAATTAACAAACACTTAGCCCAATCTCTATGGTCAACATCATGGATACCGCAAGCCATTTCAAATGCTTCTATCCATAGGAGGATATCAGAACCCTCCACACACACCAACCAAATATTTCATATAATTTGTTGCTGGAGACATGACACTCTGAACTGGTTTAGCTAAAGTCTTCACCTTAGCTTTCTCCAGCTGGATTCACTGACATTCAGTGGCTCTGTCTTTGAGTTCAAGATATCTTTCTTTGAGTATTACTTGTTGTGCCAAATCTTCCTTCTTCAACTCATCTTCAGTCTCTAACATTTCGTATTCAAAGGCTAACCTTAATAACTCGAGTTCCAGGACACTTCCCTAAGAAACAATGCTGGGTTTTGGAATATAAGTGACAGGAGTGGTAGCAATCCAAGTGGCAACATCAGTGACTTCACCATTTTCATTATGGGTGTCACTTTCAGCCAGGAGATCCACAAGGGCAGCTATAAGCTCTGCCCTAGAATAATCTTCAAAATCTATTTCTCTCACTTCACAAGCACTCTTGAGAGCCTCTACGATTATCCTGTCAATTTACCATTTGCAATAGTTTACATTGTTAGTAGTGAGTTATCAGTATACACTGTTAAAAACTCTAGATCAGTGAAGAAGTGTGGACATTTTGTAGTAGCTAGGTCAAATGCTGGGGGCCTCATCACGAGTTGGGCGGTATCCCGGTTGTATTACTGCTGCGATACCGCCTGGGCTAATAGTGTTACCGCCACCGCTATTAGCTATTAGCGCCGGATCAAGGTTTGAGCAGTAATAAGTATTCCCCATTGGGACCCAATGGAGAATTTTTGGTGCAATTAGCGTGCACTAATAGCACTGCACTAATTGCATCTGGAAATGGTCATTAAATTGGCGCATTTACCCCCAGTTTAAAGCTGGGGGTAAATGCTGCCAGACTCATGACTGGGTGGATCCTTAAATGCGGCGGTAACAGCGTTACCGACGCATTTAAGGGCTACCACCCAACTCCCGATGAGGCCCTGAGTCTTAAAACCAGTGATCCCATCAGTGTAAAGACTGGAGCGGGGGTATCTGTACTTCTGCCCTCTGTATGGTAGGGTAAAGGCACAGAACACCCCAGCCAATGCTCTCAATTTAGTAGCAATGAATGAGCAACCAGGCTTAAGCTTTCCGGAGGTGATGCAGGCTGGTTCTTAAGTACAGTGAATCCCCAAAGCCCCACAAAGGAATGTCCACACACTAGGTTAGATAATAATACAGCTTCTTTATATAAAATAAGACTCAGTAATTACTCAGCTTGTGTTAGCGGCGGTGTAGTTATGGTTAATTTGCTCAACCTGTAGGTTCAGCACTTTTTGGGTTGCTTATAACTTTGACCCCTCTGGACGAATCCTCACCAAACTTTGCAAAATAAGCATATGGCCCACTCAAATTGCTTCTGAAAAGTTTGGTTAGGTTTCGTCCAGGGAGGGTACAGTTATATGGGGGGGTCCCAAAATGTGAGGTTTTCCTAATAGACAAAATGGGAAAAATATTTAGCTCACACCTATAGCCCAAACCGCTGGACAGATTTTCATCATATTTGTGGCAGGGGTGATGGCTTGGTCGCGAACGCGTGCTTTTGTAAATATGGTGTAAATCCATCCAGTATTGTTCAACCGTAATCATATAGTGCCTCCTTATTATGAATATTGGACTAAGCCCATTCGCATTACACAGGAAAACCGCGTTGCACAGTTCCGATTTTTGGGTTAACTTCGCCGCCATTTTAAGACTCATCCACCATTTTGATTTCAACTCATGTTCCATGTTCTAAAATGGTGGACTGTGTTTTCGTCTTACAGTCGAGCTGAACAACCTTTGAGTTCTGTTAATATTTTGTCCGCCAAGAGCCGACTGTTCAAAGAGACCTTGCCCTTCATATGAACTGTCATTCAAGTGTTGTCTGCGCTCACAAGCCTCATCCTTGTATGAACATCGGAACAATGAAGAGTAAACGTCAATCGTATGCCTTGGTAGACCTACATTGTAGTGACTCTTGAAACAAGGTTTACTGCAGATCTGAGAACTTATAGCACCATTGTATTTTCATGGAAATATAAACCTGTGTAATCCTTTGTATAATATTGTAACATCTGTCATGTGAACTAGGCACAAACTCTAGCCCGTGAAACATTAACTTGAAAAGAAGCTGGACAATATTGTAGAAATTGTATAAATAGGCTTGTGTTTAGATGTCCAGCACTCTCTCTCCTCACTGTGTCGGTTGGTAAACACTGCTAGGTATTGGGAGCCAGATATCTATCTGTTTTGCTTTGTAAACTGTACAGTATTAAAAGATACTTGTATCTTTTCGGCCCGTGATTGGTGTATTTCTTTCGTGGTACTCAGCCTCGATATTTCTTTGTTCTTTCAGATGGCGCCTGAATAGGGACCCTCAAGATTGATGCCACCTCGTTGAAGAGAAGACCCGGCTATCGGACCGGGATCGGACGGTGAGAAAAAGGGGGCCCCTTTTGTATGAGACGCGATACCTCGACAGTACTGCACAATCCGATCCCTGAACGGTGAGGACGCGGTCCAAGACGGCATCTTGACGAGGATCCACATATCAAGGCTGGCAGTTTTGCCGAAATCACCAACCACAAGGGTCCTTTGTTCTTTGTAATCCGATTGGATCTCCTTAGTCCTTTGAAATCAGGTGAGTCGTGCCCCAATGTCTAAGTATCCTGATATTTGGTTGCAGTTTTGTACTCGCGAGCACAAACGACTCCAGGTAACACCAGTAATCTGACATGCCTGGGAAATTGTCTGCCTGTTTCAGGGGATAATTCCGTAGAGACAGAAAATCTTTGGAATTTGCCCGACCGGCACCACCGGAGGGGTCGCCGGCATGTACTATGCACTGTAAGTACGGCATTGGTAGTATAGTATTCAACGATATTTGGCACAGACAAACTAGACATGCTTCCAAATTTCAGTGGCTAGTCAATGGTAGTTTTGAGATTGCCCAAATAGAGCATTTAGAGTCCATATTGTTAAAGAAAAAAGCTAGACCTGCAGCATTTGATGTAATTCATAATTGGAAAAAAGAAGCTTTGCAGCAGCTTAAGAGAAAAGAAAAGCATGCACGTCGTCATATGTCAAATTTAGAAAAAGCATTATTGTATGATCAACAAAAACAGAGTCTGTTAGAAACATGTATAGGGCTTTTCAACTTGGTGTACAGAAAATATATCCATCTAAAGATTTTCATGTCTCAGATGAACTAATTGATAAACTCTTAAATGAACGTAGGTCTGGTGCCACTGCACCACCTCCTTATGTACCTATTCCGGCTGTCTTACCTCTTCCCGCTGTTGCACCTCTTCCCGTAGCAATTCCTGTTCTTCCTGTTGCTCCTCCAACATCAGTTGTCGCTCCTCTTCCTATTGTTGTTTCTCCTTCTGTATCTCCACCTTTACCGACTATTACTGTTCCAGTAATTCCATCTTTGTTGCCAGCGGTAGTGTCTTCACTACCTGTTGTACAGGATTTGTCTACTCTCTCTTTCCCAAGCGGTTCTGCTCCGCTTGTAGCTGAGGAAGGGGCGAGTGTTGAATCAAGAGAAGTGACTCAGAGTACAGTTTCTAAAGATAAGAAAAGAGATTTGAATGCATGGGCTAAGCAATGTATAGAGAAAGGTGAAAAATCAACTGTTTTAGCTACACATCTTGATCTAGAAAGTATTCCCGAACAGAATGTCTTTATTGAGGGGATGGGAATACATTTGGCTGTAATGTGGAATTAATTGACAGACATGGATGTCCCACAAGGGTTGAGGGATTTGAATGTTTTAGCCTATTCAAGGGTACTGCAGAGAAAGTAAATGAGCATGTCGAGAGGGTTTTCGGGTTAAGTAGGGAGTTAGAATGGTTACAGACTGATGAAACAGATGGTGATAGATTGAACGCTTTGTATGTGAGAAACAGTTCCTTCCTCCTTGTAAGTCAACAAGTGACGAGACGCAAATTTGCACAAGGGATGCGCTTAGATGGATTTCAGATGGGTCGATATCTCCCATAAAAGTATATGATACATTTAGTCAGTATACTCCAGAAATGCAAAAGAAAGTGTTACAGGTAATGGTAGAATACCTGCAGGATGAATCTATAAAGAAAAAGATTTGTTGTCCCGTGGAATTGATGATTATCTATAAGAGAACCTTTGAGCCCGATACTGCTTTGACCACTTTAGCACTCGATCTGGCTTTATTACTTAACACATGTTCGGAGTTGCCTACTTCTCAGTTGCCTATGAGAGAGAAGTTCCTCTGACATTTGTTCCTAAAGTTGAGATTCCAGCTAATGCTGCAGCAGGTACAGCAGCCACTACTATTGAAGCTCACTATGTATCACAATTTGCTCATGTCCCGTTCTCCAGACAGGAAGTGAATACTATTAGGCAGTCGATTCCAGACATCAGGAAAAATCCAACAGGGTTTTACAAAGAAATAGAATCTGTCTTGCTTTCATCAGTTTTCACTCTGGGTGATATAGACTTGTTGTTTCCTGTGATCTTACCTGCTGATTTATGGAAACAGATTAGGACTGTAGACGATCAAGCAGGGCTGGGTGACACATGGGTTAACTTGGTGAGGATAGACAGAGAAAGGAAAGCTGGTGAGAGACCACCGCAGTGATACTGACTTTGCCAGACAGAATAGTAGCAAAATTAAAAACTCTGGTTCCAGAGAAAAGGATTGTTTGGAACAAACTCACTGCTTGTACCCAAGGGAAATCTGAAGGTGCTACTGAATTTTTTAATCAGTTCGAACAAGTATTTTCAGATTTTAGCGGACAGGATTTAAGCACCGAATAAGGGAAAAGATTGTTTGTGGATTCATTTGTGCGTGGATTGTTGCCTGATATCCAGTCACAAATTATGACTTCCGAAAGTGCTTGGAAAGCTAAATTCGCCGTCCGAAATATTGCATGTGGCTCAGTATTACGAAAATAGAGTCAATAATGAAAAAGAGAGTGTTGAAAAGAAAAAGGGAGACCTGAAAACCAAAGTATTATTGCAACAGATAGTTAGAGGACCTAGAGGTGGGAGTACACAGTTTCAAGGTCAATTTGTTCCACAAAGTAATGCGCAGTTGGGTCCTGTACACGTGAACCAATGTGCTTATTGTAGACAAGAGGGTCATTGGCGAGCACAATGCCCGATTCTTCAGCAGAGGTCGAATAACACATATGGTGTCATGGGTAGATGATCCAGAGGACACCCTGGGGCAGGGGGTCCTGGTAGAAGCCAGTTCACTCAAAACCCACAGTCATTCTCGCAAGATAATCAGCAACCTAGTATAGACAGCAGAAATACTTTTGACAATCCTTCAACTGCCTATCTTTCTGAAGATCTTGTCTTCGATTATATATTGTTTTGTTAGGACAGCCTGAAGCAGGGTCTGGAACCAACGCCTATTCCCATCAATCAGAAAGGGCCCTAAATTGAGATGAAGGTGGAGAATAGGAAGCATCTATTTTTGATAAATACAGGAGCACAGAAGTGTTCCATTGATCATTCACGGGTTCCAGAGATCCCACTGTCAGGGCAGAATAACGTTTCTGTAGGGTTTTCTGGCATGCCAGTGGTTAGTCCGGTCTCTCTGCCGGTACCGATTTCACTGGAGCCATTCACGGATCACTGTCTGTTTCTTCTAACAAAGAAATGTGCAGAGAATTTGTTGGGGTTGAATCTGTTGAAGGAATTAAATGCGGTAATTCATTGTTCTTCAGATGGAGTACGTTTGACGATTTCACCCCAGTAATCTTCTGTCTCACAGTTTTTGACTAGACCTTTGCCGCCTGAATTTAGTGAAGTTCTGGCATGTTTATGGGCGGTTGACGGCAATGATGTCTGCATTTTGCAAATTGAGCCTGTTAAAATTGTATTGAAACCAGGAGATAAGTTGCCACGTATTCCACCATATCAGATTTCCATTGATGGTGAGCAAGCTCTGAAGAGCATAGTTTCTGATTTTGTTCATCGTGGAGTAATTGAGGAAATTGCAGGATGTTTGTGCAATAGCCCGATTTTGCTGGTATACAAGAAAGGGGATATTGCAATTCCTTTTTGTTTCATTATCGATTTGCGCACTATTAATAAGATTGTTGCTCCACAATTTCCAATTGTGCCTGATGTAACTAGGATATTAACAATGATCCCAGCTTCTGCTACTCATTTTATTATAGTGGATCTTAAGAATGCCTTCTTTAGCATTCCCATAAACGTGGATAGTAGATATTTGTTCGCGTTCACCCTAGGGTCACGCTCGTTCACATTCACCTGTGCAACACAAGGGTACACAGAGAGTCCGAGCATTTATAGTAGGGCTTTGAAAGAGCAGCTCGATACACTGGTATCACCAGCCTAGGAGCAGGAGCTCCGTACTTCGTGTGAGCTGCCAGAGCAGCTCGCCAACAGGCTCTGTCCCTGCATCAGCCTCGGGTGGGAGACCTCCATCGTGAGCACTCTGCCCAACTTCCCGGATCATCTGATCCTCTTCTCAGCACAATTACAATTCATAACCATCGAATTGTACCATCCGCGCTGCAAGCATATTTTTCATGCTTCCATTATAAGCACAAACTCAGCTGCATCTGAATACAGCAAACCGCATGGTTTACCCCCTCCAAGATGGCCGCCCCCTTCCTTTTCGCACCTCGGCCAGCATCAACAACGTGCCTTTGACCTAGGATTGGTCAGGCACACCTCCTTATCCAAACCCAGCTGAACTCTAGGCGTGAGCCGGCAGTAGAGCAAGGCAGGAGACTAAGGCTCCTCCTGACAGAGCTGACTGAGCGCCAGGTCACGTCCTTATGCCTAAACTGCTGCAACTTTCACATCTCCAGTGCCTTCCTGCTCTCTCTGCCTGAGGCGCTTGGCTACCGTCAATGCAAGGTAACCCCACCACCCTTCATCACCATAATGTTAGTTATTGAGCCTCATTACGATCCAGGCGGTCCAGAAATAACGGTGGTGGTAAACCCGCCGCCACCGTTGTTTCCGGACCGCCTGAGTCCGACCCCTGCAGGCGGGAGGTGATGTTCCCGCCAGGTCTGACCTGGCGGGTTTAACACCTCCCGCATGCAGGCGGACGAGGAAACACCGGCAGCATTACGAGATGCTGCCGGTGTTTCCATGATCCCCATTTCCATCGAGTCCCATAGGACTCAATGGGAATGGGGATTTACACCATTCCGCCTCTGTGATTCCCGGAAAACCGGGGTTGTAATGCCCCGGTAATTCCGGGAATCACAGAGGAGGAATGGTAATACGAGTCCGGCGTTAATCAGGCGGTTTTACCGCCTCGGTTAACGCCGGACTCGTAATGAGGCCCATTGACTTTGTTCTGCAGACCTTGTTCACCGTCTTCATTGATGCCTTCAGCCTGTTACTAACACTTCATCCGTAGCAGACAACGCCTAAGGTTTTACTGTACTCGCCCAGCCCAACATAACACTACTCATTCTGGTAATGCTTTTTGCTCGTTCCCCTGATGCACTAGCCTACAAGTCTGTTATGCGCTATGTCTAATTAGCCCCATTACATTCCGCACTGACCAAACGTGCTACGCACCTTAACTTGAATTGTGCCCTGTGTTTGCAGCATCACTCTCTGCCTGATATGCCTACAACTGCTGCAAGCCCTCGTGCTTTTGCACTGCCTAATTTGTTGCGCCCCTTTATCTGAATTGTGCCTGTGTTCACTGCATTGCTCTTTTGCTGCAAGCCCTCTTGCTTTTGTACTGCCTAATTTGTTGCACCCCTTTATCTGAATTGGGCCTGTGTTCGCTGCATTGCTCTTTGCAGCAACCCCTCGTGTTTTTGCACTGCTCAACTTCCTGTGCCCGTCCATTTGAATTGTGCCCTCTCTGCCTGATATGCCCACAACCGTTGCAAGCCTTTGTATCCGCACTGCCTTATACTCCTGTTTCGGATGTGCCCCTACTGCCCAGTCTGTCGCACCGATATAACTGAATCCCAGTTTCTGCCTTGCTGAGCCCATCTCTACAAGTAATCTAACCTGTGAGCTTGCATTGCCTAGCCCAGCAGCTCTTGCAACTTCAGCTAGCGACTACTACACAGCCCCGGAGCCCACTACCGCCCTAACTCTAGTAACATGTTACCACGTCTGACCGCCCTAAGGCCTCTGCTCTCCCTACTGCGAGTACCACTTTTAGTGTGGGTATCCATCTGGACACTTTACCTTTCACCCACTAACTTAGCTGTACTTAGCACCGTGCACACTACACCCATGGCCTCCACCTACAGACTTTCCGACACCCATTCAAGTACTGTACTTCAGAACCCCAACATCTACCTTAATGCTCCTGCCCTATGACTTGACCATTTTGCTAAAAAACCCACACCTAACCAACCTTGCTCCACCGCCCTAAGAAACAAACAACTAGGCTCTAGACTTATGGGCAAGAAGGGTCACCCTTAGTACTCAAGCCTACACTTGAAAACCCAGATGACTAGCTCGCACCCCCAATCGTCCACTTCACCTACGCCCCAATGCCTTCAGACCAACCTTGCTTCATCAAGCAACGTCGGCTTAATCAAGGCCACCCTGATCAACGCAAAAGGGTCTTAGCTGCTCATGCACTGGGCGTTGCGGATCTTATCAAGACACAGGAGCTTAACCTTATTGCCATCTCTGAGACCTGGCTACATTCTGCATCAGCCCCTGCACTCTCACTGGCTATCCCCACAGATTACTCCATCATCAGATGCAACCGCACTTCTAGAGGCGGAGGAATTGCATTTATCTATAGAAACTCACTTGGACTCAGAACCATTCCGAGCATCAATGTGGCATCCGCAGAGTTACTCTCTGTCAAACTCCAACTGTCAGACAACCAAACTGTCGCCATCCACCTAATATACATACGCCCTGGTCCTCCTACAACCTTTGTAGATGACATCTCTGCTTTAGTACTTGATAAAGCGAAATTTAACTCTCAAACCATCATCCTTGGTGACTTCAATCTAGGCTACCAGGACCCTAATGATCCCGTGGCCCTCGACCTCGCCAATACCCTAACAGATCTAGGATTCTCACACCATATACAGGAACCCACCCACCAAAGGGCGGTCCCTTGACTGGCTCTGTGACACCAATTGCAATATCCACGTACTCTCGAACGCTCCTTGCATCTGGTCTGATCACCACATCATTACCTTCAGTATTGAAGTGGCCTCTCTACCCACGCCTCCTGTCTCACCAGCCACCTTCACTAGAAATAAAAAGAATATAACCATGGAAAAATTACTTCCCCTCATCATTCCTTCCCTCAATAATGTTCCTGACACCTGCTCGGACCCCTCTATCTTAGCTGACATCTACAACCAGTCAGTGCTCGCAGCCATCAACTCCATTGCCCGCTCAAACTTAGGAGACCTAAACAACACGCTCACCTCAACTCATGGTTCACTCCCCAGCTCAGAGTGCTACTTAAAGAGAAACATGTCACCGCCATGGTTACAATGGCTCAATATGTTTGTATTGCAGAGTCACGCTGGAAAAGCCACCCATCTGACACCCATAAGGACTGCCTCCTATTAGCTACCCTCAACTATAAAGTAGCCTTATTCCAGGCTAAAAAAGGCTCCTACAACAACTGTATTGCGTCAGCCCAATCAAATACCAAGGAAATATTCAAAATACTTAAGGAACTGGAGACACCTGCAGCTCCCCCTGACTCGTGTACCAAAGACAGTACTTGGTGTTCGAATATTCAATCAGCACTCCTGGGTAAAATTGCCACCTTACAAACTAAAATTAGAGACAAACAAAAATCCCTACAGTCTGATCAACCACTGACCACACCCATACCTAATACCCACCAAGCCAATCCCTCTCATAAACCATTCTCTTTCTCCCCTCTCACCACCCTTGAAGTAGAAGGAATCATAAATAACCTCAAACCGTCCAATTGCCAAGGTGACCCCTGCCCGACACCTATCATCAAGGAAGCATCTCACGACCTAGCCCCTTTCATCACAGCATTCATAAATGCCTCCTTCAAGACGAGTATAGTCTCGGACAGCCTCAAAGATGCGTGGGTAATCCCACTTCTCAAAAAACCTTCCCTTGACCCCAACATTCCAACTAACTTTAGACCTATCACTACGGTCCCGTTCCTGCTCAAGATCTGGGATCATGCAGCTTACTTGCAGATTCAAGACTACCTCGAATCCAATAATCTTCTGGGGTTAAGACAATCAGGTTTCTGTCCCAAACACGGCACTGAAACAGCCTTGATTGATTTGAAAACTCAGATGGAGACACTAAAGGACAATGGGAAGTTAGCAATGCTCCTTCTCCTCGACCTCTCTGCGGCATTTGATTTGGTCAACCACCAAATACTCTGCCAACATCTTAAATCCGCTGCCCACTTCTCTGATTCTGCCAATGCCTGGATCCATTCATTCCTGAGCAACAGATTCATGAGGGTATTTTCACCCACAGCATCAGCAGACCCCTCCCCCATTCACTGCGGTGTCCCTGAAGGCTCTTGTGTGTCCCCTATGCTGTATAACGTATTCAACAAGCCCCTATTCGATGTGCTTGACTATCTGGGTGTCTCCTACACCAACTATGCGGACGACACCCAGATACTCATACCCATCACTGGTGATTGCTCAGCCGACACTAAAGCCTAAAATGATGTCTACTTGGTCATTCAGGCCTGGAAGGCACATCACAAACTTTGCCTTAATGACAAAAAGACCAAGCTCCTACAACTAGGATCAAGTCATCGTCTTAACAAATTAGATCAAACCTACAAGTCCTTCATCATCGACGGCAACAATATCAAGGTCTCTAAAGGCACTAAAACATTAGGCGTCTATCTGGACTCCACGCTCTCTCTGAACAAACAAACAAATGCAGTAAGGTCGGCATCAAGCCTATACTTGCAAACTTATCACCGCCTGCAGACCCTTTCTAAACTCTACCAACTGCATCACCCTCGCCAGAACACTCATTATGGCCGAAATTGACTACTGTAGTGCTCTCTATTTAGGGACTAGTCACTCCAATCTCAATAAATTGCAAACTGTACAGAATAATGCCATAAGGGCAGCAGAGACAATCCCATATGTCCCATATGTCCTCTGTCAGATCTGACCTATGATGGCTCCCGGTAAAGAATTGCCCTGAAAAACTCTGGCCTTGACTCACAAATGCCTGAACAAACATGCTCCACCCTACCTTTCTGCTCGCCTTACACTTCACACCTCCTCTCGACCTACTAGAGCAGCCCAAACTCACAGCCTAACCCTGCCTAGATTCAAACTCCAATAAGCGGGTGGTGTGAGCTTCCCTGTTCTAGCCTGAAAACTTTGGAACACTATTCCCACTCCCATCAGAACTGATCCATCGTTCCAAACTTTCAAGAACAACGCCAAATCATGGCTGTTCTCCCACGACTTATGAGGCCCTTCACCCTGTCCTGCCTCCACGCGATATAGGTTGTATGTATATACACTCTATAATGTACCCGTATTACAATCTGTAAATGGTAGTCCTATGTACTTTATGTATATTCATGTAAATGTATTAAGTATGTACTGTTTATTGTAACCTGTTCTCAAGAGTATGCGCCCGGTTGCCCCTGGGCCTGGCTTGCGCTTTACAAATAAACTAAACTTCAAACTTCAAACTTGAGCTCCCTTCCACTTGTACATTGTTGCAGTACGTTGAGGACCTTCTCTTAGTTGCAGACTCAGAAAGTGCTTGGCACTGTGTTGTTGCTAATTCATCTAGCAGAGCATGGGCATAAAGCTTAATTAAAAAAGTTTCAGTATTGTCAACAGGAGGTCGCCTATCTAGGCTATCTCCTGTTAAAAGAGGGAAGAAGATTGACACCTGAAAGGATAAAAAGCATCTCTAGCATGTCAGTCCCAAATACACAGAAAGAGGTCAGAGCCTTGATAGGAATGGCTTCTTACTGTAGACAGTGGATCCCTAACTTTTCACTAGTGATAAAACCAATGTTGGCATTGACAAAGAAGGGCATTTCTTTGCCATTACCGTGGAACTTGGAACACCAGAAAGCTTTTGATCTGCTCAAGACTGCACTGCGTTCAGCACCAGTTTTGGGCACACAAAATTATGACAAGGCCTTTGTGTTGTATGTGCATGAATGTGAGGGATGTGCTTTAGCTGTGTTAACGCAGTAACATGGGGGAAGAATAGACAGTGCGGTTATTTTTCCTCCACACTTGATCCTGTTGCATGCAATTTGCTGAGATGTTTGAGAGCTGTTGCTGCTGCTCCTGCGTCCATAAAACAAAGTGAGGGTATGGTTTTAGGTCACTCTTTAACTGTGATGGTACCCCACTCCGTAGACGTTCTATTAAACAGAACGCAAACGCAACACCTTACTTCCGCACGATTAACAAGATACAAACTGATCCTATTTGCACCACATATTCAAATAAAGAGGTGTTGCATATTGAATCCGGCTGAATTATTGCCTCTTCCGCAAGAAATTGCTTGCAGTGACGAAATGTCACATGACTGCCTCTATACTACAAAGCAAGAAACCAAAGGCAGGATTGATTTAAATGGTACACATTTGGTCCCCCGTCTGTGCCCTTTGAGGTGATTCATTTGTACTTCATCGAAATGGAACGCTGCTATAACTGCAAGTATGTTTTGGTAGTCATTTGTGCCTTTAGCAAGTGGGTTGAAGCCTTCCCTGTGAAAGATGCCACAGCAATGACAACGGCGAAAACCATGCTTAAGGAATAGTTTCCTAGGTTTGGTTTGCCGAGAGTCATCTGGTCAGATAATGGTCCACCTTTTATTGCTAATTGTTATCCTGCAAGTATGCGAGGGATTGAAGATGGCTAAATGGTTCCCTTCGGCTAGACACAGTCAGAATGCCGGACTTGTAGAACGCCATAATAGTATCCTGAAGAACAAGCTAGCAAAAGTTTGTGCTAGCAGTAACTTGAAATGGCCAGATGCCTTACCAGTAGTTTTACTGTCCATGCGGGCGACCCCACAGACTAGAACTGGACTCTCCCCATACGAAATCATAATGGGGAGACCAGCTAACATTTGGAATTTGCCTAAACCCAAGAAACTGAAAGATGTGAAGCATTTGCTTCTTGCTGAATACTGTGACCAGTTAACCCAAAACTTGTATTTGATTTATCAACAGGTGCAAGATGCCCTCCTAGTTAAATACGAGGGGCCAGGTCATCGACTTCGACCTGAAAACTGGGTGCTCACAAACGTCTTCGAAAAAGCATCCAGCCTCGCACCACGTTCGAGAGGACCATTCCAGATTTTGTTGGCCACACAGACTGCTGTACAAGTAGCTGGCAGGAGACACTGGATACACGCAACACATGTCAAGAAAATACCTTTTCTTTTGCCACTCGATGAAGAAGAAAAGAAGGAAACTGTTTGCTCTGCTTCTGGTGATCAACCTGTCTTAAACACCATCAAGGGTGTTCCGGAGATTCTTCCTGAGTCCGTGGGGCCTCGGGAGACTACTGCTTTGTCTTTGAATTCTTCTTCTGATCTTTCTGCACCCTTGAGTAATCTTGCCTCTGTTTCACCACTTCCATCAGGAAGCAACAACACTTTGTTCGCAGATCATGCCGTGCCTGGAGTCTTGAGGTACAATCTGCATCCACGGCACTAGACTTACAGTGCTGTGCCCACAGGAAATGACTGTCGAGCTAGTCCCTTGCCACTCTCTCACTGAAACATAAGCAAGTGACTGGGACGAGCAAAGCTATCTTCAATCAAGATAAATCACATCGTCAGTAGACCACCAACAAACGAATTTAAGGAGTCTGTCGCAGGAACTATTTGAAACGTACTTTTGAGGTACAATGCCTGTCACTAACTCTACTCATATGAAGCAACTTATCCATCGTGTGGCTAACAAAGACATTGGACATAAAAATTCAGTGTCCTTGAGGACTTACTGTTTTCTTGTAATAATGTTAACTGGTCTAACAGTTATGATCAGTCTTGGGTTTTGGTATATTGAAGGGGTGCGTCCAATCGAAACTTTGATACCCACTGAAAATGTTCCCACTATGTCTTCTCCTTTCGTGCATCTGCACACTCTATCTCCTAATCTCCTAGGGATTCCCAACACAGACAGAGTTACCACAATAATACACTTTTCTTAATCAAGAATGCGACCCAAGCAATTTTGAATAGAACTAATTGCTGGATATGCTCGTATTTGCCACAGCACAGGGAAAAAGGGTTGGGTTGGTATATTCATCCTCTGCCTTTAACTACTGCATGCTACGCCTCTCTAAGGGCAATATTCTTTGGTCGTTGGAATGATAGCATCTCTGGGAACTTCGACGGGACTAATTTGAATGAGTTGGAAAGACAAGTCCTGACACCTCTGGGATGTTCCCTTTTTGCAAATAGGAGCAAGCTCAATGTTGCTTCTATTAGGCTTTCCGATAGACTTTGTAGACCTTTTCAATCGTTAATCTCTTTCAAGATGGCTCCCGTAGGCAACCGGGATGCCATGCCTCCTTCTTACACTATTAATCACAGCCCCAACTCTGTTTCCTTCTGCATACAAAGGAATGGTTCTCAGTCAATGGGTACTTTTGAGGGTTGCACCAATATTGCGAATCTGACTAGTGAGGACAGACCTTTGTATATAGGTGATCCCGTTAATTTGTCTGTGGCAATGAAGCTTATCCTTGGCTCCCTAGAGATTTAAACCATTTTGGGGACAGATCATGAATTCCGAGGATATTAGGAGACTGGCAAGAGTATTGGAGAAAACCATCAACCAGACCACTGATATACTTTACAATATGACGTTAGAACAGAAAGCAATTCGATTAGTGGCTCTACAGAACTGGATGGTGTTAGACGTCATACTGGCTGAGCGTGGTGGAGTATGTAAATTGGTGGGATCTGCTTGTTGTGTTTTCGTACCTGACTCCTCCCCTACCATAATCAAGGCAACACAAAATCTGCATGTCCTAAGTACAGGAGTACATGTTCCCGAGGGAAATTGGGATCTTAGTTCAGCCTTAGTGGTAATCCTTGGTATTCTATTGTTCTGTTGTTGTTGCATACAATGTCTTCCTGCCATAAGTTCGATGTTAGGGGGATGTTGTGCGCAAACAGTAGGTACATTAGGGCCAAAAATACATGCACCTGAGAAGATGACTAATGTTTTTGTGATGAAGGGTATTACTGTCAAGGATCTAATGGCAATTAATATATCTGATGAATGTGATTCAGGATGTACAGACATTAAAACGTGGGGTTTTGAGTAAAGCAAATGTTTTAGTAAAGCTTTTGGCTTAGGCCAAGAGGAGGGTTTGTTAAACCGTAATCATATAGTGCCTCCTTATTATGAATATTGGCCTAAGCCCATTCGCGTTAAACGGGAAAACCACGTTGCACAGTTCTGATTTTTGGGTTAACTTCACCACCATTTTAACACTCATCTGCCATTTTGATATCAATTCATGTTCCATGTTCTAAAATGGTGGACTATGTTTTCGTCTTGCAGTCGAGCTGAACAACCTTTGAGTTCTGTTAATGTTTAGGCTGTCCGAGAGCCGACTGTTCAAAGAGACCTTGCACTTCATATGAACTCTCATTCAAGTGTTGTCTGTGCTCACAAGCCTCATCCTTGTATAAACATTGGAACAATGAAGAGTAAACGTCAATCATATGCCTTGGCTGAACTACATTGCAGTGACTCTTGAAACAAGGCTTACTGCAGATCCGAGAACCTACAGCAGCATTGTATTTTCATGGAAATATAAACCTGTGTAATCCTTTGCATAATATTGTAACATCAGTCATGTGAACTAGGCACAAACTTTACCCCGTGAAACATTAACGTGAAGAGAGGCTGGACACTATTGTAGAAATTGTATAAATAGACTTGTGTTAAGATGTCCAGCACTCTCTCTCCTCACTGTGTCGGCTGGTACACACTGCAAGGTGTTGGGAGCCAGATAGCTATCTGTTTTGCTTTGTAAACTGTACAGTAAAAAAAGATACTTGTATCTCTTCAGCCCCTGCTTGGTGTATTTCTTTTGTGGTACTCAGCCTCGATATTTCTTTGTTCTTTAAGTATTTTAATCTAAAAATGGCCAAAAAGCAGATAAAAATAAATCAGTGATATCTGGGTTCGGTGCACAGACTCACTTCCCTATTTGGACTGCGGACACAGTCGGGGGCCAACCAGGGGTCGGCATGATGTCTGCGGACATCGTACGTGCCTGCTGATTGGTTAATATAAATTGTGAGGTGCATCAAAACTTTTTAAGCCGTCACCATGTTGGATCTGTGGACAGCCACTGGTGTCTGCCGACATTGCAGTAAAAATATATTGAAAAACACATCATATCGCTTGCCAAACTAATTAAACTATTCCTGACTATCTGAAGGGTGATGAAGATGGGATAGGATATGTCCATAAAAAGCCATAAATAAGGCATTTCCTTTCAACGATGTCCACGGACATCTCAGATGTTTGACAGTATTCATTGATATTTCTGCATAACATGGTTGGTGAAAAGGAGTTATTGGATTGCTGGCACCACTCAATGAAACTACTAATTTGCAATATTATTTTAGACCCGACCCTGCATGGTTCTGCAAAGTTTGGTGCTGTTTCACCTAGAGGGGGGTAAATTAGAGGGGGGCTTGCAAATATTTGAAAGTCTTATACATTTTGTGGTGTTTGATAAATCTATACAAAAGTTTGCAAAAAGAAATTCAGACCCAGATTTCAATCTTTTTCCAACGTATAGTGGGATTTTGTCAAGAGGTGGCAAAATTAGATGGGGGTTTCAGTATTTTGGATGGCAAATCTGCTGAAAAGTTAGCAGAAAGAATATAGACCCAACCTTGAATGTTTGTGCAAAGTATGAATGGATTTTGTCAAGATATGGCTAAGTTATATGAATATTTTTTGTATGTCCATTTTGCCACCTTTCAAAAACTAGAACATGGATGGTTTTGCAACAAACCTGCGCAAGGAGGACTGGCAAGGACTCAAAAGCATGGTTTTGCAAATCCGTACGTGTTTTATTTTTTTAGAAGTGTTATAACGTAGGTACAAAAAATACACTCATGACCCGGACAATCTGGCTAGTGGCCATGACCATGAGCAAGTGGCTATGGGGTTAAAGTGGCAATGGCCACCAGGGAACGGCTATGTGATAACGTTTTTCAAAATCGGTGTAGGTTTGAATGGGAAACTTAACTCTGCTCGTGGCTACAGGCTGAACGGGCAGATGCGATTGAACCCTCAAAGCATGGTTTAGCAAATTTTGTCTTGTGTTTTATTTTTTGGGAAAGTGTCAAAATGTAAGTACACAACACAGCGATATGAATTTGATGCCTGGACAATGGGTCTGGCCCTCAGCAAGAAGAAATGTGTACTGTAATTTACTTATTGGGGCATGCGCCATGGCCGAAGCTGTAGGTTTGAATGGGAAAAAATGGTTTGCTTGTGGTTACAGCCTGAAGTGCTGGACTGGATTACAACAAACGTGTGCGACGAGTATCAGCAAGGACCCGAGAGCATGTTTTTGCAAATGTATCTTGTGTTTTATTTTTCGAAAGTATGAGAATGTAACTGGAAAAACTAGTGATATAAATTTGGGATCTGGGTAGTGGGGCTGGGCATCAGCAAATGCAAATGTGTACTCTGATTTGCTTATTGGGGAATGTGGCATGCCCCATGGATTTGGAGACTGGCCATGGCTGCATGCCATGAGCACTGGGTATTGGTCACATTATTAGGGTATAGTGGACACTGATCTCGGCTGCAGGGTAGGTGCCGTGTAGGTGCCGTAAATAATAGGGGTGGTTTGGTTGAGACCCGTGCCGTAGGCAATTCAACAATGATTTGTATTCCCAGCATGAGCTGCTCATAACGACTGACATAAGTATGAGTTGAAAAGATATGTTTGCTAAAGGAGGTTTATAGTTTTTCATATATTACATGGACGCGATTATGGTTAAGTTGGTGTTTCCATAGGAAGAGCATTTCTTGGGTGGCTTATAACTTCGCTCCCCTGGACGAATCCTCACCAAACTTTGCAATATGGCCCACTCTGAATTTTTTTGCAAAGTGTGGAGAGGTTTGGTCCAGGGGGGGCAAAGTTATAGGGGGGGTCCCAAAACTTTTGTTTTTTCCCTTAGACATAATGGGAAAAAACTTTGCGCACGCCTACAGCCCAAACCGCTGGACGGATTTACACCAAATTTGCGGCAGGAGTGGGGGCTTGGTCCCGAAAGCATGCTTTTGCAAATTTGGTGTAAATCCGTCCAGTAGTTTTTTTTTAAATTACCAAAATGTAAGGCAAAAAAATTAGTGATATCTCCGTTCGCTCCGTGGACGGACTTCCCGGTTCGCTCCGCGGACAGTGCCCCGATTGGCCGAGCGGCTTGTGTGATGTTCGTTCACTGATTGGACGACGTGGTGCGTGAAGCGCGTCAGATTTTCTGTGGCACCCGCCATCTTGCATTCGCGGACGACCGCGGACAGCGCGGTGAAACTTGGATTCAAAATTGTATTTAGTGGAGTGTGTTGGTGTGTAAGAGTGTTTGGGGACGGTGGGGGAGTATGAGATAGGTTCAATGTTCTGTTTTTTTTATATGCTAGACACTTTTGTTGCGTTCGATTTGTCTGCGGATAACACGGCTGTTCTGAAATGTTCTATATAAACTAAATGGTGGGGTGTTCTGAGGATGGAGTATGTGTCCGTTTTGTTCGCAAGCAAGCTAAAATTGACCTAAGAACACTTGCGGTGTCCTTAAATGTTCATACATAAACAAAATGGGGGTGTCCTGAGGACGCTGTCCGTATTGTACTCTGGCAAGTTGAATGTGTTCTAACAACACTCGCGGTGTCCTGAAATGCTCTGATTACTTACCGGTAATCTTCATTACTCCTAGTCCTACTCTTCCTCGTCACAGTACTGACGACCCTCCTCACCCTCCCTGCGGGGATGGTCCCATTCTCCGGCTTGGTAATATGAAACTGAGTGATGTGGATGTGGGGGCGGAGTTACAGGAATTTAAAGAAATAGAAGAAGGTCATGTGTCGGAGGCAGGGGCCTCATGAAGTAAGTACTGGGACGAGGAAAAGTGGACGTGGAGGTAATGTTTGCAATTAAACAAAATGGGGGTGTTCTGAGAACGCTGTTCGTATTGTTCGTTGTCAGGTTGAAAGTGTTCTAAGAACCCTCCTTATGTCCGTTCACATTACAATTTCCTATGGCCCTTACATGACTTTTTGTCCACTAAACAAACGATAAATCAGGCTGCTGTGCGTCGACATTATGTGATAATCCTATCACTTGCCCCATCGACCTGGCTGACCTGCTTTTGCGACACTAAATCATATCTCCCGCTCCTAAACCTGACATTATCAAAGCATTCATATTCCCCATCTCTCTCCGTGACGGTACAGGGTGCGTAGCCAAACGCGCCCAGTCGTCTCCAGTCCTACGCGACTTTACACAGAACCAGGAAAACAACACAGATCATCTCACAACACAGCGCGCAACAATTCGGAATAGGAAACTGTGATTTAAAAGCAAACAGCAAGATTTTACATTTCGTAAAGTACTTTTATTTGACATCAAATGTTTAGAGAATATTCAGCAATTTGCATTTGTCTTTGCTGTCGATCCGCAAAAGTTCATCTTGAGTCACGCGCTGTTCCTTTGCAGTTCACAGGGTGTTGGTTTATGATAAAAGAAGCACTATGGTCGCACTGATAATCGGAAGGCTGTTCCAACAACGAGGCATTCGATCACCATAATGGTTGGTATGTTGCTTCTAGCCACTAGTACCGCGTAAAGCCCAGTCGTCTCCAGTCCTACGCGACTTTACACAGAACCCATAAAACAACACAGATCATCTAACAACGCAGCGCGCCACAATTCAGAATATGAAACTGTGATTTAAAAGCAAACAGCAAGATTTTACATTTCGTAAAGTACTTTTATTTGACATCAAATGTTTAGAGAATATTCAGCGATTTGCATTTGTCTTTGCTGTCGATCCGCAAAAGTTCATCTTGAGTAACGCGCTGTTCCTTTGTGGTACACAGGGTGTTGGTTTATGATAAAAGAAGCACTATGGTCACACTGATAATCAGAAGGCTGTTCCAACAACGAGGCATTAGACCACCATAATGGTTGGTATGTTGCTTCTAGCCGCTAGCACCGCATAAGGGCATATTGGTCCTTGGCGATTGTCCCATAAAATGGTGAGGGTCATGAAGTTGTTTAGAAGTAGCTGCACCTGGCAGTTAAAAAATCCGTCGGCCGGGGTTTGAAAATCGTGGCATGGACAGTACGGAAGGACATACCTGTTTTAAAAAACATAAATTAGTCTCACCAGCTGATCTTCATTAAAAATATTAATTTTATTTAGTAGGGCGTGAAACTATTTGCTAGCAAGGATAGTGCAACGGAGTATGTTAACTTATTCCCATTAACCCACCCTCTGTCCTCTGCCTTTTTTAGAGCCCTCTAAGCAACAGGGGACCAATTTGGCGGTAATAGTGCGCGGTAGAAAACACTATGCCACATTGAACGAACAAGTACAACTGAACCGGGCTTTAACGCCACGCTATTGTTATTATATTCCGGTATAAAATAATCTAAAGGGTTACTTACATTATATTGGCATTTTCCATTGTCTAAGCGTAGTGCAGTCCCAAAATACGACTCCGTCTGTGCCAACGATCTTTCTCATAGTGATATAATATATAAAAGTGGTTTAGTTTCAGAAATTTCATCCTTATCGTGTCTTACGTTTTTGCAACACTCCTTCAAAAGAAGTCTTTTAGCACGATCCCTGTCTGTCAAGGTAAAAAAACAATAGAACCTTATAGTGCAAGTCGCGGGCCTCTCCGGCACGCGAGCAAAAAATGGAAGCAGCTGACCTTCACTGTAAACGACCATAAATTCTTAGTTTGCAACATTCTGTGTACAGCCATCCCTGAGAAATTGCTTTTTACACTCCATCTTTGTATATTGTTTGCGTGCTAATAAAAAAACTTTGTTAAAGGGACGTTATGGTTCCAAGTAAAACCGAAAAACCCCTGAAATTCGCCAGTTATGGTAAGCTAAGCAACCATAACTCGCGCCACCACCGTGCACCGCTAAGACTAACACCCAGGACATCAAAGATGACATCACAAATTTCATTGATGACATCACTGATGACATCACATGTGTATGTACTTTTCATGAAATATGTGTACAAGGGATAATGTTGCGAAAAAAGTGTCAAGGATCATTGCAATACATATCATACACTAATTAGTGCTTTGAACGATGCATTGATATAAATAGCATTCTATTATGGGGTTCTATCTAGTATACTAAGCTACTAATGCAGAAACATAGCATTGTGTGCAACGTACAAGATGAAGGTATAATATTCGTAATGTTAATATGTTGAATAATGAAATGATAATTGTTTTCTTAATAGATTTTTGTGTACTGTGAAATATGTAATAAGTAGCTAATAAAACCCATGTATTACATAATTGCATTACTATGGAGAAAACAGAAAGAGACAAGAACACATACCAATATACATATACATAGAGTAAATAGCAGCTTTGAAACAGAGAAATCATCATTTATTTGCTTGAAAATAATGCTGTCTTTAAAGCTTGTGCCTTCTCCTATGTACATGTTTCATATGATGTGACTGGACTCTAAGGGAATTACTATAAGAACCTACTTGTAGGATACCTCTACAAATAAAATACAATTTTTAGTTTCTGACTGTTACTGAAGAAAACTATGTGGCCTAGATATGTCAGCAAAAGAAAAAAGAGTGAGCCAGAAGAACACTTGCGGTGTCCTGAAATTGAAATGTTCGTACATAAAGAAAATGGGGATGTTCTGAGGACGTTGTCCGTATTGTTCGCTGGCAAGTTGCATGTGTTATAAGAGCACTCGCGGTGTCCTGAAATGTTCGAAAATTAAACAAAATGGGGGTGTTCTGAGGATGTTATCCGTATTGTGTGACTGCTTAGCTGTGTGCAATGAGGGAATGGCACAGAGAGTGAAGTGGAAATGGTAGAAGGGCTGTCCAAGAGTTACGCGGTCCGCGGACAACGCGGCTGTCCATGGACAGGGCATGCTACATCTGGGGTTTTCGAGCAAATCCAGCATGGAAAGTGTCATGATGCCTACCTCCAAGGAGCCAGGCCCAGCCCAGCAACCCCAGAGGCAGACATCATTTTACCCAAGGACGTCTCAGCAGGCCCAAGTTGGGGCCTTTTGGATGCAGTCCTGGCGCCTTTGGCGCCAGGCTCATTCTGGACCCCAGTCCTGGCGCCTTAGGCGCCAGGCTCATAAAGCAAGACATGTGTGTAAGTGTTTTAATGTGCACTTACCTGAAGCAGACCGTGCTGCTACATCCAGGCCCTCTTGAGGACTGAATGGGACTACTTTATCTTTTGGACTACTTTATCACTCGGGTGTGGGCTGAGGAAGAATACATATCTGAGTGGAAGGATACATACCTGGAACTACTTTACAGGCTATTTAAACCACACCCGAAGAGCAGCACATGCTTCGCGTTGTTCTGCATCTAGCAGCTGGACGCTCACCGTGTTTGCTCCTGCATTCGGACTTCTGCCACGCCTGCCAGCATCCTGATCACCTACAAAGGAAGAGAAAGAGAGAATAGGAGAAGGAAAAGACTTTACCTGCAAGATCCGCATTCCGGAGTCAGCTCGCCGACGATCCTGCAAAGGAAGACACTTAATTTAAAAGCACATCGCATCGACCGCCGCAGCACCGCATTCCACTCACCTTCACAGGGCGCCTCCATGTTCAGCAGCGATCACCCGGATTCGCAGCCACGCTTCCACGCCTAGGGAGAAAAAGACAAGAGCAAAGGTGAGAGAGAGAAGGGAATGAGGAAACCTAAACCTCCATGTTAAGACTTACCTGTTGGGCCATTCCCTTTTCATTTCGGGTCCGCACCGCATCCAGGCGTTTCCGGACCCCGGCCCCTATGGGTAAAAAGACATTAGCGTCAATGAGCGAATGAAAAGACATTACCCAAAAACGCTCATCAAGACTTACCTGATTTCTACAGGGATTGCACCTCGCATCTCGGGTCGGTGCCTTTTCCCCGGCATTCCGTACCCCGGCCCCTATGGGGAAAAAGAGATTGACATTAGCATATTGATGCAAGGACAAAAGGGGAACCTTTCAAGGAACTTACCTGGAGGCCAAGCAAGTTTGGTTCTCATAAAACCAAGAATCCAGTGAAGTAACTGGATACCAACGCGCCCCTGCATCAGAAGCAGGAAGGAGAGCTCACCCTTCAAGACCCTAAGGTGAGACGCCACGGGAAGCACAGAAGGGTTTCGAGGAGGGTGAGAGGGGAAAGGGGGAGGCTGGTAGCATTCCCCGCAGACAGTTAATCCCTTATTCTCGCCTACAGAAGGATACTTTTGCAAGCCGGACAAGCAGGAGTTGGGAGTCCGGTCCAGTCCATCTTCTGAGCCCCGCGCAACACCTTAGAAGAGGTCACAGCAGCACGATCCTGGCCAGCGCCTCCGTGGGAGTCAGGTGAGCGTAACAGAACGCGAAGCCTACCCACAATTTCCCACCCGGGCGCTATGGAGACTTCTGAAACAGACCAGCTGGCCCAGCTGTTGGGGGAATTAATGGCAGAGGTACACTCAGCTCGCCAAGAGACTAATGCCCTCAAAAGAGAACTCATTCTCTCCAAGGAACAAACTGATGACCTGGCCAAAAGATTGCTACAGAGTCAGGCTGGACAAATTCCTTTACCTAGTCCCGGGGGAATTTCCACTTCGTTGGGTTCGAGTAACCCTGTTCAGATCAATCTGCCGGGATCCATGCCTTTAGCACCGCCTGAACATTTTGCGGGGGACCCAAAGAAATATGCCATTTTTATGAACCAATGTCGCTTACATTTTATATGCAGACCAGGAGCCTTCCCTGATGATAGGACCAAAGTGGCCTTCGTGTTATCGTACCTAAGTGACTGTGCTGCCGATTGGTCTGTTCCCTTGGTGAACCAGAACGATCCAATTCTCCAGGATTTTCAGGGCTTTCAGGCCAGCATGGAAAGGTTGTTCGCTCGACACTCGCAGGGACAGGCCCTTGACAACGAACTGCTATCTCTACGACAAGGTAGTCAAGATCTTTTGTCTTATATAGCCTCCTTTAACAGACTGGTGGTGGAAACCGGATGGCCTGAAAATAAAAGGATCACTTTATTTCACCGGGGTCTGCGCGGAGAGCTAAAAGACATTCTGGCCCAAGTAGTGAATCCACCCCAGGGCTGCGCAGAATATATTGACTTTGTGGTACAACTGGATCACAGACTTCAGAATAGGAAAGCAGATCGGTCCAAGTTTGAAACCCGAGTACCGATCAGAACCCTCGTAAACCCCAGGAATACCGAAGCTTCGGAACCTATGCAAATAGGGGGAGTTAAGGGGCCGTTAACTCAGAAGGAACGCGAGAGAAGGCGACAAAAGCAACTATGCCTCTATTGCGGGGCTTCCGATCACTTTCTTCGTGATTGTCCGGTAAAACCACCTAGGAAGGTGGTTGGTGCCTCTGACAACAACTTAATGGAACCTGTTTCGGGAAACGACCTGGCTCGACAAGCGTAGAGGTCCGCTTGCCGAGCTTGAAAACGAACTCTCTGACCTCGCATTTTGTCTTGCCAATGGTGCTCGTGGATCCAAAAAAGCCCCAACGGTTGCATGCCATCAAAGTATACGTCGACAGCGGAGCTATCGGAAACTACGTGGACCGCGAATTGGCCTCCAGGATGAACCTTCCTCTGCATCCAAAAATAAACCAGGATGTCATTACTACGGTTGATGGTACCGAAATAGCCTCTGGGCCGGTAACGCATTCCACCACAGAAGTGACACTTGTGAGTCAGGATGGACATCGGGAAGCAATAGTGTTTGATATAATCAAGGCTCCACAATTTCAAGTAATCCTCGGAATTCCTTGGTTAGAAACACACAATCCTCGAATAGACTGGCGAGCAAAGAGAATAACTTTTCCAGATTGTGGTCCCACTTGTTATCCTAGAAATCCAGCTATTGGTTTAGCCACAGTAACCCCCGCCACTGTTCAACTACCGGCAGAATACCTTGAATACCAGGACGTTTTTCAGAAAGAACAGGCTAACACGCTACCCCCTCATCGTTCTTACGATTGCCAGATCGATCTAGTTCCCAATGCTCAACCGCCGTGTAGTAGGATTTATGCTCTCACTGAACCTAAAAACCAGCATTTGCGTCAGTATTTGGATCAGTACCTTGCCAATGGCTTTATTCGCCCATCAAAGTCCCCGGTCTCTTCCGCTTTGTTCTTCGTGCCTAAAAAAGAAGGAGACCTTAGAACTTGTATTGACTACCGCGCTTTAAATCAGATAACGATAAAGAATAGTTATCCACTGCCTCTGATCCCTGAACTTCTTGATCAAGTAAAAGATGCTCGTATATACACCATGTTAGATCTCCGGGGAGCTTATCACCTAGTGCGAATAAAAGAAGGTGACGAGTGGAAGACAGCTTTCCGCACCAAATACGGGCTCTTCGAATATCAGGTTATGCCCTTCGGTTTGTGCAACGCGCCTGCAGCTTTTCAATTCTTCATGAACGATGTTCTGCGAGAACTTATCGATGTTTGTGTCATCGTATACATCGACGACATCCTGGTGTACTCATCTTCTGAGTCAGATCATCGAAAACATGTTCGAGCAGTTCTAGAGAAATTGCGCCAGCACAAACTATTTGCCAAGCTGGAAAAGTGTGTCTTTGATACCACTGAGGTTGAATTCCTCGGATTTGTTCTGACTCCTAAAGGAATTCGAATGGATTCACGAAAGGTGGACGCCATCCTCAAATGGCCATCTCCCGGTTCAGTGAAAGGGGTTCAGAGTATGCTTGGCTTTGCCAACTTCTATCGAAGATTCATCCCGGAGTTTTCACGAATAGTCCAACCCATTACTGCTCTTTTACGTAAGAATAAACATTTTGAATGGACTCCAGAGGCCGAACAAGCCTTTCAAGACCTAAAGACCAAATTCACTTCCGCACCTGTGTTGAAGCACCCGCGTCCTGATCTCCCGTATATTGTTGAAACTGACGCATCCAGTTTAGCCATGGGAGCTGTCCTGTCGCAAAGGGATCCGAAAACTAACCAGCTACACCCTGTAGCCTTTTGGTCCAGGAAATTCTCAGCTCCTGAAATTAATTACGCAATTACCGACAAAGAGTTACTGGCCATTAAATCTGCTTTTAAGGCTTGGCGTCATTACCTCCTCGGTGCAAGACACACCATCACTGTAATTACGGATCACAGAAATTTGCAGTATTTAAAGACGGCCAAAGCCCAATCTTCACGACAACTCCGATGGGCTTTATTCTTTGCAGAATTTGATTTTATAATTACCTATCGCCCTGGCTGCAAGAATGGCAAAGCGGACGCCTTATCCCGGATTGGCATGGAAGAACCCAATTCGTGTTTAGAACCTGTGCCGATAATACCTGAACAAAGAATCTTAGGTTTGACTTCATTGCAAACCATCGAGGACGTTGAAACTCGAGTCAAACTACTTTTTGACCCTTCAGCCTTACTGGAATGGACTCAAAAGGGTCCCCACTTCACCGTTAAGGATAACTTACCGTATTTCCAAGAGCGGTTATTTCTGCCAAGTAAGGAATTGCAAGAACTAGTTATTGCTCATTATCATGAATCGTTAATGGAAGGACACCCTGGTATCGCTAAAACGGAAGAAAAGATCAAACGCCAATTCTGGTGGCCTTCTTGGAGAAAAGACATTAAGGCCCTCATTACGACCCTGGCGGAAAGCGACTGACCGGAGCGCCACAGCGTAAATAGCGTTTCCGCCATTGCACGAAGGAGCAAAGTGCGGCCCATTCCGACCCATCGGGCACGAGCACCACGGCATGGCGGAAGTGCAAAGTCCGCGATGGCGGAAAAGACCCCAAAACGGCCCACACCGCCGCCGTACGGCGCCCCAGGTGCAATACCGCCACCCCTCTTAGCGGTCACCGCAGTGTGCGCCTACCGGAAAGTACGGTGGCCGGAAATATACGGAAACGGAAGTTAAAACATGGGCCCGGAACGGGAAACAACCCGGCGTACACCTATAAATACACTAAAACCACACAACCACTAAAATCACTACCCTGAAACACACCCCAACCCGTCAACCACCCTAGCGAAACCAAGAATAATGGGAAAAGCAGCGAAGAAAGCGTGCGACCGCAAGCGGCAGGTCCACTTCTCCCGTGAGGAACTCACCGTGCTAACAGAGACCCTCCAGGAGAATGCTGCCATCGTCTTCTCCACGCAAATGACCAGGACGGCACTTGCAAACAAGAAGGCCATATGGGCTCTGGTGGCACAGCGGGTAAGTGCGGTGGGGACCGCACCCCGCACCCCACAGCAATGCCACAAGCGATGGGACGACCTGCGGATACGCGTCCGCAGCATACTCTCTGCCAACCGCAACATTGCCACAGCCACCGGGGGAGGTCCTGAATCACCCATCAAGTTGACCCCCTGGGAAGAAATCTGTGCCTCCACCATCGGAATGGAGAGCATAGAGGGAGTCGGAGGGATGGAGAAAGGAGTGCAGACATCCGAAGATTCAGGTAGGTGGGCCAGATAAAACAATGCCAAATCCACACAGTCCATCCATGTGAAGTACCATGCGTCCACATAGTGCAACAGAAACACATGTCCAGGAGAACGTCCACACACATCGGCCTGATAGCGCACGTTAAAACCCACAATAAATACATAAATAATTAAAAACCCCTAATACACGCACTACACGTGCAGCAGGCACACCCTAACTGCAGGCTGCCAAACAACTGCACCCTCACTCCACACACAAATCAAAGCACCTCCAAGGGCCCGGCCCAAATCACCCTCAGGTACCACCCCAATGCATGTGACACAATGCAATTCCAATTCCCACAGACCCACCAATAACCCTCGCCCTCCTCTACTCCACCACAAGGTCCGATCCAAACGACGAGCTACAGGACACCCCTACCAGCACACCTGCAAAGAGGGCCAAGACCAACGGCCAGAGACCCTCCACCTCAGCTGCACGCATCAAGACACGGCAGCAGCACAAATCAGGTGGCAGCACAGAGGAGGGAACATCAACAGGCACCCCAGCAGCCAGCATGCCCACAACACCACCACCACAGGTCCCCCCAATGGATGCCACAGAAGGCACTGCCTCCGGTGGCAGCAGCACCATAGGTGACACCCCATTGATGGCAGCATGCTCCGACACAGAAAACGGGGATGCCGAAGTCAGATCCATCCATGACCTGTCCCAATCCCCCTGTCTGTCCCATCCCGTACAACATGAGGATACCACGCAGGGGCACCCACAAGACGACGACTGGCCATCCCCCACAAGCCCTGTGGCAATGCAACATGAGGACAACAGCCCCTCTGTGACACCCCCGCAAATGGCCTTGGCCCAGCAGAGGCAACAGTCCCTCGACCAGTTGATCGAACAACAGCAGCAACTGGCCACGCTCCTCAAGGACCATGCTGATGAATGTGGGGGCACTAAGGCAGACATAGAAACATCAACTGAGACACTCAGGGCACAAATCGAGAGTAGCACCGAGAGCCTGAGAGTCCAAATGGAGAGTAGCACCGAGAGCCTGAGAGTCCAAATGGAGAGTAGCACCGAGAGCCTGAGAGTCCAAATGGAGAGAAGCACCGAGAGCCTCAGGGGGGAACTGCATGCGACGGCCAAGGACGTATGTGCCGAACTTGCCGCAGTGCGCCGTGTGCTCACTGAGCTCTCGCAAACCCTTAGGGACATGCATGGACGTGAGCAGGCAGACACATCATCCGTTGCAAGCTCCGTCCAGGGCAGCCCCCAACGTAGATCTGGAAGGAACCTGCGCTCCACAGGCAGGGGTGCCCCTGATACCCGCAGAGGGGGCTTGCAATAGCGACAGCCCACTGACAATGAGCATCTTTGGACACTGGTGTTCGGGGGGGAGGTAGGGGGGTGGAGGGGGTGTGTTGGGCTCACTTGGGTGGCGGGTCGATAGGGTGTTCAACATGACATCACATATGCCATAAAAAGTGCACGATCAACCAATGAGATGTGTGGACATTGATCTTTGTGTACTAGGCCATCATAGGCGTACAGTCCATATTGTGCATGTCCCAGACACACGCAGTGCCACGAGTCCCGTGTCCATGTATCAGCCACCAGGCGTGAGTGCTAGAAGCATACATCAATGAGATGCTGACGAATGTCACGGGCCTCCGGTGCCTCGCAGACTCCATGAGGTGCTGCCACATCCCCACCCTCATCATGACCATCATCAGGTGCTTGCAGTTCTGCGTCAGGGGGCATGGGCACATTTCTACGTACGCACATGTTGTGGAGCATGACACATGCCATGACCATCTTTGCAACCTTCTCATGGCGGTACAGGAGTGCCCCGCCAGACCTGCTGAGGCAGCGGAAACGGCCCTTCAGTAGGCCGAATGCCTGTTCTATGACTACACGGGTACGTGAGTGGGCATGGTTGTAGTCCTCCTCATGCTGGTCCCGTGGGTTCCGGACTGGTGTGAGGAGCCATCTCTTCAGTGGATATCCAGCATCACCTGTATGTGGACGAGAAACGTATGATGTGGAATGCCATTGATACGTACGCACACCCCCCCCACCTTCCTGCCAGGTCATTGCCAATTCACATACCCCACATCATCATGCATGTAATGAGACTCACCGAGTAGCCAGGATCTGTTCCCTGCGTGTCGCTCCATGTAGCGTGGTATTGTAGAGTTCCTCAAGACCATAGAATCATGGGTTGATCCAGGGAATCGGGCACAACAATGTGTAATGATCCTGTTGGAGTCACACACCATTTGTACATTCAGGGAATGAAATTGTTTTCGGTTGCGGTACTGGGCCTCCATGGCATGTGGGACGACCAATTCCACATGGGTGCAGTCGATGGCACCAATGCAACCCGGTATGCCGGCAAGTGCATGGAATCCCACTTTCGTGTTTGTAATTTCCTGCTCCGAGCGTGGTAGGGAGATGTAGTCGTCTGCGTGCTGCAGGAGGGCATCGAGCACTTGCAATAGTGTCCGTGAGAACAGTGGCTGAGAAATGCCATGCAACTGTCCGACTGTGTGCTGGTAGGTGCCTGTGGCCAGGAAGTGTAGTACAGACACCACCTTCAGTAGGGGTGGGATGGCGGTTGGGCTATCTATCATGCTGACAAGGTCAGCCTGTGTCATGTCCACAATGGCGGCTATGGTGTCCCGGTCCAAACGGTAGAGGGTGTGGATCTGCTCATCAGTGAGGTTGAACGGATGTGCTCGGAGGCGTGGGATTGCGGGCTGCCTGCGTGGTGGTAGTGGCTGTGCTGGTGGGCCTTGCTGGCCCTGCCTTGCCCTCCTCCTCCTCCTGCGTCTCCTCCGTGCGGCCGGTTGTAGTTGGTGTTCGTCTTCCTCTTGGAGTTGGAGCACTTGCAGTGCTATCAGGTCCCCCAGGGCCAACATCGCGAGTCCTGCCGGTAGCATTTCGGTGTGGTTGTGGGAGGAGACTGGCTGTGCAATTCATGTGTTTTCAGGCTGTATGGCCTCCACCTGTGGTGATTCATTCCACCTGTGCAAACTGCTCTCCCCTTTGGCCGAGCACGTCACGCGCACAACGCTGCAATTCGGGGAATGGTATCTTGCTATTGCTATCATGTATTTGTACCCGATGGGCGTGTTGGATTGGTTGTTATGTTCATTCGGCTATGGTCCCATTGTTTCCCATTCTATCTGTGCAGTCGCGAACAGACTTGTGAAGGGTCAGTGGAACGTAGTACTCGAGTAACGGTGGGCCCTCATGCATCACTGTACCGAGTTGCAACGACGGGCGGGGCGTCCCATTCGTGGGTGAAGGCAGTTGCCATTTTCACACACAGCCGCACTCGATGGAATAATTAGTGATTTCAAACGGCCACAGATGCCTTTTCGACGTGATGTTGCAAATGAGGAATTCGGAGGGCGGCGCTTTCGGTTATCAGCTGGCGGCGAGGAGATGCCCACAGGTCTGACTGCAAATATAACGTTCTATTGTTCAATGTCCTTGAGACAGGGCCCATGGCGAGGGAGCAATGACTGATATGAATAGTTTGGGATGCGCATTAGCTACGTGGCCGATGAGGCCGGCCGTTCCCAAATACATGTTACTTCACAACACTTGAATTACGGGCTGGGGCACTGTGGATTTTGCAGGCTGCATAACGCACAGAATCAATGGATGTTTCTAATGTCATGTGAGTAAATATTCAGGCGTTTTGATACCGGGATGAGGGAATGATGAATGGATGCATGGGCAGGTGATTTGATACAGAGTTTGCCATGTACAGGGCTTCTTGGGATCTATCCGCCTCCCCTACGCTATGTGATGCAGGCCTGCCATAGTGGGACCATCGTCTATCTGGCCTTGTTGAGCCCTCCCTGTCTCGAGGCGCCCTCAGACACTTGTGTCCATGCACGTTGACATTCCCATCTGATGGATTCTGTTTTGACAGACGCATGCACAGGTACACTCGTTTGTGATGGTGTTTGCACCTCGATATAGATGGTTATGAGTCGCAAGTGGTTTTGGGGTGGTGTTGATCCTTTTGAGTGGGCTAGCATGCATATGGCTGTGGATTTCGTGTGATCATTGAAGTGAGTTGTTCGAATGTAGTTCTGATGGCCATTCTGTTCTTTTTCTTTTCTTTTGGTTGACAGGTATCTCCTCCCCTTTTGCCACTGCCATCTGTATGCCACTCCTGCAGATGGATTTTACTCCCGACACCTGCTGCTTCGTGTTAATCGGTGGAGCAGCATTACGGTCTTATGGGACGATCGCCAATGGCCCACATGCCCTTACGCAGTACTGGTGTCTCGGAGCAACATTTCGGCCTTTCAGCTGGACTAGTGCCGCCCCATTGGGACAGCCCTGCGGTTCTGTGCGCTTCCATGTTGCCTTTTCGTACGTGAATGTGGCTCTGTGTACCATGGGGGTACAGGGCGACACACAAGTAGTGGCTGGTCATTTCTTGCGGATGCAGCCCACAATGGTGATTGGTGTTTTGGAGTTCATGGCCTGATGGCTGTATGGGCTTGGTGTCTTTGATGTGCATAAATTGCTATTCTGATTTGGCCCGTGTAGCGTTTTTCTTTGCAAGTGATGTGGCATATGCCTATTTGGGGGGCGATGTATTGTGAGGAGATCTGCATTGGGTTCCAGCTTCGGGGTTTAGTTGCGTGGTACTGTACTGGGCGCGTTTGCCTACTAGGCCCGTGAGGTCAGGGATGGGGGCTGCCTATATGACAGTTTGAATGTTGTCATGCTCAGGGGCGGGGGATTGGGTTTTGTGTAACAGATGCCGGTCAGCCAGGTGGACTGGTGGAATGATGTGATTTTCGGAATGTTGCTGGGCACAGGTGCCTGTGTTTGCGTGCGTTTCTTGGTGGGGGACTGTGGTCATGTCCATTGGGATGGCTTCTGTATTCGTGCCATCTGTGACCTGCAGCTCCCATTGGCCCCTCTTGTGTTGCTTTTGTTCGTTGGCATGCATGGGTGCTTTGTACATTTCAATGGTTGCATTGTGACTTCATTGCACCTACCGGGAGTTGTACTTTGTGGGCAGGGAGCGGTGTACAGGCACTCAGTGGGGCCGTTTACGGTTGATTCGCGATGCCGTACTTCTCGCCATGGCGGAATGGTACATTCCGCCATGCCTGATGGCGTTAGGTACATGTCCGCTAGGGTCGGAATTGGCGTACCGTTGCACCATGGTGGTGTTTGCGGTTTGGCATGGCGCGCGCGCGCGTGCTTGGTGCAGTTAGCGTTGGCGTTCACTACGGTGTCGCTAATGGCTTCGTACTTTGCGGTGACGGGTCATAGTCGCACCGAGCGCTATTCGATGGCGGTATTGCATTTCCGCCATCGTTTTTCGATTTCCGCCAGGGTCGTAATGAGGGCCAAAGTCTTTTGTGATGTCTTGCGGAGTTTGCGCCCAAAATAAAGGTCAAAGGAACAGGCCAGCCGGCCTACTTCAACCCTTGGAGATTCCACCGGCACCTTGGCACACCTTGTCTATGGACTTCATTACGGACCTGCCTCCGTGTGGTGGTTACAACACTATCCTAGTAATCGTGGATCTGTTCTCCAAAATGGCCCACTTTATCCCTCTAAAAGGATTGCCTTCAGCTTCCATCCTGGCCAAGGAATTCCTGGAGAATATAGTTCGAATACATGGTTTCCCTTCCGTACTAGTCTCAGATCGTGGAAGTCAATTCATTTCCCATTTTTGGAGGAAGTGTTGCCAACTAGCACAAATAGATGTGCGATTATCCACCAGCCACCACCCCCAGACCGACGGACAAACCGAGAGGACAAATCAGACTCTCGAGCAATATCTTCGGTGCATGTTGCACCAATCCGAGTACAATTGGAAAGACATTCTTTGGATCGCAGAATATGCATACAACAATTCTATGCATTCCGGAACTGGTCAAACTCCTTTTTATACTTTGTATGGTCACCATCCTCGAACCTCTGACCTAGATCCACCTCTGACCCTGGAAATGCCCGCAGTAAATCATCTGCATTCCACAATAACCCGAGCCTTCAAAGAAGCTACAACTCATTTACAGCAAGCCAAGAAAAAGTACAAAGAAAACGCTGATTTGCACCGAAGTAAAACACCTCCTTACCAAGTAGGGGACCAGGTTTGGCTAGCAACTAGACATTTATCTCTCAAGGGCCCACGGACTTTCAATCCCAGATTCATTGGGCCTTACCCCATCAAAGCCATAATCAACCCAGTGGCCTTTAAACTGGATTTGCCTTCCAACATGCGTATTCATCCCGTTTTTCACGCACCACTTTTGAAACCGGTACAACCAGGAACCTGACTGTCCAAGCCTCCAGATCCTATTCAAATTGATGGGGAATTAGAATTCGAAGTGAAAGACATTTTAGACTCCAAAATGTTAAAGTCAAAACTCTTCTATCTTGTTGACTGGAAGGGTTATGGACCTCATGAGAGATCGTGGGAGCCTAGTAACCATATTCACGCACCTCGATTAATACGAAGGTTCCACCGTAGATTCCCGAACAAGCCAAAACCCCCGGAGGAAACAACCTTGGGAGGGGCCTTGTGGGGGGGTACTGTCATGATGCCTACCTCCAAGGAGCCAGGCCCAGCCCAGCAACCCCAGAGGCAGACATCATTTTCCCCAAGGACATCTCAGCAGGCCCAAGTTGGGGCCTTTTGGACGCAGTCCTGGCGCCTTTGGCGCCAGGCTCATTCTGGACCCCAGTCCTGGTGCCTTAGGCGCCAGGCTCATAAAGCAAGACATGTGTGTAAGTGTTTTAATGTGCACTTACCTGAAGCAGACCGTGCTGCTACATCCAGGCCCTCTTGAGGACTGAATGGGACTTCTTTATCTTTTGGACGACTTTATCACTCGGGTGTGGTCTGAGGAAGAATACATATCTGAGTGGAAGGATACATACCTGGAACTACTTTACAGGCTATTTAAACCACACCCGAAGAGCAGCACATGCTTCGCGTTGTTCTGCATCTAGCAGCTGGACGCTCACCGTGTTTGCTCCTGCATTCGGACTTCTGCCACGCCTGCCAGCATCCTGATCACCTACAAAGGAAGAGAAAGAGAGAATAGGAGAAGGAAAAGACTTTACCTGCAAGATCCGCATTCCGGAGTCAGCTCGCCGACGATCCTGCAAAGGAAGACACTTAATTTAAAAGCACATCGCATCGACCGCCGCAGCGCCGCATTCCACTCACCTTCACAGGGCGCCTCCATTTTCAGCAGCGATCACCCGGATTCGCAGCCACGCTTCCACACCTAGGGAGAAAAAGACAAGAGCAAAGGTGAGAGAGAGAAGGGAATGAGGAAACCTAAACCTCCATGTTAAGACTTACCTGTTGGGTCATTCCCTTTTCATTTCGGGTCCGCGCCGCATCCAGGCGTTTCCGGACCCCGGCCCCTATGGGGAAAAAGACATTAGCGTCAATGAGCGAATGAAAAGACATTACCCAAAAACGCTCATCAAGACTTACCTGATTTCTACAGGGATTGCACCTCGCATCTCGGGTCGGTGCCTTTTCCCCGGCATTCCGTACCCCGGCCCCTATGGGGAAAAAGACATTGACATTAGCATATTGATGCAAGGACAAAAGGGGAACCTTTCAAGGAACTTACCTGGAGGCCAAGCAAGTTTGGTTCTCATAAAACCAAGAATCCAGTGAAGTAACTGGATACCAACGCGCCCCTGCATCAGAAGCAGGAAGGAGAGCTCGCCCTTCAAGACCCTAAGGTGAGACGCCACGGGAAGCACAGAAGGGTTTCGAGGAGGGTGAGAGGGGAAAGGGGGAGGCTGGTAGCATTCCCCGCAGACAGTTAATCCCTTATTCTCGCCTACAGAAGGATACTTTTGCAAGCCGGACAAGCAGGAGTTGGGAGTCCGGTCCAGTCCATCTTCTGAGCCCCGCGCAATACCTTAGTAGAGGTCACAGCAGCACGATCCTGGCCAGCGCCTCCGTGGGAGTCAGGTGAGCGTAACAGAAAGAAGACTGTAGGGATCAGCCAATCAGATGTTGAGGTTGTGGATTTGTGTTGAAAGAGACTGTGTGTAGTGAAGATGGCAGAAGTGGAGAAGGTCAGGGTGTTGGTGCTCGGAGATATGTTTGTGCATGGTTTACAAAAGTATGCTCAATGCAGGCATGTTGCAAAGAATTTTGATGTTAAAGGAGTGGAGGTCGTGTGGAGCACTGTGCCTGAATGCAATGTACAGGGAATTGTACATGTTTGTGAAGATATGGGCAGGATCAACAGTCCCCATGTGGTAGTTTTGCACTATGGTGCTTTCCGTTTGGGCTATGTCAGTGCCCCTACTTTGTTGGCAGATTTGGAACACTTGGTTCAAGCAGTAATGAACATCCTTCCAAATGCCAAAGTAATTTTTTCTGGATTACTACTTCGGGCAATATGGGACAATACTTCAGTTTTTTGTCCTCAGCAAAACAATGCTAGGTGTTTAATCAACCGAGGCATGTGTGCCTTCATGCTTAGAGCTGGTATGTTCTTCTGTAATAATGAGAATATTGATTCCAGTAATGCTGTTTATTTTAAAGAAGATGGCATTTCCTTATCTTTTATGTGAAATGCCATGCTGTTTTTGAATGTAAGGGTTGCTTTGGAGAAGGTTATGTGAAGATTTTAGGAGTAAAGTAAGAAAAAAAGAAGGAAAAAAATACAAAATAACAGGTGTCTGTCAAGCATCTGCAAACCCCCCCCAAAAAAACGGCTCTTTTCAGTGCCAACCTCAAAGGGCAAATGGGGCACACTATTTAAATTTACATTCACCACGCTCGGATTTTCGATATGTCCGTGGACATGGCGGTAGTCCGCGGACATCGAAATCACTAGCTAGGGGTTCAGTATGTTCTATGTTACATGTATTTAAAGTCAGGGATATTATGGTTAAGTTGTGCTACTAAAAACCTATGAAATTCAGTAAAAAAACTTTGTTAAAGGGACATTATGGTCAAGTAGTGCTACTAAAAACCTATGAAATTCAGTAACAAAAAACTTTGTTAAAGGGACGCTATGGTTAAGTTTCGCTACTAAAAACCTATGAAATTCAATAAAAAAACATTGTTAAAGGGACGTTATGGTTAAGTTGCGCTACTAAAAACCTGTGAAATTCAGTGAAATAACTTTGTTAAAGGGACGTTATGGTTAGGTTTCGCTACTAAAAACCTATGAAATTCAGGGAAAAAACTTTGTTAAAGGGACGTTATGGTTCAAAGTAAAACCGAAAAACCCCTGAAATTCAGCAGTTATGGTAAGATAAGAAACCATAACTCGAGCCACCGTGCACTGCTAACACTAACACCCAGGACATCAAAGTTGACATCACAAATGTCATTGATGACATCTCTGATGACATCACATGTCTGGCTCTCCCTTTTTTCCCTTTACTGACATATCTAGGCCACATAGTTTTCTTCAGTAACAGTCAGGAAGTAAAAATTGAAAAGGTACTATATTTGTAGACTTAGGGTCAAGTCACATCATATGAAACATATACATAGCGGAAGACACAGGCTTGAAAGAGAGCAATCCTTTCTGTGCATGAAGATAATCATTAGGGTTATCAGAAACTTTGTCATAGTTTTATTTTTATTACACACTGCCTATGTTTCTGCATGAGTAGCTTAGTATACTGGATAGAACTTCATAATAGAATGCTATTTATATCAATGCATAGCTTAATGCACTAATTAGCTCATGATATTTATCCCAATGATCCTTGACAGTTTTTGGTCAGCATTATAAGAATCCCTTGTACAGAGTTTTTATGAAAAGTAAATGCACATGTGATGTCATCAGTGATGTCATCAATTACATTTGTGATGTCATCTTTGATGTCATGGGTGTTAGTGTTAGCAGTGCACGGTGACACGAGTTATGGTTGCTTATCTTACCATAACTGCCGGATTTCAGGGGTTTTTCGGTTTTACTTTGAACCATAACGTCCCTTTAACAAAGATTTTTCACAGTAGTGGCCATGTAGTTATGGTTAAGTTGCTGTTTCCATAGGAAGAGCACTTTTTGGGCGGCTTATAACTTTGCTCCCCCTGGACGAATCCTCACCAAACTTTGCAAAAAAAGTATATGGCCCACCCTGAAAGTTTGGTGAGGATTCGTCCAGGGGGGCAAAGTTATAGGGGGGTCCCAAAACTTTTTTTTCCCATAGACTGAATGAGGAAAAAACTTTGCTCGTGCCTACAGCCCAAACCGCTGGTTGTTTTTCACCAAATTTGGACCAGGAGTAGCGGCGTGGTCCCGAAAGTGTGCTTTTTCAGATTTGGTGAAAATCCGTCCAGTAGTTTTGTTAAAAATGACCAAAAAGTAGGTCATAAGAAATTAGTGATATCTGTGTTCGGTCTGCGGACACACTTCCCTGTTCGCTCCGCGGACAGTGTCCTGATTGGCCAATCAGTTTGTGTGATGTCCGCGGACAGGCGACGTGTTCGCTGATTGGATGGTGTGGAGCGTGAAGCGCGTCAGATTTTCGGTAGCGCCCGCCATCTTGGATTCGCGGACGTCCGCGGACAGCGCAGTGAAACTTGGTTCAAAATTTGTATTTAGCAGCGTGTGTAGGAGTGTTTGGAGAGGGTGGGAGTGTATGAGATAGGTTGAAAGTTGTGTTTTTTATGTGGTAGACATTCTTGTTGTATTTGATTTGTCTGCGGACATCACGCGTGTTCTGAAATGTTCTAAATAAACTGAATGGGGGGTGTCCTGAGGACTCAATATGTGTCCGTTTTGTTCGCAAGCAAGCTGAAACTGTTCTAAGAAAACTCGCGGTGTCCAGAAATTTTCATAAATAAACAAAATGGGGGTGTCCTGAGGACGCTGTCCGTATTGTTCTCTGGCCAGTTGAATGTGTTCTAATAACACTCGCGGTGTACTGAAATGTTCGCAAATAAACAAAATGGGGATGTTCTGAGGACGCTGTCCGTATTGTTCGTTGTCAAGTTGAAAGTGTTCTAAGAACTCTCGCGGTGTCCTGAAATGTTCGCAAATAAACAAAATGGGGGTGTTCTGAGGACACTGTCCGTATTGTTCGTTGTCAAGTTGAAAGTGTTCTAAGAACTCTTGAGTTGTGCTGAAATGTTTGTAGGGGGTGTCTTGAAGACGCTGTCCGTATTGTTCGATGGCAAGTTGAATGTGTTCTAAGAACACTTGCGGTGCTGAAATGTTTGTATTGTTCGATGGCAAGTTGAAAGTGTTCTAAGAACTCTCGCGTTGTCCTGAAATGTTCGTAGGGGGTGGTCTGAAGACATTGTCCGTATTGTTCTCTGGCAAGTTGAATGTGTTCTAAGAACACTCGCAGTGTCCGGAAATGTTCGTAAATAAAGAAAATGGGGGTGTTCTGAGGACGCTGTCCGTATTGTTCGTTGTCAAGTTGAAAGTGTTCTAAGAACTCTCGCGTTGTCCTGAAATGTTCATAGGGGTGTCCTGAAGACGCTGTCCATATTTGTTCGATGGCAAGTTGAATGTTTTCTAAGAACACTTGCGGTGTCCTGAAATGTTCGCAAATAAACATAATGGGGGGTTCTGAGGACGCTGTCCGTATTGTTCGATGGCAAGTTGAAAGTGTTCTAAGAACTCTTACGTTGTCCTGAAATATTCGTAAATAAACAAAATGGGGGTGTCCTGAGGACGCTGTCCGTATTGTTCTCTGGCAAGTTGAATGTGTTCTAAGAACACTCGCGGTGTCCTGAAATGTTCGCAAATAAACTAAATGGGGGTGTTCTGAGGACGCTGTCCGTATTGTTCGTTGTCAAGTTGAAAGTGTTCTAAGAACTCTCGCGGTGTCCTGAAATGTTCGTAAATAAACAAAATGGGGGTGTTCTGAGGACGCTGTCCGTATTGTTCCTTGTCAAGTTGAAAGTGTTCTAAGAACTCTTGCGGTGTCCTGAAATGTTCGTAAATAAACAAAATGGGGGTGTTCTGAGGACTCTGTCTGTATTGTTCATTGTCAAGTTGAAAGTGTTCTTAGAACTCTTGCGTTGTCCTGAAATGTTCGTAGGGAGTGTCCTGAAGACGCTGTCTGTATTGTTCGCTGGCAAGTTGAATGTGTTCTAAGAACACTTGCGGTGTCCTGAAATGTTCGCAAATAAACAAAATGGGGGTGTTCTGAGGACGCTGTCCGTATTGTTCGTTGTCAAGTTGAAAGTGTTCTTAGAACTCTTGCGTTGTCCTGAAATGTTCGTAGGGAGTGTCCTGAAGACGCTGTCTGTATTGTTCGCTGGCAAGTTGAATGTGTTCTAAGAACACCTGCGGTGTCCTAAAATGTTCGCAAATAAACAAAATGGGGGTGTTCTGAGGACGCTGTCCGTATTGTTCGTTGTCAAGTTGAAAGTGTTCTTAGAACTCTCGCGTTGACCTGAAATGTTCGTAGTGGGTGTCCTGAAGACGCTGTCCATATTGTTCGCTGGCAAGTTGAAAGTGTTCTAAGAACACTCATAATGTCCGCGGACATTAAAAGTTTCCATAGGCCATAGTTGAAATAAATGTTTTACTTTATGGGTGTGATATGCTGCAGTGGTTGTGGCCAGGGCATAGAGTGTTGGCCATGCACCCAACACTCTATGCCCTGGCTACAACCACCGCAGCATATCACACTTATAGTTGCTTATAACCTTGGGTCAAAACTAATTTATAAGGAGCAAAGTTATAAGATACTATGGGTGTGATATGCTGCGATGGTTGTGACCAGGGCATAGAGTGTATAATATACTTACTGTTTGGTTTAGTAACTGGAGTACATGTATTTCTTGTTCATTTCTGTCTGTGATAAAAGAAAATAGCATATTAGTATTAGTATTTTGTAATCACTTATTACATTGTATAATCAACATTTTCTTTTTTTTTTACCCTCATATTTAGTAGATTACAAACCAGAGTACTGTGCAATTTGCTCAGTTTCTGTGTTCGTTGCTAAAATCATTGGGTCTGTGGGAGAAAAAAAAATCCATGTTGGATTAAAAAAAACCTTTTTCTGTTATGCTACAGTTTATTTGTTTGTTTGCTTTCAGTGTTCACTTGTTGTTTCTGGCTAATGCTTTATACATTGGCTTGTTGCATTTTTTTGGAGCAGTAACATATTAATTATTTGTTTGGATATTGTAAAATTTTGGAGCCGTTAGAAACCAGTAGGCGTATTCTAACTGTCTATTTTTTTATATATTTTAGTGGTATTGATTTATCTGTTTGGATATTGTTAAATTTTGGGACAGGTACATACCAATTGGCGTATTCTAACTGTCTATTTTTTGATATATTTTAGTGGTATTGATTTATCTGTTTGGATATTGTTACATTTTGGGACAGTTAGATACCAATTGGTGTATTCCAACAGTCTATTTTTGCTCTAATTTAGTGGTATTCATTTATCTGATTAGTTGTTGTCGAATCTTTGGGCAGTTAGATAGGTTTTGGAATATTCTAATAGTTTATATTTTTTTACTACAAGTTTACTTAAGGTTTAAGTACAGTTTAGTTATCAAATTTTGGTTTTAAGAACATTAAATAAGCGTTTGTAAGATTTGCTGGTAATCTCTGCTTTAGAGTAATGGTACTATCATTACATTCAAACCATCCACATTTCTTTTTTATATATGTAGTGTAGTGCCCTGAATTGGTTGTGGATCCTGCGTGGTAGATTATACCTATTGTTGTGAAGGTTTTCTTACCAAGTGATATTTGACCATGTGTGAATCCAGTCAGCTTGCAGTTGTTTTTGGTACCATCTGCATTGTAACGTAGAAGCATTAGTATTACGTATTTACTATGTGTTTTTATTACTAACGTGGAGCGATTATCTGAATTGCAGGTAGAACATAATCTACCATGGTTTGCATTTTGTACAAGTTGCTGAAATGGAATGGATTCACAATTAGGTATTGATATATACACAAAGCGTTCATTGGGGATTTGTTCTTATGTCACATTGTTGCAGAGAGTGCATGTATGTTTCCACATGTATGAAATCTGGAAGATTTCATTTATAGGTATGTTTTTGTTTTCCCGTACTTGTAGTAAGTACATTAGAAATTCTTGTGGATCTTCCTGTGAGTTTATAGTGAATTTCACCATTCCAGCACAGTAGTCCAATTCTTGTCTTATTCCATAAACACTATATGTGTTATCAGGATTGTTTGCTGCATTTCTGTGAAGTACTAACATTTGCAAACACTATGGGGGTAATTCATAGAATTCAGCGCACAAGTGACGCACGCGGCTGGCGCACAGTGTGCGTGTGCGAATTACTGCGCCAGCCGCGTGCGCTAAAATCCATTTCCGCGCACAGCGTATTCATGGATTTTAGTTTCCAAAACCAGCCGTGGCGCAGAGTGGTGCAGCGATCCTGCAGCAGTGCCAGTTACGCCCCCAACCCCTCCCCGTGCGCCATGCACAGCGCACAAATCCCGTACATGGCACACAGGCCCCCAACCACAGAAATGCCTGTAAAACTCCCGCACACCCCTCCGAATACACGTACCCCGCTGCACGGGGAGTGTCACACCCGATTGGTGCGGGGTACGCGTATAACAGGGGTTCGTGGGAAGTTTCACACACGAAATGCCTTGTGCGAGTGGGGTTCATGTATTCCTGGGGTGCGTGGGAAGTTTCACACGCGATTGGAGAGGGGAACATGTATTTCGGGGGTGTGCGGGAAGTTTCACACACGATAGGCCCTGTGCGAGTGGGGTACCTGTATTCCTGGCGTGCGCGGGAAGTTTCACATGCAATAGGCCCTGTGTGAGTGGGGTACGTGTATTCCTGGGGTGCGCAGGAAGTTTCACACGCGATTGGAGAGGGGAACGTGTATTTCGGGGGTGCACGGGAAGTTTCACACGCAAAATGCCCTGTGCGAGTGGGGTACGTGTATTCCTGGGGTGCGTGGGAAGTTTCACTCTCGATAGGCCCTGTGCGAGTGGGGTACGTGTATTCCTGGGGTGTGCGGGAAGTTTCACACGCAATTGGAGAGGGGAACGTGTATTTCAGGGGTGCGCGGGAAGTTTCACACGCGAAATGCCCTGTGAGTGGGGTACATGTATTCCTGGGGTGCGCGGGAAGTTTCACACGCGATAGGCCCTGTGCGAGGGGTACGTGTATTCCTGGGGTCCGCGGGAAGTTTCACACGCGATAGGCCCTGTGCGAGTGGGGTACGTGTATTCCCGGGGTGCGCAGGAAGTTTCACACGCGATTGGAGGGGGTAACGTGTATTTCGGGGGTGCGCAGGAAGTTTCACACGCGAAATGCCCTGTGCGAGTGGGGTACGTGTATAACTGGGGTTCGCAGGACGTTTCACACGCGATAGGCCCTGTGCGAGTGGGGTACATGAATAACTGGACTTCGCAGGAAGTTTCACACACGATTTTGCTGTCAGAGCAGGGTATGTGAATTTCAGGGTGTGCGGGGAGTCCTACACGTGAATTGGGAGTGTGGGTCCTCCCAGGTGTTCCCTCTACACCGTCCACAGCCCCTGCAGGCAACCCACACCAGAGAGGACTACCCTGCACCCCTGGTCATGTCCCGCAGGCAGCCCATCCACCATGGGCATGCCCCCCAGCCAAGCCACATGTCACCTTGCACTAGTGATCACCAACTCATGTCCCCCAGCACCCTCACCCCCCAGCAGTCAGGGGCAGCTGCCAGCAGGCCCCCACTCATGTCCCATTCATGTCCCCCAGCACCCCTACCCCCCAGCAGTCAGGGGCACCTGCCAGCCGGCCCCCACACATGTCCCCCAGCACCCCCACCCCCCAGCAGTCAGGGGCACCTGCCAGCAGGCCCCGACACATGTCCCCCAGCACCCCCACCCCCCAGCAGTCAGGGGCACCTGCCAGCAGGCCCCCACTCATGTCCCACACATTTCCCCCAGCAGTCAGGGGCACCTGCCAGCAGGCTCCAACTCATGTCCCACTCATGTCCCCCAGCACCCCCCACTCATGTCCCCCAGCACCCCCACCCCCCAGCAGTCAGGGGCACCTGCCAGCAGGCCCCCACACATGTCCTCCAGCACCCCAACCCCCAGCAGTCAGGGGCACCTGCCAGCAGGCCCCCACACATGTCCCCCAGCACCCCCACCCCCCAGCAGTCAGGGGCACCTGCCAGCAGGCCCCCACTCATGTCCCACCCATGTCCCCCAGCACCCCCACCCCCCACCAGTCAGGGGCACCTGCCAGCAGGCCCCCACACATGTCCCACACATGTCCTCCAGCACCCCCACCCCCCAGCAGTCAGGGGCACCTGCCAGCAGGCCCCCACACATGTCCCCCAGCACCCCCACCCCCCAGCAGTCAGGGGCACCTGCCAGCAGGCTCCCACTCATGCCCCACACATTTCCCCCAGCAGTCAAGGGCACCTGCCAGCAGGCTCCAACTCATGTCCCACTCATGTCCCCCAGCACCCCCCACTCATGTCCCCCAGCACCCCCACCCCCCAGCAGTCAGGGGCACCTGCCAGCAGGCCCCCACACATGTCCCCCAGCATCCCGACCCCCCAGGAGTCAGCGGCACCTGCCAGCAGGCCCCCACTCATGTCCCACACATGTCCCCAGCATCCCCACCCCCCAGCAGTAAGGGGCACCTGCCAGCAGGCCCCCACTCATGTCCCACTCATTTCCCCCAGCACCCCCACCCCCACCAGTCAGGGGCACCTGCCAGCAGGCCCCCACACATGTCCCCCAGCACCCCCACCCCCAGCAGTCAGGGGCACCTGCCAGCAGGCCCCCACTCATGTCCCACTCATGTCCCCCAGCACCCCCACCCCCCAGCAGTCAGGGGCACCTGCCAGCAGGCCCCCACACATGTCTCCCAGCACCCCCACACCCCAGCGGTCAGGGGCACCTGCCAACAGGCCCCCACTCATGTCCCACTCATGTCCCCCAGCAGCCCCACCCCCCAGCAGTCAGGGGCACCTGCCAGCAGGCGCCCACTCATGTCCCACACATGTCCCCCAGCACCCCCACCCCCCAGCAGTCAGGGGCACCTGCCAGCAGGCCCCCACACATGTCCCTCAGCACCCCCACCCCCCAGCAGTCAGGGGTATCTGCCAGCAGGCCCCCACTCATGTCCCACACATGTCCTCCAGCACCCCCACCCCCCACCAGTCAGGGGCACCTGCCAGCAGGCCCCCACTCATGTCCCACACATGTCCCACAGCACCCCCACCCCCCAGCAGTCAGGGGCACCTGCCAGCAGGCCCCCACACATGTCTCCCAGCACCCCCACACCCCAGCAGTCAGGGGCACCTGCCAGTAGGCCCCCACACATGTCCCCCAGCACCCCCACCCCCCAACAGTCAGGGGCACCTGCCAGCAGGCCCCCACTCATGTCCCACACATGTCCCCCAGCACCTACGTCATGATGATCCTCAATCATGGGCCTTATGGCCACCCACACCACACCCCACGCCACCCCAGCCCAAAGACCCAAACAAGTATTGCATTCACCCACCCACAGAGAAATGGCCATTACATGATACAACCCGAATGGCAATTATGTACATGAACACATGTCCGTCACACACACACAATGGGTGCAAGTGAATGTGAAAATCCATATCATGACATGCATGAAACCAATGAGAGAATAAAACACATTGAAGGATGAAACAAAAATGTATTGAACACAAGATGAATGTAATGAAAAAGAAAATCAATAATGGGAATAATAAATAAAATGCAGCATGTCTGGAAAAAAATAAAAAATATGAAATCAGAATCCAAAGAACTCCAAATGAAAATGTGTCCAAAGTCTCAGTCCAACAAAGCATATCCAAGGGAAAAAAAATATATGAAATCCATTGCGCCATGGTGAAATTAAAAAAAAAAGAGAAACATCCACTGTTCAACTATATACAAATCACCAATCCAGGGTCCATGAGCCCAACAAATGAAATGAAACCTACAAAAAACCCTACCTAATAATGAACTATATACAAAAATGTGATGCATTGTCCAAGCGGCCCAAAATAAACAAAAATAGAAAGGAAACCTAACACTATCTAACTATTTACAATGGCAGCGAGCTAGTCCGACGGCTCACTTATTGATGTCCCAGGCCAGGGCATCATCAAACTCCTGCTCAATGTCCTGGAGGCGGTCCTCTTCCATGCCCCGAGGGTTCGCAGGGACGACGACATGTTCACCTCCAACTCCCTGCAAATTGCCTCGAGGCACTCGGCACGCCTCAGGGCCCTCTGCATGGAGTTCTCCGCCCTGACCATTTTGAGCCGTGCCTCTTCCGCCTGCTGCCGCTCCCCATCTATGGCGTGGCCCAACTGCTGCCACACGGAAGACACTTGAAATCCAGGTCCGCCTGCCTTATGGCCGATGCCTGCCCCTCCAATGTTGAAGGCCCCGAGCCATCATTGCTCCCACCATGTTGCTGCTGCTGTGCCTGTGCCTGCACCCTGGCACTTGCTGCCTGCATGTCCTCCTCCGGCTAGGGTGCAGTTGTCGTGGTGGCCACCCCTGCTGGACGTCCGACTCCCGACTCTGGCAGGGATGTGTCCTCCACCAGCCTGGCCGCTGGGTCAGGGGCAGCTCCACAGGGTACCAGGTGACACATGGGTGGGAAGATGGCATGGAGGACGACTGGCGCGTAGGGGGTTCAGGTGAGGAGGGGGTCACAAGAAGTTCCAGCACAAGGAGGAATCCAGTACCGGTGACCCGTCCAAGTAGGTCAACGTGGTCAAAGAGGCCTGCGAGACGACAAGCAGTCTCTCCACGAAAAGACTGCAGGTCACCTCACACGCCCTGTTGACGCAATGCTATCCCACTCAGGACAGGCTCAACACGGTCCCGGATAGCCACGTCCGCAGGGAGAGGAAGGCCATTTGTTGTGCGCTCATCCCCTCCCTGAAAATGGGTCTGGACGCAGGCATCCCTGCTGGTGCCAGATGATGCAGGGAAGGGATCAGGGACAGGATTACACACAGGCACCTCCGCGGTGGCCTGTGCTGCCTCCTGTCCCTGCCCCTGCACTGCACCACTAGCACCAGTGGAATCCCCACCTCCAGACCCCATGTGTGTCCCTTCCGCGGCCTCTTCCTCCACCAAACCCCCCACCAACCTGGATGACTCTGTGCCATCTTCCTCCGTTGGACCCTGTGGGGTCTCAGCTGCCACTTCTGCTGCCGAGGAGTCCACCTCAGACCTCTGCCTCTTGGACTTACCCTCGGCAGCTGTGGCCTGGGACGTGGCACCAGACTCCTCACTCCCCGACAAGATGACAATCTGGGAGGGGAGCCAGGCCTGGCATCTCCAGCTGGTGGTGCGATCCCTGCTGCTGTGCTCCACAGCACCCTCTCCGCCCTCTTCATCAGTTGACGCTGCAGACAGGGAGAGATAAAACACAGACATCAGGGCACTGTACAATGGACTGATACACACATGACAGTTGCACATGAGTGGCAGTGTCAAACTTCAGACATGGCATCACACTCCACGACACACATGTAATTTCAACTCACACACATAAGCATTTCCACAGCAATATTGCACCAGGCAGCAACATCCATACACATACAACAGCATGAACAGCCTAAGGTGAGCCTGACATCACATGAAACACAGGGAGTGCACTAGACACGCACACACGCCACCACACTTACATGTATGTCTACATCTCCAACTGTCGCAGTGATGCGATCGCCATACATGTCACATCTGGCATTCAGCCTTCAACATATCAGTGTCACGTGCATCCATGTTGCATCACAGTTGCACACTTGTCAAATACACACACATGCACATGTACACAGTGCAGATACATGCAGCAGGAACCACCATCCATGTGTGACACCACAACCATGCCAACGTACATACACAGAAACTCAAACATGTGTGCTACCACACCTGCATTTGCACAGCATGCTTACCAACACATACACCATCAATGTGTCTCACACCTAAGAGGACTCACATGTGGCAGCCTCACGCCCCTGTTCATACACATCCCTACATGGCCCTACGAAAACACATGTGCAACCTGCACATTACTAGCACACCACCACACACACAGCGTCCAATCAGTATGCATGTAAACTTACCGCTCGACTCCAGACGGGTCTGCCTCTCAAGGACCTGGACGTGGAGCACTGGGCATATGTGTTCCAGGACCCTCATCTGGTGGTCGGACAGGTGGCCCCGGCGCCCCTTGGCATCCGCTGCCTTCAAGAGGCACCGGGCCTTGTTGAGGGTCCTGGACCTGAAGTCCTCCCAGCGCTTCTTGACATGGTGTAAGTCGCGGACTGCCACCCCCTCCGCATTGATGGCAGTCACGATGTCCATCCAGATCCTGGTCCGTCCTTCATTGTCGGTGCGCGAACTTCCAAAGAGGGCATCATACTGCCCCAGGACTTGCTCCACCAGGACACCACCTTCCCTGGCACTAAAGATGGTGGCCCTCTGCCTCTCTGGCTGGGGGTTGCCAGTGGTGCCAGATGGTGTTGTGCCCAACATGGCAACCCCAGAGGCAGGAGTGGGTGGGCAACTGGGTCCTGGGGCTGGGCTGTGGAGCGATGGTATCCCAGTCGGGAGTCTTCGGTTCCATCAGGGGTGGTCACAGCAACTGCACCACTGGCTGACGTGCAGGCAGCAAATAGCAGGGCACGTGGGCAGCAGGCAGTCAGGCAGCAGCAGATGGCAGGTGGGAGCGTGCTCGGGGCTCTGGGGGGCAGTAATTCAGCCTTCTGGGCAGGAGGGTGGTCTTCCGTGTGTTGTTGCGTGGCCAGCTTAATAGGGAGTGATTTGGCACGTGAAAATCTTGTACTTCAGCATGTAATTCGAGGAAAGGCCCTCCACACGTAAGTGCATCAGCACACGTACGTGGTTTCATTGGACCAAAGGCCCTTAGCGCGTAAGCGCTTCTGTAACGTGACTCGCGCGGGCGTTTCCCTCATGACGTGGGCATAGTGGTTCAGCGCGTGGAAAAACTGCACGTCCGCGTGTGGATGCGTGTAATCCGAGGAAAGGGCCTACGCGTCTAAGTGACGTGACGCGCGGGCGTTTCCATCAACACGGGTGCATGTTCATCGTACACGTCCAAAAACTGCATGTCCGGGTGTCAGCTCGTGTAATTGGAGGAAAGGGCCTTAGCGCGTACACGCGTAAGTGACGCTGTACGTGTGGGCCACTTTAAAAGGTACATGTAGGACCCCATTCCCTTGTACGTGCTTTTCGTGGAGAGCGAGAAGGTGAATTCTGTACTCCTTGTCTGTTCACACGCGATTACTTCACAGCATTTCAAGTTTGTACTCCCTGCTACCTCTGACAGCGTTCTTTATTTTTTTTGGGCCTGTTTCCTCAAACAGCGTTCACTTCTTTTTTGTCCTGTCTCCTCAGACAGCGTACAGTTCTTCTTTTGGCGGGGGTGTTGCCTACGCGCACACATGTGTCTTTTTCACGTTCTTTTTCCAGGCAGACGGTGAGTCACGCACGCATTTACCAACTGTGCTTGCCCCGTGTGTCGCGTACCCCTTCAGAGCTCATTGTAGGCTGCGTGTAACACGCGTACGCTTGTTTTTGTGTTTCTGGGTGCCACAGCGTAGTGTGGGTTCATTTTTCAACGCATGTGGTCTACGAGGGGTTTCGTTCACGTTACTTTTTGTTTTTGGGGTGCCTGTGCGTTGCGTGACCCGTCATCTTCCCCCAGGGGTCACAGACAGCCTTGCTAGAGCACTAGGGTACAAATTCCATCTAGTACCCTACCCCTTTCACCCCCAATTGCCCAGGACAATTGTTTACTGCAACTCCCATACGCACAACAGCATCAGTGCCATGGTTGGAAGGCGACCTAGGGGTAAGGGAGGCAAAGGTGGCCGACCTACAAAAGGTGGCCGTGGTGGGCGCAGTAGGGTATGTGGCCAGTATTTGCAGGGTGCCCCTAGACCCCCATGTGTGGCGGACCAATCAGGGACACCATGCCCCACCCATGGTTGGGGGAAATGTGGCTGACACCATCCCAGCTCAGCCCTTGTTGGACCAGCCCATTGTGGCACCTGAGCCGGCACAGGATGACTCCCAGGCTGACTTCCAGGTCAGCAAGTCTAAGCCACGTGTGTCGGTGCAAGTTAGTGTCACCAGGCCACGTGGATCTGGGGCAGCGATGTCATCTGCTGCCCCAAGTAGGCAGGGTGGGGAGGCTGCAGGGGCAGCTGCAGCTCTATCCACCCCAGCTCTGAGTCTCCCAGCCGGGACAGTGTCGGTCCTAGTCCATCAAACTGATGTTGCCCCTGCCAACATCACACTTCAGCCAATGCCTGCACCAAGACCTATGGTCATTGTGCCTTTGCACGCTCCCAGTAACCAGTCCACCTGCGCTTCTGCCCCTACTGACCAGAGCAGCGCAAGCCACTCAGGCTCTGCTCCACCTTTGAAGAAGAGGAAGAAGGGTGCTCTGGCACTACAGGCTGAGACCCCAGACACGGCTACACAGTCCAGCACGTCAAGGTAGCCTAGCTTTAATGACCCCGAACTTGATGCACTTGTGAGCTATGTGTTGGCACATAGCCGCGAAATGTTGGTGACTGCAGGGTGCAAGACCACACCAGGTCAACGTAGGGCACACTGGCAGACCATCGCAGACTGCATAAGTGCCCTTGGATTTGTGAGGCGCACAGCTGATGATTGCTACAAGCGGTGGAATGACCTGAAACGCAGAGCAAAGAACAAGCTGGCCTCAAATCATGCCGCTACTCTGGTGACTGGCGGTGGGTCTCCACAAGAGGACAACAAACTCACTGAACATGAGTCTGTTGCTGGGACCTTCGTCACAGAGGAACAGATCCAAGGTGTGGGAGATGTACCTGATTACGACGCATTGTCCGGTGAGTGCCCATGCGTGTGTGTGTAATCCATGTGTATGTTGTTTGGGTGACGGGTTCTGATTGAGTGCTAGATGAGGGTGTGTACTCCTGAGTGTTATGGGTCACCCATTTGCTTCCTCTCATACATTTACGTGCCTTGGATTTGGGTATGACTGTATCCCTTCTGCCCACAGTTGCCAGTTAGGCCCACAATAGTGCACTTTACCTTGAACTGTCATCTTGCAACTACATTGTTCAGATTTTGTAAGTGTTCATTCACGCTGATTGTTTCCACTCTCCCATTTTTGCTACACATTATTCTGCCCTATTGCAACATATGTGATATGCTTCGGTCACTGTTTACAGCCCACACTGGGCCACTATTTTTACCTGGTTATGATAATGATTACACCATTCAGGCCGATGGAGTATTGGGCTGCAGCCATTTTTTGTTAGGGCCTGTTTGCATGTGGAAGATGACAGATGTTTCCTGTAATGTTAAATTGACCAACCATTGATCAGCCCACAATGACTGTGTTATTTGACACTGGCTGTGTTTCAGTGTGGCACATGCATATTTTGCAACACTACTCAGCATCAATCTTCGCATTATGTCGATGTGACATGGATGTGTGACAGTACTCATTCACTGACATATTGCTGTAGTTTTGTAATTTACCATGGCTATGCTACATGACATCTGTGTGGTGGCATGTGTCATGTATATGTATTGGACATGCCACTCACAGCCTGATGTGTGATGCCAGTGCTACCCAACATGCTGCAAATATGTTGCTTTTCCATCTTGCTCTCCCCAGTGTCTGCCTTTTTGACTCCACTTCCAACTTCCACAGTGCA